>NC_043986.1:1831682-2431682 GCF_902150065.1 Myripristis murdjan
GAGAGAGAGAAACAGAGAGAGAGAGTGAGAGAGAGAGAGAGAGAGAGAGAGAGAGAGAGAGAGAGAGAGAGAGAGAGAGAGATAGCCAAGCTCCCAGTCAGTGCACTCTGTATCAAAGTAGATAACCGTAGCCTACCTTCTGCCTGGAAGCTTTGTAATCCCTCCTCCAGCTTCAGTCTTTTCAGCCTCGCAGTCATTTTATAGCTAACATCAGACAGAGTGTAGCTTTGTGGAGTCTGGAGCTACTAGCTAGCTAGCAGACAGAAAACTAAAGGAAGTCCAGACCGTCACCGTAATCTTGTTTAGAGCCAACCGACTTTAGATGTTTCTTCCTGCCTCTTCAGGGCTCACTCACAGCTAAGCGGCCGGCATTGTTCTCGCTAAAATAATTTTAAAATTGTTTGGCATCCATATCTGTAATTAATTCACTCCGATCAAGTTTTTGAACAGACTAGAACTCCCTCACTCGCTCCCCTCCCTCACGCAGCACGCAAACACGAACGTGATTTGTCAGGTTTTAGGCCAGAGGAGTTCGATTGGTTAAAGTAATATGAGGTAAGCCAATAGGATGCAGAATAGCCCAGGAGTGATCGCAGAGATTTAATGTGATGGAGATTTAATTTAAAGACAGAGAGAGAGAGAGAGAGAGAGAGAGAGAGAGAGATGGAGAGAGAGAGAGAATTACATAAAGAGACAGTAGTACAACATTTCGTGTCAAAAAAAACAAAACAAAAAGCTTTTCGATGCTTTTCGTTCAGGGCGGGCCCAGCCGATGATCAGGGCGGGCACAGGCCCCTAAACCCCACCCTTGAATACGGGTCTGAATCAGAGCCGGCCCGAGGCTTGATTCAGACACATATGTGGCTGCATAGGGCCCCCATGACCACCAGGGGGCCCCCAAGCTCACCTAAATAGTTTGTGAAACCGGGTGCGGCATGTCAAACTGATCGGACTTTGCATTTTTTCATAATTTAGACCCCCCCCCCCCCCCCCCCAAAAAAAAAAAAACAAAACATTGTTAACACTTATAGATAAGCTACGCATGCTTAAATGAGAGCTTTTATCAGGCACATTGGCCTGTTGTCTCTAGGGAAGCAGCAGTTATCCATTTTTACTAAGCATGATTTAAAATGTCAAGGTGATATAAAATAAATGTAGAGCCTCAACAACACAGAGGTTTTATCCAAATAAGAGGACCAAGAACACCAATCTGTTTGTATTTAGGTATTTAGTGTCAACCATTTATTATGTTTTATTTTATTCATGTTTCTGTATCATGTTGATGTACAGTATGATGCACAGATGCACTAAAGACGAGAACTCTGTTAAATTGCCAGCTTGTCTTTCTTTAGTTGCCCGTAACTTACAACATCACAGAATTATTAAATACTTGTAGTAAGCCTCTGAAAATGGGGTGACAGTGTATAAAACTGTCTGTAAGTCTGTTAATTCCATATTTTTGTTCGCCCCCTCAAATTAAATCTGAAAGTCTGCACTTCAGTCACTTCTTAATTACTCCATTTCATATCCACTCTGGTGGTGTACATGGGGAAAATTATAAATATTGTGTCACTGTCCTAATACTTATGGAGCTGACTGTAACTGTAGGTCCAATCAAGCAATCTCAGTATCTGACCAAAGAGCAATTCTTGAAGTCAACTCTGACTTCTATTACTTCCAAATTAAATGCAGGATTTCAGTGATTTGGTGGAAATTCCAATGAGCTGCATCTTTCATGTGAAGAACTACCACGAAGAAATCAACATAAACAATTATGCTGATTCTTTGATTCTGAGTGTCCTGAGATGGATCATCGACTTTGGAGAAGACTTCATCAACAACACGGAAACCTAAGTCACTTTCATTTGGCTTTCAGAGATGTTCATGGCATTATAGAAATGGCATAATCCCATTGACACTGATGCATCAAATTTTTAACAAAAGGAAATGAGATGTAGACTTGTTTTTTACTCTAGGATGTAACCGCCATGAAATATGTGACTAACTTGGTTTCTTTGCTTGTAGCAATAAAAGAATGGCTATGGGACCTCGTGTGTTTGTTTCATCAATGCATCATTTCAGAACAATGTTGATTAAATGAGTAACATTGAATGAACAACTTTTGGTTTAAAATGTTCACAGAGTTAGTTGCATGTCTTACCTGGTGGGGAGGAATGTAGGAGAGGTTGGTCAGGTCTGTTAAAATGTGTCTTAAGAAGATTTTGGGAAAGGCTTTTCTCAGGTTAGAGGAATTGCAAACATTCCTAACCGAGGTGGAAGCAGTGATCAATTCTCAACCCCTCACTTATTTGGATTCAGATGAAAATCTTGCCCCTCTCACACCAGCTCATTTTATGTTAGGAGAACGATTGACTGTTTTACCAACAAGGACGATAAAAAATGCTGAATTTATTGGAGTGAATGCTAAAAAGATGAACAAACAGTGGCAGTATCGAGACAGACTTCTTAACCAGGCATAATTTCACTGCCAAATTAAAAAAAAAACACTTAGCTGATGATTCTCTCATTTATGTGACAGTTTGTAGCTAAAACAAAACAGTAGCAGAGGATCAAAGAAACCTGTAAACAAGTAAAAGAAGTTTAAAGTGAATCCTGACAGACACAGGGAGCCGATGCAGGTCAGCTAACCCTGGGCTGATCTGCTGCCTCTGTCTGGTTCCAGCTAAAAGTCCGGCAGCAGAGTTTCTGAGTTAACTGAAGTTTGTCAGTGGACTGTTTTAGAAAGAAGAGCATTACAGTAGTCTAGTCTGTCTGAGATACATGCAGGAACTAGTTTTCTTGGGACAAGAACAGCCATACCTCAGCAATACTCCTTCACTTAAAGAAAGAAAGCTGCTTTGGTCAGCTTCTTTATGTGGGATTTAAAATTCAAGTCTGAAGGCTCGCGGCCTCTGATCTCACCTGTGGGGTTGAGCTGCAAGTTTGAAGATGCAGAGCCAAAGGAAAGAGCTGTCGGATGGCAAGGTAAAGCTGTGAAAATATTCTAAATGTAGCATACAGGTGAAACTGATATTGATTTTTTTTCAATGTGTGCCTTTTTTGTTTTTAAAGTGGCTAAAATATATTTTGCTTCTGCCCACATCCACAACAGCACATTGCCAGACTTCTGGTCCAGGTTCTCCAAACCTCTGCCATCTGCTGCTGGTATTTTAATAAACCGACTATGAACAAGTACCACATACAACCCCACTTCAACAAATCTAAATGAACTTTTTAAGTAATACGGCTGCTGTAGCATGAATACTGTATGTTTTAAGAGTGTGAGCACTCTGAAACCGAAGATCATTATTATAATAATTTTTACATTTTTGTTTAGTATGTGCACATCTGCATCTGTATAGACATGAGTGTCTGAATTTCTGTGTTCATGTGTTTAAATTTTGTTTTTTTTTTCACCAACCCCTCCCCACCCCCCCCACCCGTTTACCGTCGCCTTTAGTTGTACTCTGTGTGAGTCATTTCATTTCTTTTAAATCACGAGGCTTATCACCGCAGAGAGAGAGGGCAGAGCTACATGATCAAAACTTAATTGTTTCCGCCACACCCTGCACTCTCTCCCGGCTCGACAGCAGCACAGGTTTGTTTTTTCTCAGTTTGTTCTCCTCAGGTTTTGTAGTAAAACACAGACAGACGTACTGTTGTTTCTATTGTTAGAATTCAGTGTTTTGTCTTCATATTAATGCAGTGATTAATACCTTCAGTCACTGAGGAAATGGGATCATTTCAAACATGAAGAGACACCTGGACACAGCAGATCATTTCTTTAAGCTGCTTCTTTGATTTTCATTTTCAGTGTCGGTGGTGATTTGAAAACTGGTGTAACTTTCCAACTTCACTGCAAGAGAAACTTTTTTTGTCAGACTTTAATTCATTTGAATCAGTGACTTTTATTAACTTGGCCTTTATTTGTTTTTTTGAATATTTTCACACCTATTTCTCACAGAATGAAACCAAAACTGCAGATGCTTTTATTTTATTTATAAATTGTTATTATAATGTTGGATTTAACTAAAGAAACATTTTCATGTTATACCATGTATGTTCACTTTCACCAGTGATAATGCACAAAGCCATGATCCTCTCAACTCATTTTGAGCTTAATACAACATAATATAACTTGAAATATTCAACTTTTTCAATCAAGTTATTAAGTCTCAAAGTTATGTTTACAGTTTGATTTTAGGCAATGAATAAATTGTTGCTTAAGCTGTGATATCTAAGTTTTACATGTGGTATTTTCTAGCAATGGGATGTTGTTCTTCTAAACCTTCAACCCCCTCACCATCCCAACCACAAACCCCCAGAGGTGCAGCTTGTGAACAGGCAAGGCAGGCAACTTCTTGGGGCCCTGAGCCGATAGGGGGCCCCCAAGACTCGGGGTCGAGGGCTGTTTTTACTGAAATACACTGTTTGGAAGTGCCCCCTGGGAATTTTTGCTTAGGGCCCCAACAGACTCAAGAATTGCCTCTGCGAACCCCACCGCCAACCCTATCACCACCATCTCCTAGTAAGACACAACATTTTAAAACTCAGTGTTGATTAACTAATCACTCAGAGAATGACAAGTGCCTGCATGATGTCTCTGTGAAACACTGCTGACGTCTTAACCAACATGTGGAACTTGTTTCTCAGCTTTTTGGAGGCCATGGAGGGAAATACCATGGGAGTAAGTACCAAACTGCTGTCTGTGTGGTGCCATGGGTGCTCTTCATGTTGTTTTCTCTTCAAAAACAGAAATCGTGCAACATGATTTTTATGTCTCTGCACCAGCGATCATGACCTAAAATGTTATGTTTTCGGTTTGTTTGTTTGTCTGTCTGTATGCACGTCCCATTCTCATGAACACGATACCTCAGGAATGCCTTGTGGGAATATTTTCATGAACTGATTATGATTCACTCAAATGTCAAATAGGATAAAATGATGAAGTCATGACATTTTATATCCAAAAGAGCAAATGTCACCTTTACTGTGACATCACAGTGGTCTGTAAAAACACTATTCAACACCATGACTCAGGTGGCTTAAATAAACTGTAACTAAACATAAAAAACACATTGTAGCATAAACACTCATGTTTAATCTAATTATTTAATACTGACATGATGGTCAATATTTACCCCTGGCTTGCAGCGATACTCGCTCTTACTCCATCAGGTTCCTTCCGGTCCCTGAAAATGACACACCCTTCTGCTTATTAAAGTAACATCAGCAACTGTTTGACCAGTTTGGATCAGACAAGAGCATATCAACCCACCCAGCAGAAGACTACAGTCCTCTGTCCTCCTCTGTAAAAATAGCCTCTAAGTGAAGACAGCATGTTTAACACTGGAAATCATTCACTGAAATCATACATGTCAATATAATGATAACTTCCATTTTGCCAAAAAAAAAAAAAAAATTCTTTAAAGTCTAATTCCTTAAAAGTCTAATCTAATCTAAGCTCATATGATCTGAAGTCTTTTCTTTGTTAAACAGAGACAAAGGCAGAGAGCTGCGGTATGTGAGGAATTACAAACCCAACAGACATGATGTCAAGCATCTGAGAGTCCTGCTTCATGGTCCAGCTGGAGCTGGAAAATCCAGTTTCATCAACTCTGTCGAAAGTGTCCTACGAGGCAGAATTGCAGGAAGAGCTTTGGCTGAGGCAGAAGTCACATCAAGTTTCACCAAGCAGGTATGAATGCCTTTTATTTTACAGATAAAGATAGCTACCCTATCTTTCAGTATAGCTACACTGCATCACCCAACTGCAGCAGAACCTTGACCCAGAACCTTTATCCAAACCCTGAGGGGTTTGGATAAAAGGAATTAAGGAATTAAGGTGTTTTCAATAGTTGAAACCTCAGATAATTGAAATATGCACAAAATGCACCAGATCATTTGGAAGAAAAACATCTATTTCTTGTTGGAGGACAAAACTGTAACAAGACAATCAGATCAGCAGGATACTGTGCTGAAGGCTACAGCAGAGTAGGGCACAGCTTAGAGTGAGAAGGAGAAAAAAACAAAAATGGAAATGGTCATTGTGGTTGACCAGTCATTCTGTAACACTGGGGGTTAGATAATCAAGGACCTACTGTAATCGTGTAGTGATTAGGCCAGACAAAAAAAAACTTTGGGTTACGGTTCCCGACCGAGTGTCCCATTTAACCCCCGAGTCAGATTATTTTATTGGCCTCTGTGTAAAAATAAAATAAAAAAATAAAATAAAGGCACCATGCGACCGAGTGTGACCTTGTTTGCATTGGTCAAAAGTTAAGCAGGGCTTTTATTTTGATGTATGTTGCACTCGCCTTATTTGTGATGTTCTCGCGTAACTTCGGGAAATAACTTCATAGAATCATGCGTCACCGACAGCACTGGCTGGAAAGAATGGACTTCCGCACGGTGTGTGTGATTTGTCCTCGCAAACCACCAGAGAAAATAATCCGACTACAAGAGAAAACCTTTGCAGATGTAGTGAAAGAGGTGAAACAGTGCCATTGCAGATTTGCAAGTGCAGCAGGCAAACATGACGGGGGATCCGTCATGTTTGCCTGCTGCCCTCACCGTGGAGCCTGGCTCTATGGTGGTGGGCGTGATGGGTGTATTTGACTTCAGGATAGACCTGTCTTGAAAAGATCGATCCTCCGATTTTGAATCGATCTTCATTTAAATTCCCATTTGTGTGGAATATGAACGTATGTCTAGGGAAGATTACATGGAGGGAAGCAAATCTGGGTGGCACAACCCCTCCAGTCGTTTCACCTGCACCTGCGCCACCAAGAAAAAAGCATTACAACAACTGCACCGGCACCGTATGAGTCCAAAAGGCAGAGAAACTTTCCAGCTACAGCAGCGCACTGACATAGATTGTGTAACAAAGCGAAGAGTTCCCACTCCACGCTATTTTCACTGGCTAACAGCAGCACACTGCCTTAGCTTGTCTATTCAGAGAAGAGGTATCACTTTGGCTTTTTTTTTTTTTTTTTTGACTTATCTGTGTTTTCACATGCATACTAATGCTCATTCATTGGTAGTTGAATAGTTAGGTCTGTTTGATAGGTAATTTACATTTTTAAAACAAATAATAATTTAATATATTGTTAAATTATTTGAGTCATGCTTACTGGTAAACATCTACTCCTGCAAGATAATTTATTATGTTCTACAACTCATAAACATATACTAACACTACATACCAAGTGTTTGAGCAACATATCTCCTCTGGGCTACAAAAGGTGGTCCTAGCCATTTTTGCGAGTCTTACAGCCATTTTAATTATCAATACCTATATTAATTTGTTGTCAAATGACACAATATAATACAAGTATTAATGTGTTGCATAACTAGACAGGCATATAATTCAGTAACAGCTCAAAATGCTTTTTAATGAAACTAACCAAATCAATATCGGATCGAATCGAATCAGATCGAAATGTGATAATCGTTTCTGAATGAATCGGAATCGAATCGATTGTTGAAATTTGAATCGATACCCAGCACTACTTCAGGTACCTAGCGCTGCAATGCGAGCCAGAGAAACCTCCCTCTGCTAGTAATAACGCTGCTCCGTCCGTTAAAAAGGTGGTAACTTATGCAGATATTTAAATAATTATATTTAAAATGCAACCCATGCATCGCTTCCGAAAATAAAAAATAAAATAAAATAAAATCCCTACCTACTCATCCTTCCCATGAATAAATAAAATAAAATAAATCCCCCCTACCCATCCTTAAAATGCTAAATAAAATAAATGAAATAAAATAAAATAAATTCCCTACCTACTCATGCCCTTAAATGACAAGGAACCGGAACCCAAAGTTTTTTTTTGTTTGGCCTTACAATAGTTTCTTATTGGTACTATAGTTAAGGCTTCACAATCTCATCCAGTACAAACAGGTAAGTGCCCAGAATGACCAGGACAGGAGGCTGACAACTTATAAAATATAAAAATTTATTACAACAATAGAATCCAATATAAATAAGACAAGGACAATATGTGGGCTGGTAGCTACACAGTAGCAATTGTGCAAAAGTGCAATTTGTCAAGCAAGACACATGTATTCATGAAAATGGGAAAAACTCTACGAGAGGGCATATAGAATCAACTAACACATTTAGGACCAATACGCTCCACAAGGAGGATAAAATGTCACTACACACGATAAAAGCACACACACAATGTTGTGGAGAAAAACATACTATGAGCACACAAACCAAGAGGTCACTAAATGGTAGGCCTAAAGTTCGCCCACACACCAGTTACCACTCTTGAATTTAACAGTATGCTAAATATTGCACCAAGCCCACTTTAAATAAATATCCAAAAGAAAGAAAAAAAAAACAAAAAAAAAAACAAAAACATCAAAAAACAAAAGGGCCAAAAAACTATGGTTGGGAAGAAAAAGAAAAGAAAACAGTGACAGACACTGCACCCACAGACAGTCCTATAAAACTCAGGCATGGGGGTTACACTGTGTTCAGCATGTTTTAAAAAAATACAGTAACCAGAATAATTAACACAATATACTGTACCTTCAGTTATTTTTAACTAGCACCCAGACCAGCAGTTTGTTGTTAGGTTGTTTTAACTAGCACCCAGACCAGCAGTTTGTTGTTAGGTTGTTTTAACTAGCACCCAGACCATGTTGCAGTGTCTGCTACTGAAACAGAAGAAAACACAAAATACATTTGAACAGCTATATTCAGTACATATCAGGGGCGAGCGGTCATTATAAGCTATAAATGCAGCGCATGCCCAAGCACTTCAATTAAAATCTTTAAAATATTGGTCTCCTAGTGTATCCTTTTATAATATACCTTATTTCTATCATTTTGGTTGCAAACCGTTGCCTATATACACGTATCTATCTCAATTTGCTAGTGAAATGCTGGAAAGTTGACAGCTTGACGCGCGCATTCGCTCTGTGATTCCGAGTATTTACAGTAGTTTAGTAGCCGGTGTTTCCTGTACGTGGGCGTTTTGAATGGAAAATAAGCTGCGGATCAGCTTTTCAGAAGACGCATGCGCAACACGAGTGGCTACGTAGTGAGCTCGCTTGAAATGTTCAGCGGCAACAGCAAGTCATTCACTTGACAGCTAGCTACCGTTAACGTCGTTAGCTGGCTAGCTAGTACGGGAACGTTAACATTAATTAGTCGTGCCAATCAAAATGGGTGAAAATACAACTTCAGTTGAGTAACCTGGCATTAGGCTATTGCAGGTGTTCTGAAAAAGAGGGGTTCTCTGACGTTTATCACTTTGGTGCGTAGCCTGATGGGCAGTTGGGCATGTGTGTGTGTCATTTCATTGACCATGTAGGCTAGCTGGTGACATTGCTGTGTGTTTGCAGGCTAGCTGGTGACATTGCTGTGTGTTTGCATCGCCCCGTGGCACGTCCCAATAGTTCTGATCTCATGGTAAATTCCAACATTTTGTTGGTAACACTGTGAGCATGTTCATGTGTCATTTGCTCGACTCTGTAACTGGTTATTACTGCATCATCCGTCCGTTCTAATAATTTCCGCTTTCATTTACACTGTAAATTGCAACACATTGTTGTTGGTAACATTGGGGCAAAATGCGCACGTGTGTCTATCAAAATCAAGTTGTTGAGTTGATATAGTATAGTTAAAAACCATATTATGCATTTTTATTAATAAATAAATGCCCAAAAATTTTCAAGCTCGCATAAACTTACAATCAATTTGCAGCGTTCCGCAAGCAGATGGCTAGAGGGTACACGAGGACTATGGCGTCCTGTCTGCTCTGTCTGACCGCACTTCCACATCTGCGCACACCAGTAGAGAGAAAGAGCGCTGCTTCCGCTACACTTTTATAGACTACCTTGGGTCCGAAAATGACCTTGTTACATTAACTGATTAGTGTCCCACCTGCTATGCCTCACCACACTTCCGTGTCTGCCCGCACCGGTAGAGCGTGAGAGAGAGAGAGCGCTGCTTCCGCTCTACCTGTATAGACTCCCCTGGGTCCTAAAACCATCCCTGTTACACTCGCAGTATTACAGCAGGGGACATTTTGAAAATAAAATATAAGTCTAAGCCCACCACACCATAGCATTATCATAACATCAGCACTGTCATCTCTGTGCTTTATAGTATAAAACCTACAAAATCCAAAAAGGATGGCCCGGAGACTTTTACTCTTTTGTCTTCAATGACACTATGGGTCTTGAGATGACAGAGGACAGAGGAGTCCATCCAGAGGACATTAAAATGGCCTTGAAGGGACATGTGACAGACGGTTACACGGTAAAATTAACTCATCACAGCTTTGGGATGAAAGCCTCTTTGCTGACAAAAATATTTAAGGAAAATTCTGTTTACATCATTACTTAAATGGATTTTGCATTGTTTTCTAGTTCAATCCTGCATCTAAACTGTCAGATGACAGTAAGTATTACAATGCACACCCAACTAAGAATGACAAAGTTCATGTTCTGATGTGTGTTGTACCTGCTGACAAAGCAGCTCTACTGACTGAGGCCGATGTGAGGAAGATGAAGGACATCAGAAGGGCGGCCAGTGACCTGGGTAAGAGCAAACAATGTTAACTTGAAAACTGTATGTCAAAGCGGCTTAGAAAATCAACTCACATTCCGTCCTCATATGGTGATTTATTAGGCTACAGCGCAGCACTGACGATATGTCCGACTTCATAAAAAACATACAAATGCTATTCATTGAAAATACTGTAATGCAGTTGAAAATTGTTTGCCCTCACTGCTCTGTGTTTTGAACACCTGTTCACCTGTCTCTAATCACCCAGTGACACCCACATATGTAACATCACCCTCATCAACATCATCAGTCATTTGCGTAATAAATAAACATAACAATGAGCCCCAAGCATAAGCATTTCAACATAATAATGAGGCATAATTCATAGCCAAAATAATAAGCAAATAAGCCAAATCTGTAAAATGGCTTCAACACTGTATTCTTAAAGGACTGAACAGTTTCCTGTTGTGTATCTGCAGGAATTCCCCAGCTGGCTGTCATCACCAAAATTGATTTAGCCTGCCAAGAGATCCAGAAAGATCTGAAGAATGTCTATAAGAGCAAGTACCTGAAGGACAAAGTGAGTTTCTACAAGTAATTTTATGATAGATGGTATAGAGATTTAAAAAAAAAAAAATTAAAGCTGCAAGCAGTGTTGGACGGGCCCTCACACCCGTGCACCGTGTCCGCCCTGGCCCGGTGTTGGACCGTCTGTTTTTTCCACTATGTTAGGGTGATTTATTGGAGAAAATAAGAGCTTTTATTTTGAAAGAGTTGAGGATGTCCTAGTGTGTGCTTGACATGAGTACTGGCAGCTGTGTCATGGTCAGACCAAAATGCAGGCAGACAGAGAAAGCCTCATTCAATCCAATCAAGAAAGAATTTGGGGCTTTTATTTTGAAAGGCCGAGGAGGTCCTAGTCATCAGGCCAAAGTGTAACGAACATGACTACTGGCAGCAGTGAAAATATGAGCTTTTATTGTGAAAGAATAGGGGGGCTTTTATTTTGAAAGGCCGTGCATGTCCCAGTGTGTGCTTGACATGAGCACTGGCAGCTGAGTCATTGGCTCTGTCCCAATTCAAAGGCTGTACGCTACCCAGGTCGTATTTGTAGGCTGCTTACATCACGGCGGTGCGACAAGTGCTGTCCCAATTCAATTTGGTGGTGTTGGCCAGTCCAACTTTGAGGGCTTGTCAAATGCAAACAGTTCAGAATAATAATAAATCTACGAAAAAATTTTCGCTGGACCTGGTGTGCGTGCCGAATTTGGTGAGTTTTTGAGCGTGTTTAGGGGGTCAAATTAAGGTTTATTTGGACGTAATAATAATAAAAGAGAAGAAAAAAAAACACTACAGATACAATAGGGCCCTCTCTCCTCTGGAGGGCTCAGGCCCTAATAAGAAAGAAACGGTACAATAATAATAGGGCTTTGTGCTGTTCCAGCGCTCGGGCCCTAAAAATTAAGGGAACACTTCAGATCACTTCACATCACACATCAGATCTTGATGAACAAATTATTCAAGTTAAAACGTCTTCACTTATGTACACTGTATAATTTGTTAAGAACAAAATGATGGAACAACAGTCAGTGGAAACCAAAATTATCAGCCGATCGAGGGCTGGATTCAAAATCACACCAAAAATCAAAGTGAAAAATGGAAATCACAGGCTGATCCAACTTGCATGAATTTCATCACAGCAGCACATAATGTGACTCAGCAAAGTGAAGAATATACCTCCCCAGACCATCACTGACCCACTGCCACACTGGTCATACTGGATGATGTTCCAGGCAGCATAACGTTCACCAGGGCATCTTCAGAATCTTTCACACCTGTCACATGTGCTCAGTAGCCGGGTTTCCATCCACCTATTTCTATTCGCATTTTCAGAAATTGCGAAAAAAAAAAAAAAAAAAAAAAAAAAACTTGGATGGAAACGCCAGGAATTCGAAAAACGGCTGAAAATTCGCAAAAAAGTTTTTTACGCTTGGAGGGGGTGGATTTCTCAGCGTATCGATAAAAGAAAATGCGACTTTTTGCTGTGGAAACAGGTTTTGCAAATAAACGATGACTGGACCGGATACCACGTCAAACTTCTACGCTACAGTCTTTTTATTAGTTATTATTATTATTATTAGTCTCTTATTCCTTATTTAGGATGGTCTGGTACGAAGTTAGCGCTGCCAAAATAGTAAGCAGACTTCTCCCAAGAGCCGACAAGTTCAGCAGGAATCTGTCCCTGATCAGCTGTTGAGTGTCAGCTGAGTGTTTGTTGTTGTTCAGTCGACACACAGACACTATCTTATGACATCATCTCACGGCGCACTCTCCTCTCAATAATCGCAAAACAAAACTAATGGAAACAGGCTTAAATTCGCATTTTCTTTTGCGCATTTTGACAAAATTCGCTAAAAAATTTTGATATATTTGGATGAAAACCAACCCAGTGTGAGAACGGGGCACCAGAGGTGGACCTGCCAATTGTGGTGTTCTCTGGTGGTTCCAGTCGAGCTGCATGGAGCTGGGCTGTGAGCACAGGTCCCACTAGAGGACACTGGACCCTCATGCCACCCTCATGGAGGCTGTTTCTGACAGTTTGGTCAGAAACATGCTCACCAGTAGCCCTGGTCATGTTGCAGGGCTCTGGCAGTGCTCCTCCTGTTCCTCCTCTCACAGAGGAGCAGATACCGGTCCTGTTGCTGGGCTGATGGCCTCCTACTGCCCCGTCCAGCTCTCCTCATGTAGCAGCTGGTCTCCTGGTATCTCCTTCATGCTCTTGAGACTGTGCAAACCTTCTTGCAACCGCAGCTGGGGCTGCGCCATCCTGGAGGAGCTGGACTACCTGTGCAACCTGACTGGGCTGCAGGTCACCTGACTGGGCTGCAGGTCACCTGACTGGGCTGCAGGTGCCGCCTGATGCTACAAGTAGTTACAAGGACACAAGCAGGACACAAAACTTGAGAAGAATCAGTCAGGAAGGACAAGGAGAGAGCAAAAGTCTGTGGCCACCACATGTAAAACCATTTCCTTTGTGGGGTTGTCCTGCTGTTGCTTCTCCATTGCACCTGTTGTCACTTTAATCTCTTTAATGATGTCTGCTGTTCTCCAGAGCAAAAGATACTGACAACAGTACTTCAACAGTACAATCCACACCTGGTGGGACAGTCATTCAATGGGACAGTCATTCAAAAAGGCCAATTTTATAAATACTTAGGTATTTTGATGACTGATGATAAATTCACCTTTAAACCAGATATTGAAGCATCACTAAAAAATGAGAACCAAGCTTTCTGAAGTTGATTATACAGAAAAAAAGTTGTGTTTCTCTCTGTCTTGTAGATGAAAATTGTGGAAGCGATCTTTCTGTCGGTGCTAGATAACAGTGATGTGATTTGAAAGTGTGAAGTGTGTTGGCCCTCGATTCACATTAGAAGAGACCAGCATTTATTTGTATTCATTTATGAAGGGCTTCTCAAAATTGCCCTTATATTTGCCAGTGCTGATTGGCTGGACAGTTGGAGGCTGATTGGTGCTGCAGACTCCCAGAATTAACACAAATCTGTGAAAGACCGCTTTTGGAAAATTCTTAAACTTAGATGGTATAACTTTCTTGACTAATTTTTAAATAACTTATTGTATTACATTTTGTTATTTTGTTATTTTTTGTCTTTAGGGCTGGTACCATGATCTTTTTTTATTATTTATTCTTTTATTATTGTAATTATCAAAGAGAATAGAATAGAAGATACTTTATTCATCCCACAGGAAATTCAGGTTATCACAATAATATCTAAGACTTGAATTTTTTAATGCAATGTGCTCAGGTGTCCCTCGAAAATAGGATCTTGATCTCAATGGGACTTGTTTTATTAAATAAAGATTATTATCATTACTATTATTATCTGAGCAAAAATAAAATTGAAGTCAGCTGTTCCTTTTGTTACTTTCAACTTAGATGCAGAAATTCAGTGATTTTGCTGGAATTCCAGTGAACTGCATCTTTCCTGTGAAGAACTACCATGAAGAAATCGACATGAAAGATGATGTTGATTCTCTGATTCTGAGCGTCCTGAGAAGGATCATCGACTTTGGAGAAGACTTCATCAACGACATGGAAACCTAAGTCACTTTCATTTGGCTTTCAGAGATGTTCATGGCATTGTAGAAACGGCATAATCCTATTGACATGAATGAATGTATTTCCTAACAAAATGAACTCAAAAATATTTTTATAACAAGATTCTACATGTTGAAGTTACAATCATTTTTAGCTCGTCTGCATTTTTATTGACTGTAGTGACTGCAGCAGCTTCGTCATGTGTTTCATGAGATTCTTTTTGTGAAATTATGTGAAAACTTACATTTTGGCTTATCTTGCAATAGCAGGTAGACTGAGAAAAGCTACCAGCCACAAATATTTACTAATCATAAAACTGCTTTACGTATTATTTACAGGCTGTGCTTTTGAGCTTCATGTTTTAGTCAGGATGTCAGTGCTTCTCTTCTACCAAGATCACTGATCTCTTTTTCTTTCTTTTCTCTTTGGTTTCATGTTTTCTTTTTTCAGGCTTAACGCTGGAAATGTGTCACCATATATCTGCAACCTGCAATTTTCAATTTTTTTTCGAGATTGCAGAAAAAAAAATAATAACAGCTTTCAATATTGCAGGCAAAAAAATCCTGGTATTTTTGTCCTTTTCCACCCAATCTGGCCTGTAATAGGTCCAATAAAGAATAAAGATGGTTATAAACAGATTTCAGTGTGATTTCTTTTGAATAAAATTTGCGAATACCCATAAAATATTTGGTGCAGGAGATGCAGGTGGCGCTCAGTTCACTTCCCTGTTGTAAAACCTGGGGACGAGCAGCTCTCTTTCCTGGTGTGCTGATTTTGCAGGCCTGAGTGGAATCCATGCCCGCGGTGCTCCGACAAAAAATTCCACTGAATTTGAACACAACAGTGTTGCAGCAGCCGTTGCAGTGTACCTGAATGCATCTCTCCCCTCCACCCTTTGTCTGTGGCTAATGTTTATTGTTGTTATGGATCCCCATTAGTCTTCAATATGATGAAGACTATTCTTCCTGGGGTCCACATAAAAACCAATATGCACTCTTGATGTTCAGTCTGTAGTTGTGTTGACTGGTTTGGAGCTGGCGGGGGTGGACACACACAGTTTTGCTCCACATTGTTTCCTCATGTTTTACTCGGGGAGGGAAGCTGCTGTCGCCTGGTTTTGTTCAGTGATGGTTATCATTTGGCAATGTGATTTTGTTATGTTGGCCCTGGTTCACCCTGAAGACCCATCAAACTAGAGCTTCATTATTTTTACGTTGTAAATGAATTTTCTTTCTTTACTCTGAGTTTGTTTGGCTTTGTGGCTGGTGTGTGGATTGCTTGGTCTGACAGGGGAAAAGAAAAACAGCTGGTGATAAAAACAGATTGGACAAACAGATTCAAAGAGCCGGCCTGACGACTGGTTTTACCCCAGAACCTTCAGAAATCATCCTGGAACAGAGAAGCTGTTGAAGTTGCAGACTCTTCTTCAGCACAGTGACCCAACCTGTGGTTTCTTCTACGGCCTCAGAGGCTGTTAGTGATCGATGAGCCCAGATCATCCACAGGATGTTTTCCCGTTGGTGTGCAATGGGAAAGTGCACAGGACAGGAAAAAAACAAAAATCTACTACTGTGAATTGATTGGAAATATGTGACTAACTTGATTTCTTTCCTTGTAGCAATAAAAGAATGGCTATGGGACCTTGTGTGCTTGTTTCATTGTTGCATCATTTCAGAACAATGTTGATTAAATGAGTAACACTGAATGAATAACTTTTGGTTTAAAATGATAATCCATAATTTTGGTGCCAAATTAAAAAAAAAAAAAAACATTTTACTGATGATTCTCTCATTTAAGTGACAGTTTGTAGCTAAAACACAACAGCAGCAGAGGATATATGAAGCCTGTAAACAAGTAAAAGAAGTTTAAAGTGAATCCTAACAGACACAGGGAGCCGGTGCAGGTCAGCTAACCCTGGGCTGATCTGCTGCTTCTGTCTGGTTCCAGCTAAAAGTCCAGCAGCAGAGTTTCTGAGTTAACTGAAGTTTGTCAGTGGACTGTTTTAGAAAGCAGAGCATTACAGTAGTCTAGTCTGTCTGAGATACATGCAGGAACTAGTTTTTCGGCATCTTGTTTGGATAAGGACGGTAGGATTTCTAGTTCAAGTCTGAAGGCTCGTGACCTCTGATCTCACCTGTGGGGCCGAGCTGCAAGTTTGAGGATGCAGAGCCAAAGGAAAGAGCTGTCGGATGGCAAGGTAAAGCCGTGAAAATATTCTAAATGTAGCATACAGGTGAAACTGATATTGATTTTTTTGTGCCTTTTTTGTTTTTAAAGTGGCTAAAATATATTTTGCTTCTGCCCACATCCACAACAGCACATTGCCAGACTTCCGGTCCAGGTTCTCCAAACTGGGGTGTGCCGACCGCCATCTGCTGCTGGTATTTTAATAAACCGACTATGGACAAGTACCACATACAACCCCACTTCAACAAATCTAAATTAACTTTTTAAGTAATATGGCCGCTGTAGCATGAATACGTTTTAAGAGTGTGAGCACTCTGAAACCATAGATTCTAACTATCATTATAATAATAATTTAAATTTTTGTTTAATGTGTGCACATCTGCATCTGTATAGACACGAGTGTTTGAATTTCTGTGTTCATGTGTTTAAATTTTGTTTTTTTCATATCCCTTCCCCCTCCTTTATTTACACTTGCCTTTAATTTTACTCTGTGTGCGAGTCATTTCATTTTGCAGTGAAACAGGTTTACAAGTGAAACTAAGAGAGATCCATGAGATGATCACGGAATGTTACCATACAGGAAACTGGGGGAATATCTTGTTAATCACGTGGCTTATCACCGCAGTGTGAGAGGGCAGAGCTACGTGATCAACACCCTGCACTCTCTCCCGGCTCGACAGCAGCACAGTTTTGTTTTTTCTCAGTTTGTTCCCCTCATGTTTTGTAGTAAAACACAGACAGACGTACTGTTGTTTCTATTGTTAGAATTCAGTGTTTTGTCTTCATATTAATGCAGTGATTAATACCTTCAGTCACTGAGGAAATGGGATCATTTCAAACATGAAGAGACACCTGGACACAGCAGATCATTTCTTTAAGCTGCTTCTTTGATTTTCATTTTCAGTGTCAGTGGTGATTTGAAAACTGGTGTGACTTTCACACTTCACTCTAAGACAAACTTTTTTTTTGTTAGACTTTAATTCATTTGAATCAATTGACTTTTATTAGCTTTCAGAGATGTTCATGGCATTATAGAAATGGCATAATCCCATTGGCACTGATGCATGGAATTTTTAACAGAAGGAAGTGAGATGTAGACTTGTTTTGTACTCTAGGAAGTACGAACGAACGAAAAGCGACGAAAAGCTTTTTTTTGACACGAAATGTTGTACTACTGTCTCTTTATGTAATTCTCTCTCTCTCTCTCTGTCTCCTCTCTCTCTCTCTCTCTGTCTCTCTCTCTCTCTGTGTCTCCTCTCTCTCTCTCTCTGTCTCTCTCTCTCTCTGTCTCTCTCTCTCTCTCTCTCTTAACGGTTAGTCTGTTAAAAACTTGATCGGAGTTAATTAATTACAAATATGGATGCCAAACAATTTTAAAATTATTTTAGCGAGAACAATGCCGGCCGCTTCGCTGTGAGTGAGCTCTAAAGAGGCAGGGAAGAAACATTTAACACAAGATTACGGTGACGGTCTGGACTTCCTTTAGTTTTCTGTCTGCTAGCTAGCTAGTAGCTCCAGACTCCACAAAGCTGCACTCTGTCTGACGTTAGCTCTCTTTGCTGATTGTATTGTTCATTAGCTATTGTTCTATATTTTTACAAATGCTGCAAATCCTGTGTAGTTGACAGAAACAGATGAATCTATTGATTGGCGTGACGTGACTGTTGAGTAAACCCTGTTGAGATGCAGCAGGTGAATGTGAACCGCTGTGTCAAACATGATACAGGCCATGTTGGCGTGATCACTGTTTTTATTATTTGTAATAATTACATTATACAACTATTACCAACCAAAATAAAATGTATAATCAAAATGTATTCATACTGTGGGCATTTCACTCTCCAAATATCAAAGCTTTTTGCTAGTATTCTCTCCATTTCTATGGAAATCCATGAGATCTGATGATAACTAGTCAGCCAGCCAACATGAGCTTATCATGTTTTCTAGACATTGTGGTTCCCCAAAATTGAATAAATACCTCACACAACAACACAAAACTGCTCTGTTAGCTCAATCATGTTGGAACTAGGATATTCGCTGGAAAAAAAAATAAAAAAATCATGGACTGATAGTTACACTCAGTCATTTTTAATCTAACAGTTGCCGTGACAGCAGCTGATCTTTATTTACAACCAACTTATATGAACAGTTCTATTTAAATACAGGCTACTGCGTTCCAGTGTCGGCCACAACAAACATCTGTCTTTTCATAAACTCACCGGCAGATGTTTTATTTCAGCTGGGGGTGTGTCACTCCAATTTAACGTCAGCTCCGATTAATGTGGCTAAGCAGCAAAAGTAAGGACAGTAAGCAGTCACATTAAGGCTGAACAGAGTTATAGAATTTCAACCCCACCTTTCGACTGGCTTTTATTAATCACCTTTCAGGCTGTTATCAATTTACCTCTGAAATAAAGACGACAGTTTTCACAGACATCTGTTTTCAATATACCGTTGCAAAAAAACTGACAAATTAATTAAATAAATGGCCTAGGAAACTCATAAAGACTAAGCAAATTAATAACGATTAATAGGCTAATTAATAACTGATAACATTAACACATTAACAACAAGAACAAAGTTATAGCAAACACATTGCAGTGGAAAATCTTACAGGTACTGTCCATGGTGCTGAATCCGCCTCAGCAGGTACTGTCCGTGGTGCTGAATCCGCCTCAGCAGGTACTGTCCGTGGTGCTGAATCTGCTGAGGCATTTCATTCTCTTTATTATAGAAATTAAAGCTCCATAAAATTCACGGAGGATCTTGTTCAGCTCTTCTTTACTCACAGGTGAGAAATCAGCTGTTTGCCCGGTGTTTGTCAGGTAGTCTTGTAGACATTTGACGGCCCAAGACGTTGACCGGGCCTTACCGGCTTCATTTCCTGACCTCTCCAGCTGATCCAGCTCTTCACTCGTCACTCTCGTGTATCTCTCCTTTTTCTCTTCTGTCTTGTCTTCCTCGTTCAGCCATTTATCCAAACTTAGGTTGCCAAATAAATCAAAATTGACAAATCGGTTCATTATGCAGGCTAACAAAGTTGACAGTGGCTTTTGATGCAGGTTTCAGTGAAGTGTTTCGTGTTGCCATGGAAACCACACAGAATCGGGCAATAAGATATAGGCAGAGTAATATTTTCAGTGATGAGGTTTTTTTCATTTGAACACGGCTAGTCGTGCCGTCATGCTCATTTGAGCCCATTCTAAATGTCTGATTGACCAATCAGATTGCTCGGTTGGATCTACGTGTTGTATAATAGATATTGCGCTATGCAATCTCAGTTCTGCTGCGTTACTTGACCCTTGTCCATGCCAAGGACCCCACCTCATGTTACTGTCTGTCTGTCTGTCTGTCTGTCTATCTATCTATCTATCTGTCTGTCTCTGTCTCTCTGTCTGTCTGTACAGACAGACAGACAGGTTCCAGCTAAAAGTCCGGCAGCAGAGTTTCTGAGTTACCTGAAGTTTGTCAATGGACTGTTTCAGAAAGCAGAGCATTACAGTAGTCTAGTTTGTCTGAGATACATGCAGGAACTAGTTTTCTTGGGACAGCAACAGCCATACCTCAGCACTACTTCAATAAAAGAAAGAAAGCTGCTTTGGTCAGCTTCTTTATGTGGGATTTAAAATTCAAGTCTGAAGGCTCGTGACCTCTGATCTCACCTGTGGGGCTGAGCTGCAAGTTTGAAGATGCAGAGCCAAAGGAAAGAGCTGTCGGACGGCGAGGTAAAGCCGTGAAAATATTTTAAATATAGCATACAGGTGAAACTGATATTGATTTTTTTAATGTGTGGCTTTTTTGTTTTTAAAGTGGCTAAAATATTTTTTACTTCTGCCCACATCCACAGCAGCACATTCCCAGACTTCCAGTCCACATTCTCCAAACTGAGCCGAACGCCATTTGCTGCTGGTATTTTAATAAACCGACTATGGACAAGTACCACATACAACCCCACTTCAACAAATCTAAATGAACTTTTTTAAGTAATATGGCCGCTGCAGCATGAATACGTTTTAAGAGTGTGAACATTCTGAAACCGAATATTCTAACTATGGTTATTATAATAATATTTTTAAATTTTTTGTTTAATATGTGTACGTCTGCATCTGTAAAGACTTAGGTGTTTGAATTTCTTTGTGTTAATGTGTTAAAAGTTTGTGTTTTTCACCAAATATCCCTTTCCCCTCCTTTGTTTAAACTCACCTTTAGTTTTACTCTCAGAGTGTGAGTCATTTCATTTTGCAGTGAAATAGAGTGAAACTAAAAGAGAGATGATCACGGAATGTTACCATACAAGAAACTGGGGGAATATCTTTTAAATCACGAGGCTTATCACTGCAGTTTGAGAGGGCAGATAAAAACATGATCAAAACTTTGTTTCCACCACACACTGCACTCTCTCCCGGCTCAACAGCAGCACAGGTTGGTTTTTTCTCAGTTTGTTCTCCTCAGGTTTTGTAGTAAAACACAGACAGACGTATTGTTGTTTCTATTGTTAGAATTCAGTGTTTTGTCTTCATATTAATGCAGTGATTAATACCTTCAGTCACTGAGGAAATGGGGTCATTTCAAACATGAAGAGACACCTGGACACAGCAGATCATTTCTTTAAGCTGCTTCTTTGATTTTCATTTTCAGTGTCAGTGGTGATTTGAAAACTGGTATGGATTTCATACTTAGAGGTAAGAGAAACTTTTTTTTTTATCAGACTTTAATTCATTTGAATCAGTGACTTTTATTAACTTGGCTTTAAGTGTTTATTTGAATTTCTAAATATTTTTACTCCTATTTCTCACAGTAGGAAACCAAAACTATAGATACTTTTATTTTATTTATAAATTGTTATTATAATGTTGGATTTAACTAAAGAAACATTTTCATGTTATAATATATATATTCACTTTCTCCAGTGATAATGCACAAAGCCATGATCCTCTCAACTCATTTTGAGGTTAATACAACGTAATACCACTTGAAATATTCAGCTTTTTCAATCAAGTTATTAAGTCTCAGAGTTATGTTTACAGTTTGATTTTAGGCAATGAATAAATTGTTCCTTAAGCTGTGATATCTAAGTTTTACATGTGTTATTTTCTAGCAATCGTATGTTGTTGTGCTAAACCTTCAACCCCCTCACCAACCCCCTCACCATCCCAACCACGAACCCCCAGAGGTGCAGCTTGTGAACAGGCAAGGCAGACAACTGCTTGGGGCCCTGAGCCAATAGGGGCTGTTTTTACTGGAATACACTGGTTGGAAGTGCAACCTGGGAATTTTTGCTTAGGGCCCCAACAGACTCTAGAATTGCCTCTGCGAACCCCACCACAAACCCTATCACCACCATCTCCTAGTAAGACACAATATTTTAAAATTCAATGTTGATTAACTGATCACTCAGAGAGAATGACAAGTGCCTGCATGGTGTCTCTGTGAAACACTGCTGACGTCTTAACCAACATGTGCAATTTGTTTCTCAGCTTTTAGTGAGCCATGGAGGGAAATACGATGGAGGTAAGTACAGAACTGCTGTCTGTGTGGTGCCATGGGCGCTCTTAGGGCTCTAGTTTCGCAGACCAGGCGAGGCGGGGGCGTAGCGCAGATGCGCTTCGCCAACTGGGTGTGGCCAGGCGGATTTTCCAAGTTTGGCACGCCGTTCTCGGTGGCGCAAGTACTCCGCCGTCCCTCCTACCGGCGCAAGGGAGGAGAGAAGGCGTGGAGTGGATTTGACACAGCCGATTCACATGTAACCAATCAAATGAGCCCCTGTCCTCGCCTTTAAAATGCGCTGCGTGAAGGCGTAATGAAAGTTTACACAGCTGACAAGGAGGTCTACTGCCGCAGGCGGAGCGGAGCTCAGGAGACAGGCGCAGAGCGGAGACCGGCGAGCAGTGCGCACACGTCACCAAAACCTCACAGGCAGGCTTCCGGGATGTCAGGCACATGAACGATGCAATAAATACCGAAAAAAAACACTATTCAATGCTACGATCACAATCAGCACATACATATATCTCCATATCAACTGTCCCGTCACAGCTGATGTCAGATCAAAGGAGATTGGCACCGTTTATGCTGATTGTGAGGTTTTGGTGATGTGCGCCAGGCAGCCAAACTTCCACTGCGCCAGCTCCGCTCCGCCTTGCGCGGAAAGTAGACGTGGTTTCAGACGGCGAGCTTTTGGCGCACCTCGGCGAAGCCTTTTGGCACGAAACTGTCACTGCGCCAAGCCGAATCTGTCGGCACCTCCCCCCGCTGCGCCACCACTCCCATCTCCGCGCAAGTCCGTCTGCGAAACTTGGACACTGTCCGCCTCTCCCGTTTCGCCGGTCGAAACTAGCTCTGCGCGGGGTTCGCCTCACTGCGCCACCTCGCGCTGCGCCGGGAAACTAGAGCCCTTAATGTTGTTTCCTCTTCAAAAAGGTTCCGGATTGTTTGTTCGTCTGTCCGCATGTATGTCCCATTCTCATGAACACGGTATCTCAGGAATGCCTTGTGGGAATATCTTCATGAACTGATTAAGATTCACTCAAATGTTAAATAGGATGAAATGATGTCATGACATTTTATATCCAAAAGAGCGA
The DNA here is from genome assembly GCF_902150065.1 of Myripristis murdjan. Taxonomy (NCBI): domain Eukaryota; kingdom Metazoa; phylum Chordata; class Actinopteri; order Holocentriformes; family Holocentridae; genus Myripristis; species Myripristis murdjan. Next base: position 1,855,099 of record NC_043986.1, read on the forward strand.
ATGTCACCTTCACTGTGACATCACAGTGGTCTGTAAAAACACTATTCAACACCATGACTCAGGTGGCTTAAATAAACTGTAAATAAACATAAAAAAACACACTGTAACATAATGACTCATTTTTAACCTAATTATTTTATACTGACATGATGGTCAATATTTACCCCTGGCCTGCAGCGATACTCGCTCTTACTCCATCAGGTCCCTTCAGGCCCCTGAAAATGACACCCTTCTGCTTATTAAAGTAACATCAGCGACTGTCTGACCAGTTTGGATCAGACAAGAGTATCAGCCAACCCAGCAGAAGACTGCAGTCCTCTGTCCTCCTCTGTAAAAATAGCCTCTAAGTGAAGACAGCATGTTTAACACTGGAAATCATTCACTGGAATCATACATGTCAATATAAAAACTTCCATTTTGCCAAAAAAATTATTCTTCAAAGTCAAATCTAATCTAAGCTGATATGATCTGAAGTCTTTTCTTTGTTAAACAGAGACAAAGACACAGAGCTGCAGTACGTGAGGAATTACAAACCCAAAAGACATGATGTCAAGCATCTGAGAATGCTGGTTCATGGTCCAGTTGGAGCTGGAAAATCCAGTTTCATCAACTCTGTCGACAGTGTCCTACGAGGAAGAATCGCAGGCAGAGCTTTGGCTGCGGCACAAGTCACTACAAGTTTCACCAAGCAGGTATGAATGCCTTTTATTTTACAAATAAAGATAGCTACCAAGTATGGCTACAGTGCATCACCCAACTGCAGCAGAACCTTGACCGAGAACCTTTATCCAAACCCTGAAGGGTTTGGATAAACCCCTCAGGACTAAAGATGTTTTCAATAGCTGAACCTTCAGATAATTGAAATATGCAAAAAATACACCAGACCATTTGGAGGAAAAACATCTAATTCATGAAATAGATTATCAACGTGTTTGCAAAAACTTTTGTGTTAGAAATAAAATTTAAAACAGAGGACAAACATTTAGGGCTAATACTAAGATTACAGTTGTTTATGAGCTCTGTGTGACGATAAGACACACACACACACACACACACACACACACACACACACACACAGACAACAAAATAGCCAATGAATACCTGAACGATTTGCTGGAGGACAAAACTGTAACAATACAACACACAGATCAGCAGGATGCTGTGCTGAAGGCTACAGCAGAGTAGGGCACAGCTTGGAGTGGGAAGGAGAAAAAAAAAATGGAAATGGTCATTGCGGTTGACCAGTCACTCTGTGACACGGGTGTTAGATAATCAAGGACGTACTGTAGTTGCAGTATTACAGCAGGGGACATTTTGAAAATTAAAAATAAGTCTAAGCCCACCACACCATAGAATTATCATAACAGCAGCACTGTCATCTCTGTGCTTTATAGTACAAAACCTACAAAATCCCAAAAGGACAGCCTGGAGAATTTTACCCTTTTGTCCTCAATGACACTATGGGTCTTGAGATGAAGGAGGACAGAGGAGTCCATCCAGAGGACATCAAACTGGCCATGGAGGGACATGTGAAAGATGGTTACACGGTAAAATTAACACATTGCAGCTTTGGGATGAAAGCTTCTTTGCTGACAAAAATATTTAATGAAAATTCTGTTTAAATCGTTACTTAAATGGATTTTGCATTGTGTTTTAGTTCAATCCTGCATCTAAGCTGTCATCTGACAGTCTGTATTACAACGCAGAACCAACTAAGAATGACAAAGTTCATGTTCTGGTGTGTGTTGTGCCTGCTGACAAAGTGGCTCTAATGACTAAAGATGATGTGAGGAAGATGACGGACATCAGAAGGGCGGCCAGTGAGCTGGGTAAGAGCAAACATCAGGATGTTCATTAGTTTGTGTGTAAAGCTGTGGTGCCACATTGAGATTAGTCAACATTACCTTGAAAACTGTATGTTAGATCAGCTTAGAAAATCAACTGACATTCTGTCCTCATATGGTGATTTATTAGGCTACAGTGCAGCATTGCCGATATGTCCAACTTCATAAAAAACATACAAATGCTGTTGGTTGAAAATAACATAATGCGGCTGAAAATTGTTTGCCCTCACCGCTCTGTGTCCAGTCACCCAGTGTGCAATATGTAACGTTACCCTCATCAACATCATCAGTCATTTTCATACTAAATAAACATAACAATGAGCCCCACACATAAACATTTCAACATAATAATCAGGCATAATTTATAGCAAAAATAATAAGCAAATAAGCCAAATCTGTAAAATGGCTTCAACACTGTATTCTTAAAGGACTGAACAGTTTCCTGTTGTGTATCTGCAGGAATTCCCCAGCTGGCCGTCATCACCAAAATTGATTTAGCCTGCCCAGAGATCCACAAAGATCTGAAGAATGTCTATAAGAGCAAGTACCTGAAGGACAAAGTGAGTTTCTACTAATAATTTTACGATAGATGGTATAGAGATTTAAAATAATAATAATAATAATAATAATAATAATAATAATAAAATAAGGGAACACTTCAGATCACTTCACTTCACATCACACCTCAGATCTTGATGAACAAATTATTCAAGTTAAAAAGTCGTTCCTTATGTACACTGTATAATTTGTTGAGAACAAAATGATGTAACAACAGTCAATGGAAACCAAAATTATCAGGTGATCGAGGGCTGGATTCAAAATCACACCAAGAATCAAAGTGAAAAAAGGAAATCACAGGCTGATTCAACTTGCATGAATTTCATCACAGCAGCACATAATGTGACTCAGCAAAGTGAAGAATAAACCTCCTCAGACCATCACTGACCCACCGTCAAACTGGTCATGCTGGATGATGTTACAGGCAGCATAACGTTCACCACAGCGTCTCCAGACTCGTTCACACCTGTCACATGTGCTCAGTGTGAACCTGCTCTCATCTGTGAAGAGAACGGGGCTCCAGTGGTGGACCTGCCAATTCTGGTAATTCTGGTTCCAGTCGAGCTGCACAGAGCTGGGCTGTGAGTACAGGTCCCACTAGAGGACATTGGGCCCTCATGCCACCCTCATGGAGGCTGTTTCTGACAGTTTGGTCAGAAACATGCTCACCAGTAGCCCTGGTCATTTTGCAGGGCTCTGGCAGTGCTCCTCCTGTTCCTCCTCTCACAGAGGAGCAGATACTGGTCCTGTTGCTGGGCTGATGGCCTCCTACGGCCCCGTCCAGCTCTCCTCATGTAGTAGCCAGTCTCCTGGTATCTCCTTCATGCTCTTGAGACTGTGCAAACCTTCTTGCAACCGCAGCTGGGGCTGTGCCATCCCAGAGGAGCTGGACTACCTGTGCAACCTGACTGGGCTGCAGGTCACCTGACTGGGCTGCAGGTGCCGCCTGATACTACAAGTAGTGATGAGGACACAAGCAGCAGAACACAAAACTTTAGAAGAATCAGTCAGGAAGGACAAGGAGAGAGCAAAAGTCTGTGGCCACCACATGTAAAACCATTTCCTTTGTGGGGTTGTCCTGCTGTTGCTTCTCCATTGCACCTGTTGTCACTTTAATCTCTTGAATGATGTCTGCAGCACTTCAGCAGTACAATCCACACCTTGTATGGGCCAGTCATTCAAAAAGGCCCATTTTATAAATACTTAGGTATTTTGATGACTGATGATAAATTCACCTTTTAACCAGATATTGAAGCATCACTAAAAAAATGAGAACCAAGCTTTCTGAAGTTGTTTTATGCAGAAAAAAAGTTGTGTTTCTCTCTGTCTTGTAGATGAAAGTTGTGGAAGCGATCTTTCTGTCGGTGCTAGATAACAGTGATGTGATTGGAAAGTGTGAAGTGTGTTGGCCCTCTATTCACATTAGAAGAGACCAGCATTTATTTGTATTCATTTATGAAGGGCTTCTCCAAATATTGCCCTTATATTTGCCAGCGCTGATTGGCTGGACAGCTGGAGGCTGATTGGTGCGGCAGACTCCCAGAATTAACACAAATCTGGGAAAGACCGCTTTTAGAAAACTCTTAAACTTAGACGGTATAACTTTTTTGACTAATTTTAAATAACTTATTGTATTACATTTTGTTATTTTCTTATTTTTTGTCTTTAGGGCTGGTACCATGATCTTTTTTTATTATTTATTCTTTTATTATTGTAATTATCAAAGAGAATAGAATAGAAGATGCTTTATTCATCCCATAGGAAATTCAGGTTATCACAATATCTAAGACTTCAGTTTTTGTATGCAATGTCCTCAGGTGTCCCTCAAAAACAGGATCTTGATCTCAATGGGACTAAATAAAGATTATTATCACTACTATTATTATCTGAGCAAAAACAAATTTTGAAGTCAGCTGTTCCTTTTGTTACTTTCAACTTAGATGCAGAAATTCAGTGATTTTGCTGGAATTCCAATGAACTGCATCTTTCCTGTGAAAAACTACAGTGAAGAAAGCGACATGAAAGATGAAGTTGATTCTCTGATTCTGAGCGTCCTGAGACGGATCATCGACTTTGGAGAAGACTTCATCAGCGACATGGAAACCTAAGTCACTTTCATTTGGCTTTCAGAGATGTTCATGTCATTATAGAAACAACATAATCCTGCTGACATGAATGAATGGATTTCCTAACAAAATGAACTCAAAAATATTTTTTATAACAAGATTCTACATGTTGAAGTTACAATCATTTTAGCTCATCTGCATTTCTATTGACTGTAGTGACTGTAGTGCCTTCGTCATGTGTTTCATGAGATTCTTTTTGTGAAAATATGTAAAAACTTTGGCAATAGCAGGTAAACTGATTAGAGTTACCAGCCACAAATATATAGCAATCATAAAATTGCTTTACATATTATTTACAGGCTGTGCTTTTGAGCTTCATGTTTTAGTCAGGATGTCAGTGTTTCTCTTCTACCAAGAACACTGATCTCTTTTTCTTTCTTTTCTCTTTGGTTTCATGTTTTCTTTTTTCAGGCTTAACACTGGAAATGTGACACCATACATCTGTAACCTGCAATTTTCAATTTTCAATTTTCAATTTTTTTATTTTTTTATTTTTTTATTTTTTTTTATTTTTTTTTGGAGATTGCAGAAAAACATAAAAAGAGCTTTCAATTTTGCAGGCAAAAAAAATCCAGGTAATTTTGTCCTTTTCTACCCAATCTGGCTTGTAATAGGTCCAATAACGAATAATGATTGTTATAAACAGTTTTCAGTGTGATTTCTTCTTCATAAAATTTGCGAATACCCATAAAATATTTGGTGTGGAAGATGCAGGTGGCGCTCTGTTCACTTCCCTGTTGTAAAACCTGGGGATAAGCAGCTCTCTTTCCCAGTGTGCTGATGTTGCAGGCCTGAACAGAATCCACGCCCACGGTGCTCCGACAAAAACTCTGCTGAAATTCCACTGAATTTGAACACAACAGTGTTGCAGCAGCCATTGCAGTGTACCTGAATGCATCTCGCCCCTCCCCCCTTTGTCTGTGGCTAATGTTTATTGTTTATTGTTGTTATGGATCCCCATTAGTCTTCAATATGATGAAGACTATTCTTCCTGGGGTCCACATAAAATCCAATATGCACAGAAACCTACACATATATAGCCTATATCTACACACATCCAACATACATAGCATTTACTAACATTCACAAATATGCATACATACATATTATACATACCTCTACATATATACATTATACCAGCTTTACATATATAATAGCATGTCTATAACAGATGAGCTATATCATCTATCGTCAATAGTAAATGAACTATACATTATTATTTATCTATCATCCGTCTACAATAATAACCTATGCATTGTATTGTATCATTTCATCTTCCATATATATATCATATATTATATTGCAGTACTTTATATGTGATTACTTTTTATATTACACATCGTGTAAATCTACATACAGTATGAAAAATTACTGTCTGTAAGTCACTGATGCTCATAATGTAGAAACAGATGGAGCCCGTGGATTTCCCAATAAAGTCTAGAAAATCAGTGCATTGGAAATCAGAAGATATGAGACAAACGGCTGAAATCTCCTAAGTGTATGATGGTTATTGTGGAAGATTTTAAGATGAAAATGATCAGGATCGTTTTATCGGCGAGCCCTGGTCCACCGAGCCGAACGCAGCGCCGAGATCCAGCAAAATCACCACTGAAACTTAGGATTCGTCAGAAATTTGGATTCGCCATGGGATCAGCAGGGAAACTCAGACTGAAGAAGGCCATACGAGCTCATCCAGCGCGCTGCTGAAAACAGCCAGCAGGGCGGCGAGCTCCTGCTCTCTGGCTTCATTTTCTCCCCGGTTTATAAATCCTCCTGCTGGCCTCCTCCTCCTCTCAGCTCTGCAGAATACAAACAAGCTGCTGTCTCCTCACATACCTCCTGACAGCATGTGTGTGTGTGTGTGTGTGTGTGTGTGTGTGTGTGTGTGTGGAGAGGCTGAGATGATGATGATGCGGCTCGGTAGCCAAATCGAGCCGCATCATCATCTTATCATCATCTTAGGGGTCCCAAACATGAAATATTTCCTAAACTTTACTGAGCTCTGCCTGTGAGGACGGGTAAGAGTTTCTCTCCTCATTGACACGACTGATTAAGATCTTTTTTTTTTTCACCCTCACTCAGCACTCTCATTGGACCATGAAGATTAAAAAATAAAATTCTGTTTTTTAAAATTTTATTAGACACTGTCCAGATGGCACGGGCCATCAGATGGAGCTGGCCTGGACCTCAACTCAGCTGAAAAACAACTGAAAAAGAAAATTTTAATCAACTTTAAGTCATAAAAAATCTTTTTTTTTGTACTTCAACCTCTGAGAAGGATTTTTCTTCTAAAGATTGCACTGCTTTGTGTGTGTGTGTGTGTGTGTGTGTGTTTCTGTGAACAAAAATTAAAAATGAATACATGAGTTAAAAGCTAGAAAAACATTTTCTGTCATATCTGAGGAGAAACATGTCCCAACCTGAATGGATAACATCTTTACAGCCCAGCATGTGTATCTACAACCCTGAGTGACTGTGTCTTTGGTATGTAGTTGAGTCCAAGCAGACCCGTATCCAGAAAGAAATGACAGGGGGGGCATGAAAGATCCCGGGGGGGCAGTACCTGCGCCAGCAAAAAAATTTTGAGCCTTTTTTTTCAGCTAGATTTAGAGATATCTCATTTCTCATTGTTTTTCTAAGTTCTCACTACACCCACCTCTGTGTTTTTGACATCTATCTATCTATCTATCTATCTATCTATCTAAAGAGGAGCTAAACAAGATCCTCCGTGAATTTTATGGAGCTTTAATTTCTATAATAAAGAGAATGAAATGCCTCAGGGGATTCAGCACCACGGACAGTACCTGCCGAGGCAGATTCAGCACCACGGACAGTACCTGTAAGATTTTCCACAGAGATGTGCGGCTATAACTTTGTTCTTGTTATTAATGTGTTAATGTTATCAGTTATTAATTAGCCTATTAATCATTATTAATTTGTTTAGTCTTTATGAGTTTCCTAGGCCATTGATTTAATTAATTTGTCAGTTTTTTTGCAACGGTATATTGAAAACAGATGTTTGTGAAAACTGTCGTCTTTATTTCAGTGGTAAATTGTAGGGTTGTCCCGATCCGATCATGTGATCGGAAATCGGGGCCGATCACATGACTGAAGACTCGATCGGGACTCGGACGTTATGTCCCGATCAGGTATCGGATAAATAATATATATACATATGTATATTTATTGTCAGGGTTTTCCCTGCCTTATAATTTCTTAGGCGCACCGCCTAGACGTTTTCACCGACCGCCTAGATCAAATGAACGCGGAAAGGGGAAAAAACGCACATCGACATATTCAATCTGCGGCTCCTTTAGGAATCTGTTGTTGATGCTAGCTTGGATTGTCCGGAGGGAGTTAGGCGGGTACTGGGCCATACGTCATGAAATACTGACAACGGAATTAACCAATCACTGCAGCGAATAGTTTCTGCGTGCACGCTGAGAGGATGCCTTTCAGCCGCGACATATCCGCTGTAGGCTAGGCGGAGGTGGAATGTATGAATCGCCTAGCGCGAAAAACACAAGTGTTCGCAAATACCAGTGATACAATGGCAACATAGCGACTTTCCAAACTCCCCCCAAGTGACTTAATAACCTAACGTTAGTCAGAAACTTATTTATGTAACGTTTGTTGTGTTTGTTTTTGTGCCGATATGCCGTGCGCTGGCCGCCCATCTCTCCCTCGTTCCACTTGCTGATACAATGACAACTTAGCGACTTTCCAAACTCCCCCAAGTGACTAAACCCCCTAACGTTAATCAGAGACGGATTTGTGTAATTATTGTGTTCGATTTTATGCTGCTATGCCGTGCGCTGGCTGCCTTCCCATCTCTCCTTCGTTCCACTTGCTGTTCGCTTCGCTTTTCACACACAAGCACCCAGCCCCCCTGCGCAGTAAACAATCAGCTGTATACTAGTTTCCAACCGCTTGGTTTTTGTATTAATTTCTGTACTTTATTTTATTTCCTGCTACTGTTTGTGTTTGTACATATTTTGTCAGTATCTTAGATCTTGCCATTTATGTTTGTGTGGAGACATTTGAGAAAATAATTAAAAATAATTAAATTATAAAATGTTAATCTAATGTCCAAATAAATCGGTTAATCAATATCTGCGTTTGCCAATTAACTGCCTTTTATCAAAATGCAGTTTGTTAAACACTTAAATTGTTATACTAGCTTCTTCATTTGTCTCAAAGAGTGCATTTCATTTCCATATTGACCTATCCGGAACCGCGGTTGTTTCTTGGCAATCATTAATAACATATCATTTCCTGGTTTTATAGAAGTATCGGATCGGGACTCGGTATCGGCAGATACTCAAAATCAAATGACTCGGACTCGGACTCGGGGGCAAAAAAACGTGATCGGGACATCCCTAGTAAATTGATAACAGCCTGAAAGGTGATTAATAAAAGCCAGTCGAAAGGTGGGGTTGAAATTATAAAACTGTTCAGCCTTAATGTGACTGTTTACTGTCCTTACTTTTGCTGCTTAGCCACATTAATCGGAGCTGACGTTAAATTGGAGTGACACACCCCCAGCTGAAGTAAAACATCTGCCGGTGAATTTATGAAAAGACAGATGTTTGTTGTGGCGCCGACACTGGAACGCAGTAGCCTGTATTTAAATATAACTGTTAATATACAGTACAGGCCAAAAGTTTGGACACACCTTCTCATTCAATGCGTTTTCTTTATTTTCATGACTATTTACATTGTAGATTCTCACTGAAGGCATCAAAACTATGAATGAACACGTGGAGTTATGTACTTAACAAAAAAAGGTGAAATAACTGAAAACATGTTTTATATTCTAGTTTCTTCAAAATAGCCACCCTTTGCTCTGATTACTGCTTAGTTAGTTAGTTAGTTAGTTAGATACTTATTCATCCCGAAGGAAATTCACAGTTTCCAGCAGTATCCACAGAGTACAAGATTAAGTAAATCAAAAATAAAGAATAAGTAAATCAAAAATAAAGAATAAAGATGACCCTCGAGATCTAAAGATCTAAGTACCAATGTGCAAAAGAACAATGTGCAAAAAACCAATGAAACCAGTGTGCATTGATGTATACAATGTATTTACAGTATAAACAGATGATAAATAAATAAATAGCGCCCAGATGATAAATAGGTGATAAAAAGCCAATAAAACCAGTGTGCATCGATGTATACAGTGTGCATAGATGTGGGCAATGTCCAAATTCACAGTATAAACAGATGATAAATAGCAGCAGCAATATATACACTATAAACGAGGATAAAAAATAGAATATGAACAGTTTCACCAGCAGGGGAACAACATGCCTGGGTTGGGAACAACACGCTCCGATGGAGGTTCACGGTTGGTGCGAGACCATGAGACCAAGTGACAGAACCCGACGCCCGGGACTGGGACTCAGGAACTGTCAGACTTGAGCCCTTCCCCTCCAGTCTTTGCGTGTTATCTTCCAGAAGTGCAGTGTGTGTGTGTGTGTGTGTGTGTGTGTGTGTGTGTGTGGAGGGGGGTGGGGTGGGGTGGGGTGTGTGTGTGTGTGTGTGTGTGTGGGTGGGGGTGGGGGGGGTTAAGGTGAGAGTTATTTCCTCCGGGTGGAGTTAAAGAGTCGCATGGCGTGGGGGAGGAATGATTTCCTCAGTCTGTCGGTGGAGCAGGACAGTGACAGCAGCCTGTCACTGAAGCTGCTCCTCTGCCTGGTGATGGTGCTGTGCAGTGGATGCAGTGGATTGTCCATGATTGACAGGAGTCTGCTCAGCGCCCGTTGCTCTGCCACAGATGTCAGGCTCTCAAGTTGTGTGCCCACAACAGTGTGCTTTGCACACTCGTGGCATTCTCTCGATGAACTTTTGACCTGTACTGTAAGTTGGTTGTAGACAAAGATCAGCTGTGCTGCTGAGTCGCTGTCACGGCACCTATTAGATTAAAAATGACTGAGAAGTCGGCAGAAGTATAACTATCAGTCCATGAATTTTTTTTCCAGCGGATATTCTAGTTACAACATGAATGAGCTAGCAGAGCAGTTTTGTGTTGCTGTGTGTGGTATTTATTCAATTTTGGGGAACCACGATGTCTAGAAAACATGATAAGCCCAAGTTGGCTGACAAGGACTAGTTACCGTCAGATCTCATGGTTTCTGCTGAAACGGAGAGAATGCGAGCAAAAAACTTTTATATTTTGAGAGTGAAATGCCCACAGTATGAATACATTTTGATTATACATTTTATTTTGGTTGGTAATAGTTGTATAATGGAATTATTACAAATAATAAAAACAGTGATGACGCCAACATGGCCTGTATCATGTATGACACAGCGGTTCACATTCACCTGCTGCATCTCAACAGGGTTTACTCAACAGTCACGTCAATCAACAGATCAATAGATTCACCTGTTTCTGTCAACAACACAGGATGTGCAGCATTTGAAAAATATAGAACAATAGCTAATGAACAATACAATCAGCAAAATATCCATTTGTAAACTTGCACACAACCAGTTATTTCTATCCTGTGTATCCGGCCGTTTCAAGAGAGAGAAACAGAGAGAGAGAGTGAGAGAGAGAGAGAGAGAGAGAGAGAGAGAGAGAGAGAGAGAGAGAGAGAGAGATAGCCAAGCTCCCCAGGGACGGTTTTTGCTATGGGCAATGTGGGCAACCGCCCAGGGCGCAATCTACTTGGGGGCGCCGTCCAAAAAAAAAAAAAAAATCGTTTCTAGACTAATATCGCTCATTTCCATGTCAAGTTGGTGCAGTGGGCGCTAAGGCGCCCCTACTATCACGTCAACTTGCCGCTGAGAGTCATGTATACAGGTCGTGTGTGTCAGAAGAAAAGGCAAGGGGGAGGGGGGCGCGGAGGATCAACTTGCGACTGCAGAGGCTGTGCGCAGGTTGTGAGTCTCAGGAAAAGCAAAGGGGAGGGGGGCGGGGGATAGACTAACCTCTGATATGAAAGATCCCAGGCCAACCAACACAAACTGCTGCTTCCAAATAAATTGTATTTCATTCATAAAATTAATATAGACCCCTTATAGCTACATGTAATTTATTGGGTTATGTGAAAATGCCAAACAACAACAACAAAAAGTCAATGGAGTATCATGGACAAAAGGCCAAAAAAACATCAGGTGCCCAGTTCAGAAAGAGAAGGAGAGAAGAAGAGGAGAAACGTTCAAAAGATAAAGGTATGCAAGTCTCTATGCGTGACGTTAATTGTGCATGTAATGAAACAGTAGCCTATACCCTATTTATTAGCCTCTTGCTAATATGTTGCCACTTAGCCACAGAAGGTTTTTTTTTTTTTTTTTTTTGGTTTTTAGTTTTGCTGAACTAGCAACTATTAGAATTTTAGGCGTCATGTCATGGAATTAATTTCACCCATAGGCTAGTTTGTGTTTGCAACACAACAAGTGCAAGTTCACATTGGCCTGTTAGTCTGTGGATTTGGTAAACAATACGTCCTGACTGTGGAATTTTTAATTTTTTTTGCTATAGTTGGGTCTATGGTAACCTAAATAACTTCCTATACACTGACATGACATTTTGTAAGCTATATGTGATATAGCTTTATGAGTAATTTCTAGTGTGTTATTCTTAGTTAATAGGATGTTAACAAATGATAGGCCTGATGTGGTGGGGGTGGGGGGGATGGGGGACGGTTCGCCCAGGGCGCAAAACTAGCCAGGACCGCCTCTGAAGCTCCCAGTCAGTGCACTCTGTAGCAAAGTAGATAACCGTAGCCTACCTTCTGCCTGGAAGCTAGCAGGTCAGCTCAGGGTATGAAGAAGCTTTGTAATCCCTCCTCCAGCTTCAGTCTTTTCAGCCTCGCAGTCATTTTATAGCTAACGTCAGACAGAGTGTAGCTTTGTGGAGTCTGGAGCTACTAGCTAGCTAGCAGACAGAAAACTAAAGGAAGTCCACACCGTCACCGTAATCTTGTTTAGAGCCAACCGACTTCAGGTGTTTCTTCCTGCCTCTTCAGGGCTCACTCACAGCTAAGCGGCCGGCATTGTTCTCGCTAAAATAATTTTAAAATTGTTTGGCATCCATATTTGTAATTAATTCACTCCGATCAAGTTTCTGAACAGACTAGAACTCCCTCACTCGCTCCCCTCCCTCACGCAGCACGCAAACACGAACGTGATTTGTCAGGTTTTAGGCCAGAGGAGTTTGATTGGTTAAAGTAATATCAGGTAAGCCAATAGGATGCAGAATAGCCCGGGAGTGATCACAGAGATTTAATGTGATGGAGATTTAATTTAAAGACAGAGAGAGAGAGAGAGAGAGAGAGAGAGAGAGAGAGAGAGAGAGAATTACATAAAGAGACAGTAGTACAACATTTCGTGTAAAAAAAAAAAGCTTTTCGTTGCTTTTCGTTCAGGGCGGGCCCAGCCGATGATCAGGGCGGGCACAGGCCCCTAAACCCCACCCTTGAATACGGGTCTGAATCAGAGCTGGCCCGAGGCTTGAGCCACATATGTGGCTGCATAGGGCCCCCATGACCACCAGGGGGCCCCCAAGCTCAGCTAAATAGTTTGTGAAACCGGGCGTGGCATGTCAAACTGATCGGACTTTGCATTTTTTCATAATTTAGACCACCATCCATAAAGGCCCCCCTCTGAAAGTCTGCACTTCAGTCACTTCTTAATTACTCCATTTCATATCCACTCTGGTGGTGTACATGGGGAAAATTATAAATATTGTGTCACTGTCCTAATACTTATGGAGCTGACGGTAACTGTAGGTTCAATCAAGCAATCTCAGTATCTGACCAAAGAGCAATTCTTGAAGTCAACTCTGACTTCTATTACTTCCAAATTAAATGCAGGATTTCAGTGATTTGGTGGGAATTCCAATGAGCTGCATCTTTCATGTGAAGAACTACCACGAAGAAATCAACATAAACAATTATGCTGATTCTTTGATTCTGAGTGTCCTGAGATGGATCATCGACTTTGGAGAAGACTTCATCAACAACACGGAAACCTAAGTGACTTTCATTTGGCTTTCAGAGATGTTCATGGCATTATAGAAATGGCATAATCCCATTGACACTGATGCATCAAATTTTTAACAAAAGGAAATGAGATGTAGACTTGTTTTTTACTCTAGGATGTAACCGCCATGAAATATGTGACTAACTTGGTTTCTTTGCTTGTAGCAATAAAAGAATGGCTATGGGACCTCGTGTGTTTGTTTCATCAATGCATCATTTCAGAACAATGTTGATTAAATGAGTAACATTGAATGAACAACTTTTGGTTTAAAATGTTCACAGAGTTAGTTGCATGTCTTACCTGGTGGGGAGGAATGTGGGAGAGGTTGGTCAGGTCTGTTAAAATGTGTCTTAAGAAGATTTTGGGAAAGGCTTTTCTCAGGTTAGAGGAATTGCAAACATTCCTAACCGAGGTGGAAGCAGTGATCAATTCTCAACCCCTCACTTATTTGGATTCAGATGAAAATCTTGCCCCTCTCACACCAGCTCATTTTATGTTAGGAGAACGATTGACTGTTTTACCAACAAGGACGATAAAAAATGCTGAATTTATTGGAGTGAATGCTAAAAAGATGAACAAACAGTGGCAGTATCGAGACAGACTTCTTAACCAGGCATAATTTCACTGCCAAATTAAAAAAAAAAAAAAAACACTTAGCTGATGATTCTCTCATTTATGTGACAGTTTGTAGCTAAAACAAAACAGCAGCAGAGGATCAAAGAAACCTGTAAACAAGTAAAAGAAGTTTAAAGTGAATCCTGACACACATGGAGCCGGTTCAGGTCAGCTAACCCTGGGCTGATCTGCTGCCTCTGTCTGGTTCCAGCTAAAAGTCCAGCAGCAGAGTTTCTGAGTCTGTCTGAGATACATGCAGGAACTAGTTTTCTTGGGACAAGAACAGCCATACCTCAGCAATACTCCTTCACTTAAAGAAAGAAAGCTGCTTTGGTCAGCTGCTTTATGTGGGATTTAAAATTCAAGTCTGAAGGCTCGCGGCCTCTGATTTCACCTGTGGGGCCGAGCTGCAAGTTTGAAGATGCAGAGCCAAAGGAAAGAGCTGTCGGATGGCAAGGTAAAGCTGTGAAAATATTCTAAATGTAGCATACAGGTGAAACTGATATTGATTTTTTTGTGCCTTTTTTGTTTTTAAAGTGGCTAAAATATATTTTGCTTCTGCCCACATCCACAACAGCACATTGCCAGACCTCCGCTCCAGGTTTAAGGTAGTATGGCCGCTGTAGCATGAATATGTTTTAAGAGTGTGAACATTCTGAAACCGAAGATTTTAACTGTCATTATTATAATATTTTTTACATTTTTGTGTGCTGATCTGCATCTGTATAGACATGAGTGTTTGAATTTCTGTGTTCATGTGTTTAAATTTTGTATTTTTTTTTTTCACCAAATATCCCATTCCCCTCCTTTGTTTACACTCACCTTTAGTTTTACTCTCAGTGAGTGAGTCATTTCATTTTGCAGTGAAACAGGTTTACAAGTGAAACTAAAAGTGAGATGATCATGGAATGTTATAATACAAGAAACTGGAGGATTTCTTGTAAATCACATGGCTTATCAACGCAGTGTGAGAGGGCAGAGCTACATGATCAAAACTTAATTGTTTCCACCACACCCTGCACTCTCTCCCGGCTCGACAGCAGCACAGGTGTGTTTTTTCTCAGTTTGTTCTCCTCAGGTTTTGTAGTAAAACACAGACAGACGTACTGTTGTTTCTATTGTTAGAATTCAGTGTTTTGTCTTCATATTAATGCAGTGATTAATACCTTCAGTCACTGAGGAAATGGGATCATTTCAAACATGAAGAGACACCTGGACACAGCAGATCATTTCTTTAAGCTGCTTCTTTGATTTTCATTTTCAGTGTCGGTGGTGATTTGAAAACTGGTGTGACTTTCAAACTTCACTGTAAGAGAATTTTTTTTTTTTTTTTTTGGCAGACTTTAATTCATTTGAATCAGTGACTTTTATTGACTTGGCTTTAAGAGTTTATTTGAATTTCTGAATATTTTAACACCTATTTCTCACAAAATGAAACCAAAACTGCAGATGCTTTTATTTTATTTATAAATTGTTTTATTGATTTATTCATTCATTCATTTACTTATTTATTATAAATAATTTATAAAATTATTATAATGTTGGATTTAACTAATCCCTAAAGAAACATTTTCATGTTGTTCCACATATATTTACTTTCTCCAGTGATCATGCACAAAGCCATGATCCTTTCAACTCATTTTGAGCTTCAAGTGTAATACAACTTGAAATATTCAACTTTTTCAATCAAGTTATTAAGTCTTAGAGTTATGTTTACAGTTTGATTTTAGTCAATGAATACATTTTTCATTCAACTATAATATCTAAGTTGATCGAATGTGTTATTTTCTAGCAATGGGAGGTTTCTTTTCCACACCTGGTAAGACACAACATTTTAAAACTGAGTGTTGATGAACTGATCCCTCACAGAGAATAACAAGTGCCTGCATGATGTCTCTGTGAAACACTGCTGACGTCTTAACCAACATGTGCAATTTTCTTTTCAGAGCCATGGAGGCAAATACCATGGAGGTAAGTCCCAAACTAACGTCTGTGTGGTGACATGGGTGCTCTTAATGTTGTTTTCTCTTCAAAAACAGAAATTGTGCAACATGATTTTTATGTCTCTGCACCGGCGATCATGACCTAAAATGATATGTTTTGGGTTTGTTTGTTCATCTGTCCGTATATACGTCCCATTCTCATGAACACAATATCTTTCATGAACTGATTAAGATCCGCTGAAATGTCAAATAGGATAAAATGATGAAGTCATGACATTTTATATCCAAAAGGGCGAATGTCACCTTCACTGTGACATCAAAACACTATTCAACACCATGACTCAGCATTTTGACTTGACTTCCTCTCCCTGATGGCAGCAGGACAGGGGGCCTCCTGCTCCTCACTGGTTTTCCTGATATTGAGCTTCAGGTGTTTATCATTGCACCATGTAACCAAACTATCAGTCCTTTGGGGCTTTAGCCAACCACAGACAATCTAGGCCGACTGTAATTTGACCTCCTCCAACTAATAGATCAGTAGAAAAAAACAAAACACCAATGTCTGCATGCCATAATGTGCACCGTCTAGAGCACAATGCACCCGGTGCACGTTAGCTTACCTGGTGGCTTAAATAAATTATAAATAAACTTAAAAAACACATTGTAGCATAATGACTCATTTTTAACCTAATTATTTTATACTGATATGATTGTCAATATTTACCCCTGGCTTGCAGAGATACTCGCTGGCCCCTGAAAATGCCTTCTGCTTATTAAAGTAACATCAGCAACTGTCAGACCAATGAGAGTTTGGATCATACAGGAACATATCAACTAGGGTTGAGCCGGATACTCGGCTGAAACAAGTATCCGGTACAGATAAAGACCTTTTGACGAGTATGAGTGTTATCTGATTATTATGAGTCAATATCTGTGCTCGTCCACATCGTGTGATAGGCCAGTCACACACAGGGCCCCTCTCCTACACACACACACACACACACACACACACACAGTGACAGCCTCTCTGTCACTCTCTCAGGTGTGACAGCTCACATGGCGTCTCTCTTCAGTAGCGGTCAGGTTTTTTCCAGCTCGCTCTTCCCTCGCTCTGTAATCACTGACAGTCAGTAGAGTTTCTGCTGAACTTGATCAGTAACAGACGCAGTGTTTTTGAGCAGAGTTAGGGTCAGGGGTTACACTGCAAAAAGTCAAAATCTTACCAAGATTATTTGTCTTATTTCAAGTAAAAATGTCTTATTTCTAGTCAAAATATCTCATTACACTTAAAATAAGACATGGTCACCTCAGAAATAACTTGTTTTTAGGTGATTTTCACTTGTTTCAAGTGAAAATTTACTTGAAACAAGAAACAAATTTTGCCAATGAAACAAGCAAATTTTCACTTGTAACACAAGTGAACAAGTGAAAATTGACTGTCCTTGTAGAGGCGTACCAGAGCACAATTTCTGGTCGTAAGGTGGTTATGGCAATCTCCTGTGGGAATAATCTAGAGTGGCTCAATCAATATTAAACATTGTAGAAATTCTTTCTGTGCCTTTATTTCTGAAGTGCAGTATTTGTGTTTTCTTCTGGTTAACAGCCAACCTCCATTTATGGCACCACTGATTATATTAATATTCAACACTTTCTGTAACTCAGGTTTGAACTCAGCTAGCAGAATTATATCATCAGCATATAACAAGATACCCAGATTAATATCATTAATTTCGATACAGGCCACAGAGGAACTGTAAATACTCTGCAAGGCTTTATAGAAATCGACCATCCACACCAGCTTCCAATAGTTTAAAAGCTAATAAATCTCTATTCACCCAGTCAAAAGCTTTTTGAAAATCAATGAAACATGCAAATGTGGGCTTACCTAGAGTAATTACAGTACTGATGATAGGTGAAACAGAATGGATATGATCAATGCATGCTCTGTTTTTTTCTGAAGCCATTTTGTTGATCCACTAGGTATGCGCCTCCTTCCAGAAATTGTGTTAGTCTATGATTCAGTATATTAGAGTACAGTTTGTACACAGTACTAAGAAGACTAATCCCTCTATAATTAAGGGGAATCCTGGAGTCATTTTTTGATGATTTTTCAATAGGTTTAATGATAGACTTGTACCACATCGAAGGAATTATGCTATGATTGAAACAGGTTTTGAAAAGGTGATATAGAGTATTCAAAAGGTGATGAGATTTCAGTGGCTCATTTGGAATACCTTCATTTCCCATCGCCTTATTTAATTTAGCTTTACTTATAGTAAGCTTGACCTCGTCCAAAGAAATATCATGATTCAAGAACTCATTTGAGCAATAAATAGCACGATTCATGGCTATCTCACGGCTACACTTTATTGCACAGGCCTCTTTCAGAAACGTGTCATCAAAGCCAGGCGGAATATGACTTCCTGAGAAGAGATCCCCAAAATCTTTTTCCCATTTACCTAAAACAACTTTTTTTTTTTTTTCCCCATTGTCGAGTACAATTTCCATTGGTATTTTCTTAATTCTGGGAGGGGGGCTAATTTATTAATTTCTCACCAGAATTGTTGCGAATTATTACTTTGCAGATGGTCTAGATGTAGAGCCTGCCCTCACATAAACTGCCTCTTATGCTTCCTCAGGCACTTGTCGAAGCTAGCTCGGGTTGGTCTATACTGTTCTAGAAGGAGCCTTCTAGACACTGGATCAGTGCATTTCAAACTGGGAAGAGGGCTTTCAGTTACTCTGCTCCCTCGACGTTGGAATTTGTTGCAGAGTGAACTGAAACTAAAGGACTTGGTGTCAATGAATGTTTTTAAATCAGTAATGAGAGATCGTGAATTGAGGTCCATTGAATGTCGTTGTTTTTAGCACATCAGTGTTTATATTAGTCTCCCCGAAAGCTCTGTTTTATTTGTTACCAGGCAGGTGAGTTTCATTTATAGAAACTATATCAGGGGATAGAGATTGCAACAGTTGAATTCTGAGGGAACTGTTCAGATCTGTCCAGCCATGAACATTCCAATGGGCCAAAGAAAAAGAGGAGATTGTATGGGCAGGATCTCTTCACTTTTGAGGGCGATGAGGAATAGCCCCGCCAGAAGCTCCGCCGGGAGTCCCGCGGGGCAGGTCGGTGAGGTCTTGGGCGTCCTTCTTCACCAAACGGCCGTTGCTTGTAAAGAAAAAATCTTTTCCCGATGGAATTTCCTGCAACAAGGCCTTGAGGTTGAGATCAAGCATGCGTTCAGTGTGTGATTTTGCAGAGTTGATGTATACACTCCTGTATGATTCGTTACTCTGTAGTTCTCTTTTATGGCGCAGGACCCAATCTTCTCCTGAGTGGAGCCAAGCTCCACCTTGATCAGCCCTGGTTTCGGACCTCGTCTCGGAGCCAACCACTGCGCTGCTGTGATTGATGGTAGTGGGTCACACTCCAGCCCCTCCTGTAGCAATCTCTGTATCCTCTGGACCACGTTTTCCCCTTCAAAAGGAAAACCAGACACTATGAGTGACGTGTCTGGATCGAATTCCGTCCGCTTGATCTTCTTGTTTAAATTAATTTCAGTCAGGCTCAGGCTCGCCCTCACCTGAGCAATCTCCAGGTTAAACTCCCTCCTTAGGTCAGATATCTTTGACTCTCCGTCAGTCTCCCCTCGCTTTGAGCCACCAGGTCAGTCAGGATAACTTGTAGGTTGTTCAGGGAATCTTTCAGCTCACGTTTATCACTATCCGTTTTTTTGTTTAGCTTTCTGAACCCTTCCATCAACGCCTCGTTTCCTGCATGATAATTAGCCCCACTCCTTGTCTTGGAGTTGGCTTCAGCATCCTTTCTGGTTTTCTCCGCCTCAGCCTCTTTCTTTGCCAGTCTCTCCAATTTCTCCTTCTCTCTATCTCCTGGCATTGTCAGTTCAGTTAGCTACTTAAACTAATTTAAACAAAGAGGTAAGTAGCCTCAAAAACAAAGTTTGGGATATTTTTTCCAAATTGTTTGGTCGGAGCTCACACTCGGCACGTCTAACCTGACCGGAAATGCAACAACAATCCATCTTGCCAAAAAATTATTCTTCAAAGTCTAATTTCTTCAAAGTCTAATCTAATCTAAGATGATATGATCTGAAGTCTTTTCTTTGTTAAACAGAGACAAAGACAGAGAGCTGCAGTGTGTGAAGGATTACAAACCCCACAGAGAAGACGTCCAGCATCTGAGAATCCTGGTTCATGGTTCAGTTGGAGCTGGAAAATCCAGTTTCATCAACTCTGTTGAAAGTGTCCTACGAGGTGGAATCAAACGCAGAGCTTTCGCCGAGACAAATACCAGTAAAAGTTTCACTAAGGAAGTATGAATGCCTTTCATTGTATAGATACAACAGCCACATGTCTGAAGTGGAAACCAAGTATAGCTACAGAGCATAGATAGATAGATAGATAGGTATACTTTATTGATCCCAGACTGGGAAATTCACACTTTACAGCAGCATCATCAATAAAAACAAAATAAAAAAAGTTAAAATCACCACAACTGCAGCGGAACCTCGATTATCCAAACCCCTCAGGATGTAAGGTGTTTTCAATAACTGAAACCTCAGATAATTGAAATATGAACAAAAATGCACCAGACCATTTGGAGGAAAAAAAAAATCTATTTCATGAAATAGACTATCAACCTGTTTGCAAAAACTTTTGTACTACAAACAAACTTTAAAACACAGGACAAACATTTCGGTCTAATAGTAATATTACAGTTGTTTATGAGCTCTTTGTGACGACAAGACTGCACACACACACACACACACACACACCCTCAACAAAATAACCAATGAATACCTGAACAATTTGCTGGAGGACAAAACTGTAACAACACAATCAGATCAGCAGGATGCTGTGCTGAAGGCTACAGCAGAGTGGGGCACAGCTTGGAGTGGGAAGGAGAAAAAAACAAAAACTGGAAATGGTCATTGTGGTTGACCAGTCATTCTGTGACACTGGGGGTTAGATAATCAAGGGGCTACTGTAGTCGCATTGTTACAGCAGGGGACATTTTGAAAATTAAAAATATGTCCAAGCCCACTAGATGATAGCATTATCATAACAGCAGCACTGTCGTCCCTGTTTTATAGTATAAAACCTACAAAATCCAAAAAGGACAGCCTGGAAACTTTTACCCTTTTGTCTTCAATGACACTATGGGTCTTGAGCTGGATGAGGATGGAGGAGTCCATCCAGATGACATCAAACTGGCCATGGAGGGACATGTGAAAGATGGTTACACGGTAAAATTAACTCATCACAGCTTTGGGATGAAAGCCTCTTTGCTGACAAAAATATTTAAGGAAAATTCTGTTTACATCATTACTTAAATGGATTTTGCATTATTTTCTAGTTGAATCCTGCATCTAAACTGTCATCTGGCAATCACTACTACAACGCAAAACCAACTCTAAATGACAAAGTTCATGTTCTGGTGTGTGTTGCATCTGCTGACAAAATACCTCTACTGACTGAAGTTGATGTGAAGAAGATAAAGGACATCAGAAGGAAGGCCAGTGACCTGGGTAAGAGCCAACATCAGGATGTTCATTAGTTTGTGTGTAAAGCTGTGGTGCCACATTGAGATTAGTCAGTGTTACCTTGAAAACTGTATTCTTAAAGGACTGAACAGTTTCCTGTTGTGTATCTGCAGGAATTCCCCAGCTGGCTGTCATCACCAGAATTGATATAGCCTGCCCAGAGATCCAGAAAGATCTGAAGAATGTGTATAAGAGCAAGTACCTGAAAGACAACGTGAGTTTCTACTTGTAATTTTACGATAGATGGTATAGAGATTTTAGAATATTATTCTCTGCTCAAAAAAAATTAAGAGAACACTTACATCACACATCAGATCTTGATGAACGAATTATTCAAGTTGAAAGTCTTTACTTATGTACATTATATAATTTGTTGAGAACAAAATGATGTTACAACAGTCAATGGAAACCAAAATTATCTGCCAATCAAAGGCTGGATTCAAAATCACCCCAAAAATTAAAGTGAAAAATGGAAATCACAGGCTGAATCACTGGGTGATCTCCTCATAGACATGGACCAGGGCATCAGTGAGCTCCTGGTCAGTCTGTGGTGGTGCTTGGTGGCATCGGATGCACCGGGACATCCGATAGGTGTTCAGTTGTATTTAGGTAAGGGGAACAAGAGGGCCAGTCAGCGGCATCAATGCCTTCGTCATTCAGGAACTGCCTACACACTCTGGCCATATGAGGTCGGGCATTGTCCTGCACCAGGAGGAACCCAGGGCCCACTGCACCAGTGTAAAGTCTAACAATCACTCTGAGAATTTCATCCCGGTACCTTCCAGCAGTCGGTGTGGCCTGTGCGTGACCCTCCAGGACATACAGTTGTGTTCAAAATAATAGCAGTCAACATCACTAACCACATCAATCACTGTTTTTGGTAGAAATTATATTCCTACATGGCAAATAATTTACTAGTAGGTGCAGTAGAGTAATAGAAAACCAACAGATCCAACAGTCATGCATGCATGCAAATCCAACAGACTTGCATGCTGCTGATTCTGTGTAATTGAATCATTAATTTTTTTTTTTTTTTTTTTTTTTTTTTTTAATTCATATTTTAACACTTTCTACACAACCACAATACACACAGGTCCAGACCTTAACAAATACAAACAAATAACATTAACACATTCACAACAACACCACATTAAGGGAAAATCAGTGCACGCTCATATTCAAATATTCAGTCCATTGTCAGAGTCTGTCCTATACAGGGATAGGTGCGATTTCAAAATCAGGACACCAGCAAATACAAACATCTCTCATATCAACCCAGTTTCACAATCAATCAAAACAGACTGAATCACTCAATCAATCAAAACAAACTGAATCACGTCAGCATTGGCGACGATGATATATGCCCCCTCACCTGCTTCCAAATAGTTTCAGACCTAAACTTGGTATCATTCAATGTATCTGTCATTCGCTCCATACCTAGAAGATTAAAAAACTCAGATATCCATGTTTCTATAGAGAAACAATTTGGCTTGTGAATTTTCCAGTTCGACAAAATCATTCTTTTAGCAGCCAAGAAGGCTAAACCAACTGTCTTCCTTTCTTGTCTAGATTTTAAGT
The DNA here is from genome assembly GCF_902150065.1 of Myripristis murdjan. Lineage (NCBI taxonomy): Eukaryota > Metazoa > Chordata > Actinopteri > Holocentriformes > Holocentridae > Myripristis > Myripristis murdjan. Next base: position 1,878,318 of record NC_043986.1, read on the forward strand.
GTGCAACCCTATGACCCAACAGACACACAGATGGGCATGGAGCAATGTTTACATTAATGATCCCTGAAATTAGCTTACAGACTTCTGTCCAAAATATCTTGACTGCAGGGCAATGCCATAACATATGAATTAAATTTCCCACGTGTCCACATTTATGCCAACAAAGATTTGAGGCACTTGGCTCTATTTTTTTAAGTTTGAAAGGAGTAATGTAAGCTCTATGAAGAATTTTCAGCTGTATTACTTTACCTTTGACTGATTTGGAAGTCGTTTTAATGTTACGCCAAATGTTACCCCACTCTTCAGAAGTAAATTGGACCCCTAAGTCAAGTTCCCATTGAGACTCCGTCTTTGAGTTCGGGTTTAAAGAGGAATGAAGTAGCAGTTTATATAGTCCTGAGACTGCTCTTCTGTTTAATGATAAAAACCTAATTTTTTTGTCAATCTCATAATTGTAATCAAAATATTCTTTAGGAAATCTAGAAACAATTGACTTTAACTGAGAATACTGTAAAAAACTGTTTGTATTCAAGTTATGTCTTTTTATAAGTTCCTCCAAAGGCAGGATCTCTCTGTTCTCTACAATTTGAGAAATTTCTGTGATATTGTGCTTGCACCATACCATATTAGCCAATGGACTCCCCGCCGCTTTGAAAGCATTGTTATACCATATCGGGGAGGATGGAAGAACTGAGTTTACAATATCCATTCGTTTATGTATTTCTCTGCTTATGTCACATGAAAACTTAATAACACAGTTGTCCATATTTTTAGGTGGAGTAGGGGAGTACCAAAGTGAAGATAATGACACAAATTTATTGTTCTCCTTCACAAGATGTTCTTCCAGCCAGTCCCAACTTCCTTTATCTCTACTCTTCTTATAGCCCCAGATAAGTGAAAACCTGGCATTAAATGCAAGATAATACAAATAAACATCAGGGATTCCCAGACCCCCTTTGTCTCTTGGTAGGGATAATTTTTTCCAATTAATTCTAGGCTTCTTGTTGTTCCATAGAAAAGAGGAGAACATTTTGTTGACATTATCAAACCAAGATTTCTGAATAAACAAAGGGATAGATGACACTAAAAAATTCAATCTTGGAAGAACATTCATCTTTAGCACTTCTGCTCGACCCCATAAGGACAGAGGCAGAGCAGACCATCTTTTCAGGTCTTCCTTAATATTATTCAGTAAAGGTTTGGCATTTAATTCCAATATTTCGTTGATAGGTGATCTAATTTTTATTCCCAGATACTTCATGCCTTCTGCTTTCCAGACAAAGGGAGCAGATCCAAGGTCAGAAAAATGTGTAAACATGTTCAAAGGTATAGCTTCACTTTTAGTCCAATTTATTTTGTATCCTGAAAGGCTGCCAAATGAATTAATAGTTTCTAAAACTCTTGGTATCGAGTGTGAGGGTTTGGACAGAGTCAACAAAATGTCATCCGCATACATATTTAATTTGAAATCATGACCACCAATTAAAATGCCTGTAATGTCTTTGTCCTGACGAATAACACATGCCAATGGTTCTAAGGCTAAAATAAAAAGTAAGGGGGATAGAGGACAACCTTGTCTAGTAGAACGCCAAAGTTGAAAGGGAGTTGAAATCATGCCATTACTCTTTATTGCTGAGACTGGTTCCTTATATAAAGCTCTGATCCACTGTAAACACCTTGGACCAAAACCATATCTGGAAAGAGTCTTGAACAGGTACGACCACTCAATTCGGTCAAAAGCTTTCTCGGCATCCAGTGATATTGCTAACACTGGATGTTGAAGAGAGCTAGCCATCTGCATAGTTTGCAGGAGCCTTCGCATGTTATCAGCTAGAAGCCGCCCACGAATAAAGCCAACTTGGTCCACATGGATTAAATTTGTAACGACTTCTTCTAACCGATTTGCTAACATTTTTGCGAAAATTTTATAATCATTATTAAGCAAACTTATCGGCCTATAGTTTCCCACATTTAGGTGGTCTTTTCCTGGCTTTGGCAATACTGATATGATGGCTGTCCGCATTGTTGGTGGCATAATCTCCTCTTCCACCACCTGATTGTACAAGCAAAGAAGCATAGGCATGATTTCTCTTGAAAAACATTTAAAAAATTCAGCAGTGTACCCATCATTACCAGGTGCTTTATTGTTTGATAGAAATTTAATTGTATTGTAAATTTCTTTCTCTGAAATAGGTACCTCTAGTTTCCTTTTATTTTCTTCCCTCATCTTAGGCAAAATTAAATTATTAAAGAAATTATTTAAATCTTGTTGTTTTGCTTTATATTCAGATTTATACAAAGATGAAAAATAACTTCTAAAGGTATCATTAATAGCCCCCTGATCTCTAACAATCACACCTTTACTATCCCTTAAAGAAACAATGGAGTGTTTTTGTTCAAATTTTCTCAGTTGGTAAGCAAGCATCTTCCCTGCCTTTTCGCCATCTTCATAATGAGACTTTCTCAATTTATATAGTGAGAAAGCAGCCTCCTCATGTAATATTGCTTGTGCCTCGGCCCTTGTCAGAAGTAATTCCTGTTTAAAAGAAATGTTCATTGGGTCTCTCATATGTTTCAGTTCAAGATCTTTAAGCTTGGATATAATTTCTGTTTTCCTCCTCAATTTGTCCTTGTTTTTATATGATGCATAACTGATAATCCAGCCCCGACAGGTTACTTTAAATGCCTCCCAGACTGTTGAAATAGGAGTTATCGGATTCATATTTATTTCAATAAATTCTTTGATGTTCTTTTTAATTAATGTAACAAAAGTGTCGTCTTTTAACAATAAGTTGTTAAAACTCCATTGTTTAGGCTTAGCTTTCCTTTCACTGGTGGGGCAAAAAGTTATTGAAATTGGAGTGTGATCTGAAATGAGGAGATTATGAATTGTAGAGTCTGAAACATTTGCCATTAAAGAGTTGGATAAAAGGAGATAGTCAATTCGAGAATAGGAATTGTGGGACTTGGAATAAAATGTATATTCTCTTGATTTTGTGTTAAATAAGCGCCATACATCATTTATTGACTGTGTCTCTAATAGCTCTTTAAAGGCTTGAGAGAGAGATTTATCAGCTGGTAGGGGTGGACTTGAACGATCCATTAATGCATTGCTTACCAAATTAAAATCCCCTCCCACTAATAGTGGAATATTTTTAAACTGAGTTAGCAAGACATTAATTGAGGTCAAAAAGCTGGCCTGTGCCAGATTTGGAGCATATAAGTTCATCAAAATAATTTTGTTATTCTCCAGTTCTCCTGAAACTATCACCCATCTTCCTTCTTTGTCTGTAATCACGTCCAACACTGTAAACAATATTTTCTTAGCAATGAGGATGCAAACCCCTTTTGAGGCACTTGTGCCTGGAGAAAAAAAAATTTGTCCCACCCAACGCTGTTTTAACTTTAAAGATTCTTCTTTAGAAAGATGTGTTTCTTGTAACAGTGCTATGTCACAATCAAGAGATTTTAAGTGAGATAAAACTTTAAATCTTTTTACCGGATTTTGAATTCCATTTATATTCCAAGAGATTACTTTAATTTTATTCATGACCATTGAAAATATTCCATAAGAGAAAAAGAGCCCACATAGGCTCTTTTTCCCCCTTAGATGTAACTAGGGAGCATGCACTACGGATGGGAAGGGGCAAACACACAATAACCCATAAAACATAAATAATACACTGACAACACAAAAAACCCACAATAAGCAGATTAAACAACATTAACAATAAGATGAGTGTCCATCTCATCTTCTGTCCGTGATAGTCGGGTGTAGGCTCAGTATGATTGATAACCAGATCCTAATTTCGATTAGTAGGATTTCATTCATCGGAAACCCCTAAAAAGTATTCTAAGTATCCATAAGGGGGAAATCACTACTACATACTTATTTTCCAAAACAGCCAAGATACTGAAAAAAAAAAACAAAAAGAGAGAGACCTGTTCATTTCTTGTTTCCTAACAAACAAACAAACAAAAAACAATAAGCAAACAAAGCAAACAAAAAAGAAAAAGGCCCCCCATAAATTATTTGCAGCATGTAGGCTAACCTTAAATTCATCCTAAAATATTTATTAACTAACCGAGTAGAAGCCTATATTACTACATCAGTCTAAACCAAAAGTAAGGGGGAAAAAAAAGATCCCCGTTCTCCGTATCATGGACTCACAAAGTCACCCCAAGCCGGTCTCGGGTGCGCTGGTACCAGGAGGGCTCTCACCCTGCAGCCGCTTCTGCAGCTCCTTCCGTGCCACATCAGGATTGTTGTAAATGATCTTTTCTCCATCAATGGTGACTACCAAGCGGGCAGGGTGCAATATTCCAACCCTTATTCTCCTCTTTTTTAAGTCCTCAATTAAGTCATTGTATTCAGCGCGTTGCCTCCGCACCTCAGTCGATAGATCTTGTCGGATAAAAAAAGGTTGACCTTGCCAGGAGAGAGGTTTCCCCCTCCTCACTGCAGCCAGGATCTTCTGCTTGTCACCCCATCTCAGTAGTCGCACAATGATGTTGCGAGGTGGGTCCCCCGGGTCCGGACGAGGCCGAAGAGCGCGGTGGGCCCGGTCCACTTCAGGTGCCGGCTCATTCTCCCCCAGTATGTGTTGAAATACACGGCCCAGCAGCCCAATCACATCATCCATTTCAGATCCTTCTTTCATGCCTATTATTCTGATGTTATTCCTCCTACTGCGTGATTCTAGGTCGTCAACCCGTTGGCAGAGTAATGCAACTTTCTTGGATAGTTCTTTAACCTGCGTGTTCTCCTTTTCAAAGTCTTCCTCCAAAGCGTTTATGCGTTGTTCCGCATTGGTGACTCTGTGCTTTACTGCATTAAAATCTTTGGAGAGGGTTTTGATTGCAGAGTTGATCTCTTCAAGTTTAGAATTCATGGAAGCTTCATGGCTTTTGAAAGCGTTTGTCAAACATTTCGCCCACACCGGCGTCTCCTCATCAGCGTCTGTGTCAGACAGGTGCGTATTCGTTGCACTCATGTCTGTATTCTTTGATTTATTTGCTTTGCTTCTCTGTCTTGTTGCCCGAACTTGAGACATCCGTTTGACAAATGCTGGCCAGTCTGTTCTTGTCAAATTGTTGCCCAGATTGGGCTGTTTTGGAAATAAATCTCTCCGATCTGGTATGCAAACCACACTAAAACGCCATGTTCACCTGTCCGTAGTCACGTGACTCAAAGCAGCTGAAATCTATGAATGAGTTTCAAAATCATTAATTGAAAGAGGTGTGTTCAAAATAATAGCAGTGTGGAGTTCAATTAGTGAGGTCATTCATTCTGTGAAAAAACAGGTGTCAAACAGGTGTCCCTTATTCAAGGACGAAGGCAGCAAATGTTGTACATGCTGGTTGTGGTGCATTTCTCTCTGAAAATCTGAGTAGAACATATAAAGAAGTGCAGAAAATGATAGGCTGCTCAGCTAAAATGATCTCAGATGCTTTAAAATGGCAACCAAAACCAGAGAGACGTGGAAGAAAGCGGAAAACTACCATTCGAATAGATTGAAGAATAGCTCAAATGGCAAAGATTCGGCCAATGATCAGCTCCAGGGAGAACAAAGAAGGTCTAAAGTTACCTGTGAGTACTCTAACAATTAGAAGACGCCTATGTGAAGCCAAGCTATGGGCAAGAAGCCCCCGCAAAGTCCCATTGTTACAAAAACGACATGTGCTGAAGAGGTTACAATTTGCCAAAGAACACATTGACTTGCCTCAAGGGAAATGGCGCAACATTTTGTGGACTGATGAAAGCAAGATTGTTCTTTTTGGGGCTAGGGGCCGCAGACAGTTTGTCAGACGACCCCCAGACACTGAATTCAAGCCACAGTACACTGTGGCTTGAGCATCATGATACAGGGATGTTTCTCATACTATGGTGTCGGGCCTATTTATCACATACCAGGGATCATGGATCAGTTTGAATACATCAGAATACTTGAAGAGGTCATGTTGCCTTAAGCTGAAGAGCAAAGGCCCTTGAAATGGGTGTTTCAACAAGACAACGACCCCAAACACACCAATAAGCGAGCAGCATCTTGGTTCCAGACCAACAAGATTAACGTTATGGAGTGACCAGCCCAATCCCTGGACCTTAATCCAACTTGTGCGGTGACATCAAAAATGCTGTTTCTGAGGCAAAACCAAGAAATGCAGAGGAATTGTGGAATGTAGTGCAATTGTCCTGGGCTGGAATACCTGTTCACAGGTGCCAGAAGCTGGTTGACTCCATGCAACACAGATGTGAAGCATTTCTCAGAAACCATGGTTATACGACTAAATATTAGTTCAGAGATTCACAGGAAAGCTAAATCTTCAAGCATTTTTCAGTTTATACAGTAAATGTTTGAGTTTGTAAAGAAAAATGCAGACACTGCTATTTTTTTGAACAACCTAATATTCCTTTTTCTTCACTTTCTATAGAGTAATAAGATATTTGATACATTTTTCTTCATGTTTTGATTTGGAATAGAATGTGCAGTGTTCTCAATGCATTTGCCTGTATGGAAATAAAAGCTATTATAAGGATTATGGACTTTACTCACTTTTTTAAACACACTGCTATTATTTTGAACACAACTGTACCTCCCCAGACCATCATTGACCCACCCTCAAACTGGTCATACTAGATGATGTTACAGGCAGCATAACGTTCACCAGGGCATCTCCAGACTCTTTCACGCCTGTCACATGTGCTCAGTGTGAACCTGTTCTCAGGTTCTCACAGGTCCCACTATAGGACATTGGGCCCTCACCACCCTCATGGAGGCTGTTTCTGACAGTTTGGGCAGAAACATGCTCACCAGTAGCCCTGGTCATGTTGCAGGGCTCTGGCAGTGCTCCTCCTGTTTCTCCTCTCACAGAGGAGCAGATACTGGTCCTGTTGCTGGGCTGATGGCCTCCTACGGCCCCGTCCAGCTCTCCTCATGTAGCAGCCGGTCTCTTGGTATCTCCCTCATGCTCTTGAGCCTGTGCAAACCTTCTTGCTACCGCAACTGGGAGTGTGCCATCCTGGAGGAGCTGGACTACCTGTGCAACCTGACTGGGCTGCAGGTAACCTGACTGGGCTGCAGGTGCCGCCTGATGCTACAAGTAGTGACGAGGACGAGTAAAAGTCTATGGCCACCACATGTAAAACCATTTCCTTTTTGGGGTTGTCCTGCTGTTGCTTCTCCATTGCACCTGTTGTCATTTTAATCTCTAATGATGTATGCTGTTCTTCAGAGCAAAAGATACTGACAACTAGGGATGTACCTGAACCCGAATACGATATTCGGAAGTACAAAAATAATGCTTTGATCCCGAATAGTTTTTCCATCCGAAGTTTCTCCTCATTATTCGGGAGCTTTTTTCTAAAGAAAAAAAAACGTTTGGATGCTTGTTTTGAGCATGATTTTGAGCCAGTTACAAGAGATTAAAACAAAATGGAACAAAAAACATATTGGTGCATGTTTTCAGTCAATCACATCTATCTGAGACACTGCCACACTTTGGTTTTGGTGTTCAGTCCCGTACGTCCTCACAGAGGAGCAGCAGCACAGAACACTAGCAGGCAGCACTGCAGCAACACAAAAAGCATTTTGTCATAGACAATAACAGGAAAAGAAGCGGCTATAAAACGGTGGATACATTTTTTTGAGTGTCACAACCCCCGCGAAATGACGGCCGTCTGATGCCGGCCGCTGCACCAGCACCGCGCCCACCCAGTCAGGTCTGCTGGATCTGACAGGTGAGCGGTGCACACAGACTGCCATATATACCTTTCATTATAAATCAACTTTTGTTCATAGGCGGCTGCAGCAGCACAACAGACAGTGACACAGATAACATGGTTGATTATTGACTGCGCGATGCGGCCATTTGCCGGTAGTAGGTAGGCGAGCCTACCTACTGGTTTACATATGCAAGTACAATACAGGTGTATTTGCTTAGACCCCAAATATTAGACAAGGGTGTTTTTTCAGGGCATTTTCAATGGAAAAAATATCGTCTTATATTCGGATGAATACGGTATTTTATTCCTGTTCTAGTTAGCCGAGAGCTAAACCGGAAGTTAGCCGGCTACCTTGGCGGAAGTCTCTAGTGCGCCCACTTCCAGTTTCTTCCCGAATCCGAATAACGAATCCGAATTTTTTTTTAAAAAGCCCGAATCCGAACCCGAATACAAATAGTGCAATGGCTGTACACCCCTACTGACAACAGTACTTCAACAGTACAATCCACATTTTGAATGGTACAGTTATTCAAAAAGGCCCATTTTATAAATACTTAGATATTTTGATAATCAATGATCAATCACCTTTAAACCACATATCGAAGCATCACTAAAAATGAGAATCAAACTTGATGAAGTTTTTGGTAACACTTTACAGTAACAGTACAACAATTAATGTTAGTTAACTTTAGTCAGTGCTGTAATGGTTAATTAACTGTTAGTTAATGATTATTATGACATTTACTAATGTTAATAATATCTACAATAACCCTTAAAAAACGTATAAATTAATACCTTAGCATGAACAGCATTAGTAAATGATTCTTAGACACATTAGTTAACTGTTCCTTAATGTTCATAACCTGTTACTTAATGTTTATTACGGCATTATCTAACATTAATTGGTGTACTGTTATTGTAAAGTGTTACCAAGTTTTTTTTTATACAGAAACAAGTCATATTTCTCTCTGTCTTGTAGACGGAAATTGTGGAAGCGATCTTTCTGTCTGTGCTAGATTACAGTGATGTGATTTGCAGACATGCAGCAATATCTACTCTTACACGCCTAAATGCTAAATCCTGAATCAACCTTTCAGCTCTTAGATTTATGACTGGAGACTCAACACTGTACTCGTTATCAAAAAGTGTGTTGGTCTTCTCTTCACATTAGAAGCATTTATTTGTATATATTTATGAAGGGCTTCTCCAAAAATTGCCCTTGTATTTGCCAGCGCTGAATTGGAGCAAGTTGGAGGCTGATTGGTGCTGCAGACTCCCAGAATAAACATGAACCTGGGAAAGACCGCTTTTAGATTTTTTTGCACCTTGCATCTGAAAAGAACTGCAGTGATGACTATGACTTTTTTGACAAAGTTTTTCATTGTTTTACTAATTTTAAATAACTTATTACTGAATTAATTTTTTGTTTTTAGCATTGTTATTATTTTTATTATTATTATTGTATTAGTGTTATGTGATTATTGTAATTATCACAATAAATATTGAAAACTTTTTTATGCAATGTACTCAGGTGTCCCTTGAAAATCTTGATCTCAGTGGGATTTATTTGATTAAATAAAGGTTATTTTTATTACTATTATTATTATCTGAGCAAAAACAAATTTTGAAGTCAGCTGTTCCTTTTGTTACTTTCAACTTAGATGCAGAAATTCAGTGAGTTTTTTGGAATTCCAATGAACTGCATCTTTCCTGTGAAGAACTACCATGAAGAAATCGACATAAAGGATGATGTTGATTCTCTGATTCTGAGCGCCCTGAGACAGATCATCGACTCTGGAGAAGAGTTCATCAACAACATGGAAACCTAAGTCACTTTCATTTGACTTTCAGAGATATTCATGGCATTATAGAAACAACATAAAAACTTGCTGTTACTTGGATAGGAAATTCTTTTCCTCCCATCACTGCCCTATTCCCCGGAAATACAATATTTTAAGTTTTGATAACTTTAAAAAGTTTAAACTTGCTTGCTCTGTATATAAGATCTTGCATGGACTTGCTCCACCGCCATTGGGTGACTTCATTATGTTCAGATCCAGCACCAGTGGGAGAATAACCGGAGCCTTCACTAGAGGTGACTGTGTGGTACGTGTACTCCACAAGTTTGGGCTACATAGGCTGGGCTGGGGTAGAGGACAACATTGTCACCGTATTTCACCAATTAATCGCCCAGCCGCAAATAGCCGCCTGGTTCTTATAAACGCCTGGGGTCTGCACCCATTTTGCGTATTAAACGCCCACCCGAATAACCGCCAGGGCGATTATTTGCATTACATTGAGGTAAACCCAAAATAAGGCGATTCACCTCATTTTTGCAGAAGTAAACAGTTAGCCGCACAATAACTGTGCGGCACTTCCATTTTCTGTCAAAATAAGAGCTAGCTAACGTTAGAAAAAGGGTCTACCGTAATCTTAAATGACCGATTAACTCTTATTTTGACAGAAAGCGGAAGTGTCGGAGGGAACGACTCGCAGCGCTAGCAGTTTGCACTGTATGTATGTACAGATATGTTTACCTTATGCCTTACAGCACTTTCTGCCTATGTTGCCGCCCTAGGCGAAATTACTGGCTTGCACCCTTTCATGAAAACTGGCGATTTTTGTTTTTTCTCGTGCGCCCCCAAGTAGATTGCGTCCTGGGCGGTTGCCCACACTGCCCATAGTAAAAACCGTCCCGGACGTTAGGCATATCAGATGGCGTTGCTGTTGAGTCTCCATCGTTCACATGTGTTCTGTTTACATCTTGAGGCTTCATTTAAACCCTCTTTTCCGGATGGAATGGTGCTACACGTCATTTTCGTCTGGTTGCCATGAATACATGACGCTCCATTCTGTAGAACGGTGGACTTGGTGCGGCAATAAAAAGCATATGTGAAACCGAGCCGCTCCAGTTGAAAATTGATACATTGTATATTGGGTCGACCCAAATATGTCACTGGGTCGACCCAAATATGTGTGAAAACACCCTTAGACACACAGCTTTCAGTCAAAGGTACTGAGCTCTGGAATGAGACGGCTCCAATAAGAGGCTGTACCACATTCAACACTTTTAAAGACAATCTGAAAAAGTGGCTGAAAAGAAACCAGATCTGTCAACACTAATATTAAATTCAAGCATTTATGTGTCCTCTCAGTGTTTTTAGTCATTGTCATTTGTGTGTCAGTTGTCCAGTTCTTCTATCGTGTTGTTAATTTTTTGGATTTATTGTCATTATAATGTTATTTCTTCTGACCTGCCAGGGACTGTAGATGGAAAGTTGGCTTTGGCTAAATCTAGCATATTTAGATTTACATGTTCATTAATATGCACTGTCTCTTTTAAATAAATAAATGAATGAATAATCCTGCTGACATGAATGAATGGATTTGCTAACAAATTAACTCAACAAGTTTTTGTAACAACATTTTACATGTTGGAAGTGCAGTAATTTTTTTTGCTCTTCTGCATTTTTATTGACTGTAGTGACTGTAGCGCCTTCGTCATTTGTTTCATGAGATTCTTTTTGGGAAAATATGTGAAAACTTCCTTTTTGGCTCATCTTGCAATAGCAGGTAAACTGAGAAAAGCTACCAGCCAGAAATATTTGTTACCAAACATAAAACCGCATTACGTATTATTTACAGGCTGTGCTTTGAGCTTCATGTTTTATTCAGGATGTCAGTGCTTCTCTTCTACCAAGAACACTGATCTCTGCCACTTTTCTCTTCAGCTTCATGTTTTCTTGTTGGAGGCTTAACGCTGGAAATATGTCACCATATCTCTAATAACATGTAAAGCAGACATTTCTTAAAGCAAAAACACAGATGCGTTTTTATGTATTTTATGTATTTTATCTTTTTATCTTACTGTACAGCACTTTGGACCTCTGTGGTTATATAGTAGTAAGCAGCTTTGAGTTGATTGGCTGACATTGGCTGACATCACGATAGGTACGGTGGACAGTGAGGGTCACATCAGAATAAGAGAGGCACAGGGACAACAAAAATTAAATATGATTACATCAGTCAAAAGCTAGAAAAACTTTTTTAAGAATTTCCCAGTTTGGGATCAATAAAGTAAATCTATCTATCTATTTTCTGTCATATCTGAGGTGAAACATGTTCTGATCTGAATGGATAACATCTTTACAGCCCATAATGCCTCCATATCGAGGGCTGCAACAACAGCCCTTTACTTGGTTTTGTTTTATTCACTCTAAAATTCAAATGCTTATTTGCCACAAACAATTTTTTTAAAAGGTGCAACAATTTGTGTGCTCAGTGCTCCTGGCGGGCTGAAGGGGACACACAGCCGGGACGCAGCAGGGAGTTATTTTTGAACAGGGGCTTCAGACATCAGACTGGGGGGAGAGAGAGGGCTGCACGTCAACAAGGTGACACCCAAAATCCAAACCTCCAAAAGTGTAAGAAGGTAGCACAAACTGTCAAGTGAGGGAGGACAAAATCCTCACATTTCCCCCGTTCACTGGCTCACATGTTTCAGCACAGATCCTTCAGCCCAGCATTTGAGGTTAACATGCTTAGTGAGGCAGTGTATATGTATTATATATGTATTGTATGTATGTAATGTACATACACGTTGTGCACACACATACAGAGTGTGTGCACAGCTGTGGCGGCACGCTGTCAAGTACAGACAACATCACATCCACAGCCTATGAACCTACTCAAATCTACAGGTGAAACAACAACACTGAAACAATAAAGGCTGTTGAGACCAAATCATCTCTGTGAATGGTTCATGTTACTCTCTTAAAGAACGCACATGGAGTCTCTGTAAGCCTTGTTGTGTATTGCTGCTGGTTTCATTGTTATTATTATTATTTTAGTGTTGTCTTTTTGCATGGCACGGTTTTGTTAGTTTTTGTTCTGTTTTGATTTTTTTTGTCTTGTGGCTCTTACTGTTGTGTGTGCTACTGTGGAGGATTGTGTATTTGTTACATGTTGCCACCACCTATTCATTCCATTTACACTTTACAAAAATAAAAATTGAAAAAAGAAAAAAGGAAATGGAAAGAAGAAAAAGAAAAAGAAAAAGAAAAAGAAAAGAAAAAGATGAAAAAAGGAGAAAAACAGAAAAGTTTTATACATAAAAAGAAAGAAAAAAGCAGAAAGAAAAAGAGAAGAAAAACATGAAAAACATCCCCACTGGGGGGTGGTGGTTGGGTCGAAAGGTCAATTTTTTTTTTTTTTTTTTAAAGGCTGTTGAAGAGGAGAAAATGATGAAGTCATTTAACAACTCAAAACAACTCAAACACAAAGAGAGAACACCAACGTGATGTGAACCATCACCAGCAGGGACCAGTCGACCGGTGGCAGAAGCCAATCTGATAAATATCCCTCGTCTGTGAGCCACAAATCAAACACACCACGTGACGATGAGGATCTTCTAACCAACCATGGAGCAACTTCTTGGGACCTGCCCCGCCCACACCGCCATGGAGGAAGGCAAAGAGGCGGGGCAAACGATGGAGGGGGTCCGTCCAGGAAATCCCCAAAACACTTCAGTCGCCCAAAGTTCCCCTTAAGGCTCATTTCTGCTCGTTTACACATGAAAAAAAGATTTGGTCATTTCAACATCACTCATACACAGTTCATAATAACTGGATTTGTTGCAGAGCGTTGTGGCTGGTGTGCTGTTTCATAGTTTGGTCTGCCAGGGGAAAAGCAAAAATGTTAAAATGGTATATGGACTACATTTCTATAGCGCTGTTCTAGTCTACTGACCACTTAAAGAGCTTTACAGTGTTTGCCTCACATTCACACACTGATGGCAGAGGCTGCCATACAAAGTGCCAAGCTGTCCCTCAGGAGCAGTGAGGGGTTCAGTATTTTGCTCAAGGACACTTCGGCGCACACAGGAGAAGCCGGGGATCGAACCGGGAACCCTCTGATCACCAGACAACCACTCTACCTCCTGAGCCACATCTCCCCAAAACAGCTGGTGATAAAAAGACTGGACAAACAGATTCAAAGATCCGGCCTGATGACTGGTTTTACCCCAGAACCTTCAGAAATCATCCTGGAACAGAGAAGCTGTTGAAGTTGCAGACTGTTCTTCAGCACAGTGACCCACTCTAGTTTCTTCAATGGCCTCAGAGGCTGTTAGTGAGCGATGAGCCCAGATGATCCACAGGATGTTTTCCCCTCGGTGTGCAAAGAGAAACAGCACAGGACAGGAAAAGGGCAAAAATACAAAATAAATGCAAAATTATGCCAACAGCTTATACTAATCCTGCCTTTGCAACACGTTCTCACTCCCCATGCGTCAACAGCCTGACGAATGGTCAGGGTCCCTTAGTGTCACATGCCGACTCATTAGGCACCCCTTTCTCGTCAGTTTTCGAGTTGGGTAACCCGACAGACTTACGTAGAACTCCCACAACATCTGAAATAGACGCCACGGGAAGCATTTGGGGCGTCAACTAACTCTTTGTTGTCATGGTAACGTGACGTTTTCTGTGTCATATAACGTGGTAATAGAGTCTGCCCAACACCTGTTTTAATCATAGATTTCTATGGTTTTAATTCCGTGTGGTCACCACACAAACAATGTCCACTGAAAGTCAACGAGGATCCTTGCTGGACGCACGGATTCTCGGTTTCAAAGACCACACGCTGTGGGTGGTGGCAGAGCTCTGGTGGTGGGTCATAGATCCCGGAAGTGCAAATTTAATCGATATTCTGAAAAATAGTTTGGATCATTAGCCATAACGTAACTTACCACGAGCTATGAGGTTGTGTTGTGTATATCTATCTATATAGAGATAGAGATAGATGTGTGTGTGTGTTTGTTATATTTGCTTTTCTTGTTTGTTTCTCCTGCCTTTTTCTCTCTTTCGGGGTCTTTCTCCTTCAGTGTCCTGTTGTGCAGAACCTTGCATGTTTTCCTGTTTTCACTTTCTCTTGGTTTTACCTTCATGTTGTGTTGCTCTTTTTTGTTTGAAAGTGAGCTGGGCTGTGATCCAACAAGAAACTGGGGGATTTCTTGTAAATCACGTGGCTTTTCACCGCAGTGTGAGAGGGCAGATCAAAACATGATCAAAACTTTATTGTTTCCACCACACCCTGCACTCTCTCCCGGCTCGACAGCAGCACAGGTGTGTTTTTTCTCAGTTTGTTCTCCTCAGGTTTTGTAGTAAAACACAGACAGACGTACTGTTGTTTCTATTGTTAGAATTCAGTGTTTTGTCTTCATATTAATGCAGTGATTAATACCTTCAGTCACTGAGGAAATGGGATCATTTCAAACATGAAGAGACACCTGGACACAGCAGATCATTTCTTTAAGCTGCTTCTTTGATTTTCATTTTCAGTGTCGGTGGTGATTTGAAAACTGGTATGGATTTCACAGTTCCCAGTAAGAGAAACTTGAAACCATAACTGCAGATGCTTTTATTTTATTTATAAATTGTTATTATAATGTTAGATTTAACTAAAGAAATATTTTCATGTTGCACCATATATATTCACTTTCTCCAGTGATTATGCATAAAGCCATGGTCCTCTCAACTCATTTTGAGCCTAAAGTGTAACAACTTGAAATATTCAACTTTTTCAATCAAGTTATTAAGTCTCAAAGTTATGATTACAGTTTAATTTTAGGCAATGAATAAATTGTTTCTTAAGTTGTAATATCTAAGTTTTACATGTATTATTTTCTAGCACTGGCAGCTTTTGCTTCCACACGTGGTAAGACACAACATTTTAAAACTCAGTGTTGATTAACTTATCACTCAGAGAATGACAAGTGCCTGCATGTCTCTGTGAAACACTGCCAACATCTTAACCAACATGTGGAACTTGTTTCTCAGTTTTTACGAAGCCATGGAGGGAAATACCATGGGAGTAAGTACCAAACAGCTGTGTGTGTGGCGCTCTCTGTGTTTTAGTCAGTGTTGGGAAAGTTACTTGGAAAATGTAGTGAGCTAAGCTGCCAGTTACTCTACATTAAATGAAGCTTCACTACACTGAAGCTCCCCTCCAGAGAAATGTAGCAAGCTAAGCTACAATACAGTGAAAACATGGAGCTCAACTACATCAAAACTACTTTTTTTTTTATTAACATAGAACCAACTTTATTTCAAGTCATTGCTATATTCGTAATCAATAAAGAGACAGAGAGAGACAGAACAAGTTTCTGCATTCAAATGTTTTTTCCTTATCAGTGGATACAGAGGGCATCCTGATCTTTCTTACAGCAGCTGCAGTGGCGGCTCTGCCTATGTTGCTGCCCTAGGCGAAATTACTGCCTTGCGCCCTTCCATGTTACTACTCCTACTCCCCCCTTGGATAGTGAGTTGTTACTCGCTACAACTGGTCTGCCAGGAGGGCAAAAACACAGGAGGAACACGATGCTTTATTTTCAAAAATTCATCATGACTCTTAGTTATCCACAAAACTGAATCCCTGTCTCCCATGTATGGGATGTATAAAGAGGGGTCTGTTTAATTGTTATGCATTTCAGTTAAGTTCAAGTTAATTAAGAATTGTATTTTTATTTCCAGTTTATTATTTTCATGTGTTTACTGTCTAGTAGCTCTGTTTGTCTGTGAATGTGGTGTAGAGTATTGTGGAGCATGTTAGCCAGCAGGTGGCAGCACCACCATTTCTGACCGTTGCTTAGACTGAAACGGGATCTTGCGCTTCTTCTCTGTAGTTGCAAGCTTCCACCTCTGTATATGCACAATTCAGAGCAACTTCAGTAAAATTACTGTTTACACCATCTTTTGCAGTTGTTGTCCTTTTTCCTCCGAGCCTGAAGGGCAACACATGCATGTCTCCACATTGCTCAACTGTCCTTTGTGCTTTGTATTGCCACAGCTCCTCCTTTATCAGCTGGTTTCACCACAATTTTAGGATTATTCTGAAATTCATTCAGGGCTTTCCTTTCTGATACACTTATATTGCAATTCTTCAGCCTCTTTGTGGATTTGATAGTCGCTTCCATGTCTTTTTCAACTAGTTTGCTAACAAGTGTTGGGAAATCATTTTTTGTGACTGTTTGTTTGTTGACATTCTGGCTTTCTTCAGTGTTTGTTGCAGGTTAACTCATCTACAGATGAATATATTTTTATTGTCTCTCTTGAACTTCCTGGTGGTCTGTAATAAGAACCAAATGATATATTCACCATCTGAATAACTGATTTAATCTCACCTAATTTCATGTTATCTGAAGTCTTTTCTTTGTTAAACAGACACAAAGACAGAGAGCTGCAGTATGTGAGGGATTACAAACCCCACAGAGACGACGTCCAGCATCTGAGAGTCCTGCTTTATGGTTCTGCTGGAGGTGGAAAATCCAGTTTCATCAGCTCTGTCGACAGTGTCTTACAAGGCAGAATCACAGGCAGAGCTTTGGTCGAGGCAAACTCTGGTCCATGTCCCTCCAGGACGGTATGAACACCTTTTATCACACCAATAAACTCAGCAACAGCCACATGTCTGAAGTGCACGACCAAGTATAGTTATATTGCGTCACTGTAATGCAGTAATGCAAGACATTTAGCAAAATTAAACTTAGACTAGTTGAAAACCTGGTGTACGGTTGGAGGGCAGCTACATTTAAAAAGCAGCTGTTTTGACCTCAGCTCTGTGAACAGCAGCTCTAATGGTCACATTTCTGCCTAACATCTCCATCTAGTCTTGGCCCCTTCGCCCAACGAGCGCTTTCTGAATGTGAGACGTCATTAACAGTCATGCAGCTCTGATATGTTATTATTGATTTATAAGGAAATTAAATTGTAGCTCTTCATGCTGCTATTTTCCAATAACCATTATAGAATGTTTATTAATCAAAAGTAGTTTCAAGGTTTTGAACATTTTTAATTAAGTTCATTAATCTTTATCTGTGGAAACATGTTCTTTAGATCTCTGGATAAAGATTCAGGGCCAGATCTTAAACCTGGCACAAAGTGTCAACAAGCACAACTCAAGTCTCTTTTCTAGTCTCCAAGCGGCTCAGCTGTCATTTCCCTGTAACTGACCAGCAACCGACCAAGGTGTGACTCACCTGGCTTTTAAAGGGGACGGGAGATTGTGTTACGAGTGGAGGCAGGTAGCACCCAAATGCAGGAGAAGGCAAGCAAAAAGGCTTGAAGAAAACAAGAATATTTACGAAAATCAAGAAAACTACAACACTTGGAATGTGTGCATCGCATGCAGAACTGAAAATGACCAAGAACTAAACAACAAAACTAAACTGAAAACAGGACTTAAATACACAAGGCACTGACAAGGAAACATGACACACCTGCGGAAGGGGCTGGAATACAAGATAAGATAAGATAAGATAAGATAAGATAAGATAAGATAAGACAAGACGGATTTTATTGTCCCCTGAGGGAAATTAATTTTAGGCAAAAAGTGCAAGGGGACTACATCGCCATACAGATAAGACACAATACAAGAACAAGACCACATCACCATACAGGCACATGACAACCAGAATATCAATACTAAGACATGGCACCCTGGGCATGAGACAATATGCAGCACCAATAAATAATAAATAACCTAAATTAAAATATATAATGGGATTAAAATATAGGTAAGAATAAGACACCGCCATCAGTAATAACAATAAAATATAAGTAAGAATAAATAAGTGACTGGCATATTACACTGAATTACGAAGTGAGCAGGTCAAGACTTACTAAGAAGGGGGATGGACGTGGGGAGAAAGGAAAGCTTAAAATGGTTGCTTTTGCAGCGGAAGGCTTCATTGCGTTTACCTGAAAGCAGCAGTTCATATTCAGAAAACAACACAAGACGATTATTTTCACTGCCGTTTTAACTTTAATAATAATAATAATAATAATAATAATAATAATAATAATAAACTTTATTTGTATAGCACCTTTCATACAAGAATTGCAGCTCAAAGTGCTTCACAATAAAAAGGAAAAGGCTAAAGACGAGAACTTTGAAATAAAAGAAAAGATGCAAATAAAACAATAAAAGACAACACAGTGTGGAATAAAACAGGAGCTAGTTAAAGGCTAGAGTGAAAAGGTGGGTCTTTAATCTTCTTTTAAAGATGTCTAGTGAGCTGGCTTCCCTGATGTCTAAAGGTAGTGTGTTCCAAAGCTTAGGGGCGTAAGTAATAAAGGCGGCATCCCCAATTTTCCTTCGACTGTTGTAGGGAACCAATAAGCCAGCAGCAGACGATCGCAGTGTTCTTTGGGGTGCAGAGCCAGTAAGGG
The DNA here is from genome assembly GCF_902150065.1 of Myripristis murdjan. Classification (NCBI taxonomy): domain Eukaryota; kingdom Metazoa; phylum Chordata; class Actinopteri; order Holocentriformes; family Holocentridae; genus Myripristis; species Myripristis murdjan. The sequence goes on from NC_043986.1 coordinate 1,897,266, forward strand.
AGTTGGCAATGTAGCTCGGTCCTAGCCCATGAAGTGCTTTGTATACAAGTAGGAGAACCTTAAAGTCAACTCTAAATGTTACAGGGAGCCAGTGTAGGGCAGCTAAGACCGGACTAATATGCTCTCTTCCTGGTTCTGGTTAATAAGCGAGCAGCAGAGTTTTGGATGAGCTGAAGTCTGTCAGTGGTTTTCTTTGGGAGGCCAGTAAAAAGTACATTACAGTAGTCAAGTGTGCTTGAGATAAAAGCATGTATTAGTTTTTCAGCATCTTTTTGATTTATAAATGGTCACACTTTAGCGATGTTTCTAAGGTGGAAGAATGATGTCTTCGTCACCTTATTAATGTGGGACTTGAAACTAAGATCTGGATCCAATACAATGCCAAGACTTGTAACCTCAGATTTAATCCTGGGTGCCAGTTTCCCCAAGTTAATGGACAGCATTTCTCTTTTTGTTTTGGGGCCAACTAACAGCATCTCTGTTTTGTCTTCATTTAGCTTTAAGAAGTTATCGCTCATCCATTTGTTCACTGCCATGAGACAGGTAGTGATGGAATTTATCGCTGTAGCATCATTTGGTTCGGCAGAAATATACAGTTTTTACAACAGCTGTTTTGAACTCATCTATATTCGCAAGTCTAGATTTAGATTGAACTGTTAGTGTTCCAAATCATGCAACCATGCCGTATCTGATGATACTACCAAGAACAGCATTGTAAAAAATAAGTGTGATCTTAGGTCGAACCTCCCAACAGCCTGAGTCTGCATAAAAAATGAAGTCTTTGGGCTAGTCTGGAACACAGGTAATCAACATGGGCACTCCAACTCAGGAGGACACAGGATTGGCTGACGGGAACACTGGGGAGGGCAGACAGGACTGACACACACCTGAGCACTGCACTACCAAGAGACATAACTGGGTTAGCAAGGTGTGTTGAGTCGAAAGCCGGCTCTCTTTTGACCCGGCTTCATCGCCATGGTAACATATGCTTACAAACATAACTTGCTCCTGGCCAGGTTATGTTCAGAGTTTTGACTTAAAATTGCCTTTTTTTCCTGTTTGCTTCAGGTAATACATCTGTTAACCCAGTGTTTCCAAAACTTTTTTTCTGGGGACCCATTTTTTAAAAATGACAAACCACTGCGACCCAAATCACAATGTAGGCTGTATCTATAAATCACAAGAGCGAACTTGTACATAAATTGCCATTTCTGGCCATTTTTAGTGCCATTTCCACATCACTTCATCTTGAATAGGTAAAACAGCCATCTCAAAAAGATATAGATTGTTTGCCAAATCATAACTTTGTTTAACTGTAATAACTTTGTTTGTTGCTATTGACAGCAGGGTTTTCCCTGGCCAATTTTAGGTCTTAGGCAGGGGGTGCAGGGGGGGTTTCAATCACATATTATACAAAAAAAAAAAAAAAAAAAGCCGAAGTGATACCTCTTCTCTGAATAGACAAGCTAAGCCAGTGTGCTGCTGTTAGCCAGTGAAAATAGAGCGGAGTGGCAACTCTTCACTTTGTTACACAATCTATGTCAGTGCGCTGCTGTAGCCTGGAGAGTTTCTCTGCCCTTTGGCTCGTGCGGTGCCGGTGCAGCTGTTATGTCAAATTCCGCGTTAAAAATAGATTCCGTTTTATTTGGCTAATCTGCACGCTTCACACAAGTCACCCAAATGGCCAATGGATCACTGGTATTTGCGAGCGCTTGTGTTGGCAGGGAAAACCCTGTTAAATTCTTATAAATGAGACCAAATAAATGCATTTAGGCAGTTAACAGACTATATCTCATATGTATTTCCCTCAGCAGTGAAACAAAGTGCACATTAAAAAAAAAACAAAAAAAACAAACAAACAAAAAAAAACTTTGTAAATGAGGCTGTACTCTTAACTTTTCACATTTCAGTAGTTCAATTATCAGAACAATATGAAATTAACATTCAGCACAATAAAAACATGCTTCTTGGTGAAATAACCATAAATATTCGTGCCTGTTATAACAAGTGGGCTTGTGTTTAAGTACAGCTATTGTTATAAAACGATCAATCAATCAGAACAGTGAACAATCAATTCGTTAATCACATCAGGCATTCCACACCAAACCAGGCTCATTATGTTCAATTTAGCTTGAATATTACCTTTATAGGCCTACTGCAAATATCACACTGTGCATAATGCACATTAATTTTACTTACACCTCTCTAATGTGATAGGTGGGCCTGTTTGCCTTTTAGTATTGCATTCCAGTCCGGTGTGCAAGATGAGAGCGCAACGCGCATATCGGGCGCAGCGTTCAGTCTATTTCTGTGTTTTGTCTTTATTTTTGTAAAAACAGAAAATCCCACTTCGCACTTATATGTAGTTGTGAAAGAGATGAGTAGCAAAATGCTTGCCTTGCTTAGGACAGGATATTCAGATGAGATGCTTATCCAGAATGAAGATAATGCCATGCATTCATGTCTTCTTTTCAGAGTGCGATCGCTGCTCAGCTGTAACAGTTCTTTTTCTTCAGCAGGAGTTAGTCCCAATTCCAGCAATGACTCTGGACTTTCAAAGTCAAAGGGATTTTGAATCCACCTTTTGTCACTCAAAATGTCATATCTCTCCGTTGGAAAATATCGATCAAAGTTATCAATCAGTGCAACTAAGTGTGTCCGAATAAGTCCAGTCAGATGTTTCACATCTGTATCACTGACATCATTTTCTTCTATGTGCTGTAACACCGTGGGGAACATGTAGTGGCTTGGATTTGGACGTCTGAGTCTTGCAAGCCACAGCTTCAGGGACTTCTGGAAAGCCATGACGTGCTTCCAGTTTCGGAAAACATCGTCGCACTGTCCTTGCAACTTCAAATTCAGCTCGTTTAGTGATGAAAAGATATCTGCCAGATAGGACAATGTGAAAAGCCAATCATCAGTAAACAAATCAGCAAGGGGCGACTTCTTCTCATGGAGGAAAGCATGAATTTCATTTCTCAGTTCATAAACTCTGGTGAGGATTCTGCCTTTGGACAGCCAGCGCACTTCTGTATGAAACAGTAAGTGCGTGTGTTCTGCTCCCATGTCAGCGCACAGCTGATCAAAAAGGCGATGGTTGAGTGCGCTGCCTTTAATAAAGTTCACTACACGGATGACTTCTTTCAGTACTTTGTCAAGATCGGGAGGTATTCCTTTGCATGCCAACGCTTGTCGATGAATGAAACAATGGTTCCACACAATGTCCTTTCCAGCTGCCTCCTTGATTCTTTTCACAACTCCGCTGTTTCTGCCCGTCATGTTCGCGGCCCCGTCACTTGTTATGCCTTTACAGTTAGCCCAGTCCAGCCCACACTTCGTAGCCACGTAGTCATTCAGTACAGAAAATATTTCTTCACCTGTCGTACCAGTGGGAATAGTTAAGCAACATAACAAATCCTCGGCAAAATCATTTTCCCACACGTACCTTACGTAAACCAACAAACTTGCACAATCTGAGACATCAGTACTCTCATCAAGCTGGATTGAGAAATCCCCTGCTGCCTTCAGTCTTGAAACAAGCTGTTCCTCAAGGTTTTCTGAAATATCATGAATTCTTCGGGAAACTGTGTTGTTACTCAGGGGGATGCATTTTAGTTTTTCTGCTGATTTTTCGTCAATGACTGTGCTCACCATGTCTATTGCGGCGGGCAGGAGCAATTTTTCTGCAATAGTGTGGGGCTGTTTTTCCATGGCCACACGATAAGAAACCATATAGGAGGCTAGCTGGGCTTTGTCATTTAATGACACATTTCTACGAAGAACCTCAGCCAATGATTTAATATCCTGTGCCTTCCTTTGAAAGAATTCCAGTGGTTTATTTGCAAACTCGCGGTGAAGTGTTTCCAAATGTCTTTTTAGTTTGGTTGGCTTTAAACTCTCATTTGCGAGTTTTTCACAGCAGATTACACACATTGGTCGTGGGTCTTGGCTTGGATTGGAGCAATTAACAAAGCCATATTTCAAAAAATAGTCTTTGTATGGCCTTGCCACAGATTTTCTCTTCTTAGCGGGAGGCTCATCACCTGATTCCCCAACGCCTGTGCCGTCACTTGCGGGCTGAATGAGACCGGTTGCAGGGTTGACTTCACCCTCAGGCCTCGGTGCACGTTCAGTTTTACCCCGGCTTGCCTCAGATGTGGTAGTTTGGGTAGTGTTTTTATCCGGGGCTCTCTTTTTCATCAGCCAAGCATCCATTGTGTCTGGCTGCGCGCGAATTACGGCGAAAATATGGCGGAAACACACTATTGGTGATCTGAGCGGAAAGTCCGAGTAAAAAATAACAACGAGCTCCCTCTTGTGGCTAAAAGGTGTACTGCAGATATAGATCTTAAATAGGCTAGACTGGACATGGAAGAAATACTACAAATTTATTTGGCGACCCAAATAAAATCTCATGCGACCCACATGTGGGTCGCGACCCAGTATTTGGGAAACACTGTGTTAACCCTTTAAATTAGACGCTGAATCTCATCCAGAAAATGCCAGAATAATAAGGCACAGCAGCTCCATCCCGCTCTGGGGAATATTTTGATGTTTGGTTCTTATTTGCTGCCAAGGTCATTTGACACTGCTGACACCATATCTAATTACACACTGGTTAAAAATCAAAGTCTATCACACATAGGCCTGATATTATATAAATTTCATTTATTATGGCAGCCGACCCTCCGTCCAGACAAAAAGTGTCCTGACCCACCAGGCAGCAGCTCTGTCTAACAGCAGCACTGTCACTCCTGTGTTTTACAGTACAAGACCTACAAATTCCAAAAAGGACGGCCTGGAAACTTCTACCCTTTTGTCTTCAGTGACACTCTGGGTCTTGAGATGAGGGAGGACAGCGGAGTCCATCCAGAAGACATCATACTGGCCATGAAGGGACACATGAGAGACGGTTACAGGGTAAAATTAACACATTGCAGCTTTGGGATGAAAGCGTCTTTGCTGACAGAAATATATTTAGTGAAAATTCTGTTTACATCATTACTAAGATTGATTTTGCATTGTTTTCTAGTTCAATCCTGCATCTAAACTGTCAGGTAACAGTCAGTATTACAACGCAGAACCAACTCTACATGACAAAGTTCATGTTCTGGTGTGTGTTGTACCTGCTGTCCACACATCTTTTCTGTCTTTGGACAATGTTAAGAAGATAAAAGACATCAGAGGGATGGCCAGTGAACTGGGTAAGACATTAGGATGTTCATTAGTTTGTGTGTAAAGCTGTAGTGCCACACTGAGATTAGTCAATGTTACCTTGAAAACTGTATTCTTAAAGGACTGAACACTTTCCTGTTGTGTATCTGCAGGAATTCCCCAGCTGGCCATAATCACCAACATTGATTCAGCCTGCAAAGAGATCCAGGAAGATCTGAAGAACGTCTATCTGAGCAAGAACCTGAAGGAAACGGTGAGTCTATACTTGTAATTTTATATTAGACTGCATATAGATTTTATAACCTTGATTAGAATATAATACACAGTTTGGACAGTGACACAATATTTATAATTTTGCACTTGTATACATAGGCGGAAATCCCAGGCGGGTCAGGGTGGACAAGACCCCTCCATCCATAAAGTTGTCCCCCCAAAAAAATCATTGTTAACACTAATAAATAATTTTGAATAATATAGTAATATTCAATGAAAGCACAATGCAAGTGTTTAAGTGTTAAAAAAAATGTATGCCGCAGCTGCAGTCCGTGCAGTCCGGATGCACACAAAAACCGAAGTCCAAAAATCCAATCCAAGTCCAAAACCAGAAAAGCAGACACAAAGAAATAAACGCTGGAAAGCATGAACTCACAGGGGAGACAATGACAATCTGGCAGAGGACACAAGGACACACAGGGAATAAATAGGGCAAGGCTAATTACAACAAGACACAGGTGTGTGGGAAGACAAGCGGGAAACCAAAAGGAAGTAACTACACAACATACACAAGAGCAATACTACAAAATAAAACAGGAAGTGCCAACAAACACATAGCCCAAACAAGACAGAATATCACACAATCTGTTTGTATTTAGGTATTTAGTGTCAAACATTTATTTTATTTTATTTTATTTTATTTTATTCATGTTTCTGTGCAATGTTGATGTACAGTATGATGCACAGTTGCACTAAAGACAAGAACTCAGTTAAATTGCCTGCTTGTCTTTCTTTAGTTGCCTTTAACTTACATTACAGAATTATTAAATACTTGTCATCAGTATAGATTTTCAGATATGCAGTATAAACATTTATGTCAATCCCTGAATAGATTTTTTTTCTGATTATGATTGTTTGCTTGTTTAGTTGATCAGCTCTACATGACGTGAAATTGCCGTCATGAATGCAAAAAACATCACCTTTCAGAGATGTCGATCTGGAGCACTTTTATGTCCCAACCAATGTCAAAATCAAATAAACACTTGACTTTGTGAACTGTAGTGGAAATTAGAACAGTGAGCAAAGAAATTTGGTTCGAGGATTATTGCTTTTAATAGCATTATTTAAAACATATGAACATGCTGAGGGCTCAACACTGTACAGCAAATTTTAAAAGGAGCGTAAGAGAGAAAGAGGGAGGTACAGTTGTGACAGACAGCAATTTTTTTATGTCCCCTCCAGGAATTACTCTCTGAAATTTTGCTGTTTATTGGGATTTCGTCCCTGCTTGTATACCACCACAGTGTATTTGAAATAGAAGAATCAAGGTGTGACTGAAGTGTAGACTTTCAGATTTAATTTAAGGGGCAAACAAAAATATGGCATTAACCATTTAGGAATGACAGCCATTTTTATACACTGTCACCCCATTTTCAGAGGCTCAAAAGTCACTGGACAAACTATAAATAACACACATAACTAATAATTATAAGGATTGTATTCAATATTTGGAGGAAAATCCTTTGCAGTCTCTGTCTGAAGTCTGGAGCCCACGGACAACATGACCAAACTCTGAGTTTCCTCCCTTGAGCTGCTCTGAAGCCTTTACTGCAGCTCCTCCAGCTCCTGCTGCTGCTCTATGGGTCTTTCTGCCTTCAGTTTGGTCTCCAGCAGGTGAGAAGCAGCTCAGCTGGTTCAGGTCTGAGGACTGACTTGGCCACTGAAGAATATTCCACCTCTTTGCTTTCAGCAGCTCCTGGGTTTCTTTCTCAGTGTGTTTTGGGTCCCTGTCCATCTGCCCTGTGAAGCTCTGTCCTGTCAGTTTAGTGGCATGTGGCTGAATCTGAGCAGACAGTAGAGCCCTATAAACATCAGAGTTCATCCTGCTGCTTCCATCAGCAGTCACATCATCAATAAACACCAGTGACTCAGTTCCACTGGCAGCCATACCTGCCCATGCCATAACACTGCCTCTCTTCCCATCATTCTGGTCCAAGTTCATCTTAATTTCATCTGGCCAGAGAACTTTGTTCCAGAATCAGCCAGGCTTTTTTTTTTTTTTTTAGATGTTTTTGTAAAGTCTAATCTAGCCTTGCTGTTCTTGCGTGACACCAGTGGTTTGCACCTCGCTGTAAACCTTCTGTATTTATTTTCTCACAAACGTCTCTGTAGATTTGGACAGTGATGCTCCTGCCTCCTCCAGAGTGTTTTGGACTCCCCTAGACGTTGTGAATGGGTTTTTCTTCATCAGGGAAAATATTCTTCAGTCTTCCACTTTAGATGTCTGCTGTGGTCTTCTAGGCCTTTTGGTGTTGCTGAGCTCACCAGTGCATTCCTTTTACAGGATTTACCTAACTGTTGGGTGCTCCTAAAGTTGTTGCTATCTATCTGATAGATTGTATTTGCTTTTTGAGCCTAATGATCACATGTTGAGGGTTCTGCTAAACAGCTAACAAATGCAAACGCAAACACTTGGAATGAACTCCAGACCTTTTATTTTCTTAATTTGTCATAGAATAATGAGGGAAAAGTCCACACCTGGACATGAAACTGCTTTTAGTAAAGAGTCCAACGACTTTTGAGCCTCTGAAAATGGGGTGACAGTGTATAAAACTGGCTGTAAGTCCTAAAAGGTTAATACCATATTTTTGTTCGGCCCCTCAAATTAAATCTGACAGTCTGCACTTCAGTCACATCTTGATTACTCCATTTCAAATCCACTCTGGTGGATTCTTGAAGTCATCTGTGACTTTCATTACCTTCTACTTAGATGGAGAGATTCAGTCAGTTGGTGGGAATTCCAATGAGCCGCATCTTTCCTGTGAAGAACTACCACGAAGAAATCGACGTAAACGATGATGCTGATTCTCTGATTCTGAGTGTCCTGAGACGGATCATCGACTTTGGAGAAGACTTTATCAACATGGAAAGTCACTAAGTCACTTTCATGCTCATAATCCTGCTGACATGAATGAATGGATTTGCGAACAAAATGAACTCAAAAATATTTTTATAACAAGATTCTAAATGTTGAAGTTAAGATCATTTTTAGCTCATCTGCATTTTTATTGATTGTAGTGACTGTAGCGCTTTTGTCATGTGTTTCATGAGATTCTTTGTGAAAATATTTGAAAACTTACATTTTGGTTAATCTTGCAATAGCAGGTAAACCGAGAAAAGCTACCAGCCAGAAATATTTGTTACCAATCATAAAACTGCTTTATGTATTATTCACAGGCTGTGTTTTTGAGCTTCATGTTTTATTCAGAATGTCAGTGCTTCTCTTCTACCAAGAACACTGATCTCTGTGACTTTTCTCTTCAGCTCCATGTTTTCTTTTTTCATGCTTAACACAGGAAATATGTCAAAATATCTCTAATAACATGCCAGGGCTTGATATACCCACCTACAACCTGCATTTTGCAGAAACATTTGAGATTGCAGAAAAAAATATAAATAACTCTCAATTTTGTCCTTTTCCACCCAATCTAGCTTGTAATAGGTCCAATAAAGAATAAAGATGGTTATAAACCGTGTTCAGTGTGATTTCTTCTAAATAAAATGTGCAAATACCCATAAAATATTTGATGCGGGAGATGCAGGTTGTGCTCTGTTCGCTTCCATGTTGTAAAACTCCCTGGGGACGAGCAGCTCTCTTTCCCAGTGTGCTGATGTTGCAGGTCTGTTAAGCTTGATGCTCCGGAGAAACTGGACCCACAAAGTGGAACGTGGTTAGAAAAGAACACACTTTAATATGGGACTAAGTGGTACAAAAAACAAGAACAAAAAACACTGGAAAACCACCAGCGAGGCTGGACGTGGCAGGCTGGGCAAGGTGAGGCCGACAGGGCAAGGAGAGGCAGGCAGGGCACGGAGGAGCAGGGTCTGAGGAAACAGGGAAATCCAAAAATCACGAAATGCAAAGCAGGAGAAATAGCTAACGCTAACCCTAACCGAGTAGTTACCACGCATGGCAAATGACGAACTGGCGAAGAATGGGGGTCTGAACCGGGGTTATATACACTGTCAGTGGTGGAGATAATTGGGAGATGCAGACCAAGTGCGTGATGAGACAGGTGAGGGAGATGAGCCTGCCACGCCCAGCCTACAAAACAGGAAGACATCACAAAGGGGAGGGGAAAACAGAGGAAAAACACACTCAGACAGAGACAGGAGGGATGCGGCACCTAACAAGGCCTGAACAGAATCTGCACCTGTGGCACGCTACACGGATCACTGCCAGAGAGAGGCCAGATGAGTGTGTGCGTCTGTGTGTGTTTGTGTGTATGTTAAAAATGGTTATTTTTGCTCAAAATACATTGATTATAGTACTGGATAACTGTCTAAAACCTTAAAAAGAAAAAAAAAATCACTCAGAATCCCACACATTTTCCTTCTGAATCAACACAGAAAACCAGAAAAAAAGTCTGTGGACAAGTGATTCTGTGAACGAGTGCTGATAATTAATGACATTAGTAGTATATAATTAGTAACTCATCTAAACAGGCAACACTGCCCTCACTCAGAAAAGATGTGTTGAATGTGGGCCAGGTCATAAATGACTCAGTGAAGCAGTTGCAAGAGATTATGGGCCATATCTTGCCCTAGGGTCCCTAAACCCGTTATTTGGGGATTTAGCATGGCGTAAGAGGCGTTCCCCCGCAAAAGTTGCTACCTTGCACACGGCAGTTAAACCAATCAGTGTGCCAGGTGCCATTGCCTTTAAGGGCACACTGCGCTATCCTAAATCCTAAATCCTAAACCCGTGATGGAGAGAGGGAGGTAGATTTTCTCAGGGGTTCAACTGAGGCTAAAGCAAGGTGGCTTTTTATACGCCAGTTAATTGGGGAGGTGGAGCCGCATGTGCACGTCCACATGTGTCCAAGTGGACATGCATTGAAGCCGCCTGGACACACTCTTGTAAAAGCCCAAATGGGATAGTGGGTGGTCCTGAGAACCCGCTATACGCTTTCCCTAATGTGTGTGCTCAAGATAAAGAGGATGTCCTTGACCCGGCTTTTTAACAAACCATCAGGAAATAATGGCAAACATTACCAGAGTGATTGAGGAAAAGCTGCGGCCATTATCCCAAACACTACAGGCCCACGCTCGGCAGCTGAGAGAAATTGAGGAGAGAACCACCAAGAGCAACAACACTACACAACCCACAAACAGCACAGGGCTGCTGGTTTACCACATGTCCATGCGGTTGCAAGGGTGGCAAGCACATTCAAAGTTTCTTCAGAAAGTTTACAAAAAAAATAAATAAATAAAAAATCTCCCTATTTTTCACAACCCAATGTTGGCATGTTGACTAAATCATATATTGACATTTATGTAATAGAAATATATTTGCCATACAGTATATGTGTATATCTGGAAAAATACATGGAACATATTTGAAAATGGCCATTTTTGCTATATTTTAAAATATATTTGTCATATATGCCTATATAATTATCATATATGTATGAGACACACATGGATATATATACTTAATATGTAGTTTACATATATGGCCATATATCAGATTTGCGTATGGGTAAGGGAGAAGTGGATGGAGTTTTGTGAAACATTCTGGACATACAGCCACCAAGTATCCCGTTCCCCTCCTTTGTTTACACTCGGTTACTTTTACTGTGTGTGAGTCATTTCGTTCTGCAGTGAAACAGGTTTACTAGTGAAACTAAAAGTGAGATGATCATGACTGTAACCAATAGGAATGAGCGAGTACACCACTATCTGTATCTGTATCTGGAGTGGGTAGGGTTGAGCCGGATACTCACTGAAACTAGTATCCGGTACGGATAAAGCACTGTTGACGAGTACGAGCATGATCCAAGTAATATGAGTCAATATTTGTGCTTGTGATGAACGAAAATCCTCATTGGGCAGCTGACTGTGTCCATGTTGTGTGATAGGCCAGTCACACACAGTGCCCCTCCCCTCCCCTACACACACACACACACACACACACACACACATACACATACACACAGTGACAGCCTCTCTGGGAGGCAGGATCAGCCAGAGCTTAAATCATAGTACATGCATACAGGAATGAAGCAGAACTCAATATTAAAACAACTGCAAAGTCAATCAAGTCACTGCTGTCAAAAATGTAGTTATTGACATTGGCAGATTATAGCGCACACACAATTACTGCCAATTAATTATCTGAGACAAACATTCACCTGCATTTCTGCAGGATTTACAGCCCAGGAGCTCCCAAAGACAAGATCACAACAAGAAATCAGCTGAATCTCAACAACACAGGACTTCCAGCTCCAGTGCAGAGCAACAACCATACATTATAAACACCACCCGCTCTGATCACACACCATTAAACCTCCAAGCACAACTCAGTCTGAAAAACCTAAAAAGCTACTGAGTCACTCACATACGAGCACAACATAGGAAGACTTTATAACCACAGAGAGGGAGGGAGGGAGGGAGGGAGAGAGAGAGAGAGAGAGAGAGAGAGAGAGAGAGAGAGAGAGAGAGAGTGTATAAAAAATCAAAAAAAAAAAAAAAAATTGACTAAGCAATTTATTGCAAACAACCATTAACCTGAAATAGGCTGTTCATCAGCTGATCAAAAATTTAAGACCACTGCCTTTAAAAGCCCAAATCTTCGCAAAAATGTGGATTCAGTGTCATTTTCTGTCAGGTATCCACACTGTCATGACCTCCTGATGGCAAAGGCAAAAAAGCTTTCTGTCTTTGAACGTGGTCGGATTGTTGAGCTGCATAAGCAAGACCCAACAAGGCCCTCACAGCATGCCATTGCTGCTGAGGTTGGACGCAGTAAGACAGTCATTTTAAACTTCTTAAAAGATCGTGAGGATTATGGAACAAAAAAGTCAAGTGGTAGACCCAAAAAAATTTCACCGGCCCTGAGACGGAGGATCCAACTGGCTGTCTGTCAAGATACGGGACGATCCTCGGCTCAAATTAAGTTTGTCAATGCCAACTGCAGTCCCATAACCATCAGATGGCATCTGCGAGAGAAGGGTTTAAGAACAAAAAACGTCTTCAAAGGCCTCGTCTCCTTCAACGGCACAAAATTACCCGTTTGGAGTTTGCACGAGAGCACCAAACATGGGACACTGAAAGGTGGAAGAAAGTTTTATTCTCTGATGAGAAAAAATGTAACCTTGACGGTCATGATGGCTTCCAATGTTACTGGCATGACAAGGAGATCCCACCTGAGATGTTTTCTACACGGCACAGTGAAGGGGCACCATCATGATCTGGGGGGCTTTTTCCTTCAATGGAACAATGGAGCTTCAGGTTGTGCAGAGGAGTCAAACGGCAGCTGGCTATGTGGAGATGTTGCAGGGGGCATCCCTCATGACTGAAGGCCATCGTCTGTGTGGTGATGACTGGGTTTTTCAACAGGACAACTCTGCAGTTCACAATGCCCGCCTGACAAAGGACTTCTTCCAGAGAAATGGAGGGGGAGTGATCAGGGGATCAGGGGAGTCAAAAGAGTGATGTTATTACATCACTCTTTTGAACCATCCTTCGTGTTCCCCTGATCTAAATCCAATTGAGAACATTTGGGGTTGGATGGCAAGGGAAGTTTACAAAAATGGACACCAGTTTCAGACAGTGGATGGTTTCCGTGGAGCCATCTTCACCACTTGGAGCAACATTCTCACTAGCCTCCGGGAAACATTAACATCAAGCATGCCGAAACCAATTTTTGAGGAGATTACCAAGAAAGCTTTTTTGCCTTTGTCATCAGGAGGTCATGACAGTGTGGATAGCTGACAGAAAATGACACTGAAACCACATTTTTGCCAAGATCTGGGCTTTTAAAGGCTGTGGTCTTAAACTTTTGATTAGCTGATGAACAGCCTGTTTCAATTTAATGGTTGTTTGCAATAAATTGCTTAATCAATTTTTTTTTTTTTTGTCTCACTCCCATTTCTTCTTTTTGCATTTTGAAGCTCTACTTAGAACCTTCTTAAGATCCTAGTTCATAATCAACATTATGTTTAACTTTGTGTGGAAATAAAAAAAAAAAAACTCTCCCTGACAAGAACATTAGGTAATAAAAAAAAAAAAAAAAGAAAAAAAAATCACACTGTTTGATCATAAAAAATTTGGAAATTAAAAACTAAAAAAAGAAAGTTATGCTGAGTTTGAAAACTCGCATTTTACTTTGTTCTTCATAATTGCCTACTGCATGTGTAGGCAATTAAGAATATTCATGTTCTGTGTTCATAAAAAATTTGTTTTCTAAATAGTTTGTTTGTGATCAAAAACATTGATCTGAAGCTTCTGAGGCTGTACTGTAAATAGTTTTCTAATAAACAATAAATATAGCAACTTCTGATCAACCCATATCAATTTCAGACTTAAAATAACATACCGGTTAAGCCCCACCCATTCCTTGTCAAACCCCACCCACGTCCGGTTCAAGCACCAACCTTTTCTGGTGTAGGCCCCGCCCACTCCTAGTACAAATATGGATACAGATAATGCATTTGGTTGAACAGATACAGATACAGAAACAGATACAGATAGTGGTGTACTCGCTCATCCCTAGTCAAAAGTTCTTTATCTGTACCAGATACTCGTTTCAGCTGAGTATCCGGCTCAACCCTAGTAACCAAACAATAAACTGGGGGATTTCTTGTAAATCACGAGGCTTTTCACCGCAGTGTGAGAGGGCAGAGCTACATGATCAAAACTTTGTTTCCACCACACCTTGTACTCTCTCTCCCAGCTCAACAGCAGCACAGGTTGGTTTTTTCTCAGTTTGTTCTCCCCAGGTTTTGTAGTAAAACAGACAGACGTACTGTTGTTTCTATTGTTAGAATTCAGTGTTTTGTCTTCATATTAATGCAGTGATTAATACCTTCAGTCACTGAGGAAATGGGATCATTTCAAACATGAAGAGACGCCTGGACACAGCAGATCATTTCTTTAAGCTGCTTCTTTGATTTTCATTTTCAGTGTCGGTGGTGATTTGAAAACTGGTATGGCTTTCATATTTAGAGGTAAGAGAAACTTTTTTTTTTTTTCTCAGACTTCAATTCATTTGAATCAGTGACTTTTTTTTTTTTTTTTTTTTTAACTTTGCTTTAAGAGTTGATTTGAATTTCTGAATATTTCAACACCCATTTCTCACAGAATGAAACCAAAACTGCAGATGCTTTTATGTTATTTATAAATTGTTATTATAATGTTGGATTTAACTAATCCCTAAAGAAACATTTTCATGTTGTACCATATATATTCGCTTTCACCAGTGATAATGCACAAAGCCATGATCCATTCAACTCATTTTGAGCTTTAAGAGTAATAAAACTTGAAATATTCAACTTTTTCAAGTCTCATAGTTATGTTTACAGTTTGATTTTAGTCAATGGATAATTTTTTCCTTAAGCTGTAATATCTAACTTTTACATGTGTTATTTTCTAGCAATGACATTTTTTTTCCCCAAACCTGCACCACCACCACCACCACCATCTCCTAGTAAGACACAACATTTTTAAAACTCAGTGTTGATTAACTGATCACTCAGAGAGAATGACAAGTGCCTGCATGATGTCTCTGTGAAACACTGCTGACGTCTTAACCAACATGTGCAATTTGTTCCTCAGCTTTTAGTGGGCCATGGAGGGAAATACCATGGAGGTAAGTACCAAACTAATGTCTGTGTGGTGCTCTCTGTGTTTTAGTCTTTTCAAAAACACAGAAATTGTGCAACATGATTTTTATGTCTCTGCACCAGCGATCATGGCCTAAAATGTTATGTTTTCGGGTTGTTTGATCGTCTGTCCGTATGCACGTCCCATTCTCATGAACACGATACCTCAGGAATGCCTTGCGGGAATATTTTCATGAACTGATTAAGATTCACTCAAATGTCAAATAGAATAAAATGATGAAGTCAAGACATTTTATATCGAAAAGAGCAAATGTCACCTTTACGGTGACATCACAGTGGTCTGTAAAAACACTATTCAACACCATGACTCAGGTGGCTTAAATAAACTGTAAAAAAAAAAAAACAAAAAAAAACAAAAAAAACATTCTTGCATACTGACTCATTTTTAACCGAATTATTTTATACTGACATGATGGTCAATATTTACCCCTGGCTTGCAGTGATACTCGCTCTTACTCCATCAGGTCCCTTCCGGACCCTGAAAATGACCCTTCTGCTTATTAAAGTAACATCAGCGACTGTCTGACCAGTTTGGATCAGACAAGAGCATATCAACCCACCCAGCAGAAGACTGCAGTCCTCTGTCCTCCTCTGGAAAAATAGCCTCTAAGTGAAGACAGCATGTTTAACACTGGAAATCATTCACTGGAATCATACATGTCAATATAATGATAACTTCCATTTTGCCAAAAAATTATTCTTTAAAGTCTAATTCCTTAAAAGTCCACTCTAATCTAAGCTGATATGATCTGAAGTCTTTTCTTTGTTGAACAGACACAAAGACACAGAGCTGCAGTACATGAGGGATTACCAACCCTACAAAGACGACGTCAAGCATCTGAGAATCCTGCTTCATGGTTCAGTTGGAGCTGGAAAATCCAGTTTCATCAACTCTGTCAACAACGTCTTACAAGGCAGAATCACAGACAGAGCTTTGGCTGCGGCAAGTGTTGAGTCAAGTTTCACTAAGGAAGTATGAATGCCTTTTATTATCCAGATAAACTAAGCAATAGCCACATCTCTAAAGTGGAAACCAAGTATAGCTACAGTGCATCACCGCAACTGCAGCAGAACCTCGATTATCCAAACCCTTCAGGACTTAAGGTGTTTTCAATACCTAAAACCTCAGATAATTGAAATATGCACAAAAATGCAGCAGACAATTTGGAGGAGAAACATCTATTTCATGAAATAGATTATCAATGTGTTTGCAAAAACTTTTGTGCTACAAATAAACTTTAAAACACAGGACAAAACAGCCTAATAGGAGGGGAAGTGGTGATGAAGTGGTGAAGTGGTGATTCCTTCAGAGGCCGAATCAAGTCGGTTAGTTCCTAAATCCCAGTACCGGGCGTCTGGTTCTGCCACTTGGTTCTTGGTTTCGTGGTTTCATGCTAACTCTCCTTATCTATACAATCATGTATATACTTCAGTTCCATCTGTATATTTCATATTCATTACTATCTGTATATTTCACATCTCATATCTCTTTTTCTTAGGTTAGCCCTTATTGTATATTTTTAGTTTTAGCCTTTATAGTCTTTATTGTATATATTTAGCTTTTATTCTATTTTATTTAACTTTATTATATATTTCTACTGTTGCTGCTGGAACACCAGAATTCCCCTGGTTGGGATCAATAAAGTATATCTATCTATCTATCTAGTAAGATTACAGTTGTTTATTAGCTTTTTGTGACTGCACACACACACACACACACACACACACACACACACACACACACACACACACACACAACAAAATAACCAATGAATACCTGAACGATTTGCTGGAGGACAAAACTGTAACAACACAATCAGATCAGCAGGATGCTGTGCTGAAGGCTACAGCAGAGTAGGGCACAGCTTGGAGTGGGAAGGAGAAAAAAATAATGGAAATGGTCATTGTGGTTGACCAGTCATTCTGTGACACTGGGGGTTAGATCATCAAGGACCTACTGTAGTCGCATTATTACAGCAGGGGACATTTTGAAAATTAAAAATAAGTCTAAGCCCACCAGATGATAGCATTATCATAACATCAGCACTGTCATCTCTGTGCTTTATAGTATAAAACCTACAAAATCCAAAAGGACGACCCGGAGACTTTTACCCTTTTGTCTTCAGTGACACTATGGGTCTTGAGATGAAGGAGGACAGAGGAGTCCATACAAAAGACATCAAACTGGCCTTGAAGGGACGTGTGAAAGACGGTTACCCGGTAAAATTAACTCATCACAGCTTTGGGATGAAAGACTCTTTGCTGACAAAAATATTTAATGAAAATTTTGTTTACATCATCACGTAAATGGATTTTGCATTGTTTTCTAGTTCAATCCTGCATCTAAACTGTCAGATGACAATCTGTATTACAACGAAGAACCAACTAAGAACGACAAAGTTCATGTTCTGGTGTGTGTTGTACCTGCTGACAAAATACTTCTACTGACTAACGACGATGTGAAGAAGATAAAGGACATCAGAAGGATGGCCAGTGAGCTGGGTAAGAGCAAACATCAGGATGTTCATTAGTTTGTGTGTAAAGCTGTGGTGCCACATTGAGATTAGTCAGTGTTACCTTGAAAACTGTATTCTTAAAGGACTGAACAGTTTCCTGTTGTGTATCTGCAGGAATTCCCCAGCTGGCTGTCCTCACCAACATTGATTTAGCCTGCCCACTGATCAAGAAAGATCTGAAGAATGTCTATAGGAGCAAGAACCTGAAGGAGACAGTGAGTTTCTACTAGTAATTTTATGATAGATGGTATAGAGATTTTATAATTTTATTCACTGCTCAAAAAAATTAAGGGAACACTTACATCACACATCAGATCTTGATGAATGAATTACTCAAGCTGTTCCTTTTGTTACTTTAAACTTAGATGGAGAAATTCAGTCAGTTGGCTGGAATTCCAATGAACTGCATCTTTCCTGTGAAGAACTACGATGAAGAAATCAACATAAAGGATGATGTTGATTCTCTGATTCTGAGCGTCCTGAGACGGATCATCAGCTCTGGAGAAGACTTCATCAATGACATGGAAACCAAAGGCACTTTCATGTGGCTTTCAGAGATGTGCGTGGTATTGTAGAAATGACATAATCCTGCTGACATGAATGAATGGATTTCCTAACAAAATGAACTCAAAATGCTTTTGTAACAAGATTCTACATGTTGAAGGTACAATTATTTTGTGCTCTTCTGCGTTTTTATTGACTGTAGTGACTGTAGCACCTTTGTCATGTGTTTCATGAGATTCTTTTTGTGAAATTATGTGAAAACTTTCTTTTTGGCTAATCTTGCAATAGCAGGTAAACTGAGAAAAGCTACCTGCCAGAAATATTTGTTACCTATCATAAAACTGCTTTATGTCTTATTTACAGGCTGTGCTTTGAGCTTCATGTTTTATTTGGGATGTCAGTGCTTCTCTTCTACCAAGAACACTGATCTCTGTGACTTTTCTCTTCAGCTTCATGTTTTCTTGTTGGAGGCTTAAGGCTGGAAATATGTCACCATATCTCTAACAACATGTAAAGCAGACGTTTCTTAAAGCAAAAACACAGACGTGTAGAAAGCGCCAGATAGTAGTAAGCAGTTTTGAGTTGATTGGCTGATGTCTCGATAGGTACGGTGGACAGTGAGGGTCACATCAGAACAAGAGAGGCACAGGGATTAAGAAAAAAACGTTTATTTGCCGAAAACAATTTTTTTAAAAGGTGCAACAATTTATGTGCTCAGTGCTCCTGACGGGCTGAAGGGGACACACAGCTGGGACGCAGCAGGGAGTTATTTTTGAACAGGGGCGTCAGACATCAGACTGGGGGGAGAGAGGGCTGCACGTCAACAAGGTGACACCCAAAATCCAAACCTCCAAAAGTGTAAGAAGGTAGTACAAACTGTCCAGTGAAGGAGGACAAAATCCTCACATTTCACCCGTTCACTGGCTCACATGTTTCAGCACAGATCCTTCAGCCCAGCATTTGAGGTTAATATGCTTAGTGAGGCAGTGTATATGTATTATATTATTATATTATATATGTATTATATATGTATTGTATGTATGCAATATACACTACTCACAAAAAGTTAGGGATATTTGGCGTTTGGGTGAAATTTATGGAAAATGTAAAAAGTTCACACTACAGTGATATTATATCATGAAAGTAGGGCATTTAACTAGAAGCATACACTGGTGATTTCCTCATCTCAAACAATTTCTTGAAACAAAAGCCAACAACAGTGGTGGATATACCACAACAAAAAATGTCAGTGTCAATAACTTGTCATGTGCCCTTGAGCATCAATTACAGCTTGACCACGACGTCTCATGCTGTTCACAAGTCGACTTATTGTCTGCTGAGGCATGGCATCCCACTCTTCTTGAAGGGCGGCCCTCAGGACATTGAGGTTCTGGGGTACAGAGCTCCGAGCCTCTACACGGCGACTCAGCTGATCCCATAGGTTTTCTATGGGATTCAGGTCTGAGAAAGTGCAGGCCACTCCATCTGAGGTACCCCAGTCTCCAGCAGCCGTTCCCTAATGATACGACCTCGATGAGCTGGAGCATCAAACACCTGATGTGAATTTTGCCGTTAAACTCCTTGTTAGAGAACAGCAACTTGTGCAAAAAGTACTGAAACATTAAACAGTTGGACATGTGCATTCAAAAGTTTACAGAAGGTCACATTAAGTTCACCTGTAAAGGTTAGAATGCATTTTAGGTTCATCCTGAAATTTCACCCGAAAGCCGAATATCCCTAACTTTTTGTGAGTAGTGTATATACAAGTTCAGGGAGTGTGCACAGCTGTGGCGGCACATTGTCGAGCACAGACAACATCACATCCACAGCCTATGAACCTACACACATCTACAGGTGAAACAACAACACTGAAACAATAAATTGGGAATTTCCCAGTTTGGGATCAATAAAGTAAATCTATCTATCGATCAATAAAGGCTGTTGAGACCAAATCATCTCTGTGAATGGTTCATGTTACTCTCTTAAAGAACGCACATGGAGTCTCTGTAAGCCTTGTTGTGTATTCTTGCTGGTGTCATTATTATTATTATTATTATTATTATTATTATTATTATTATTGGTTTTGTCTTTTTTCATGGCACGGTTTTGTTAGTTTTTGTTCTGTTTTGAAATTTTTTTTGTCTTGTGGCTGTTACTGTGTGTTACTGTGGAGGATTGTGTATTTGTTACATGTTGCCACCACCTATTCATTCCATTTACACTTTACAAAAATAAAAATTAAAAAAAGAAAAAAGGAAATAGAAAGGGGAAAAAGAAAACGAAGAAAAAGAAAAAGGAGAAAAGCAGAAAAGTTTTATACATAAAAACAAAGAAAAAAGCAGGAAGAAAAAGAGAAGAAAAACATAAGAAAAACGTCCCCACTGGGGGGTAGTGGTTGGGTCGAAAGGTCTTTTTTTTTTTTTTTTTTAAAGGCTGTTGAGGAGGAGAAAATGATGAAGTCATTTAAGAAACAACTCAAACACGAAGAGAGAACACCAACATGATGTGAACCATCACCAGCAGGGACCAGTCGACCGGTGGCAGAAGCCAATCTGATAATTATCCCTCGTCTGTGAGCCACAAATCAAACACACCACGTGACGATGAGGATCTTCTAACCAACCATGGAGCAACTTCTTGGGACCTGCCCTGCCCACACCGCCATGGAGGAAGACAAAGAGGCGGGGCAAAGATGGAGGGGGTCCGTCCAGGAAATCCCCAAAATACTTCAGTCGCCCAAAGTTCCCCTTAAGGCTCATTTCTGCTCCTTTACACATGAAAACCAACATCACTGACACACAGTTCATAGTCACTGGATGCAAATATTTCAATTTAAAAAATTAATTTGATTTAAAAATGTATTGTTTTTTTTCCCTGTTTCTCTGCCAAGCAGCCACTCTTCTTGACGTTCAGTCACGTTCTGACGTTCTGTAGTTGTGTTGACTGGTTTGGAGCTGGGGGGGGTGGACACACACAGTTTTGTTCCACCTTGTTTTCTCGTGTTTTAATCAGGGAGGGAAGTTTCTGTCATTTGGTTTTGCTCAGTGACAGTGATCACTTGGCAGTGTGATGTTTGTTATGTTGGCCCTGGTTCACCCTGAAGATACAGAGGCTGTTAATGACCGATGAGCCCAGATGATCCACAGGATGTTTTCCCTTTGGTGTGCAAAGGGAAAGAGCACAGGACAGAAAAGGGGGAAAAATACAAAATAAATGCAAAATAATGAATACTACTGATACTAATCCTGCCTTTGTTTCCACCACCACCACTACTACTAACAGTAATAAGAAGAGCTGAGGGGGGTGTTATATTTATGTTATATATATGTTATATTTGCTGTTTTGTTTCTCCCGCTTTTTTCTCTCTTTCAGTGTCTTTCTCCTTCAGCGTCCTTCTGTTTTGCAGAACATTGCATGTTTTCCTGTTTTCACTTTCTCTTGGTTTTACCTTCATGTTGTGTTGCTCGTTTGTTTCCTGGTGCCATTTTCCTTTCTGATAATTCTGCTCTTGTTGTCTTTCAGAGCAGTCTGTGAGCTCTGTTTTTAAAGGTGCCATACGCATAACGATTATAATTATTATTGTTATATGTTGTGTTTATTTGACCAGACGTCCCTTTCCCCTCTTTTGTTTACACTCTCCTTTAGTTTCACTCTCAGTGTCTCAGTCATTTCATTCTGCAGTGAAACTGAAAGTGAGTCTGGCTGTGACTCGACAGGAAACTGGAGGATTTCTTGTAAGTCATAAGACTTTTCACTGCAGTGTGAGAAGGCAGAGCTACATGATCCACACCCTGCACTCTCTCCCGGCTCGACAGCAGCACAGGTTGGTTTTTTCTCAGTTTGTTCTCCTCAGGTTTTGTAGTAAAACACAGACAGACGTACTGTTGTTTCTATTGTTAGAATTCAGTGTTTTGTCTTCATATTAATGCAGTGATTAATACCTTCAGTCACTGAGGAAATGGGATCATTTCAAACATGAAGAGACACCTGGACACAGCAGATCATTTCTTTAAGCTGCTTCTTTGATTTTCATTTTCAGTGTCGGTGCTGATTTAAAAACTGGTATGGCTTTCATATCTAGAGGTAAGACAAACTCTTTTTAATTCATTTGAATCAGTGACTTTTATTAACTTAGCTTTAAGAGTTTATTTGAATTTCTTAATATTTTTACACCTATTTCTCACAGAATGAAACCAAAACTGCAGATGCTTTTATTTTATTCATAAATTGTCATTATATTGTTGGCTTTAATTAAAGAAACTTTCAGAAATTGTCATGTTGTATCATATATATTCACTTTCTCCAGTGATAATGCACAAAGCCATGATCCTCTCAACTCATTTTGAGCTTAAAGTGTAACAACTTGAAATATTCAACTTTTTCAATCAAGTTATTAAGTCTCAGAGTTATGATTACAGTTTGATTTTAGGCAATGAATAAATTGTTCCATAAGTTGTAATATCTAACTTTTACATGTGTTATTTTCTAGCAGTGCGAGGTTTATTTTCCACACATTCAACCCCACCACCACCACCACCATCTCCTAGTAAGACACAACATTTTAAAACTCAGTGTTGATGAACTGATCACTCAGAGAATGACAAGCGCCTGCATGGTGTCTCTGTGAAACACTGCTGACGTCTTAACCAACATGTGGAATTTGTTTCTCAGCTTTTAGGGAGCCATGGAGGGAAATACCATGGAAGTAAGTACCCAAGTAATGTCTGTGTGGTGCCATGGGTGCTCTTAATGTTGTTTTCTCTTCAAAAACACAGACATTTTGCAACATGATTTATATGTCTCTGCATCAGTGATCATGGTCTAAAATGTTATGTTTTCAGGTTTCAGGTTCATGAACACGATATCTCAGGAATGTCTTGTGGGAATATCTTCAAATTTGGCACAAATGTCCATTTGGACTGAGAGATGAACTGATGTCAAATAGAATGAAATTGAATAATATTCGTTTTTATGTCTCACTATGAGAAGCAAGCCTCGCTGCGACCCTCAGAAGCACTTATTTCATTCTGCCAATCCTGATTGGCTGGTGATAGGTGTCTGTCCGCATCAGGTGGACTTGTGCCACCTACTATACATGATGCGTACGGACAGCATTACGCCATTCAAGATAAGCAACCTCTTCTCACCTGCCCAAGCAAGAAGGGTTGTCTGGTGAGACATCTCACTCATATTATTCAAAGAACCAGGTTATGGATCATAACCTTAAGTTCTTTTTCATAATATTCGTTTCGATGTCTCACTATGGGATGTGGCAGTCCCCATATTGCCAGACAAGCTTATCTAGCGTCCACCAACCTACAGGGGAGAGACTTCCTGTTCCAGTTAGGACTCCACGACCGCGCGTGCCATGCACGGGGCTGAGACAACCAACATGTAAAAGCGGACAAAAGTGAGAGGCGAGGACCAGCTCGCTGCAGCACAAATGGCCTGAACAGACACTCCCCTGAATAAGGCCCAGGATGAGGCCAAGCCACGAGTCGAGTGCGCCCACAGACCTGTGGGGGGCTGTAGACTGTGGCCTGTATAAGCCAAAGTAATAGCCTCCACTACCCAGTGGGAGAGGCGTTGCTTTGTGATAGGTTTCACTTTATGCGGATTAGCCCAGGGAACAAACAACTGGTCACTCAGCCTGAAGCTCCCAGTCTTATCCATGTCTTATCCATCCAGAATTTCCCTGGTTGGGATCAATAAAGTATATCTATCTATCTATCTATGTACATTCGCACAGCACAAACTGGACAAGTGTGCGCGACCGCTGCTCTTCAGGGAAGGCTGCGAACGCCACAAGATCAATAGGAGAACACGAACCAACCACTTTAGGCACAAAGGCTGGGTTAGGCTTCAGTGACATCCGTACATCACCCGGGGCAAACTGAGCGCACGAAGGGTGCGTCGAGAGTGCATGGATATCACTATCTTGTTTTGCCGAGACCAGAGCCAGTAACAACACTGTCTTCAAAGACAGATGTTTCAAGCCTGCCTCCTCCAGTGGTTCAAAAGGAGGGCCCTCCAGCCCCTCCAGAACGACGGCCAAATTCCACGGAGGCACCAGTGGTCTAGATACCGACAGAAGCCTGCGGGCTCCTTTCATGAAACGGCACACCATCAGGTGCTGGCTCGCCGTTTTCTTACCGAATGCCACATGGCAGGCAGCGATAGCTGCCAAATCCACCTTGACTGTGGAAAAGGCTTTCCAACTGTCGATCTGGTCCTGCAAGAACGACAGTGTCACTCCTACCGAACACTGATAAGGAATGTGTCCCTTATGGGATAAGGTTGCTGTCAAAAGATTGTGCACATAAAATTCGTGCACATATTTAAAATGTGTGCATATTAGTCAATAGTTGTGCATAAATAAAAATTTTGTAAATACATTTTAAAAAATTGTAAACTCTTGTTTCAGCCAAATCAATAAAATGTGTGTTTTCTTTGTGAGAATACAACTCATAAAATTACAACTTTACAAAATTACAAATACGGATTGCAATTTTGTATTTGTGTTTTCCTCATTGTGGATACGAATCTGACAGCCGTGACATAAAGGTCAAAACTACGTCATGGGGTCACAGGCATTATGTATCGAGTGGAAGATAACATCGATTAATGGTGCGTTCCATTAACCTCATAGGTCGGAGATAGAGGCCCGCCAGTGTTGTGTATACGACTGGTTTAATGACATAAATAAGGCAAAAGTAAAAATAAATACTATATTATTAGTGCTTTCACTGATGCGCGGAGCTGCCATCTTGGAACGCAACATCAGAAGTTGGAGTTGGTCCGGTTCTACTGACTTTCCGAATGGGAAATCCGACTCAGGAGGGTGTTCTAGTCAGAGATTCCGCCTGGGATTTGTTGGCAGCTCTGGTTTGATCATATAATTTGACAAATTTGATTTTTATTTGTTGCTCTGCTCAGGTAGGTTGCGGGACAACTGAAGCTGACAAAACAAGCTGTTTGTAGCTGTGAGATTATGAACCAATGGTGCGCGGCGCTAGTAGGACCCCAACGTAAACACGCTAACCGGGAGGAAGCAGACTGACACCTCGTCTTATGTACTTCTTGTGTCAAAATCCTACAGTCTGTATATAGAGCTTTTAACCGCATCTGGTGATACGGTTGAAAGCGCAATGGCAACATCTTATGGTCGATACGTGAACACATAGGGGGTGAGAGGTCAGGTGTATTTTCCATCACCTGAACCCCCAAAACCACTGCCAGTCTCTACCTGTCTACATGCTAACAACTTTTACGTGACATGTCACGGAGAAAAGGTCAAAAAACGTTGAACACTTTGTTTTTCCGAAGTCGGAGGAGCACTGGAGGAGACGATGAGCCCGCTCGTTCACCCCCAGGCCGAGGGGAGTGCATCCCCGGAGCCGACCGAGCCGCGGCTCGATGACGAGGCAGAGCCAGTGCCAGTTAGCACGGATGTTAGCACGTCGTCAGAGCAGAAATTACCAGGATAACGCCACCAAGCTGCACCGCTACACGGAATATGGCGGAATTTGACATAATTTGAATGAAATGCTGTTTTTGAGTGCAATATGAACGTATGTCTGCCAAAGGCACAGAAGAGTTCCAGACTACAACAGCGCACTGACATAGATTGTGTAACAAAGCAAAGAGGTGCCACTCTGCTCTATTTTCTATTTTTCTATTTCTATTTTGAAGATATCCAAAAAGTGTAAACATGTATCTAGAAAATCACATTAACGATATTATTTGCCGATAAAATTAATTTCTCATTTGGCATTGCACTTTTCTAGTATGGGAGGAGGGAGGGTGGGGGGTCAGCTCTAGGGACAGTGGAGTTTCACAGTAAAGGGGGGAGAGAGGGGATGACATGCAGCAAATCACCTGAGGCTGGATTCAAGCCCTGATCACTGTGGTTTAGGCCTAAGCCATGTGGTATGTGCTCTACCAGTTGAACTACCGGAACGCACCTGAGATTTTGCTTTTAATTATGGACCAAATTTTTCCAGTTGGATAATAGATGTTTGGGAAATTTGAAATATGATTTCACCATGAAGGCATGGGAATAAAACTGTCTTCATCAAGAATTCACAAAAACACATGGTAAGTACTCTTTAAAGTATGACAGGCTCTGATGTAAGCAGGCTAATGAATAAATTTCAATCTGCTGAATGACTTGTACAGTCACAATGAAGTACCGGTGATCACAATGGAAAATAGACAGGTGACAATGCGAAACGACTCTAACAGTATTGTGCTGTACATTTAAATGCATCTGTTTAGCGTCGCCCTGGTGGCTCACTTGGTGGAGCGCTTGCGGCATGGCTTGGGCCTGGGCTGCGGCCACCCTGGTTTGGGGCCGAACTTGGGCTCTTTGCTGCATGCAAAGAGCCCAAGGCATAAGTCATCTTTTATCAGCCCCACCTGACGCTGTGATCCGCTCACTCTGAAAAGATAATCACGCAATGACTGAGAAAGATATGAAATATAATAGTGGTATAGAATAAAATAGTATAGTAGTAGTATAGTATAACAGAATAATAGTATAAAATCTGAAAGGGCATGCTAAGGGTATGTGTAAAACGTTAACTTGTGTTTTTGCTGGAGCGTAAAAACACTAGGGGGTTAGGTTCAATAGGGTGACATATAGGCTACAGTGATGCAATTTTTCCTAGGGACTTGTGCAATTGAGCAATGTGCAATTTCAGGGTGCACTTTAATTTGATATGATGGGTTCTGGTGCAATATGCATGTTTATGATCCAGAATTCTGTGCAAATTACCTAAGGGACCTATGCAATCAAGCAATGTGCAATTTCACTATGTACTTTACATTTACATGCTGGGTGTCTGTGCAATATACATGTTTCTGATTCTGTGCAATATACCCGAGGAATCATGTAATAACTTATAAATTCACTACACTATTCACTATTCACAACTGCACTTCACTTTACTGTTGAGGTCTGCCCCCTGGTTGCTACACCCCTGCTCCTACTCTTGTGCTTTGTTTTTGGTGTCTTATGTCTTAGTGATAAGCCTTCAGTTCATTACAACAAGGGCTGGCAACTAATATTCTGAAGACCATTAAAACAAGTGGAAAATTACGAGCTTGCGACAAACGCAGTGAACGTTGTTTTTGCGGATTGTCCGTATCCTAGCAACCAAAGCGTCTCAGCTGAAAGGCGCTGCGCCTTCAAAGCGCTCTCACGCGCTCCCAGATGGGCTTTCGGAGAAGCGCCTAGCTTTTGGAGCTGGGACAAGAGGCTTTGGTGGACACCGCCCCCGAACATGCACTGTTTATCTCTGGATATTCAGAGATAAAGACAAAGACAAACATTCATTTCTCCATCGCGGATGCTGATGCTGTTGCATCCCGGTACAGGCAGGATGTGACGTTTGGTCTTTGCGGTGTTTGTCCCGCCCGTCCCGCCCGTCCCGCCCTTCCTCCACTGCGATTGGACGCCTGAGTAAAGGTGACATTGACGAGCGCTACCTAAAGTTTAATATTTAAACCTGGCGACCAGAAGCTAGGCTTCAGTTAAGCTTCATAGCATTTATATACCGTCATTGTGCCATTTGGAGAATTATTTGGCCCTACTTTGCCAGTAATGACAATTCTTCAAATACTGGCCTCAGTAACAAAGCTCCACAGTCCACCAAGCCACATTAAGGTTTTCTAAATGCCCCGTGCCCTACCTGAGCTGCGCTAGAATGATAAAAACACAACCCGACATTTGGAAAAAAAAATGCTTCTTATATCAATGGCCTGACTCCGGCAGGTTTTGGAGTATCCCGTCGGCTCAAAAGACTGATCTGACTGCAATATGACCAACTCAGCAACATTAAATTTAAGCTAGCTCTCAGCTCACGTTAGCTGTAAAGCTAAATGCTAACGGAGCAAAGTTAAATTTCTCCTTTGATTTCATCAAACGTCGATCGCCTGCGGTTCTGCACTGACAAATAAAATGTAATTAACATGATTACACCCCAAGGGGACCTAAAAGTTGTTTAACAAAAAACATTACTAGTTTAAAAAATACATTTCATAGGTCATGCATCTTTATCTTACCTTGCGCTGAAGCGGGATGGAGTCAACTAAATGCTTCCAGCAGCTGTCCGCGGTACAGAGAAATTTGTCGCCCCCTGCTGGTAGTACACTCTCATAGAGGCGTGTCGGTTACACGATTTAGAAAGGAAAACCGTGACATTGATACGCTACAAAAAGTGGCACAGCGTGTGAATTACACGCTTGGCCGAGTACGAGTATTATCTGAGTAATATGAGTCAATATCTGTGCTTGTGATGAATGAAACTCCTCATTGTGTAGCTGACTGTGTCCATGTCGTGTGATAGGCCAGTCATACACAGGGCCCCTCCCCTACACACACACACACACACACAAAGAGAGACAACCTCTCTGTCTCTCACTCAGGTGTGACAGCTGACGTGGCGTCTCTCTTCAGTAGCGGTCAGGTTATTTTCACAGTCACAGAGAGTCACAGTCTTAACACACACACCACATACAGTCTTAACACACAAAGAACTTTATTATTTTTATTTTATTTTGGCTGCATGTGTCACAAGGTTGTACTAGTTTTGGTAAAAATCCCCGGGCCACACCACACAGACACAAAAGGCAGAGATGAACATGGTTTACAATAATTTATTAAGAAATAGATTACGCAATTTAAAAAGTTGAATAAAAATAAAGCCGTGTTCACACCGGACGCGATGAACGCGATGAAATCGCGCGCAACGCCCGAAACGCGCCGCGTGACCATTGAATCATTTATTTCCTCAATCGCGTCTATCGCGCGATGGACGCGTTGATGCGAACCCGCCCTCCTCTCTCCCTCCTTCCTCTCCCTGATGTAGGTGTCCCGCAGACTTTTCCATCTGTGGCGACACACATCCACTGACAAGACGCACACACGTAGCGAGACAGATATGCCGGATTAACGTTACCACTAGCATGGTTAATAGTAAATTACATCCAATAGCTGCATTAGCAACGGACACATATTGCAAAATTTACCGGCACAGGGCGGCCCGGCAGCCCGGCAGCCCGCACAGGGCAGCCCGCACAGGGCAGCCCGGCAGCCGGCACAGGGCAGCCCGGCAGCCCGCACACGGCAGCCCGGCAGCCGGCAGCCGGCACAGGGCAGCCCGGCAGCCCGCACACGGCAGCCCGGCAGCCGGCACAGGGCAGCCCGGCAGCCGGCACAGGGCAGCCCGGCAGCCCGCACACGGCAGCCCGGCAGCCGGCACAGGGCAGCCCGGCAGCCGGCACAGGGCAGCCCGGCAGCCGGCACAGGGCAGCCCGGCAGCCGGCACAGGGCAGCCCGGCAGCCGGCACAGGGCAGCCCGGCAGCCCGCACACGGCAGCCCGGCAGCCCGCACACGGCAGCCGGCACAGGGCAGCCCGGCAGCCGGCACAGGGCA
The DNA here is from genome assembly GCF_902150065.1 of Myripristis murdjan. Lineage (NCBI taxonomy): Eukaryota > Metazoa > Chordata > Actinopteri > Holocentriformes > Holocentridae > Myripristis > Myripristis murdjan. Next base: position 1,926,798 of record NC_043986.1, read on the forward strand.
GCCCGGCAGCCCGGCAGCCCGGTAGCCCGCACACGGCAGCCTGGCAGCCGGCACACGGCAGCCTGGCAGCCCGGTAGCCCGCACACGGCAACAATAATATTGTCCTCCATTTTTCGATTTCCTTTGGCAGTTCTTGACACAGGTGACGTAGGAAGAATATCAACACTGATTGGCTATCGCGTCAAAGCATCATGCGATGTCGCGTCAAAAGTTGAAATTTTTCAACTTGCGCGATGAGGCGTTTGACGCGATAAAGCGTCCAACGCGACGCGATGAAGCGTCCAACGCGACGCGATGAAGCGTCAACACGACGCGTGTATCGCGCGAAATATAGCAACTTCTGATCAACCCGTATCAATTTCAGGCTTAAAATAACCTGCCGGTTAAGCCCCAACCATTTCCAGTCAAACCCCACCCACTTCCGGTTTAAGCCCCACCCACCCCTGGTTTAGGCCCCGGACACTCTGAGTACAGATACGGACATGGATAATGTAGATGGTTGAACAGATACAGATGCAGATTCAGATAGTGGTGTACTTGCTCATCCCTTATATCAACCAAGCGAGCAGAAGACTGCAGTCCTCTGTCCTCCTCTGTAAAAATAGCCTCTAAGTGAGGACAGCATGTTTAACACTGGAAATCATTCACTGGAATCATACATGTCAATATAATGATAACTTCCATTTTGCCAAAAAAATATTCTTCAAAGTCTAATTCCTTCAAAGTCTAATCTAATCTAAGCTGATATGATCTGAAGTCTTTTCTTTGTTGAACAGAGACAAAGACAGAGAGCTGCAGTACGTGAAGAATTACAAACCCCACAGAGACGACGTCAAGCATCTGAGATTCCTGCTTCATGGTCCAGTTGGAGCTGGAAAATCCAGTTTCATCAACTCTGTCGAAAGTGCCCTACGAAGCAGAATCACAGGCAGATCTTTGGTCGAGGCAAATGCCAGTGAAAGTTTCACCAAGAGGGTATGAATGCCTTTTATTGTACAGATAACCTAAGCAACAGCCACATCTCTAAAGTTATTGCCCAATCTGTGGATGCTGGAAATCCCGCTGTGCTGGTGCTGCTGGACCTCACAGCGGCCTTTGATACTGCTGACCATGCAGTCCTTGTATCTCCCCTGGAGCAATATGTTGGCATCCGAGGCACCGCTCTTCAGTGGTTTAGGTCATACCTGAAAAATAGGAGCTTCTCTGTTATGATTGGTGACCTCTGCTCTTCACATGCATCCCTCCCTTGTGGAATACCACCAGTGTTGGGACCAATTACTCACAAAACTAATAAGTTACAATTACTAATTACTTCTGTAAAAAAGTAATTTTGATTACTACTCAATTACTGCTGCAGAAGAGTAATTCAATTACTGGGGAAAGTAATTTTTAGGATTACTTTTTTTCTTTTCTTAAATCCTCTTATTAATGCACATATTTTTGCATTGCTGTTGCAGTGTGGACATTGCTGTTAAATTTCATCTATCACTAGCTGGGTTTCCATCCACCTATATTTATTCGCATTTTCAGAAATTGCGAAAAAAAAACTTGGATGGAAACGCCAGAAATTCGAAAAACGGCCGAAAATTCGCAAATAAGTTTTTACGCTTGGAGGGGGTGGATTTCTCAGCGTATCGATAAAAGAAAATGCGACTTTTTGCTGTGGAAACAGGTTTTGCGAATAAACGATGACTGGACCGGATACCACGTCACACTTCTACGCTACAGTCTTATTATTAGTTATTGTTAATATTATTATTAGTCTCTTATTCCTTATTTAGGATGGTTCGGTACGAAGTTAGCGCTGCCAAAATAGTAAGCAGACTTCTCCCAAGAGCCGACAAGTTCAGCAGGAATCTGTCCCTGATCAGCTGTTGAGTGTCAGCTGTGTTTGTTGTTGTTCAGTCGATACACAGACGCTATCTTATAGCGTCATCTCACGGCGCACTCTCCTCAATAATCGCAAAACAAAACTAATGGAAACAGGCATAAATTCGCATTTTCTTTTGCGCATTTTGACAAAATTCGCTAAAAAATTTCGATATATTTGGATGGAAACCCAGCTAATGTCAGTGTTGGGCACGTTACTTTGAAAAAGTAATTCATTACAGTTTAAAGTCGTGATGCCAGCTTGTTCAGGTGGGGAATTGAACCCCCGGTCTTCTGTATGGCAGGTGGAGATACTACCCGCTCTGCTGTCAGGGAACTGTCAGGGAGCTTCTTTTAATTTGTGCTCAGTCATCCTCCATGCATGTTGATAAGTTACGAAAAACTGCAAAGTCCAACCGTTTTGAAAATTGACACACCGTTTTTTCTCCACAAAACGAACATTTTTTGAATAGGATAATAAAATAATCATAATTATTAGTGGTAAGTAACGGCTAGTAACGGCACATTTTATTGTCAGTAACGGTAACGGCGTTGTAACGGGGGAAACAGTAATTTCTTTGATTACTCGTTACTGATAACAGTAACGCCGTTAGTAACGCCATTACTCCCATCACTGGATACCACAGGGATCTATTCTCGGCCCTATTCTGTTTTCTTTGTATATGCTACCTCTGGGTTCAGTTATAAAAAGATACAACCTGTCTTTTCATTTCTATGCTGACGACTTGCAGATATATTTGCCTATAAGACCCAATGAAAACAATGCACTTGCTAAGCTACAGAACTGTATTGCTGATGCAAAGCAGTGGCTGGCACTGAACTTTTTGCACCTGAATGACAGCAAAACTGAATGCATTCTTTTTGGCATGTCACCTTTATCGAGTGTACTCAGCACAAATTCTGGTACTTTGTCCCCCTTTTTTAAACCTTATGTCAGAGGTCGCGTTAACCGGATATTTTCCGTCATTGACGGTTTTTTTTTAAACGGTGACGGAAAAATCTGAAGGCCATCTGTCATTTTGACAGATTGAAATTCACACCCCTGACCACTTGGTGGCAATGACAGGGCTGATAGCAGTCCGGCGCCGTGCCAGATCTCCGGCGTACCGGTGTGAGTGCGAAAAAAAAAAAAAATGAGGGTTCGGCCAGCTTTATCTAACAGACATTTCTCTGGATCCAATAGAAGCACAGCTTTCGTTCTCAGCCACACTAACAATAGGCCTACTAGCCAATCAGAAGTAGGGCTGGGGCGGGACTTGGGTGTTGACAATCAGGCGCTCCATGTGGCGTCGAAAGTGAGCCTCGTTAGCCTTCAGTGACGCACATAGACATATACCCCTATGCATATACCGGTATGTCTATGTGACGCACTGCAACCCACAGGATGGACTGCAGGTTCATGAAGCCCGGGGAAGACAGCAAAGACGTCTCTTACACCAATTATGTCGGCGCCGACAGGATTCAGCATGCGTACTTTACATATCGATATCTCCTAGACCGTTTATGACATACAGAAACTTTTAAAAAATTGTCGTGAACTAGTCCAGTCATTTTATGAAAAAACCTAGGACAAATTGCAAGAGAAGCAAACTCAACTGATTTTGTATCCTCAGTTTGTCCTGAGTGAGGGAAAAAAAAGTCCCAAGAAATCCCACTGGTGGAAAGTTTTGAAAATCACCTATTTATGACCACATATTACCAAAAAACACTGTTTTTAACACACAGGGGAAAGGGGTTCAAAATTTTACTTTCAGATATCACTATAAAAATTCACAATTTGATTACACACACAAAGACAAGAAAAAAAAGTCAATTACAAGTTCTTGGAATTATTCTGTTTACACATGTATATCACACATTATCTGATTTGATATGCGCTAATAAGGAATATAAGGAATAAATGCCAGAACAGATATTTAAACAGTGAATTAAAAGGTTACTATATATATAGTAACCTTTTAATTCACTGTTATATAGTAACCTTTTAATTCAAGGTTGTGTGTTAAAAACAGTGTTTTTTGGTAATATGTGGTCATAAATAGGTGATTTTCAAAACTTTCCACCAATGAGATTTCTTGGGACTTTTTTTCCCTCACTCAGGACAAACTGAGGATACAAAATCAGTTGAGTTTGCTTCTCTTGCAATTTGTCCTAGGTTGACCCCAATTTTGGCCTAAAATTACTGGACTAAACTGGAGAAACGGAGCTTTGCGCCTATATACAGGCCATTACGGTAACTCTGTAGGACTACTGACACTTTGACCGTCCAGTCACAGAAGAGTCCCCGGTGTGTCACTTGTTTGTAATAAGAGCTTCTCATATCTTAACTCCTGAACCAATGGTGCGATCAAAGAAAAATCCGACAGTTTCTGAGAGCAGAGAACCGGAGCTTTCCGATGGTGTGCAAAAGCACTCAGTCATTGCACAATTCTGACAATTCTACAACCATAAAAAGCAAAATAAATCAAGGCGGTTTTAGTTTAATTGCAGGCTTAATAAGAATAAATGGCGATGAGCTTGGATAGAGCAGAATGGGCAATGTGGCAATAGATAGTTACAAGATAGTTAATATTTCAAATAATGTATATATTTTATATGATGAAATTTGCCGCATACAAAATGTCACGGCAGTTGAGTGTCAGAAGTTTCTTTAAATGGATACGGTTTGGATTTTCTGTTCAGCTAACTTTGGACTGAATATTAATTAAAAATTAATGAAAAAGAAATGGTATTGAATATGTCCTTCTTATCATTTAAAAAGATTAAAGTGACTGGTAAAAATAGATTATGACAGGATTTTTATGACCCTGTCAGTCAAAATGACAGACAAAAAAAAAGTCTGGCACGACCTCTGCCTTATGTAAAAAATCTCGGAGTAACATTTGACAGTAGGCTCAAATTTGATAAACAGATAAGTTCTGTTGTTAGAACAAGCTTTTTTCAACTGCGTCTCTTGGCCAAAGTGAAGCCTTTTCTCAGCTGCCACGAGCTTGAGAAGGCAATCCATGCCTTTATCAGTTCGCGACTGGATCACTGTAATGCCCTTTACATTGGCCTCAGCCAGTCCTCAATCTCACGTCTGCAGCTTGTACAGAACGCGGCCACTCGATTTTTAACAGGCACGTCCAGACGTGAACACGTCACCCCTGTACTGTCGTCACTCCACTGGCTTCCAGTTTGTTTTAGAATTGATTTTAAACTTCTAGTGTTTGTCTTTAATGTCGTTAACGGCCTGGCTCCCTCGTACCTGTCAGATATGTTAACCATCTGCAATCATGGCAGGGCGCTACGTTCTTCGAGCCAGCCTTTTTAAATCAAAGCTGAAGACCCACTTTCTTAGATTGGCATTTTAATTACAAGTAGCATAGCTTTGTTTTAGATGCACTTATTGTTTTTTCTGCTCCGTTTTATGCACCTCTGGTAGGCTTAAGTTACCCTGCAGCACCATAGCACTTTCCCTTTGACTGTTTTTATGCACTGTTTTTCCTACGTATTGTTTTTTATGTATTCTGTATTGTTTTTCATGTATTACTTTTATGAACTGTTTTTATGCCTTAGTTGTAAAACACTTTGGGTACTTTTTGGTTATTATAAAGGGCTATAGAAATAAATTTGATTTGATTTGATAAAGTGGAAACCAAGTATAGCTACAGTGCATCACCCAACTGCAGCAGAACCTCAATTATCCAAACCCCTCAGGACGTAAGGTGTTTTCAATAGCTGAAACCTCAGATAATTGAAATATGCACAAAAATGAAATACATTATTAACGTCCCTGCCAAAACTTTTGTGCTACAAATAAACTTTAAAATACAGAACAAACATTTAGGTCTAATAGTAAGATTACAGTTGTTTTTGAGCTCTTTGTGACGATAAGACGCAGCTGTGGTGCTGCACAGACACACACACACACACACACACACACACACACGCACACACACACGCACGCACGCACGAACACACACACACACACACACACACACACACACACAGCAAAATAACCAATGAATACCTGAACGATTTGCTGGAAGACAAAACTTTAACAACACAGTCAGATCAGCAGGATGCTGTGCTGAAGGCTACAGCAGAGTAGGACACAGCTTGGAGTGGGAAGGAGAAAAAAACAAAAATGAAAATGGTCATTGCGGTTGACCAGTTGTTCTGTAACACTGGGGGTTAGATAATCAAGGAGCTACTGTAGTTGCATTATTACAGCAGGGGACATTTTGAAAATTAAAAATACGTCTAAGCCCACCAAACAATAGCATTATCATAACATCAGCACTGTCATCCCTGTGTTTTATAGTATAAAACCTACAAATTCCAAAAAGGACAGCCTGGAGACTTTTACCCTTTTGTCTTCAATGACACTATGGGTCTTGAGATGCAGCACGGAGGAGTCCATCCAAAAGACATCAAACTGGCCATGAAGGGACATGTGAAAGATGGTTACACGGTAAAATTAACACATTACAGCTTTGGATGAAATATTTAATATAAATTCTGTTTACATCATCACTTAAATGGATTTTGCCTTAATTTCTAGTTCCATCCTGGATCTAAACTGTCAGATGACAGTAAGTATTACAACACAGAACCAACTCTAAATGACAAAGTTCATGTTCTGGTGTATGTTGTACCTGCTGACAAAGCAGCTCTACTGACTGAGAGCTGTATGAAGAAGATAAAGGACATCAGAAGGATGGCCTGTGAGCTGGGTAAGAGCAAACATCAGGATGTTCATTAGTTTGTGTGTAAAGCTGTGGTGCCACATTGAGATTAGTCAGTGTTACCTTGAAAACTGTATTCTTAAAGGACTGAACAGTTTCCTGTTGTGTATCTGCAGGAATTCCCCAGCTGGCTGTCCTCACCAGAATTGATTTAGCCTGCCCACTGATCGAGAAGGATCTGAAGAACGTCTATAAGAGCAAGTACCTGAAGGAAATGGTGAGTTTCTACTAGTTATTTTATGATAGATGGTATAGAGATTTTAGAATATTATACACTGCTCAAAAAATTAAGGGAACACTTACATCCAGGGTTCTAAATTAACACCCGCCAACCCACCAAATGCAGGTTAAAAGGAACCCCGGCTATGATGACTTGTAGGCCTTAATAAACCACGATTGTTCTCTTATACTTGAATATGTTATTAGAAACAGATAAAATATGGCCATTGCTTTAAAAATCCACATTGTTTAGTACATATTTTTACTTACGGAGGCAGCCATTATTTTACCTGTGCAATGCACCCTGGGGGCAGTGATGTAAAAAGTTTGCACTAGGGAGAAGAGCACCAGTGGAACAGGTAGAGGAATCTGTATTTTCTGCATTTTTATATTTGACTGTGTTTTCAATAATGAAAATACAGTCAAATATAAAAGTACAGGCTATGTTTGGTCTGCTTGGCTATTATGACCCTGACACACACGCGATCTCGGCCGTCGTACGTGGTCGGCGGTAGCTTTTGCCTATTATTTAGCCTATTATTACTATTATTATTATTACACATGTTGAATCGGCTGCTCGTCGGGGTTTTTCTTTTTCACGTATCCATTTTCCGCCCCGCAATTATCTGCCTCCTCCTCAACCCGCCACCGCCAAAATCTCACTCTGAACTCAGCTCAAAACTTGAGAGCCCTGCTACCTGTTGGTGACCCGGTTCCGATTTGGTAGGCTAGCGCTCTCCCGGTCCTGGAGGCTGACGAGGGCAGCCCATAAGACGTCTCGGTTGATGCAAACTGCATCAAAGTTCCCGTGTGCTGTGATGCACGGCATATCTACAACAATGATCAAACCCGTAAGCATCTTGTCAGTGCGTTTCACTGTCATATCCCCATAATGTTGGCTGTAATGCATGACCGCGGTGGATGCTAAATCTGAAATCATTTTTATGGATCTATATGCTTACTTTGAGCAGCTGCTGACAAAAATCGGAGCTCTCGACAACACACACTCTCTCTCTCGGTTGTCATGGAGATGCAGTTGTTGTACAGACGCCATCGATTTTGCCCCACTCTCGCCTCATCAGGTACGGTTTCTGCTATGGGCAGTGTGGGCAACCGACCAGGGCGCAATCTACTTGGGGGCGCACGAGAAAATAAAAAAAATCGCCAGTTTTCTAGACTACCGTATTGACCCGCACATGCCGCGGCACCGGGGCACCGTCAGTCAGCATCAGGCGGCACCATCACCACCGGCAGGTACCGCGCCCACCCGGTCAGGTCTGCCGGATCTGACAGGTGAGCTGCCTGATGCCGGTCAGTGCCGCGGTCGGCTCGCCTGATGCCAACTGATGGTGCCCCGGTGCCGCAGCTGACTGGTGCCGCGGGAGCGGGGGGGGGGTAGGAGTAGTAAACATTTCGTTTGGGTTCAAACTGAAAAGGCTGGACAGATGACATGTTTGTTGCTGTAAAGTCACAAAAACGGGCCCAGTGGAATAAGCGGACAACCATTTGACGTCACTACCCAGAATGCAGTGCGACGTCAACAACAATGGCGACCTACGAGTGAAATTATAATTTCAAATTTTATAAAAACGAAGACATTTGTAATGTTTTCCGTATCACATTAATATGACTGATACCAACATTAATCTTATAAAGCCTACATGTCATCATAGTCGGGGTTCCTTTTAAGATTCATTTTGGCGGGTGTTAATAAAAACTTACTAGCCAGTTTGGCCGGTGATGCATCATGTCAGTCAGAGCCGCTCTACAGTTCTCGGTCATTTGCCCCGCTGGCAGTACTTCCTTAATTTCCCATGAACACTGCCGCAATGCTACGTGATGACGTATCAGACGCCCACTGGCTGCGCGCAGGCACGCTACAGTAAGTCTCCAGTGTAACTGGCATGAGAAACCATGGAAAAAGGGTTCAACTACCTGGGCAAGAGCGGTAACACTACACAACCTACAAATAGCATAGCAGTGGCGGTTCTGCCCATGTTGCCACCCTAGGCGAAATTACTGCCTTGTGCCCTTCCATGTTACTACTCCATCAGGCGAGCCGGCTGGCATCAGGCGGGCCGGCCACGGCACCGGTCAACTTTTGTTCATATGCGGCTGCAGCAGCACAATGGACAATGACAGACAACATGGTTTATTATTGACTGCGCAATGCAGCCATTCGCCGGTGATCGCGGCATCAGGCGAGCCTACCTACTGGTTTACATATGCAAGTAGGCTACAATACATGTGTATTTGCTTAGACCCCCAATATTAGACAAGGGCGTTTTTTCAGGGCATTTTCAATGGAAAACATGTCGTCTTATATTCGGATGAATACGGTAATAGAAAACTGCTTTGCAGCGCTGATGATTATTATTTTTTTGCACTCGTGCCACCCCCCCACGTGACATGGAAAAAATGCCACTCCGGGCGGCTGCCTGCTAGGCCCATGCCTAAAACCACTACTGCAGCACAGGGCTGGCGGTTTATCGCATGTCCAGGCGGTTGCATGGGTGGCAAGCACATTCATAGTTTCTTCAGAAACTTTACAAAGTCTTGGAAATTACCAAAATGAAAAAAAAAAATTAAATATTTGCACTTTCTGTGTATATTTTTTTGTACACTCTCTGGCCACATGAGGTTGGGCGTTGGCCTGCACCAGGAGGAACCCAGGGCCCACGGCACCAGCATAAGGTCTAAAAATCACTCTGAGGATTTCATCGGCTAACCCTCCAGCAATCAGGGTACCGCTTGCTATGACATGGAGGTCTGTGTGACCAGGGGCAGAGCAGAGATTTTGAAAGTGTGGGGGATCTAGGTTTGGGACATGAGCACCGTAACCTCCTACCTTTGAAATCCGTTCCAGTCTCCACGACATGCCGAATCAAAATGAATGTCATGCAGTAATACTACTACTACTACTACTAATAATAATAATAATAATAATTTATTATTGTTGTTATTGTTATTATTATTATAGGCATATCTTATAAGATACTATATTCACCAGCATTCACATACTATAATCAATCAATCAGTGACTTTCACAAAAATATAAACAATACGTTTTTGAAATTGGCAAGTGCTTCCACATTACAAAATCAATACTCAAAACCAGTAGTATCTTGTAGAAAATACCACAATTACAATAGAGTCAAGTGACTTGTAGAGTAAAGAGTGTAGAGCAAGAAAATAACAAGTAACAGTTTATTTTAAGTGTCTACATATTGGAAACGTGTTGAAAAAATGCTGAAGTAAATGAATACAGTATTTCCAATAATAATAACAAATAATAAATAACAATAATAAAATGAATATGGTCTCTGCAAATGAGGAGCTGAACAGGTCTCTTTTAGAAAGAAGTGTATTGAGTATCTACTCAAAACATCCAAAGGTGTTCCTTCTGTTGTCTTTGTGAGAAACAAACCCTTTGGCAGTTGCCTGCCTGTCCAGCATGTCAAGTTTTTCCTTGTGAATATGGCACACAGCTACACTGTGGAGGCGTGTTTGTGTCGTAGTGCCTCGGAGCCCTGTCTTCAGCCTCCGGAGCCACTGAGCCCTCCCTCTGCTTCAGCTGAAGACACTGGGACAACACAAGTGTTTCAACTTGATCAAAGAGGCCACGGACCTCTGGACACGTCCCCTGAAGAATACCAACCACATCACTGCTTGACTGGAATTTAGACTTGCTCCTGAACATTGCCAGTTGTGTCTTCGGGCATTCTGGATTGAGCTCTGGGTACTTCTGGACAACATCATGTGCCTCTCCAGTTAAGAGGACTTGATCAAGATTTCTGACCATTCTCATTCCTTCCTGCTCAAATTGCTCTCTAATCCCTATATCCACGACATCAGTGACATTGTAAAACTGTTCTGTAGTAGTCAGAGGGGCGTGCATGTACATATGCAGGAGCACAGCCAGTGTATCGCTGAGGTGGCATATTTGTCACTAACATAAGCGTAATGTTAGCTACGTAGTGTAGCTGTGTGTGTGCGTGCGCGTGCGTGTGTGCATGTGTGCATGCGTGCATGCACAAATTGGAGCATGTGTGTGTGGATATAACATGTCAACCCCTATCATCATGGGATTTCTACTGTATTCTTTCTAGTAGCTAGTGTATATTGAAACAGATACTCCAACTAGTGTATTAACAGATTTTTTCCTTCTGTGAGGCTTACAAGCCAGAGTTATGATTTATGTGGTGTCAGAATAACCCCATGTGGGATGGGTTGATTGTCTTTATTCATTCATTCATTCATTCATTCATTCATCCATCCACAGATCTTTATTATTGCAGACCCTTGAACCTGACTTTATTTGCCCAAATGAGACTCATCTGAAAAATGATGATATTATTACTTTGAAGGGCTACACTTGGTTTGATCAAAATAGGAATATACATATTAAAGCCCCCAAAGCCTCCGGTGGGGTGGGAATTTTTGTTAAGGACCAATTATTTCAGTATTTTGATGTCAGCATTGCTGATAAGACAGTAGATGGCATCTTTGCTTTAAGATTTGAACACCAGGCATCACAATATGTTTTTGTTATTTTTCATGCTATCTATCACCAGAGGCCTGTTGCACAAAACTAGGATAAGGGATTAAGCCGGGATATCTTGGTTATCCTGGATTAATTTATCCTTGATCCGGTTGCACAAAAGTGGGATAGTGGATAGCAGGATATGTTTTGATATAAGTTACCATGGAGATTTATTCTGTGGAGCTAGCCTGCTCCAGACCAGGCTAAGTTCCAGGATTTATTTAATCTCATCCCTTATCTCAGTCAGCAGTCACCACAAACGGAAACTAAAAGTTATTCCACTGCCCACTACACATTGTTATCACATCGACACCTTCCTAAAATAATCGCCTAAGTCATTTTTTCAGGTTTTTCAAGAGACACAAAAAAATTCACCAAAAATTAACTGATATTTATTGATAATTTCACTCAAAAATGTTATATAAAAAAAAGATGACTACTGACATACTAAAAACAATGTCAGTCAATTATATAACATAACAGAAATAAATGACTTAGGCAAATTTCTGAACATGCCTTTGTTGACTTAGGCAATTGTAATATGTTATATGCCAAAGTTATACTCAACCTCATCACTTACCAATTGAGGATGAGCCCTGGATCATTGAAATAACTTCACTGGCAGAGAAAATTTTCTTTCTTGATACCGCTGCCATCTTGAAATGCTTAAAATAGCCTAAAAACGTTTTTTTTTTTTTTTTTTTTTTTTTTGCCTTAGGCAAAAATAAAACTACCAAAGTCACAGTTTTTGCACACAAGTGATTTAGGCAGTTATACTTCAGGGGTAGAATGGCATGACCTGTTCTGATGCTGGTGATTTCACCAGAGGTGGCCAGCATCAAGAGGAGATGATTTAGGCAAAAAAACTCATTTTTGACCAAAAAAAAAAAAAAAAAAATGACTTAGGCGATTATTTTAGGAAGGTGTCGAAACTAGATCCCCTGTCATTATTTAAACATTTGTGATCATTAATTTGATGATAAATGATGATTTTAGATGTTGCAATATTAGATAATTTACAGTTTCCCATGGACTATAAAATACACATCCCATATAAATATAAATACACATCAAAGAGTAACATGACATTCCTTTATTGAATAAGGATAAATCAAAGCAGGTAAACAATCAGCTCCTTCACACAGTGACTCTACAAGACAGAAAGCACAGAATCAAAGCATATTATACAATACAAGAATAAAGACACATTCAAAGGTCTGTATGTAAAACACCCTGCATGTCTGCACACTGAAATAAATGCAGGACAAATCCATACACAACAAATGAACAGACAAATGAATGGATGCAGTAGCAAGCTTGTATACACACAGCATACAGCACAAACAACATAAGAGGCCAAATCAGTTTAAATACAATTAAACCTTTTTTTTTTTTAATTCCTCTGCCAATGCAGGCCATATTTAACTGAAATTCACAGCATGCGTCTCTGCCACTGCAGGACATATTTAACTTAAATTTAAAGCATGAATGTTAACTAAAATAATTTAACACATATTGGTCCCTGAGCAGCCGACCACTGTCGTCATCAGGGAAGATGCAGGATTGTCCCAGTCTGTGTGATGGCACTCTGGGGGCCCTCTCCTTCCTCAGGCAGGCCACACTGTGGAGGACAGCACAGGCCACAGTGATGTCACATGCCCTCAAAGGGCTGACCCTTAAGTCCTGAAGACAGAGAAAGCACCTTCAGGAGGCCAAAGGTCATTTCAATCCTGGCCCTTGTCCTGGCATGGGCAGGACTGTAGGCCTGCTGTGCCCCCTGGGGGTCTGTGGTGTCAGGAGAAAAGGCTGGCAGGTATACCCCCTGTCCCCCAGCAACACACCAGAGAATTCACCTGTCAATACAAAATCTCGTCATCACAACCTCATAAATAGAGTGACATTCTTGACACAGCCATGATGTAAAAAGTGGTTATTAATAGAGGTTGTGTGGCTCACCTTGTGATAGGTGCTGATAGATTCCAGAGGTCTGAAAGACTCGGGAGTCATGGACTGAGCCGGGCCACTTTGCCACAACATTGCTGATCAGACAGTCAGCATTGCAGACCATCTGAAATTATAAGATGAAGACTATTAAACCAATCAACGCACATCACAAGCTATGTACAGTGTTCATTAATTGACAATATCAAAAAGTCATGTTCACCTGAACATTAATGCTGTGAAAGGATTTCCTATTCACAAAACCTGCCTCATGGGCACCTGAGGGGGATTTTATCTTGATGTGCATGCAGAGGAGCATGGAGCATGAGGGGCAAATATAAGGATAAGATAAAAGGAACTTTATTTATCCTAAAGTGAAATTCAATTCAGTCAGTGAGCTCATCTATTTATCAAATTGTTATACAGTCTGAAGGAGTTACATTTACACAATTTCACTCACATCTGCAGTCAATTTCACTTACAATGTCAACTGATTAATAATCAGAGTAGAACTACGTTTTCGGAGATGTTAATTAACTATTTGGATTGTAATTGTGATGGTTTCTGCGGAACAGTGAGTGTGTATTTGCGCACTACTTACGCATTCAGGCGGTCTGCATCACTTTTCCACGCTTTCTCTCGTTGTTTGATAACAGCGGCCGTGTTGTCCTTCTTTTTTATTTGATCTTTCACCTCCTCGTAAGCCTCCATAAGGATTTCTGCCTCAGAGGGGGAGAAATACGCTGCTCTCGCTGCCATGATGGATCGGTGAATCTGTGATCGATGGCGGGGTCTATCTGAGGAAGCCGCGTGCGCGCACTGATCCAGGATAGGTTTCAGCTGGCTTGATGAATCCGTGTCTGCTGATCCTGGCTTGGCCTTTGTGCAACCAATTGAGCCTGGACGCTCGTGTTTTGGATTCGTTGAGCTCGGCTCAGTCACTTATCCCGGATGTCTTAATCCTACTTTTGTGCAACGGGCCCCTGAAGGTTCTGCTTGGGGTAGGGATTTGTTGTCTTTTTTCAGCCACCTGCTTGGACTGGTGTATTCACTGGAAGTGGATGCATTGTATATCTGTGGGGATTTCAACAGCCGAATTTCGGATATGGATGATTGCTTAATGTCGGATGAGGTGCCTCCGAGAATAGCCAAGGATTTAGTAGTAAATACACATGGTGACTCACTTATTAATTTCATTAAAGACTCTTAGGGCCCTATCTTGTGCCACCCGCTACCCGCTGCCACTACCCGCTACCCGCAAATTGCGGATTTAGGAACTTCCGCTATCCTTAAACGGTATCTTGCGCCCACGCTAACTGCTATCCATTATGCCGACTCCGTCGTCCTGACCACCCGCTATCCGCTATCCCTAAAGTTTGGGCTGTTAGGAGAGCGCGCCCAGGCGGCTTCAATGCGCGCCCTGATGGAGCCTCGCCACGCACACGGTCGGACTGATACCGGGACGCCGCTGGAATGGACTGAGTATATTACTCATATAGACTGTTTAGAGGAAAGACATAGGGCTCTAGTTTCCCGGCGCAGCGCGGGGTGGCGCAGTGAGGCGAACCCCGCGCAGAGCTAGTTTCGACCGGCGAAACGGCAGAGGCGGACAGTGTCCAAGTTTCGCAGGCGGAGGTTCGCCGAGATGGGAGTGGCGGCGCAGCGGGGGGAGGTGCCGACAGATTCGGCTTGGCGCAGTGACAGTTTCGTGCCAAAAGGCTTCGCCGAGGTGCGCCAAAAGCTCGCCATCTGAAACCACGTCTACTTTCCGCGCAAGGCGGAGCGGAGCCGGCGCAGTGGAAGTTTGGCTGGCTGGCGCACATCACCAAAACCTCACAATCAGCACAAACGGTGCCAATCTCCTTTGATCTGACATCAGCTGTGACGGGACAGTTGATATGGAGATATATGTATGTGCTGATTGTGATCGTAGCATTGAATAGTGTTTTTTTCGGTATTTATTGCATCGTTCATGTGTCTGACATTCCGGAAGCCTGCCTGTGAGGTTTTGGTGACGTGTCCGCACTGCTCGCCGGTCTCCGCTCCGCGCCTGTCTCCTGAGCTCCACTCCGCCTGCGGCAATAGACCTCCATGTCAGTTGTGTAAACTTTCATTACGCCTTCGCGCAGCGCATTTTAAAGGCGAGGACAGGGGCTCATTTGATTGGTTAAATGTGAATCGGCTGTGTCAAACCCACTCCACGCCTTCTCTCCTCCCCTCCGCCGGTAGGAGGGACGGCGGAGTACTTGCGCCACCGAGAACGGCGTGCCAAACTTGGAAAATCCGCCTGGCCACACCCAGTTGGCGAAGCGCATCTGCGCTACGCCCCCGCCTCGCCTGGTCTGCGAAACTAGAGCCCATAGAGAGATAATAAAAGAGATAATATAGCGGGTAGCACAGGTGTTTTGCGGATAGCGGGAGGTGCACAAGATAGCAACTTTTACGGGGGAACGCCTCTTGCGCAACCCTAAATCCGCAAATAATGGGTTTAGGGAGTAAATTAAAAAATGGGAAAGCTGTATTGTATTGTAGGTGTAGAGGGTCTTTATAATGAAGTTCTTAAATGCCCCCAGGTTTTGTATGTATTGTTTTGTTTATTTAAGGTGTGTTTCCTGTATGGGACTATTCCATCCCTCTGGTATAAGTCTATTATTAAGCCAATTCCAAAGTCCACTAAGAGTGACCCAACCGTCCCTCTAAACTATAGGGGCATTAGTCTCATGAGCGCAGTATACAAACTTTACTCCAGTATTCTCAATAATAGACTCTCACATTATTTAGAAATGTTTGATTTACTTGCTGATGAGCAGAATGGAATCAGGAAGCATAGGGCCTGCATTGATCACATTTATACAGTATCCTCAGTTATTAGAACAAGAATTCAAGAAGAAAAACCTACATTTGTTTGTTTTATAGATTTTCAAAAGGCCTTTGATTGGGTTAACAGAGACCTACTCTTCTTTAAGTTAATTCAGTACACTGTAAAAAATCTGAAGTTGAGAAAACTTAAAAATGTAAGGCAACCAGCTGCACAGCCTTTTTGAGTTTCTTCAACTTCTGGGGTTGTAAAGTTTAAACAACTTAAATTTGTGAGTTAGACTGCTTGTTTACTCAAACTGTTATGTCAAGTTGAAAAAACTCAAAATTACTATTGTGATGTACTAACATACATAGGTTAACTTTACTTAAATTCTTAAGTTTAGCCAACTTGAAGTTGTTTGTTCAGTAAAATTATAATTACAGGTACACTGGACTGTATATGTCTTGTTGAGCTAACTTTTATTTGAACTCAAGATTTGCAGTTAATGCAACTTGGGTGCCCAGAAGTTCAGTAAACTCAAAAAGGATGTGCAGCTGGTTGCCTTACATTTTTAAGTTAGCTTAATTTACTTACATAAACAGGTTTACACAAAAAAGCATGCTTTTAAGTTGGGATAACTACAACAAAACTGACTGCTGTATATGAGCATTCCGCCTTAAGTCTGAAAGCTGCTGCTGGACCCTTCTCAGTAACAGACAGGAACACTCAAGAACACATAACTCTTTTTTTAATAACAATGAAAAACATTTGCTGTGACTGACTCAATAATTTTACTTTTTTTTTTTTTTTTTTTTAAGTGCTTTGTCAATAATTGTACAAGTACCTCTCTCTTTTTTGCACAATGATTTAAAATATTCTATCTCTTTAGGGGAAAAAAAAAAAAAAATTGACAAACCAGCACCAAAACTCACAAATTATAACAACTTCATTCATGTAACAACATTTTCTTTTAAAGGTTAAACATTACAGTATCAGAGATTTACTATATTTAGCAGATGTGCAAAGGTCTTTGAAATCACACAGATGACAGAAAAAAGTGATATGCTCTTTAGGTTTAGAGGCCTGTTTGTGTGCTCTAGTGAGATGGGACTTCAGTGCACCAGTTGTCTTGAAAGTGCAGACGCAGTCTGTGTACAGGCACGGCAGTGGCCAGAATCGCCCCTTGGCAATGTCGAAGTCTGTAATGCTTGAAGAAGACCTCTCGATCAGGGCGTGAAAACTTGCACTCCTTACCCTGCATTCAACTCCTAAAAATAGATCAAAACAACAAAATAGTTAAAACTGTACTCAAAAAAGGGTACATGACAAATTCAAATACATAGAATGTATTGTGATCAATATTCATTCAATCACAGATTTTTCTGTTTGTCTTATCTTTTTTATGTATATTATATAATAATTGATAACACTATCAATTTTATGGCTGGCAGATTATACCTGCTGACAATATTATTGTTTCTGTTAATGTCTAGTTATCCATCAGAGTTAACTTGCAATTTAGTAATCAAACAGACCTAACAATTCAGCTACCAATGAATGAGCAGTAGTATGCCTAACACAGATTGAAAAATAAGCCGAAGTGATACCTCTTCTCTGAATAGACAAGCTAAGCCAGTGTGCTGCTGTTAGCCAGTGATCGATAAGTCCGTGGACCGTTGCGCTCCGACATACAGAGCTAGCACACAAATGGATAGTTTCTGATTCACTGAGTACGTCATGTAGCACGTCTTCGATTTTAACTGACAGGAAACTACAGAGAAGCTGTAACGTTAGCTGTTACAAAAGAAAATATAGTTGACAACACTCACCTTATTCATGCATATTCATGCCGAAAACATAAAACCTCTCTGTTCTTCGTCTTTTATCCCATCTGTGGCACCATCTCCTTGGAAATCTAAAATGTGGCGTGAACAAGTGGGAGTGGGAGGCAGGTTATAGTTGTTTTGTTTTGTTTTGTTTTCTTCTTCTTCTTCTTCTTCTTCTTCCGGGAAGTATTTTTCTTCTTCTTCTGTTGAGTTTTATGGCGGAAGTTCATACAGTACAGGCCAAAAGTTTGGACACACCTTCTCATTCAATGCGTTTTCTTCATTGTCATGACTATTTACATTGTAGATTCTAACTCAGGGGTGTCAAACTCGTGCCATGGAGGGCCAAGAGGCTGCAGGTTTTCATTCCAACCAACAACTCCACCAGGTGATTTCACTGATTAGTCCCGCCTCTCTGTTTGGAGGTAGGGTGATCAGTGAAATCACCTGGTGGAGTTGTTGGTTGGAATGAAAACCTGCAGCCTCTTGGCCCTCCATGGCACGAGTTTGACACCCCTGTTCTAACTGAAGGAATCAAAACTATGAATGAAAACATGTGGAGTTATGTACTTAACAAAAAAAAGGTGAAATAACTGAAAACATTTTTTATATTCTAGTTTCTTCAAAATAGCCACCCTTTGCTCTGATTACTGCTTTGCACACTCTTGGCATTCTCTGGATGAGCTTCAAGAGGTAGTCACCTGACTTCTGCACAACACAACTGATGGTCCTAACCCCATTGATAAAGCAAGAAATTCCACTAATTAACCCTGATAAGGCACACCTGTGAAGTGAAAACCATTTCAGGTGACTACCTCTTGAAGCTCATCGAGAGAATGCCAAGAGTGTGCAAAGCAGTAATCAGAGCAAAGGGTGGCTGTTTTGAAGAAACTAGAATATAAAACATGTTTTCAGTTATTTCACCTTTTTTTGTTAAGTACATAACTCCACATGTGTTCATTCATAGTTTTGATGCCTTCAGTTAGAATGTACAATGTAAATAGTCATGAAAATAAAGAAAACGCATTGAATGAGAAGGTGTGTCCAAACTTTTGGCCTGTACTGTATATAAATACATATTTTTGTAATTTTTTAAATTATTATTATTAAAACATACAAAACATACAGAGACAATCGCCAGGGGTGACATACTTTCAAGGACAAATTTTCAGAATATCATATTACATAAATATATTAAAAAGAGCAAATAAATTAAAAATTTTAAAGGCTTTCATATTCGTGGAGTGGCTAATGGTCCTAATATATGCAAATGAGATGGTTTTGGTTAGTGTGATGACATTTGTGAATATGCCATTTAGCAATGAAATAAGAGAACAGACAAGTCTCAGGTTATTGCACATTAGGGAGGAGAAACTACAAATAATTATAAATGAAAGAAAAAATGTATTAAATAAAAAATATATATATACAAATACAAGTCGCACAAGTGATTTTTCTCAACTAATTTATTGAGTAAACTTGTTTTTTTGTGTTAGCTAAGCATCTTGACCAAATGGTCGTTCATTCCACTTAAAAAATGGGTTAGAATTACAGTTCAGAAGTTGGAGTTTTTATAGTGCTGTATAACTCACAAACAATAGTTGTCTGAACTAAACTATTCACATTGACAGAACTATTTTTGAGAAACATTGTGTAAATTTGTTTTTTCAAGTTAGCTCAGCAAATTGCCCAAGTGGTTGTTCACTTGACTTAAAAAAACAGGTTAGGATAACAAATCATAAGTTGGCGTTTTTACAGTGTATGGTGTTGATGGTAAATTGTACAAAGCAATCAAAGTA
The DNA here is from genome assembly GCF_902150065.1 of Myripristis murdjan. Classification (NCBI taxonomy): domain Eukaryota; kingdom Metazoa; phylum Chordata; class Actinopteri; order Holocentriformes; family Holocentridae; genus Myripristis; species Myripristis murdjan. The sequence continues at coordinate 1,946,546 of NC_043986.1, forward strand.
TTATATCAAGCTCCTATAGCATGTGTGCAAGTGAATGATCTGACAACTGGCTGGTTCCCAACAGCATTTGGAGTAAAGCAGGGAGACGTTTTATCCCCTACTCTCTTTTCAATTTTTGTTAATGATCTGGCTCAGGAGATCAAAAATTCTGGGTTAGGTGTAGCATTGGAGGATATTGTGCTAGGTTCTTTATTTTATGCGGATGCTATAATCCTCCTGGCAGAGTCAGAGGACTCCTGATGTGGGAACTTCTGTCCAGATCAGGCCAGATTGACTGCAGAAAACTTCTTAGAATTGGTACCAAAAAACACCAATAAAATAAGTCTTGGAGGCTTCAAAAATTAAGACTGAGAACCAGGCAGAGTCTTAAGCAGGCAAGTTTATTTTCATTCGAGATCTCAAATGGAAACAAACAGTGAGTCGATCACAAAGGAGGACGACTGACTCTCTTAGTTTATGCACCTGTTTGTCCTCCCAACTATCGTGTCAGCGATTCTGTTCATAGAAAGAGATCATACATGATCTCAGGAGTAGCAGTGCCAGTGTTAGGCTAGCCGGTGAGATAACAGCTTTTAATTGGGCCCGATTTACCTTGGGTTTGTAGATCTTGGACTCTGGCCAATGCTTAGTGGTCTCTTTTCTGGATAAGAAAAGGCTGACAGGACACATTCAAACTAGGTCAGGCTTTGATCTGCATTAAAGCATGGCATGTGTGGTCAGTGCAGGTGGAGGTTTACTCACTACAGAATATCACTTGATCCGTGTGAGCCTTTATGTCAACCCATTGAAAAAGCATCACCTAATTGCTAGGCCCCTGCTACAAAGTATCACTGATACTGCTTAAGCCCTAACATTTCTAGACTAATGCTGATTTATGTTCTTCATTATGAGCTCTCTTATCTTTATTACCCTTTACAGTGTTGATATTTTTCAGGCTCAGAATTACCTCTACACTCCCTGCAAAAAATTCTGGATATTGTTGACCTCTGGTGCTCTAAATGGAGGCTTCTGATTAACCAAAGCAAAACTCAAATTATGCACTTTAGAAAGAAGGTTACTGTAAGATCACCGTATAACGTTTAATTTGGCGCTCTGCCTCTTGAATTTACTAATGTTTATAAATATTTAGGTTTTACTTTAGATGAATTTATGACCTATGACGAGGGGATGGGAATATTGTCGGACTCTGCGAGAAGGGCTGTCAGATCGATAATCAGTAAAATGAAATTTTGTAAAGATATTGGTTATTCAACATATTCACAGCTCTATGAGGCATGTGTGAGTCCAGTTCTTTGTTATGCAGCTGGAGTATGGGGTTATAAGGATGCCAAAAAAGTAAATTCTGTTCAAAACAGAGCTATGAAATGTTTCCTTGGAGTACATGCTTTTGCTCATGTCTGTGGATATTCTCATTTATCCAGGTCATCGTTCTCTTTGGGCAAATTGAATCGTTGGCAACTGGATTTGTATTTGTCTTAGGAAGATGTTTGGCCTCTTATCCAAGGGGCTTCATCAGTTCATGCGCATCAGTCTTTCTTCTCACTTGACCGTTGTTGTGGTCTGGTGAAACGACAGTCGTCAGAGTCAGGTGAAACCCTGGTGAAAGACGATCATTTAGAGTCGTCTGAGGTTAATTTGTTGATCCTCCTGGGTATCGATGAAAGGGCAACATTATAAATCGGAGATAGGTGGTGCCGCAGACCCCCTCCCCTGTTGAGGGATGGTTTTTCCACTTTCACATAGATGGCTTCTTTTACACCTTTCTCAAACCATTTGTCCTCCCTGTCCAAAATCTTAACATTGCTGTCTTCAAAGGAGTGTGCCTTTTCCTTTAGATGTGAATAGACAGCTGAGACTGGACCGGAGGAGTTCGCCCTTCTGTGTTGGGCCATGCGTTTGTTCAGTGGTTGTTTTGTTTCCCCAATATATAAATCCTTGCATTCCTCACTGCATCAGACGGCATATTCAATTCAATTCAATTCAAAGAACTTTATTATTCCGTTAGGAACTTCAGTTGTGCAGAGCATCAGTGCGTAAACTTGACATCACAGACACATACTAGACAACACAATACAAGGGTGCAATACAGCACAATACAAAATGACAGCATAACACAATGCGTCCCACAGGCAAGTGAGTGAGTTAAAAATACACAGCAGTGAAAGAGTAGGGACTAGTTAAAAAGGATTATAAAAATTGTATAAAACATACAAATAAATAAATAGGTCAATAGGTCAGCCATTCATCAGTCTGATGGATGTAGGCACAAAACTAGACATAGCCCTCTTGGTTCTGAATGTGAGTGACCTGTACCTCTCACCTGAGGGTAAGAGACTGTAATGGCTGTGCAGTGTGTGGGAGGTGTCAGAGCCTATTTGTATTCCTTTTAGTTTAGTCCTTCTGTTGTTAATACTGATGAGTGGGTCCATGTCCTTTCCAGTTATTTTGCTGCTCATTGTAATGATTTTGTTTAGTGGGTTGCGATGGATACTGGATAGAGACCCAAACCAGGCTGTCATGTTGAAAGTTATTATTGATTCAATGAACCTGGAGTCTGCTGAGTTTCCTTAAAAAAAGAGGCGCTGCTGACATGGTCATGTCTCATGGTCTCGCACCAACCCTGAACCTCCGTCGGAGCGTGTTGTGCCCCAGGTTTAGGTTATTTCTGCTGTTTAAACTGTTCATATTGCTATTTTTTATATATTCCTTGTTTATAGGGTATATATTGTGTGTGTGTGTGTGTGTGTGTGTGGGGGGGGGGGGGGGGGGGGTCTTTACGGAAGTCAATGACCAGTTCCTTAGTTTTGGAAGTATTGAGGTCAAGGCAGTTCCGCCTACACCAATCTGCGAAGGAGTCCATCTCAGACTGTAGCTGGGTGGGTGAGTTGGTGGAGTCCATAATCACAGTGTCATCTGAATATTTGATGTATGTAATACCAGGGTTAGTGCTTCTGCAATCATTTGTGTATAATGTGTAGCAGTGTACAGCAGTGTATAATGTGTACAGTACCGGAGAGATTACAGAGCCTTGTGGGGCTCCTGTGGAGACAGTTTTGGATGAACTGAGGTAACCATTGACCCGGACCCTCTGACGTCTGTCTGTGAGGAATGAGAGGATCCAAAAAATCAGGTGTGGGTTGACATCCATCTGGAGCAGTTTTCGTCCCAACAGGTGGGGTTGTACTGTATTAAAGGCACTGGAGAAGTTCACAAATACTAGCCTTATGAGTGATTTTGGCTTCTCAAGATGGGTGTAGGCTCCATGCAGCAATGTTAATACAGCATCATCCACACCTCTGCGCCGTTTGTATGCAAACTGCAAGGGATCAGCATGCATACTGACTTCCTCCTGAAGCTGGGAAAGAATAAGCCTTTCAAAGCCCTTCATTTCCAGGGATGTCAACGCCACAGGCCGGTAGTCGTTGTTGCAGGTGGGATTACTCTTTTTGGCTACAGGGCAGATGGTGAAGAATTTCAGAGTGGGGGAATCGAATGTTCTGACAGGGAGCGATTAAAGAGATGGCAGAAAACACCAGCCAGCTGGCTGCTGCAGGCCTTTAACAATCGGCCACAGATCTGGTCAGGTCCAGGTGCCTTATTTGGTCTCATCCTCTTCAGCATAAGTTAAACCTCCCCTTGCTGCAACTCCAGGTTCGCTTGGGTAGGTAACCTATGAGAGAGCTCAACTATGAGCTTCTCTCTGTCCCGAGAGTAGTCAAAGTGATCGAACCTGGAGTAGAAATGATTAAGGCTCTCAGCCATGCTGGCAGGGTCAGATGCCCCATAATTTGGGGATGGTGAGGTGTTATTGGAGAGGCTAGCCAGTGTTTTAACGCCTCGCCAGGCATCCCTGCCTTTACCTTCTCGAAAGAGTTTTTCTACTTTCTCTTTGTACATTCTTTTTGCTGATTTTATTTCCTTGTTCAGTCTTTTTTGAATGAGTTTAGACTCAATTTTGTTTCCTAAGTTAAATGCAATTTTCTTTTCATTCAAAGTTGTTTTCAGAGCTTTAGTAATCCATGGTTTGTTGTTTGAAAATACCTTTACAGTTTTTTGGGGGACAATCATTTCCTCACATAATGTGATACAGTGAGAAACCACATACCTCAAGGCTGCTCTCCTCCATCAACACCTCCCAGTTTGTGCAGTCAAAGCAGCCTTGCAGTGTCTGGACCACATCAGCATCCCATTTTTTCACCACTTTCTTGGCCACGCCCTCTGTCAGCAGTTTAGTGCGATAGGATGGAACCAGGTGGACAACATTATGATCTGCACTACTAAGAGGTGGTTTTTTATATGCTTTACATGCGTTCCTTATGTTCCCATAGCAGAGGTCGATTGTTCTGTCGCCCCTGGTGGCACATGTGACATATTGTTGATATGTAGGGAGAGATTTGTTTAGCCTGCAGGCATTGAAGTCACCAAGAATGAGAACAGGAGAGTCTGGGGATGCGCATTCGATCTGATGGACAGACTCGGCTATGGCCTCTGACGCACGTGTGACGTTGCCAGAGGGAGGGATGTAAACAATCACTAGGGCCAGCTGACCAAACTCTCTGGGGAGATACTTGGGTCTGAATGAGACTGCAAGTAGCTCTAAATCAGGTGTACAGTACGAGTCTTTAACTTCAGCAGTTCTGCTCCAGCTCTTGTTAAAATACACACACAGCCCGCCCCCGTATTTCTTTAGGCTACTTACGGTGTCCCGGTCATGTTGGAGCGGAGTGCTGAATCCGTCCAGCGAGAGCTCTGAATCCATGATAGTGTCATCTAGCCAGGTTTCCGTGAGGCAGATCAGGCTAGCCTCCTTGTATGCCCAACCGTATGAGATGTTTGCCTGTAATTCATCCAGTTTGTTGTGCAGGGAGCGAACATTGGCAAGTATAATAGAGGGGAGCGGCGGACATTTCTGAGTGCCGGTGAGTCGCTTCAGTCGCTGCCTCACTCCTCCTCTCCTTCCACGCTTTCTCGGAGGAGCTTTCCGTCCATGGTTGCGGTTCGATCCGCACGGTCTCCTCACAAGATCTTCCCAGTTGTCCAGGTTCGGGGCTGGATAGCCCAGGTGTCTCAGAAGCAGGAGATCCTCCCGATTGTACTGCAGCAGTTCGTCCCTGTGAGCTACAGTTAGTACGGCTAGCACTGGGACAGTCCAAAGCAACAGCAACAGCAGCCCGTACTTTCTCATCATAAAAAAAGTGTGCTTAATCAACCTCGATTGCACTTATAGTGGTATAGTCAAGCAGGCCTAACTTTATAAAGGCCTAGGTGTCACTCATACACTCGCCTGTGGCCAGTAACACTCTCCAAACAGGCAAACAAAAACTAAACGCACAGCGAGACACTCTCCACCTGTCGCCATTACAGCGCCAGCTCAAATATGATCAACCCAATATATCAGGTTGCTCTTCTGATTGTGTAGTATCCTGTCTTTTGGGTGAACCAGTTTCTGCTGAGAGTGTTTCCAGGTTTGAAACATACAGGCATTTGATGTTTATTGAAAATCCTCCTGAGTTTCTCTGAAACCCCAGACACATATGGAATCACAATGTTTTTGCGTTTGTCTTTCATTTTCTCAGCATCATCAGTGTTGTTATTCTTTCTGGAGCGTGTTTTGCCAAAAGCCCAACTCGGATATCCACAAGTTTTCAGGGCTCCCCTTAGGTGTTTGTGTTCTTCAGCTTTGGCCCGAGTGGAGGTTGGAACGTTATCTGCCCTGTGTTGCAAGGTTCTGATAACTCCCAGTTTGTGCTCCAGTGGATGGTGTGAGTCAAAAAGAAGGTATTGGTCTGTGTGGGTGGGTTTCCTGTATACCCCAATGTGGAGGCTCCTTTCCTCATCAAAGTGCACATCACAATCCAAAAATGGTAAATGGTTATCTTTAACATCTTCTCTAGTGAACTTGATGTTTTTGTCCACTGAGTTGATGTGATCAGTAAAAGCCTGTACATCTTGGGTTTTGATCTTCACCCATCTGTCATCCACATACCTGAACCAATGGCTTGGAGGTGTTCCTTTGTATGAGTTTATGGCCTTGCGTTCTACCAATTCCATGTTTAAATTGGCTACAATGGGGGAAACTGGTGAGCCCATAGCACAGCCGTGCTTTTGCTCCTATCCTTGCAGTACAGGGTGATATAGGTTGGGAACCAATGGAAGTTAAATTAAAAAGAGAAATTGTTAGACTGTGGAACCACATTATTGATATGCCAGAGGGTAGGTTAACAAAAAAGGTTTTCAACTGGGATAAGGCCCACAGTCATCCTTGGATAATGGAAGTCCTCTCTATCTTTGGGATAACATACCTTTTCTCAAGTTCTTGAAGACTGATGAAATAAATGCAGGTTCTGCATTCTTTGCCAGTGGTGATTTATCTGTGTGGAATGCCTTGTAACAGTAAAAACACAGTACACCTTCCACACCAAGATTGAAATGTAGCCATGGGAATCTGTTGTACCAATGTTTTTGGAATGTAAGCAGGGTGCGAAATAAGGGGGAGCAAAGGGGAGCACAGCTCCCCTGGTGGTGACATGAGCTCTCCTGGCTGGAAACATTGTGAAATTTTGGGGGAGCGGTGCCTGCTCGGTGCCGGCCAGCACCGCACGGTGTGCGTGACCACCCGGTCAGGTCTGCCGGATCTGGTTGATTATTATTATCAGTTGATTATTGATTGTGCAATGCCGCGATTCACAGTTAATCGCGCACGAGCACCCATACCATACTGGAGCACACCCCCTCCAACCACGCCAGAGTAATTTTAAGTTGATTTAATTAAACAGTCAAACGTTACTTTGGTGGTCCGTGGATTAATTTTTATCATGTGGATTGAAGTTTGCGTATCCCATATAAATGCTCGGGAAATCTGTTGTTCAGATGAAATTAACCTGATCCATCGGGATGAATTTTCTCTTTATAGCCTAATAATCCTATGTCTGTTCTGTTGTAGGATATTAATGCAACGACCAGCAGCTATACAGCGTTAGTAAGAGGTGTAGGCTATTAATTCAGGCATAGGACTGTGTGCAGTGCTATGGTTAAGGTGTGCATATGAAGTGGTTCAACCCCGTTTTATAACAGAGAGCAAAAAGCCTTGGAGGCAGTTTTCCTCCATTTTGTGGGTGTGTCACAGGTGTTATCCAATCAGCATCAGCCTGTATGTAAGCCTCCGTGATTTAAAACAATAGTGCTCCAGTATGGCTTCCAAGTTGCTATATTAGTGCAGCTTATGTTTAAAATCTTACCAATCATTTGAAGGGGTAAAAGCACATGTATGTGGTAAGTATGATGTTAAATCAGACAGTTTATTGTTTTTCTCAATAATATGGCAACTTTTATTCAACTTAAAACTTAAAACACATTTGTGTAGGCCTACGGTACAAATCTTGGAAACACTGTTTAACAATAACTGTTTTTTTTTTTCATAGTAGAAATTGAATGTATTGCAGTACCCCTATAATTAATGATCCATGTAAAGTAATGTCCTGCTTAGACAGTTCTTCCGCCACAAGAACTGGGCAAACAATAAAGCTGGCAGGGACCCAAGATCATTCCCCCGGGCTGTAGCCCTCCCAGTCTACGAGGAACTGCTTGCCCCGGCCCCTGTTGCGCACCGCCAGTAAAGACCTGACGGTGTAGGCTTGGACCCCCGTTGGTGGCGGGGTCCATGGGGCTGTCCTTGACCGGTTTCACCCGGCTGACGTGGAGGGTGGGGTGTACTCTCAGAGACCATTGTAGACGTAGACAGATCAAGGATGGGTTGATGATCTTGGTCACAGGAAACGGACCCACAAATCGTGGAGCCAACTTCCTGGAGGAGACATGGAGAGGTAACCCAGAAAGCAAAAATCCATTGAATCAACATTGAGATATGGTCATGGCTTAAGATTGAATCAACATTGATGTCAGATGTTGAAAATAACATTGACAGCGCTCGTTATGATCAACATTTAAATAATGTTGAATTTTCAGTCAGTCTCAACATTGATTCAATATTTATTCAACTACATTATGTTCAACATTGAAATAATGTAGAATTGTCAATCAATCCGAACATTGAATCAATATTGATTCATCTATAAATGCATTGAAATTACATTGACTCTACATTGCAACAATGTTATTATTAAACGACCATTACATCACTTTTCAACCTTCATCTGTAGGTTTTAAATATGCCTCATTCAAGCCCAAAATAATCACTTTACTCTTTTGGGTGTTATATAGTTCTGCAGGGGTTGCTCAAAACTTGTGTACCAGTGACATCACTACGGTTCAAACATATGGCAGTTATTAGAATTAGTGAGCTTGATTTCACTGGTCGACAAGTTTGGAGCAACCCCTACAGAACTAACAACAACCAAAAAAATAAAGTGATTGTTTTTGGCTTGAATGAGGCATGTTAAAAACATACAGATGAAGGTTGAAATGTGCTGGAATGGGCCTTTAAGTATGATTTACTGCAGTGGTTCTCAACCTTTTTATACCAGGACCCCATTTTACAAGGACATTTTTTGGGGGACCCCACACTTGCAACTGCCACCTCTCTGCGACCACATTTGGTTTGCTGAACATCAGGTTGAGAACCGCTGCTTTACTGCATTCTCGGTGAATGAAAAGAAGAGACCATTCTTTTATTACTATTTATTTAGTACTTTAATTTGAAAGTCATTTTTGCTGCCTCACCAAACAGCTACAAATACTGGGCTCTCTGCAATTTCTCAACAAGAAATGTTTAGAAATGTTCCAAATTTACCAAACAAAAAACAGTTCTAAAGCAATAGTCCAGTGCCTAAATGAAAACTGACATGGGCTGAACAAGCCAAATATCTTTCAAGGTAACTGTTTTTATAGTCCCTCTTTTTGTTACTATACTTCCACTGCAGCTCAACAGGTAATCCTTAGGAACTATATGACCCAGTTCAACATGAACAAAACAGACAGGAAAACAACTAATTCTTTTCTTTCCTTGGTATTCCACCACTCCTCTCTGGTGGATAATGTAGCCACTTCTTCACAGTCTCACTGTATGGGAACTCCAGCAACTTGTGGTCAAATTGGCGAACAGCCGCTAAATAATAACTTGTTATAAAGGTGTGTGTGTCTATCTATCTATCTAGAGAGAGAGAGTGAGAGCGAGAGAGAGAGGCAGTGTAGTTTTTGGTAGAGGATAGCATTCGCTGGATCATCATGTCCGAGTTGGACCCTCCGACTAATGCCAGGCAGGTAATCTGAATAGATAATGGAGAAAATGGTTAGTGTGCTAAAGTGTAAAGCGTACCATGTCAAATGGACAAGGTATCAGCTCATTTTTTAATTACAAATTTAATTTAAGTTTAAGACCTTTTTATTACATCTAAATAAATGAAATGAATGAGTTAGAGGCTACTCACATTACAAAGTTTGTACCGCGCCCAAGCGTTCATGCTCGAGCACATGCACGGTCACGTACGCAGCGCGAACGTGGATTCGGTGTAAATCATGCAACTTTCCTCTTGCCTCCGCAAAATCGTTTAATGCGCGCAGTGCGATTACCGGCGAATCGCCGCTTTGCGCAATCAATAATCAACCATGTTGTCTGTGTTGTCCGTTGTGCTGCTGCAACCGCATATAAACAAAAGTCGGTTTATAATGAAAGCACGGCAGTCTGTGTGCGCAGCGCACCTGTCAGATCCAGCAGACCTAATGCCGGCCAGCACCGGCTGGCACCGCACAGTGCATGGCCACATGGTCAGGCCAGGTCTGCCAGATCTAACAGGTGCCGCTCCGGCTGTCAGTTGGACCTTTCTGAAGGAGGAAGTTACCTCCGAAACTTAAGGTAAATAAACATCCCATGTCTGATTACAAGGTAGCCTACAAAAACGTCTTTTAGTTAAAAGGACGACATGATGAATGTATTTGAACTAGGCCTATATTGATTTATAATGACGTCGGGCCATGTATGTGTCGTATTTCAACGTGATGACACACATACTGGGGGCAATCGCGCTTGAGCGCGTTGTAATGTGTAATATGAGCCCCGCACTCCGAACCTGGACGAATTATGAAAATTAAGAACACGCTGTCATCTGCTCGCCTCAAACACACTAGATCGTGGGATTTCCAGATCGCTATCTTGTCAAAGCGACCAATGAAGTTCAGCGAGCCGCCGTACACATACACATTACAGAGTTGCCAACTTTTCAAAAATCCTTGGAGTGAGATTTCATGGAGCGCGCGGGGGGTGGGAGGGGGACTTCATATGCATACCTTAACAATAGGACTGCATACAGTCCTATGCCTGAATTAATAGCCTACACCTCTTATTTTTCCCGATTTCCCGAGCATTTATATGGGCTAGGCAAACTTCAATCCACATGATAAAAATTAATCTATGGACTGTTTAATTAAATCAACTTAACCACGGTTGGAGGGGGTGTGCTCCAGTACGGTATGGGCGCTCATGGTACGGGCGCTCATGCACGAGCACATGCACAGTCATGCACGCAGCGTGCGAACGTGGATACAACGTAAATCATGCCGTCCTCCTAATAGTTTAATGCGCGCAGCGCGATTAACTGCGAGTCGCGGCATTGCACGATCAATAGTCAACTAATAATAATAATCAACCAGATCCAGCACACCTGACCGGATGGAGTGGAAAAATTTACAATAGAAAACAAGTCAGATTTGGCGTGAGATTTCTCTCTCGAGCGTGAGAGCATGAGATTGAGGCTGAATGCGTGACTGTCACGGCCAATGCGTGAGAGTTGGCAACCCTGACATTAGCTAGCATGTTCGCGTTAACTAGCATGCTAGCGCTAGCTAACGCGAACAAGCTACAACCTCACGGTAATAATTCACAAAGTTAACAATAGTCACATGATGAAATGCTGGAATCTCCAGGGGAAAATACATTATGTTTTCATAAGGACTTACCAGTTTGTCTTCTTTTTCTCACTCAGAGGTAATAAAAGCCGCCAACCGCCTTCAACCGTTTGGTTTGAACCGAAGTCTCAGGAGAGAGCAGGTCTCGCGAGCTTCCCACACCTACCCCTGGGGGGGGGGGCACAGACGCACAGCATACCATACATTGAAACCATGTCTATTTAATATTGACATTTCAGCATTGAAAAACCAGCATCTATACAATGCTGATTCAACAACATATTTTCAAATGTTGAAATGGTAGCTGTAATTAAACATTGAATCAACATAGATTTATCAACCTCAACCAAAAATAACCAATTTGACCAAAATTCAATGTTGAATCACTGTATTTTGCTATCTGGGAAGTCTTTAGTTGAAAGACATACCTTTTGTCCAGGCTGGTATACCGGGGCTGGACGGCGTTTCCTATCCGCAGTTCTTTTCATGTGGACCGCGCTGCGGAGGAGGATCTTAAGGGCAGCCGCCCAGATGCAGTGACAACACCGGACCATGACGTGAGCTGAGGGGACAGTGACCTCTTTTTCAGTCTCTGAAAACACTGGAGGCTGGTACCCGAAGACACACTGGATCGGAGTCAGGCCCGTGGCTGAGGTGGGGAGGGAATTGTGGGCATATTCCACCCACACCAGATGCTTGCTCCAGAATGATGGATTCTGCGACACCAGGCACTGAAGACATGTCTCCAACTCCTGGTTGAAACGTTCCGTCTGGCCATTGGACTCTGGATGATAATCCGAAGTGAGGCTGATGGTGGCTCTGATGAGCTTGCAGAACTCTCTCCAAAACCTGGAGACAAACTGGGGCCCTGGTCTGAAACAATGTCTTTGGGAAATCCGTGAATGCGAAAGACATTATTCATCATGACTTCTGCGGATATATCTCTGCCAAGAGTCCAGAGATATATCCGCCCAGGGGCTAGAGAGGGAATGGGGAGTGGTTGCAGCAACCCCATCTGTACTCTGGAGGAGGTTTTGTTGCGGGCACAGACAGAGCAAGCCTCCACATACTCCCACACTTCCCTTTCCATGGAGGGCCACCAGAACCTCTGGGAGATGGCATAAATAGTCCTTTTGACTCCTGGGTGACAAGTGAGCAGCGAGGTGTGAGCCCAGTGGATCACCTGTGGATGCATGTTCACAGGGACATACAAACGATTCTCTGGGCAGCCACTAGGTGTGGGGCTCTCACCGTTTGCTTGCTTCACCTCAGATTCTATTTGCCATGACACCACTCCTACCACACGGTTCAGTGGTAGGATGGATTCTGGTTCCTTGGCATTAGGCTCAGGATCGAACAGGCGTGACAAGGCATCTGGTTTGGTGTTCTGGGACCCCGGCCTATAAGACAACACAAAGTTAAAGCAGTTAAAGAACAGTGTCCATTGGCTCTCCGAATATACTCAAGGTTTTTGTGGTCAGTCCAAACAATGAAAGGGTGCTGCGCGCCCTCCAACCAGTGTCTCCATTCCTCCAGCACTACTTTGACTGCCAGCAGCTCACGATTCCCCACATCATAGTTGCGCTCTGCCAGTGACAGCTTCCTGGAAAGGAAAGCACACAGATGCAGTTTGTTGTCCTTCTCGGACCTTTGGGAAAGAACCACTCCCACTCCATTGCTGGAGGCGTCCACCTCCACCACAAACTGCCGGCTCGGATCAGGAACCGTGAGGATGGGTGCAGAGGTGCATCGGGATTTGAGCTGCTGGAATACTTCCTCAGCTTGAGGAGACCGCTGGAACGGGGTCTGTGGAGAGGTGAGAGCATGGAAAGGTGCAGCTATGGCACTGAAGTTCCTGATAAACCGCCTATAAAAGTTAGCAAAACCCAGGAATTGCTGAACCTTTTTGCGGCTATCGGGTGTGGGCCACTGAGCTACAGCGCTAACTTTAGCCAGATCCATCTGAATCTTTCCAGGAGCTATGATAAAGCCAAGAAAAGCTAGTGTCGGCATGGAACTCGCTCTTTTCAGCCTTCACATACAGCTGATTCTCCAGCAGTTGTTGGAGAACCTGGCAAACATGACCAACATGAGAGTTCAGATCTGGGGAGAAGATCAGAATATCATCCAGATAGACATAAACAAAGTGGTTCAGGAAGTCTCTGAGAACATCGTTGATCATGGCCTGAAACACAGCAGGAGCATTAGTCAACCCAAAAGGCATGACCAGGTATTCATAATGTTCACTAGGAGTGTTAAATCCTGTCCTCCACTCATCCCTCTCCCTGATTCAGGCCAGATGGTAAGCATTTCTGAGATCGAGCTTCGTGAACACCTTGGCCTGTTGAAGCTGATCAAAGGCAGATGACATCAGGGCCGTGCAGAGACATCTGGAGGGGAAGGTGCTCAAGGTTTAAAGGGGGCACATGGAACACAAATTTGAAACACCATACAGAAACGTACCTTACAATATAAGTGGTTGAACTGTAGCAACATGTGCTACAATTATTCCTAGCACTGATAATGAAGTAAAAGATAATTGAATGATGTATTTAAATATATTTGTGATTTTATTCAGTTTGACTATCCACTTTGCACAAGACAGCAAGGTTCTAAAAGTTATATATATTGTATGCATGGGTGACAGCGCCACTGTCACTCATGCTGTGTGCTTTATAAAGTCTAATTTCTGGTGTGGGCCACACAAGCCCCAGTGGCACAGTGGCTAGTGTGTCTGCCTGTCTGCCTGCCTGTAAGCCATTAAAAGTGTCTCAGATGCAAGGTTCAAAGGGCACTCGTGGGGAGCAGGAACTGCCCACTGGTCTCACACTGAGATATGTTACTCCATAGGTCAAGACCTTTCAAACGATGTCTTCATTGTTGTTCTATGACAAAGTTTGATTTTCATCGTGCTCAAAGCCAAGGCTGTCTCAGGTGTACATCTGCAGACCTCTTTTAGGGCCAAGCTTGATAAAATCAGCCAAACTTCTTTAAGGGGGTATGTAATGGCCAAATTTATTTATAATATAGATGTTAGTCTTAAACACAGTCATACTTTTCAATTTGGACCATTTCAAAGCTTATTTTCCCCTTAAAATACTCAGTGTTTCATATTTCATATTTTCCCATTAACTTAATATGGCCACCTGAGACACTTTTAAAGGCTTACAGTGCAGCAACAAAAAATGGCACAGACATGGGGTCAACATTTGGGGTTGGATGGCAAGGGAAGTTTACAGAAATGGACACCAGTTCCAGACAGTGGATGCCCTCCGTGAAGCCATCTTCACCACTTGGAGCAACATTCCCACTAGCCTCCTGGAAACACTAGCATCAAGCATGCCAAAACAAATTTTTGAGGTGACTAACAAGAAAGCTTTTTGCCTTTGCCATCAGGAGGTCATGGATACTTGACAGAAAATGACACTGAATCCACATTTTGCAAAGATTTGGGCTTTTAAAGGCTGTGGTCTTAAACTTTTGATCAGCCTATTTCAGTTTAATGGTTGTTTGCAATAAACTGCTTACTCTTTTTTTTTTTTTTTTGTTTATCTTACTCCCATTTCTTCTTTTTGCATTTTGAAGCTCTACTTAGAACCTTCTTAAGATCCAACAGTGCAAAATGTAAATTCTTGCAATTTTTCAACTGGTCTTAAAATTTTGATCAGGAGTGTATAAATCCTACATGTAAAGGGAAAAAACACTATCACTACCAGCGCTGGTCCTAACCTCCCTGGGGCCCTAACCAAATTCTGCATAAAAATTCCCACGAATACGTCCTACCCAACAACGCCTACAACAATGATTTTTAACATTACATTAAAAGGAAACCAGACATCATTGAAAAAAACATTCATTCATTCATTCAGTCATTCATTCATTCATCTTCTAAACCGCTTATCCTCACTAGGGTCGCGTGGGGGTGCTGGAGCCTATCCCAGCGCACATAGGGCGAAGGCAGTGAAACATCCTTCACAGGTCGCCAGTCCATCGCAGTGAAAAAAACATAATTTTATATTTTAGCGACACACGTGCTGTTTCCCGGCTGTGCAGAGCATTAACTTTAACCTCTACATAATCCCTGACGTGCCCTCTTCCAAAACATGATTGGTGCTGCAGGCTCTCAGAATTAACATGAATCTAGAAAAGACCACTTTTAGATTTTTTGCACTATGCATCTGTAAAGAACTGCAGTGAAACTTTGAGAATTTGTTTGATTGTTTGACTAATTTTTAAATAACTTATTATTGTGTTAAATTTTGTTATTTTGTTATTTTTTGTCTTTAGTGTTGCTATTATTATCTTTTTTTATTCTTATTTTATTAGTGTTATGTCATTATTGTAATTATCAGAGAGAATAGAATAGAAGATACTTTATTCATCCCACAGGGAAATTCAGGTTATCACAATAATATCGAAGACTTTAATTTTTGTATGTAATGTACTCAGGTGTCCCTTGAAAATAGGATCTTGATCTCAATGGGCTTTATTTTATTAAATAAAGGTTTTTATTATTACTATTATTATCTGAGCAAAAACATATTTTGAAGTCAGCTGTTCCTTTTGTTACTTTCAACTTAGATGGAGAAATTCAGTTATTTGGTGGGAATTCCAATGAACTACATCTTTCCTGTGAAGAACTACAGTGAAGAAATACATGTAGACAGTGAAGTTGATTCTCTGATTCTGAGCGCCCTGAGACGGATCATCAGCTCTGGAGAAGAGTTCATCAACAACAAGGAAATGTAAGTGACTTTCATTTGGCTTTCAAAGATGTTCATGGTATTATAGAAACAACATAATCCATGACAAGAATGAATGGATTTGCTAACAAAATGAACTCAAACATTTTTCTAACAAGATTCCACATGTTGAAGTTTTTAGCTCTTCCGCATTTTTTTTTTGACTGTAGTGACTGTAGCGCCTTCATCATGTGTTTCATGAGTTTCTTTTTTTTGAAAATATGTGAAAACTTTCTTTTTGGCTTATCTTGCAATAGCAGGTAAACTGAGAAAAGCTACCAGCCACAAATATTTGTTACCTATCATAAAATCACATTACGTCTTATTCACAGGCTGTGCTTTGAGCTTCATGTTTTATTCGGGATGTCAGTGCTTCTCTTCTACCAAGATCACTGATCTCTGTGACTTTTCTCTTCAGCTTCATGTTTTCTTTTTTCAGGCTTAACGCTGGAAATATGTCACCAAATCTCTAATAACATGTCAGGGCTTGAAATATACACCTGCAACCTGCAATTTGCAGAGAGAAATTCGAGATTGCAGAAAAAAATAATAACAGCTTTCAATATTGCAGGCAAAAAAAAAATCCAGATAATTTTGTCCTTTTCCTCCCAATCTGGCTTGTAATAGGTCCAATAAAGAATAAAGATGGTTATAAACAGTTTTCAGTGTGATTTCTTCTTAATAAAATTTGCGAATACCCATAAAATATTTGGTGTGGAAGATGCAGGTGGCGCTCTGTTCACTTCCCTGTTGTGAAACTCCCAACAGTGTTGCAGCAGCCATAGTAGTGTACCTGAACGCATCGCGTCCTGCATCACCACAGAAAACCAGAAAAGTATGCAGATTCCGTGAACGAGTGCTGATCATTAATGACATTAGTAGTGTATAATTAATAACTCATCTAAACAGGCAAGACTGCCCTCACTCAGAAAAGATCTGTGTTGAATGTGGGCCAAGTCATAAATGACTCTTTGTGAAGCAGCTGAACGAGATGCAATGGGTTGCACAGACATTTTGGGGGGCAGGTGCTCAAGTGAAAAAAAAGGGCACCTTCTGCAGCGTGCGGAACTACTGGATTTAAAAAAAAAACAATAGCATCATTACAGGCACATGTACGTAATTGCATATTTATTTCAATACCCATAAATAATGTTCATAGATGGCCTATTGCAGGACAGCAGAGAGCTGCTCCCCTGCGCTGCCTGCTGTAGCTGCCTAGACCAACAACAGAATATGATGTTTATTTGGGTAAAACTGCTTGGTGTCATCACACCAGACTGTAACTGCCATGGCCTTCAATACCCTACCACATAGCTGTGTTTTTTTAATTTTAATGGGCTATTTGTCATTGGCAATGTTTTAATAATAGCCTATTAAGGTAAATACAAGACATGTGGTAAACCAGCAGCCCTATGCTGTTTGTGGGTTGTGTAGTGTTGTTGCTCTTGCCCAGGCGGGGAGCTGAACCCTGGTCTCCTGCATGGCAGGCAGAGACACTATCCACTGTGCTACTGGGGCTTGGGAAAGAGTCACCTAACAGTAGTGGTCAAACAAATGCTTTTTTTCTCAATGACAGTTAGTCCGAGCGGCAAATAAAATGTATCATGAGAAAGATAAGGCTTTGGGCTTTCAAACTGTGTCAAATTATTTTCAAACTCCCAAAAATCCCTGAGATTCGGCGAGTTGAAAAAGTGTGTGTTTCTCCTTCTCTCCCCAGCTTGTGGGTTCCAGATATAATGGGAGTCTATGGGGGAGAGAGCTGGCACTCCTGCCTCGTTAAGTGTCAGCGTTTAAAAAGTTGAAGCTACTTTGCTTTTGTATTTACAAAACTAGTTTTCCTAAACTTTATCCTGAATTTATGCATGTGGAGTGAAAACTGTCTCTCTTTCTCTATCCATCTCGTCTGTCTGAACGCTGAACTGAGCGGAAGACAGAAAACCCGCCGGCAGCATCAACACTTCTTAGCGAGTGACTGAGTGACGTCACTGGCCGCAGGCAGGCCAGGGTCGCCAGATACTGCGACAGATACCCCCCAATCTGACTTGTTTCCTTCACTGTAAAATCGGGAGATTAGCAGGCAGTGTTGCCAGGTGTACGATAATTATTGTATTTGTACGATAATTTGGCCCTCTGTACGATGTACGATCAGTAATCCCCAAAAGGGCCAAATGTACGACAATTTGACCATTTCAAATTATTGTCTGCCGCAGCTGTCTGCCGGAGAGTTTTTTTTTTTTTTTTTTTTTTTTAACCTTGAAGGCATCTGTCCCCATGTGACGTGTTTCCAGCCAATCGTGTATGACGTCTATGCATTTGTCTCAGCACAACGAGCATGATTGGCTGAATGGTCAGCTGCGCCCGCCCCACGAGACGCTCACAGTCAGGTCAGGAAGTCGAGCGAGTGCGATTCAAAACAGTTGCCGTTAATCCGTTCCGTACTGACGCCACTGAGTGCCTGCAGGACGCTATTCAACACTAGAGTGGCTATATTTGACAATAGCACATCACTGGGCTTGTTATTTTGGTTATCACAGGTGTACGGCAAATTCATTTGATTACAAACTGTGTCATGGACATAACAGCAATGAAAAGCCAAGCTATTAAAGACCATCACTGCACTTTGATACGTTTTGTGAAAATAAAACAAATGAAAGAGAGAAGTAATCGAGTATCATTAATGTTGTCATTTTATCAACTGGCTACTGACCCCTTTCCATTTTGCCAAAGTGGCCCCCAGGTTCAGGTATCTGAGTATCCCTGCCCTGGAGCCTGCCAAAATAATTAAAAGGCTGCTGATGTAGGTGCAGCGGCCAGAGAGGGTGCAGACTGGTGACGTGTAGTGTATAGCATGCGACTATTCCAACATGTGCATTCTATATTGTACATTGGTTAATATTGGTGTAACCCCCTCTCTTGAGAAATTGGGGACGTGACCCCCCCAGAGGTGGAGTCGGATTTGCACACAGGTCATAACATTTTTTACTGAAAAGATATAAGCTCTCAAATGTATTGAAATCTCTGTAGATTTTGTACCTGATTGTAACCGAGCTGAAAACCCCAAAACAAACGACACACATTACAGATAACAGACGTGCCAACACCACTGTTGGAGGAACCTTCCCCACACGATAACCAGGGGATCACCATAACCTTCTCCGTAGCTGGAAACTAACTTGACTGGACTAACTTGTCTTACAGCTCCAAGCTCAGATAACACCACCAGAATGATATTAATATCCACCTTTAAACAGGAATGACGTATCATGTATGTAAGAATCATGTATGGGTCATTCCATGTCATTTCAACAAATGGCCCACGCACTTGGGTCTCAAAAAAATCACCAGTTGTTCCGTATTTATCCAATAGGCACACTGTAAAATTGTAGTTTGCTCGGATGGATACTTTTTGAGATATAGCCAATTTAGTGAGGGGGGTATGTTTTGGTTTTAGTGCAGTTTTCGCGCGTCCTTATTTTTCCTACATTTTCAGGTGTCAATATCTCAGGAACTACACCACATAGGAAATTGAAATTTGGTACGGTAAAAACATCTGTCATACATCTTAAATGGTAGGCATGCCAGCCCCTCAAAAATGGAAAAAAAATTACATGGGTTTTGTGGTCGACCATGTTTGGGCGTTCAGAAAACAACTTTGTATTTGCCCCAGCTTCTTGATTTTTTTCAGAGCTTTGAGATACATACATGGACTGTTCAAAGCTTTAATGGTTAGTCAGATATATGCATCAGTTTCCGGCAGCCTCTCCAAATCCCAAAAAAAGTTTTCATGTCAGATTTCCTCTGGCCCATAACTGCATGTGGGAATGTCTTAAAAAATATGATCTCTGTTTTAATTTAAACTTCAAAGCTTACTCTTTCTTGGGATGTAATACATATGAAGAACCCTCAGGTAGAACCAGACTCAGGGCAGGCGGTCATCTACCTCTACTGGCTGGGTGGAGAGGGGAGAGAGAGAGACAAAGAGACAGAGACAGGGAGATAAGGGCAAACTGGGACAAATGACAACAACAGAACACCACAGCATCCTGGGGCTTTACTGCACAGTAAAGTGCAGTAAAGCCCCATTCTGTGTCCATTCTTCATTTTACAAACTTTACAAATTGAGACCATTTTGGTGTGATTATCTTCAAAACTGAAAAAAATGAAGAATGAGCACAGAATGGGCACTTTACTGCACAGTAAAATGCCCATTCTGTGTGACATTTTACAATGGAGTTTTGTGAAACTTTCTGCACGTACAGCCAATTTAATATTTAACGTCTCTAAAAATATAATTTATTATTCACCTTTTGCCTACTGCATGTGTTGTGTTCATTGATGTGGACCAAACACAGGAAGTAACGGCATGCTAACTTTAGCTGCTAACCTTAAACGTTGCTGTGACACGCAAGGCGCAACGTTAGTCGACTCGTGTCCGTTATTATGCTGAATGAAAAGTGTCGCACGGTAAAATGTAGAGCACTATAAAGACAAGTTAATACATCACTACTGACAGCTCATCTCTTTAAAAAATATTCCCACACTCACCTTCTCTCCGGAATACACATTGCCATAACTCGCAGGACTGTATGCCGTTTTCTCCTCCTCTCGATAAAGTTTTCTCATGATGAGGAGGCTCATCTTGTGAATAGCAGTTACTCTGATGTATTGCTCATTAACTTGGTGCTGCTGGTAGCAATATACCAACAAAAATATTAGAACGGGAAAAAGATGGCTCGCTCCAGTGCCGGCTTTACCTATGTCGCCGACGACTCTACCTATGACGCCGATAAAATCCTGCGGGTATCCCTCCGGTAAACAACCGCTGCCGGCGCCCCTCCGGCCGCTAGCGGCGCCCCTCCAACAGATGGCGCCCTAGGCAACTATACCGCCTATGCCCAAAGCCGGCTCTGGCTCGCTCCATTCATTTTGTGTAAACAGGAAGTAATACTGATGTCAGATGCCGGCCAGCCCAACAACTCAGCGTAACCAAAGCAAAATGAGCCGCGGAAGTGCATGGGGAGTTGATGCGTCCTCTAATGAGAAGAATAAATTTCCCCTGTATGTTTGTCTTGTAAAGTCCGTTACTCTATTTGCAGTGTGAAACCAAACCAACCGGACCAAATGTGTTACAATGTAACAGAATTACGGAGTTTGGTTCGGACCTTGGTTCGGACTTTCAGGTGTGAAAACGCCCTAAGAATATTCATGTTTTGTGTTTATAAAAAACTTGACTTTTGTAAAGAGTTTGTTTGTGATCAAAAACATTGATCTGAAGCTTCTGAGGCTGTACTGTGAATAGTTTTCTAATAAACAATAAATATAACAACTTCTGATCAACCCAGGGTTTCCCCCAGTGCTGTATAGGGGAGACTGGGGTAAGATGAGCCATTTTTCATATTTAGGATCACTACATCAAGGCAATCATAGTTTTGTCACTAACTAATATATCTGCATATATTTCAGGATGTTGTGCATCTCTTCAAACAAACAGAATGAGTGTAAACATAACTGTTTCCATAATATAGCATGTCCAAAAAAAGTGGTCTCGTGGCACAACTTACCCCGTGTATGGGGTAAGTTGAGCATAGGAGCGGGGTAAGTTGAGCCATATCCCTACTCCCCCCAACCTTCCTCCCTACCTCCATCCCACCCCTCCCTCACCTCCTCCCTCCCTAAATAACAGTCACTTCTTCACATTCATGTGTATTTTTATTTTTTAAACACAATTCAACAGGTACAATAAACAGCTGTTTTAACATGCCTTAAAGTGCGCTTGGGAAGAGAACATTAACAGCTGTGTTTTTGGAAAGAAAACACTAGAACACTAGATTCTTGGTGTCCTTGCTGACAGTAAGGTCAGATATGAACATATGAATGTAACACATTTGGTGGTCGCGGCCACCATTGGCCACCACATAGCTCCGCCCCTGGCTTTCACTCAATATTCCACCTGTTGAGGTTGCAGGGGAATACAAATTGCTCGGACCTCCTTGCTGTACCACCAACTCTGTGAGGTTTGGGGAGTTTTAGAGATTTAATATTTAACCCTCGTAAAGGCTTAAGGGGTCAAAACGGCCCGAGCTGGTGGCTCAACTTACCCCTGGCCAAATGGCTCAACTTACCCCAGAGCTACCATTTTGACTTTTTTAGTCCCCACAGCTAAAATGGTGCACTTTTATGCTAGGTTTGTGACCTCATATTGTAGCTCATAGATACCACAACTGATGTATAAAACAAATTTAAAATGATCTATTTTGGTTTTAACACAATTCTCATGAAACTTATGATAGACTAAATTCACTTTCAAGAGTAAAAAATGTTTTTTTTGGAAATAAATGTCTAACCGCTTTACCCATGTGGTTCTTACCTTCACAGACTCCATGAAATTATGCCTTCCTCCTAAATATTTGGTCACATGATCAATATTTTTTACTGTTTCCTAGCAACAGGGGGTGGCTCAACTTACCCTTTGGCTCAACTTACCCCAGTCTCCCCTAGGCCTGGCGGGCCGCCAGGCTTTTCTTGCTCCCCCGCCAGGCTAAGCGTCGCTTGTTTATTTATTTTAAATAGTTTTTTTATGCACCAGAAACAGTGATACCAAAGACGGTATATAGAGCTTTTAACCGCATCTGGTGATACGGTTGAAAGCGCAATGGCGACAACTTATGGTCGATACGTGAACACTTTCTTTTTCCGAAGTCGGAGGAGCACTGGAGGAGACGATGAGCCCGCTCGTTCACCCCCAGGCCGAGGGGAGTGCATCCCCGGTGAGCCGACCGAGCCGCGGCTCGATGATGAGGCAGGGCAGAAATTACCAGGATAACGCCCACCAAGTTGCGCCGCTAAGCGGAATATGGCGGGATTTTACATAAGTTGAATGAAATGTCGTTTTTGAGTGGAATATAACCCTAACCCTAACCCTAACCCTAACCCTAACAAAGTGAAGAGTCGCCACTCTGCTCTATTTATTTTCACTGGCTAACAGCAGTACACTGGCTTAGCTTGTCTATTCAGAGAAGACGTATCACTCTGGTTTATTTTTCAATCTATGTTATCACAGTGTTTGATAAGTAATTTACATTTTTTAAATAATAATAATAATTTAACATGTTGTTAAATTATTGGAGTCAAACCCCCCCCCCCCACCCAACCCCCTCCCCAGCGGCCCGACCACCAGGCTTAGCAAGTTTTCTGGGGGAAACCCTGAACCCGTATCAATTTCAGTCTTAAAATAACATACCAGTTAAGCCCCACTCATTTCTTGTCAAACCCCACCCACATCCAGTTCAAGCACCACCCATTTCTGGTGTAGGCCCCGCCCACACCAAGTAAAGATACGGACACAGATAATGCAGATGGTTGAACACTTACACATACAGATACAGTTTCAGATACAGATAGTGGTGTACTCGCTCATCCCTAGTAAAAAAGTTCTTTATCTGTACCAGATACTCGTTTCAGCCGAGTATCCGGCTCAACCCTAGTAACCAAACAATAAACTGGGGATTTCTTGTAAATCACGTGGCTTATCACTGAAGTGTGATCAAAACTTTATTGTTTCCACCACACCCTGCACTCTCTCCCGGCTCAACAGCGGCACAGATTTGTTTTTCTCAGTTTGTTCTCCTCAGGTTTTATAGTAAAACACAGACAGACGTACTGTTGATTCTATTGTTAGAATTCAGTGTTTTGTCTTCATATTAATGCAGTGATTAATACCTTCAGTCACTGAGGAAATGGGATCATTTCAAACATGAAGAGACACCTGGACACAGCAGATCATTTCTTTAAGCTGCTTCTTTGATTTTCATTTTCAGTGTCCGTGGTGATTTGAAAACTGGTGTGACTTTCCAACATCACTGTAAGAGAAACTTTTTTTTATTAGACTTTAATTCATTTGAATCAGTGACTTTTATTAACTTAGCTTTAGTTTATTTGAATTTCTGAATATTTTAACACCTATTTCTCACAGAATGAAACCAAAACTGCAGATGCCTTTATTTTATTTATAAATTGTTATTATAATGTTGGATTTAACTAAAGAAATATTTTTGTGTGGTACCATATATATTCACTTTCTCCAGTGATAATGCACAAAGCTATTATCCATTCAACTCATTACGAGCTTAAAGTGTAACAACTTGACATATTCAACTTTTTCAATCAAGTTATTAAGTCTCAAAGTTATGTTTACAGTTTGATTTTAGGCAATGAATAAATTGTTCAGTAAGCTGTAATATCTAAATTTCACGTGTTATTTTCTAGCAATGGGAGGTGGTTCTTCCTCACCTCCAACCCCCTCACCATCCCAACCACAATCTCCTCGTAAGACACAACATTTTCATAGTCAGTGCTGATGAACTGATTCCTCACAGAGAATAACAAGTGCCTGCATGATGTCTCTGTGAAACACTGCTGACGTCTTAACCGACATGTGCAATTTGCTTTTCAGAATGGAGGGAAATACCATGGAGGGAAATACCATGGAGGTAAGAACAGAACTGCTGTCTGTGTGGTGCCATGGGTGCTCTTAATGTTGTTTTCTCTTCAAAAACACAGAAATTGTGCAGCATGATTTTTATGTCTCTGCATCAGCGATCATGGCCTAAAATGATATGTTTTCGGTTTGTTTGTTCATCTGTCCGTATGTACGTCCCATTCTAATGAACACAACATCTCAGGAATGCCTTGTGGGAATATTTTCATGAACTGATTAAGATTAGCTGAAATGCAAGATAGGATAAAATGATAAAGTCATGACATTTTATATCCAAAAGAGCGAATGTCACCTTCACTGTGACATCAAAAACACTATTCAACACCATGACTCAGCATTTTGACTTGACTTCCTCTCCCCGATGGCAGCAGGACAGGCCTCCTCCTCCTCACTGGTTTTTCTGATATTGAGCTTCAGGTGTTTATCATTGCACCCTGTAACCAAACTATCAGTCCTTTGGGGCTGTAGCCAACCACAGACAATCTAGGTCGACTGTAATTTGACCTCCTCCAACTATTAGATCAGTAGAAAAAAACAAACAACAATGCCTGCATGCCATAACGTGCACCGTGACTAATTTAGTTAATCTAGAGCATGATGCACGTTAGCTTACCTGGTGGCTTAGATAAATTGTAAATGAACATAATAAACACATTGTAGCATAATGACTCATTTTTAAACTAACTGTTTTGTACTGACATGATGGTCAATATTTACCGCTGGCTTGCAGCAATACTCGCTCTTACTCCATCAGGTCCCTTCTGGCCCCTGAAAATGACACACCTGTTCTGCTTATTAAAGTAACATCAGTGACTGTCTGACCAGTTTGGATCAGACAAGAGCATATCAACCCACCCAGCAGAAGACTGCAGTCCTCTGTCCTGCTCTGTGAAAATAGCCTCTAAGTGAAGACAGCATGTTTAACACTGGAAATCATTCACTGGAATCATACATGTCAATATAATGATAACTTCCATTTTGCCAAAAAATTATTCTTCAAAGTCTAATTCCTTCAAAGTCTAATCTAATCTGAGATGATATGATCTGAAGTCTTTTCTTTGTTAAACAGATACAAAGACAGAGAGCTGCAGTACATGAAGAAGTACAAACCCCACAGAGACGTTGTCCAGCATCTGAGAGTCCTGCTTTATGGTCCAGTTGGAGGTGGAAAATCCAGTTTCATCAACTCTGTCGACAACGCCCTACGAGGCAGAATGACAGGCAGACCTTTGGCTGAGGCAAATACCAGTGAAAGTTTCACTAAGGAAGTATGGATGCCTTTCATTGTCCAGATAAACTAAGCAACAGCCCTCTCTAAAGTGCAAACCAAGTATAGCTACAGAGCATCACCGCAACTGCAGCAGAACCTTGATTATCCAAACCCCTCAGGACTTAAGGTGTCATTTAGGTGTCTGTGTCCTCAAATAATTGAAATATGCACAAAAATGCACCAGACCATTTGGAGGAAAAACATCTATTTCATGAACTAGACTATCAACGTGTTTGCAAAAACGTCTGTGCTACAAATAAACTTTAAAACAGAGGACAAACATTTAGGCCTAATAGTAAGATTACAGTTGTTTTGTGACTGCACACACACACACACCCACACACAACAAAATAACCAATGAATACCTGAATGATTTGCTGGAGGACAAAACTGTAACAAGACAATCAGATCAGCAGGATACTGTGCTGAAGGCTACAGCAGAGTAGGGCACAGCTTGGAGTGGGAAGGACAAAAAAACAAAAATGGAAATGGTCATTATGGTTGACCAGTCACTCTGTGACACTGGGGGTTAGATAATCAAGGACCCTACTGTAGTCGCAGTATTACGGCAGGGGGCATTTTGAAAATTAAAAAAAAATGTCCAAGCCCACCAGATGTTAGCATTATCATAACATCAGCACTGTCATCCCTGTGTTTTATAGTATAAAACCTACAAAATCAAAAAAGGACAGCCTGAGGACTTTTACCCTTTTGTCTTCAATGACACTATGGGTCTTGAGATGGACGAGGATGGAGGAGTCCATCCAGAGGACATCAAACTGGCCTTGAATGGACATGTGAAAGATGGTTACACGGTAAAATTAACTCATCACAGCTTTGGAATGAAAGCCTCTTTGCTGACAAAAATATTTAATGAAAATTCTGTTTACATCATTACTTAAATGGATTTTGCATTATTTTCTAGTTCAATCCTGCATCTAAACTGTCAGATGACAATAAGTATTACAACACAGAACCAACTAAGAATGACAAAGTTCATGTTCTGGTGTGTGTTGTACCTGCTGACAAAATACCTCTACTGAAAGAAGACGATGTGAGGAAGATAAAGCAAATAAGAAGGATGGCAGGTGACCTGAGTAAGAGCAAACATCAGGATATTCATAACTTTGTGTGTAAAGCTGTGGTGCCACATTGAGATTAATCAGTATTACCTTGAAAACTGTATTCTCAAAGGACTGAACAGTTTCCTGTTGTGTATCTGCAGGAATTCCCCAGCTGGCCGTCATCACCAAAATTGATTTAGCCTGCCAAGAGACCCAGAATGATCTGAAGAACGTCTATAAGAGCAAAAAGCTGAAGGAGACAGTGAGTTTCTACCAGTTATTTTTTGATAGATGGTATAGAGATTTTATAATCTTATACACTGCTCAAAAAATTAACACACACACTTGATGAACGAATTATTCAAGTTAAAAAGTCTTTTATTATGTACACTATAAATTGTTGAGAACAAAATTATGTAACAACAGTCAATGGAAACCAAATTATCAGCTAATCGAGGGCTGGATTCAAAATCACACCAAAAATCAAAGGGAAAAATGGAAATCACAGGCTGATCCAACTTGCATGAATTTCAATTTCAATTTCGGATTTAGGTAAGGGAAAGTAAAGGCCAGTCAATGGCATATATGCCTTCATCATCCAGGAACTGCCTACACACTCATGAAGTCGGGCATTGTCCTGCACCAGGAGGAATCCAGGACCCACTGCACCAGCATAAGGTCTAACAATCACTCTGAGGATTTCATCTCCAGACTCTTTCACGCCTGTCACATGTGCTCAGTGTGAACCTGCTCTCATCTGTGAAGAGAACGGGGCTCCAGTGGTGGACCTGCCAATTCTGGTGTTCTCTGGTGGTTCCAGTCGAGCTGCACAGAGCTGGGCTGTGAGCACAGGTCCCACTAGAGGACATTGGGCCCTCATGCCACCCTCATGGAGGCTGTTTCTGAGAGTTTGGTCAGAAACATGCACACCAGTAGCCCTGGTCATTTTGCAGGGCTCTGACAGTGCTCCTCCTGTTCCTCCTCACAAAGAGGAGCAGATACCGGTCCTGTTGCTGGGCTGATGGCCTCCTATGGCCCCGTCCAGCTCTCCTCATGTAGCAGCTGGTCTCCTGGTATCTCCTTCATGCTCTTGAGACTGTGCAAACCTTCTTGCTACCACACATATAGGTGTGCCATCTTGGAGGAGCTGGACTACCTATACAACCTGACTGGGCTGCAGGTCACCTGACTGGGCTGCAGGTCACCTGACTGGGCTGCAGGTGCCGCCTTATTCTACAAGTAATGACGAGGACACAAACAGCAGAACACAAAACTTTAGAAGAATCAGTCAGGAAGGACAAGGAGAGAGCAAAAGTCTGTGGCCACCACATGTAAAACCATTTCCTTTGTGGGGTTGTCCTGCTGTTGCTTCTCCACTGCACCTGTTGTCACTTTAATCTCTAATGATGTATGACGGGATAATACCCGACGTCATTAAACTTGGGATACTTTCACTACTGCCACATCTCCATGACCTTCTCTGCCTCTGCTGGAATGATGGAGCTGTCCCTCAGGACCTGCGTGATGTCAAGATTGTCACCCTGTACAAGAACAAGGGTGACCACAGTGACTGCAACAATTACCGTGGCATATCCCTGCTCAGCATCGTAGGGAAGGTATTTGCCCACGTTTCCCTTGCCAGACTCCACCTCCTGGCAGAGCATGTTTACCCTGAGTCACAATCCAGCTTTAGGGCAGCAAGATCTACAGTTGGCATGATCTTCACCCTTTGGCAACTGCAAGAGAAATGTCGGGAACAGAGCCTTTGACCTTGTCGGCAGAGATGGTCTCTTTAAGATATTTGCAAAGATCGGCTGCCCCCCAAAGCTCCTCGCCATCATAAAATCATTCCTCGATAACACACAGGGCTCAGTCAGCTGTGAAGGTGAAACATCAGAGGCCTTCCTGATCCGCAGCAGTGTGAAGCAGGGCTGTGTTCTTGCCCCGACCCTCTTTGGAATCTTCTTCTCTGTCCTGTTGTCGGCTGCTTTTGGCTCATATCCTGAAGGTGTCTACCTTCACACCAGAGCAGATGGCAAACTTTACAACCTTGCCTGACTGCAGTCAAAGACCAAGGTAACCAGCGTCCTCCTAAGGGAAATGCTGACCTGTCCCTTGATGCGGAATTGAACACCCGTCTTGCGAGGGCCGCCACAGTGATGTCCAGGCTGCAAGTGAGAGTGTGGTCAAACAACAACCTAACTGTGCGCACAAAACTCCTGGTCTACCAAGCCTGTGTTGTCAGCACCCTGCTGTATGGCAGCGAGGCCTGGACCACATACACCAGACAAGAAAGACAGCTTAACAGCTTCCACCTA
The DNA here is from genome assembly GCF_902150065.1 of Myripristis murdjan. Taxonomy (NCBI): domain Eukaryota; kingdom Metazoa; phylum Chordata; class Actinopteri; order Holocentriformes; family Holocentridae; genus Myripristis; species Myripristis murdjan. The sequence continues at coordinate 1,975,297 of NC_043986.1, forward strand.
CGATGCCTACGCCACATCCTTAGCAGGATAAAGTTCCCAACACAGAAGTCCTGGAACATGCACACTCCACCAGCATGTTCACCATGCTGAATCAACACTAGCTCAGATGGTTGGACATCTACACGATGGACACCAGCCGGCCATCCCGTATGGTGAACAGGCAACACGCTCCAGGCCTTCTGGTTGCCCATGCTTGCACTTCAAGGACGTCTGCAAACATGATATGAAGCAGGCAGGCATTGACCCCAACAACTGGGAGGTAGCTGCAACCGACTGTGGTGTTTGGAGGCAGACTGTTGCTGCGGGAACCCACTGTGCTGAGGAGAGATGCATCTTCTTGCTGCAGGAGAAGAGACAGAAGAGGAAACTGCGAGAAGCAGCAGTAACTCCTGCGCCAGACCCCTCCTCCTTTGTCTGCATTAACTGTGGAAGAGACTGCCACTACAGAGTGGGGCTGTAACAAAAACTGACGACCCCTAAGGCGCAACCCATCGTCAGCACTGACCAAGGGCGGACTGGTGTGTGGGGAAACCGGGGATTTCCCTGGTGGGCCGGGCCACAAGACAAAGAAGAAGCAAAAAAACGGCCAACAGCGTCAGGCTGCTATTAATAAATTTATTTATAACGCACCTTACATTTAACAAAAAATCTCAAAGTGCTACAAGAGAGAACACAGCCAGCAAACAAATAGAGCAAAGAGGATTAAAACAGGAAACAGGAAACAATTATAGATTAAAAGATTTTTTGAAAAGGTAAGTTTTAAGTCCCCTTTTAAAACACTCGATAGTCTGTGGGGCCCTCAGATGTTCCGGGAGGGTGTTCCACAGTTGAGGAGCCGAGGAACAGAAAGCTCGGTCCAGCTCTTGGTCCTTGGGGGGAGAAGTCTGTGGATGTTGGTAGAGCGGAGTGAGCGTGTTGAGGACTGGGGGGTGAGGAGTTCTTTAAGGTACTCGGGGGCGTTGCCATGGATGCACTGGAATGTGAGGAGGGAAATTTTGTATTTAATCCGAGCAGAGATGGGTAGCCAGTGTAATGAGTGGAGGAGGGGTGTGATGTGCTCATATTTATGCACTCTTAGCAGGATTCTAGCGGCACTGTTTTGGATGTATTGTAGTTTCTGTAAGCTCTTGCTGGGAATCCCACTGAGAAGTGCATTGCAGTAATCTAGTCTGGAGGAGACAAAGGCGTGGACGAGCTTCTCTGCGTCTCTTAAGGTGAGTGTGGGATGAAGTCTGGCTATATTCCTGAGGTGGTGGAATGATATTTTGCAGAGGTGATTGATGTGGGCCTCAAAGGTTAGATGGGGGTCAAATCTGACACCCAGGTTGGTAACTGTTGATGATAGAGGGATGTCCTTGCCAGAGGAAGTAATGCAGGTTATGGTGGAGTTTTGGATCTGATGAGCGGAGCCGATGAGGATGGCTTCAGTCTTTGAGCTGTTCAGCTGGAGAAAGCTATGGCTCATCCATACCTTTGTCTCCTCCAGACATGCCGTGAGGATGGATGAAGTCGCTGATGATGTTGAGTCACTGTCTGCCCTCATGTATAGTTGTGTGTCGTCGGCGTAGCAATGGAAAGATATCCTGAAGCGACTGATGACCTCACCAAGGGGGAGCATGTAGAGGGGACACAGGATGGGTTCGAGCACCGACCCTTGTGGAACCCCGTAGCCAACAGCATGTGAACGGGACCTTGATCCTCCCATGGCGACATATTGTGACCTGCCAGTAAGGTAGGATTCAAACCAGCCTGTTCAAACAAGACTGCGCCTTTAAGGCCAACAAAGTCATGCAGACGCTGGAGGAGTATGTGGTGGTCGACCGTGTCAAATGCTGCAGATAGGTCAAGGAGGATGAGGAGGGATGGTGAACCAGAATCAGCTGTCATCAGCAAGTCATTTGTTAGTCTCACCAGAGCTGTTTCCGTGCTGTGGGCAGAGCAGAAGCCAGATTGAAACTTTTCAAAGATGTTGTTGTGTTGGAGGTGATCTTGAAGGTGGGTGGCAACAACTTTCTCTAAAACTTTGGAGAGAAATGGCGGGTTGGAAATGGGCCTATAGTTTGCAAGTATCTGAGGGTCAAGGGAGGGTTTCTTGAGAAGTGGCTTGATAATGGCTGTTTTTAGTGCAGATGGTATATGGCCAGCCTGAAGAGATTGGTTTATAACCGTGGCAATCAGAGGACTGAGGGCAGAGCTGTGTGCTTTCACCAGGGCAGTGGGAAAGGGGTCGAGGGCACAAGTGGAGGCTTTCATCCCTTGGATGATATCGTGCACCTCAAGCTGAGTAATGTCAGGGAAGCAGCAAAGGGGCTTTGTCACACTAAACCGAGGGCTGGCAGCTGCCACAGGCAAGGAGGGGGGAACAGAAAGGGAGGAGCGGATTGTGTCAATTTTGGTTGTGAAAAAGTCCATGAAATCATTGCAGTGATCATCAGTAATCCCTGTAAGTGGAGGGGTTTGAGGTTGAAGATGATTTATAGTGGAGAACAACTGCTTGGAATTGCCAGGACTGCTTTGGATGATGTTAGAGTAGAACTGTGACCGAGCATCTTTGAGGGACTTGGAGTAAATCTTCTGATGGTCCCGGTAGGCCAGCTTGTGGACAGTGAGTCCGGAAGCCATGTATCGGCGCTCAAGGGCACGTCCAGCTGCCTTCATTTTCCGCAGTTCGCTTGTGTGCCAGGGAGCAGAGCTGGAAAATGATGCTGTTCTGACTTTGATGGGTGCATGAAGATCCAGAATATTGCTCAGGGTTGTAGAAGTCCATTCAGTGACTGATGACATGTGCACAAGGTGGAGGTGTTGGAGGTCAGAATCCAGATGTTTTGTATCTATGTTTTTCAGGTTTCTGAAACATATTTCATGTTTAGGTTTGGTGTATGATGACAGAAAATGTAGCTCCACGGAGATTACTTTATGGTCAGACACACCCATATCATATACAGATAGTGCAGTTGCAGGGGCAGAGTCAGTGATAACCAGATCCAGAATGTTCCCCTTGATGTGAGTGGGAATGTCAACATGTTGCCTGAGGTTTAAACAGTCCAGTAGCTGTAGAAACTCAGAAGCAAGGTGGCAGGAGGGAGTGTTGACATGGATATTAAAATCTCCAAGTATTATGATGTTCAAGGAAGTTGAACAGAAAGTGGAAAGAAGATTGTACATCTCTGGGATGAAACGTGGGTTTGGTTTAGGTGGCCGGTAAATTGAGAGAACTGTTATGAGGAGAGGATGCTTGCTTTTGAATGCAAGACATTCAAAAGAGGACAGTTCAGGTAGGGGCAGGGAGGAGAGGACCAGGTGACTGCGGTAAATGACAGCCAGGCCACCACCACGACCAGAGCTGCGGGCTTGTTGGAGGAAGCAGTAGCCAGGAGGACAGGTCTCATTTAAAACAGAAAATACATCTGGTTGTTGCCAGGTTTCTGTGAGACACATTAAATCCAAACACTTTTCACATATGTGATCATGTATGAGGCATGATTTATTTGTGAGAGATTGGACAATGAAAAGTTTGATTTTAATGTTGGATGGAGTAGTGAGTCTCTGTACTGGTTTAAGTAGACTGAAATTTACCAAGCGTGGGGCTGATATAACGCCTCTGCTGGCCTTGTGGTAGCGGTGTCTGTTGGTGACATGGACAGGAATAGAAAGGGCAGGAGCAGTAGCTTGATCTTCCCCACAAGGGGAAGCTAGTGTGGGATAATGGAGTAACAGAGTTTGTTATGGGCATGGGGGAGGAAGAGCCATCAAGCTGGCACGTGTGCAATGCAAAAAGTCATTTGCGGGTGTGCTGTACAGCATGCTGTATGTTAGCAGCGAGCATGCGATTTCCCAGCGTGTTTAGGTGAAAACCGTCTCTTGCATACATGGAGGAACGTTCCCAAAACAGGTCGAAGTTGTGGATATATGTGATTTTGTGCTCTGTGCAGACAGACTGGAGCCAGGTGTGAAGAGAAAGAATCCTGCTAATGCGTCCCGCGCCGCGGCCCAGTGTAGGGATTGGGCCGGAAATAAAAGCAGTTTTGCCACTGTTGTTGAGGAGATTGAAAAGGCGGATAAAATCTGCTTTCATCAGCTCCGACTGTTGTCGGGCAGTGTCATTTGAGCCACAGTGGAGTATGATTCTGGTAACTGTTGGTGGGGATGAATCCAGAAGTCCGGGGAGTTTTTTCAGGATGTCAGAGGTAGTAGCTCCGGGAAAGCAGTGCGTGATCACGTTTGCGAAGCGGACATTTCAGACTATGGAGTCTCCAACAATTAAGGTGGTGGGGGGGAAAAGAGGAGCGGGAGCCCGGCCAAAAGCACCGTCGGGAGTGGTGCTCCTGCTGGTTCACAGCGGGAGCAGCAGCGGCGGTGGAGGAGGATGGAACATCCGCTGCGGCTGCCACAGTTCCAGATGTGGGGCTGTGATCCAGCTTTGGAGACAGCTCCTCCGGGGGCAGGGGGCGAGGAAGACCACCAGAGCGTCTGTTTACAGCCTCCCTCAGCAACCTGCGGCGGAAGGAAGAGGACTTCCCCAGCTGTCTATTCTGCTGAGAGGAGGCCAAGTGGTCGCCACGGACCGTATCCGTCGAGGGCGGCAGATGCGTGGATCGGTTTGGTGGAACAGTGGCTGAGTCTTTTGGTCTGGCTCCGATCCTGGACCACGTAACGGCTGGAGTTGGGAGCGCGGTCGCCGCAGCACTAATTGGCTGGACAGTTGGAGGCTGATTGGTGCTGCAGGCTCCCAGAATTAACACAAATCTGGGAAAGACCGCTTTTAGATTTTTTTGTACCTCGCATCTGGAAAGAACCGCAGTGAAACTCTGAGACTCTGGTTCCAGCAGGTTAATGCAGAAATCTACTCAAAACTGTTAAACTTATATGCTATGACTTTTGACAAATTTCTTGATTGTTTGACAAATTTTTAAATAACTTATTATTGTATTAAATTTTGTTATTTTATTATTTTTTGTCTTCATTGGTGTTATTATTAGCTTTTTTATATTTATTGTGTTATGGCATTATCACAATAAATACCAAAGACTTTAATTTTTTATGCATTTTATTCTCATGTCCCTTGAAAATAGGATCTTGATCTCAGTGGTTATTATTATTATCATTATTGCTATTACTATCTGAGCAAAAACAAATTTTGAAGTCAGCTGTTCCTTTTGTTACTTTCAACTTAGATGCAGAAATTAAGTTATTTGGTGGGAATTCCAATGAACTACATCTTTCCTGTGATGAACTACCATGAAGAAATCAACATAAAGGATGATGTTGATTCTCTGATTCTGAGCGTCCTGAGACGGATCATCGACTTTGGAGAAGAGTTTATCAGCGACATGGAAACCTAAGTCACTTTCATTTGGCTTTCAGAGATGTTCATAGCTTTGTAGAAACAATATAATCCTGTTGACATGAATGAATGGATTTCTTAACAAAATGAACTCAAAATGCTTTTGTAAATAGATTCTACATGTTGAAGGTACAATAATTTTTAGCTCTTCTGCATTTTTATTGACTGTAGTGACTGTAGCACCTTCGTCATGTGTTTCATGAGATTCTTTTTGGGAAAATATTTGAAAACTTACATTTTGGCTAATCTTGCAATCACAGGTAAACTGAGAAAAGCTACCGGTCAGAAATATTTGTTACCAATCATAAAACCGCATTACGTATTATTTACAGGCTGTGCATTTGAGCTTCATGTTTTATTCGGGATGTCAGTGCTTCTCTTCTACCAAGAAGACTGATCTCTGCAACTCTTCTCTTCAGCTTCATGTTTTCTTGTTGGAGGCTTAACGCTGGAAATATGTCACCATATCTCTAATAACATGTAAAGCAGATGTTTCTTAAAGCAAAATCACAGACGTGTAGAAAGCGCCAGATAGTAGTAAGCAGCTTTGAGTTGACGGGCTGACGGCACGATGGGTACGGTGGACAGTGAGGGTCACATCAGAACAAGAGAGGCACAGGGATTAAAAAAAAATAACTTTTTGTTGAAAAGGAACACCTGTGTGTGTGTGTGTGTGTGTGTGTGTGTGTGTTTCTGTGAACAAAATTAAATATGAATACATCAGTCAAAAACTAGAAAAACATTTTTTGTCATATCTGAGGAGAAACATGTTCTGATCTGAATGGATAACATCTTTACAGCCCATAATGCCTCCATATCAAAGGCTGCAACAACAGCGTTCAAATCCTCCAAAAGTGTAAAAAGGTAGCACCAACTGTCAAGTGAAGGAGGACAAAATCCTCACATTTCACCCGTTCACTGTCTCGCATCTCATTTGACAAACACTCACGTTTCAGCACAGATCCTTCAGCCCAGCATTTGAGGTTAACATGCTAAGTGAGGCGGTATATATGTATTATATATGTATTGTATGTATGCATTATATATACAAGTTCAGAGAGTGTGCACAGCTGTGGCGGCACATTGTCGAGTACAGACAACATCACATCCACAGCCTATGAACCTACACACATCTACAGGTGAAACAACACTGAAACAATAAAGGCTGTTGAGACCAAATCATCTCTGTGAATGGTTCATGTTACTCTCTTAAAGAACGCACATGGAGTCTCTGTAAGCCTTATTGGGTATTCTTGCTGGTGTCATTATTTTTCTTTCTTTTTTTTTTGGTTTTGTCTTTTTGCATGGCACAGTTTTGTTAGTTTTTGTTCTATTTTGATTTTTTTTTGTTTGTTTTGTGGCTGTTACTGTTGTGTGTGTTACTGTGGAGGATTGTGTATTTGTTACATGTTGCCACCACCTATTCATTCCATTTACACTTTACAAAAATAAAAATTAAAAAAAGGAAAAAGGAAATAGAAAGGGAAAAAGAAGAAAATGAGAAAGGAGAAAAGCAGAAAAGTTTTATACATAAAAAGAAAGAAAAAAGCAGAAAGAAAGAAGAAGAAAAAAGAAAAAAGAGCTGAGGGGAGTGTTATTTATGTTAGAATCAGAGAGAGTCAGAGTCAGTTTATTTGCCATTTGCAGTAAAAAAAAAAGAAAAGAAAAGAAAAGAAAAGAAAAGAAAAAGAAACCACATTGGAAAACGATTGCGAGAGTTCACATTTAAGACCTAAAGGGCTGTGAGACAACAAGTAAAATAGGTCAAATAAATCATAAAAACAGGCAGGTAGATAAAGAGAACAATACAGAAGGACAATGCCACCAGAGATGGCCCACAGTCATCTGAAAGGATACAAGAAATATATAAAAGTGAAAACATTTGCTCTAAAGTCATAGATAAAAATAGACTTCTAAGAGTGCAAGATAAGCGAGTACTCATGTTTGGCACACTTTTAAAAGTATTATAATGACAACATAATTATAGTAATAAATACTCACATTTGGCACCCAAGCGTGCAGGCACAAGCATGGATTCAGGTGTGCAGTTTTATGTTGTAATATATACAAGAGCGTAGGTTTGATTTTGGCATCGGTTGGGACATAAAAGCACTCCAAGGCGGCGCCCCCTGAAAGTTGTTGAAGATGTTTTTTGCATTTATGACTGCAATTTCACATCATGTGGAGCTGATCAAATAAACAAGCAAACGATCATAATCAGAAAAAAAAATTCAGGGATTGACATTAATGTTTATGACATCTGAAAATCTATACTGACTACAAGTATTGAATAATTTTGTAATGTTGTAAGTTAAAGGCAACTAAAGAAAGACAAGCAGGCAATTTAACAGAGTTCTCGTCTTTAGTGCAACTGTGCATCATACTGTACATCAACACCATACAGAAACATAAATAAAATAAAAATATAATAAATGTTTGACACCGAATACCATTGCCTTGCTCTTATTTGAAAAAAATCTCTGTGTTGTTGAGGCTCTACAGTTCTATCACCATGACATTTTAAATTATGGTTAATAAAAATGGATAATTCCTGCTTCCCTAGAGACAACAGGCCAATGTGCCTGATAAAAGCTCTCATTTCAAAGAAGCTGAACTATAGTTCTAACTGCCACCTGACGAAATAAACAGTGAAGAAAATCATCAGTAGCTTAGTTGACTATTATTGCTATCACCATTATTATCAACTCCACATCAGCAATATAATAAGTAAAGTGGGCCTATTTTCTTTAAGTAACTTCTACTTTGACATCTAAAAAAAACTTCTTATGTCCACTTTTGTTTTTTGGGGACCCAATCTGCCTGTGCACGCGCACACACACACACACACACACACACACACACAGAGAGAGAGAGAGAGAGAGAGAGATACAGATGTGAATGTAAATGCAGCCACTGATGTTAAACTCCGTCCAGCTGACGTGACTCAGGCAGAACAGACGAGTGTGTGTGTGTGTGTGTGTGTGTGTGGGTGTTATATTTGCTTTTTTGTTTGTTTCTCTTTCAATGTCTTTATCCTTCAGTGTCCTTCTGTTTGCATGTTTTCCTGTTTTCACTTTCTCTTGATTTTGTTGTTGTTTGTTTCCTGGTGCCATATGCATAAAGATTATTATTATTATTATTATTATTGTTATTATTATTATTGTTGTTGTTGTTGTTGTTGTTACTATTATTATTATTATTATTATTATTATTATTGTCATTATAATTACTACTATTATATGTTGTGTTTATTTGACCAGATGTCCCTTTCCCCTCCTTTGTTTACACTCTCCTTTAGTTTCACTCTCAGTGTCTCAGTCATTTCATTCTGCAGTGAAACTGAAAGTGAGCCGGCCTGTGACCCAACAGGAAACTGGAGGATTTCCTGTAAATCACGAGACTTTTCACCACAGTGTGAGAGGGCAGAGCTACATGATCAAAACTTTGTTTCCACCACACCCTGCACTCTCTCTCAGCTCGACAGCAGCACAGGTTGGTTTTTTCTCAGTTTGTTCTCCTCAGGTTTTGTAGTAAAACACAGACAGACGTACTGTTGTTTCTATTGTTAGAATTCAGTGTTTTGTCTTCATATTAATGCAGTGATTAATACCTTCAGTCACTGAGGAAATGGGATCATTTCAAACGTGAAGAGACACCTGGACACAGCAGATCATTTCTTTAAGCTGCTTCTTTGATTTTCATTTTCAGTGTCCGTGGTGATTTGAAAACTGGTGTGACTTTCCAACATCACTGTAAGAGAAACTTTTTTTTTTTTTTTTATCAGACTTTAATTCATTTGAATCCATAGCATTTATTAACTTAGCTTTAAGAGTTCATTTGAATTTCTGAATATTTTTCCAATTTCTCACAGAATGAAACCAAAACTACAGATGCTTTTATTTTATTTATAAATTGTTATTATAATGTTGGATTTAATTAAAGAAACATTTTCATGTTGTACCATATATATTCACTTTCACCAGTGATAATGCACAGAGCCATGATCCTCTCAACTCATTTTGAGCTTAAAGTGTAACAACTTGAAATATTCAACTTTTTCAATCAAGTTTTTAAGTCTCAGAGTTATGATTACAGTTTGATTTTAGGCAATGAATAAATTGTTCCTTAAACTGTAAAATCTAACTTTTACATGTTATTTTCTAGTAATGGGAGATTCATCTTCCAAACATGCATCCCCACCACCATCTCCTAGTAAGACACAACATTTTAAAACTCAGTGTTGATGAAATGATCACACAGAGAATAACAAGTGCCTGCATGATGTCTCTGTGAAACACTGCTGACGTCTTAACCAACATGTGGAATTTGTTTCTCAGCTATTAGGAGGCCATGGAGGGAAATACCATGGAAGTAAGTACCAAACTAATGTCTGTGTGGTGCTCTCTGTGTTTTAGTCTTTTCAAAATGACAGAAACTGTGCAACACGGTGCTTAGTGACTGTTTCTCTGGACGTACATGAGACCGCAGGGGCGTTTCAGCGTCTTTAATAAAGTGGTTTACAAACTGATTTAGGGGCTTGGATAGTGAGTTGAGTTGGGCTTCATAAACTCTTTGGAAAGAAGACAGGAGGAACACGATTCTGTATTTTCATAAATTCATGATGACTCTTAGTTATCCATGTGTTCTCCACTGGATTGTTCAAAAATTCATCCCTCTCTCCCATGTATGTCTCCACATTGCTCAGCTGTCTTTTGTGTTTTTTATTGCCACAGCTCCTCCTTTATCAACTGGTTTTACCACAATTTTAGGATTAATCTGAAATTCATTCAGGGCTTTCCTTTCTGATACACTTATATTACAATTCTTCAACCTGTTTGTGGATTTGACAGTCACTTCCATGTCTTTTTCAGCTAAAAGGATACAGACCAAACCACTTTGAGGCATTAGCACTGCTTGCATTGTGTTTATATTATTCAACCTTATGGATGGAGGGGTATTGTGTAAAAATTACCAGTGTAGACTTACCGTTCCCTTCAGGTACTTGCTCAGATAGACGTTCTTCAGATCTTTATGGATCTCTGGGCAGGCTGAATCAATGTTGGTGAGGACAGCCAGCTGGGGAATTCCTGCAGATACACAACAGGAAACTGTTCAGTCCTTTAAGAATACAGTTTTCAAGGTAACACTGACTAATCTCAATGTGGCACCACAGCTTTATACACAAACTAATGAACATCCTGATGTTTGCTCTTATCCAGGTCACTGGCTGTCCTTCTGATGTGCCTTATCTTCCTCACAGAGTCCAAAGACAGAACATTTATGTGGATAGCATGTACAACACATACCAGAACATGAACTTTGTCATTTAGAGTTGGTTCTGCGTTGTAATACTGACTGTCCTCTGACAGTTTAGATCCACGGTTGAACTACAAAACGATGCAAAATCAATCAATCAATGATGTAAACAGAATTTTTGCTAAATATATTTCTGTCAGCAAAGAGGCTTTCATTCCAAAGCTGGAAGCTTTGGAATGAACCTGTAGGACTCCTTCTTCAGCTTGACGGCATCCCTTACTTCCAGTGTCCACCACCGGGTTCTGGGATTGCCGCCACGACAGGCACAAGAGACCTTGCGGCCACAGCTCCGAACAGCTGTGTCGAGAGGCCGAGAACATGGTCCATTCGGACTCAATGTCCCCAGCCTTCCTCGGGAGCCGGGAGAAGCTCTCCCGGAGGTGGGAGTTGAAGACCTCCCCAACAGAGGGTTCGGCCAGATGTTCCCAACAGACCCTCACAATACATTTGAATCCTGTTAGGAAGTCACAGGATTTCATCGCTGCTTTTCGCGGATGATGTTGTCCTTTTGGCTCCCTCGAAACGGGACCTTCAGAAGGCACTGGGGCAGTTCGCAGCCGAGTGTGAAGCGGCTGGGATGAGAATCAGCACCTCCAAGTCTGAGGCCATGGTTCTCGACCGGAAAAGGGTGGCATGGAAGTCTGGGCGTCTCTGCTCAGACTGCTGCCCCCACGACCCAGCCCTGGATAAGCGGCAGATGACGAGACGAGACGAGAAAATGGCTCTAGACCGTGTTACCCTCAGTATTTTATAGATAACAACATTAAAAAGGACAATATTGATGATATAGTTAATAGTTTTAATCGTTTTGGACCAAATCTGGCAGAAAAAATCCCTGATCCATTGTCATCTCAGGATTGGAATGATAATCTTATAGATAGAAACCAAAGCTCAATGTTCCTCACAGCAGTGGAAGAAAAAGAAATAATTGGTATTGTAAATAAATGTAAACATAAAACATCTACTGACTGTAATAACATTGATATTATAATTGTGAAAAGGGTCATAGAAGGGATTTCAAAACCACTGACTTTCATCTGTAGCTTATCATTCCAAACTGGTAAATTTCCAAACAAAATGAAAATAGCTAAAGTTGTGCTGCTGTTTAAAACTGGGGATAGACACCACTTCACAAATTACAGGCCTGTTTCGTTACTCCCACAATTCTCAAAAATCCTGGAAAAAGTATTCAACAGCAGATTAGACAAATTCATAGATAAACATAAATTACTCTCCAACAGTCAGTATGGATTCAGATCAAACAGTTCAACATCACTGGCATTAATGGAATCACTTGAGGAAATCACTAATGCAATAGATCATAAACAGTACGCAACTGGAATATTCATCGATCTCAAGAAAGCTTTCGACACAATCAATCATGAAATATTAATCAATGAAGTGGAACGGTATGAGATCAGAGGGATAGTTTTGCACTGGGTGAAAAGTTATTTAAGGCAGTGTTTCCCAAATACTGGGTCGCGACCCACATGTGGGTCGCATGAGATTTTATTTGGGTCGGCAAATAAATTTGTAGTATTTCTTCCATGTCCAGTCTAGCCTATTTAAGATCTATATCTGCAGTACACCTTTTAGCCACATGAGGGAGCTCGTTGTTATTTTTTTAATTATTTTTTTTAAACCGTACTTGCACTTTCCGCTCAGATCACCAATAGTGTGTTTCCGCCATATTTTCGCCGTAATTTGCGCGCAGCCAGCCACAATAAGAATTTAATTTATAAGAATTTAACATACTGTCAATAGCAACAAAGTTATTACAGTTAAACAAAGTTATGATTTGTCAAACAATCTATATCTTTTTGAGATGGCTGTTGTGATGTGGAAATGGCACTAAAAATGGCCAGAAATGGCAATTTATGTACAAGTTCGCTCTTGTGATTTATAGATAAAGCCTACATTGTGATTTGGGTCGCAGTGGTTTGTCATTTTTAAAAAATGGGTCCTCAGAAAAAAAGTTTGGGAAACACTGATTTAAGGGACAGGGAACAATTTGTGAAGTTGGGAGACTATACTTCCTCATGCTTGGACATTGCTTGTGGCTTCCCCCAGGGGTCAGTACTGGGTCCAAAACTGTTCATTCTTGATATTAATGATATCTGTAACATCTCAAACATATTAAAATTAGTTTTATTTGCGGACGACACAAAAATTTTCTGTTCAGGGGGGAATTTACAGGAACGTCTGGGGAGGATTACTGCAGAAATGTGTAAATTAAAGAACTGGTTTGACAGGAACAAATTATCGTTAAATCTAAATAAAACAAAACTCATGTTATTTGGTAATTATAAAATAACCTCTCAAGTACTAATACAGGTAGATGGTGTAAACATTGAAAGGGTTCATGAAAATAAATTTCTAGGTATAATTTTGGACGAAAAAATAACATGGAAATCTCACACAAAACATATACAAAACAAACTGTCACGGAGCATCTCAGTATAGTTGGACAGGAGAAATAGGTTCCCATGCACCCACATGGCATTGTTTTGTAACCTGTTTTTTTAGGACCCTAATGGTGTCTAGTTGAGAATTTTTCATGTTGCCAAGGTCAATTAATGGCCCATGGGGTTCATTTAGCGGTCATCTTGAATTGATGTCCGCGCCGATGGCGAAAGACAGCGATTTTCATAACTCCTGAACCAGATGTCATACAAAGAAAAATTAACCCACTTTTTCATATAATTTTGACACCAGGAATCAGTTGGAAAGGTCATTGAAATGGTACAACCCCTCTTTATTGGTGAAAAACAGGAAAATAACACATTTTAGGCTAATAGCTAAAACAACTTAGCTTTTTTGTTTCGCAATAGTTTCCTGCAAAATCCTCTTATCCAATGCAAGGTCATCAAATGGATGGCAATCACTCTAACTGACATAGATTGAAATCTGATAATACTAGCTAATTGAAGGCAAAAGTAATCAAAACCTTGTTTCACTGATAATCATCGTCGCCAGTCTCATCATCAATCTCCACCTCATCAAAAGTGACCCCGCTGTTTTTTTTCTTTTTTTTTTTTGCAATATCTTTGTGACAAAATACAATCAAACAAACCAGAAAGTTGAAAAATCTAGAATATAACACAAAAAATCTACATAAATCATAAATATTTACAAATTGGCATGAACCGCAGCCTAATGCTGCTACTTACTAACTCCACTCAATTGCCATAGTAACAATTTATTGCTACTTACACATTTCAAATATCAGTCATCACCACTCAGCAAGATACAGAAAGAAGATTTTACATCTGATATGTAAGTATTATCTGCATTTTTTTACAAATTGAAATATTTTATGTCACTATATTGATAATATGGATACCAACCAACCAATCCTGCCCCATCTCTCATTGACCTTTTGGTTTCTGGTGTCGTCAGTGATGATGATGAGGGGGAAGAGGATGAGGTGGAGATTGATGATACAAGGATACAAGGATACAAGGAAGTTTATTGGTCATTATACAACAGACTGTATAATGAAATTAGAATGTGGTTCCCTCTTGGTTGATTAATTGATTATATAGAAAATAAAATTATTAAACATGGAGGAGTGCAGATGGTGCATTAAGTAGTCTCACAGCCTGTGGGAAGAAGCTGCTCTGTAGTCTGGTGGTACGGCAGCAAATACTTCTGTATCTTTTGCCTGACGGCAGCAGGGTGAACAGGCTGTGGCTGGGGTGGGTGTTGTCTTTTAGGATCTTTTTGGCTCTGCGCAGGCACCTCACCTCCCCGATATCACTGATGCTTGGTAGATGGGTGCCAATGATGTTTTTGGCAGTTTTAATCACTCGTTGCAGAGTCTTCCTGTCCTGGGCCGTGCACATCCCATGCCAGTTTGTGATGTTTCCAGTCAGGATGCTTTCAATCGTTCCTTTGTAGAAGTTGACAAGAACTTGGCGTGGGAATTTTGCTTTCTTAAGTTTCCTTAAGAAATACAGCCGTTTCTGAGCTTTTTTAACCAGGGCAGAGATATGTGAAGTCCATGTTGTTCTTTATGTGCTGGAGAACCAGTTTCTCAAAGCACTTCATCAGGATGGGGGTGAGTGCCACAGGGCGGTAGTCATTTAGATCAGACACTGCACACTTTTTAGGCACAGGGATGATGGTGACTGTCTTGAAGCAGGTGGGAACACTCTCCTGTGACAGTGATATGTTGAAAATGTCAGTAATGACATCTACTAGCTGGTTGGCACGTTTTTAGTACACGGCCAGGGATGTTGTCAGGCCCAGCAGCTTTACTCATATTCACTTTCAGCAGGACTTTCCTCACATCCACTGTGGATACTGACAGTGGCCGGTCCTCTGGAGGCGGAGTAGACTTTACAGCTGACTCTCTGTTGAGGAGATCAAAGCGAGCATAAAATGTGTTTAGCTCGTCTGGTAACGTGGCCTCACACATGATGGGAGCGCTCCTGCTTTTGTAGCCTCTCACACTTTTGACCACCTGCCACAAGTCTTTGCTGTTGTTGGTGTTGAGGTCTTTCTCCAGTCTCTGCTGATGCCTTCGCTTTGCCTCCTTGATGCCAGCTTTCAGTTTTGCTCTGGCAGTGTTGTAGGCTTCTTTGTCACCTGACTTAAAGACAGGTTTTTTGGCTCTAGATAGAGTTTTCACCTCTCCATTCATCCAGTCTTTCTCATTAGGGAATGATTTAACTGTCCTTGTTTTTACCACATCATCAGCACATTTGCTGATGTATGATGTCACTGATGATGTGTATTCAGCAGCATCTTTGAACATCTGCCAGTCTGTGCATTCAAAACAGTCCTGTAGAGCTGCTGTAGCTTCATCTGTCCACACTTTAACTGTTTTTAAGTAAAGTAAGTAAGTAAGTAAGTAAAATTTTATTTGTATAGTGCTCTTCACAGTACTAATACACAGAGTGCTTTACAGTGAAACAGATAAAACAGAACAGTCAGGTGACCGTCAACAACATAATCAAAAACGACATCATCACCAACACAACAACAAAAACAACATCAATAATAAAGCCATAACTTTGTGACAGAGGCAGTCCGACATAGGGTGCAAGTGCATTTTTCACCAGCAATAAATAAGAAGACCATACAGCTGTACAAATGAAAAATAAAAAGAGCCCCGGAGAGGGCATAACCTCAGGCCTACGTTAAGAAGGCTTGCTGGAACATATGGGTTTTTAGCTGCTTTCTAAAGCTATCCACGGACTGGGCAGCTCTCAGAGCCTGAGGAAGCGAGTTCCAGAGGCGTGGTGCTACTGCTGCAAAGGCCCGATCACCTTTAGTTTTTAATTTAGTGCGGCACACTGCCCGTGGTCAGCTGACCGCAGAGAGCCACTGGGGGTGTGATGATGGATTTTTACAGTTGGTTTAACCCTTTTTGTCAGCTGGATGTAGGTAGGCAGGAGAAGCAGGGAGATGTGGTCAGACTGGCCAAAATGAGGACGAGAGAGGGCTCTGTAGATGCCAAGAACATTAGTGTAGACATGGTCCAGTGTGTTGTTTCCTCTGGTGGGGATGTGGACGTGCTGGTGGAATCTTGGCAAAACAGTTCTGAGGTCTGTTTGATTAAAATCCCCAGCAACAATAATAACAGCATCTGGCTGTTTTGCCATTTGACTACTGATGACCTCATACAATTCCAGGAGTGCATTTTTTGAATTTGCATCCGGTGGAATGTAAACAGCAGCAACACACTGGTGAATTCTCTAGGCAGATAATATGGCCGACATCTCAGCAGTAAAAATTCAACGTCAGGTGAACATTTTCCATCCACTCTGACTGCACCTGTGCACCAAGCATCATTGATGTACACACAGAGTCCGCCCCCTCTCGTCTTACCGGAGTCTTGTGTTCTCCGCCCATCCAGTGCTAAAGCCTCATCCGGTATATTGTTATGGAGCCATGTCTCTGTCAGGATGAGAGCACCGCAGTTCCTGGTTTCATTCTGCTGGGTCAGCCTGAGCCTTATCTCATCCATTTTATTTTCCTGCGACCGGACATTTTCCAGGAGTAGGCTGGGTAATGGTATAGCCTTGGGTCCAAGCCTTCTTAGCCTGAGTCTTATCCCGGCTCGTATCCCTCTCTTCCTGGGTCGACTACACCGCTTGCGATGACATCTGGTCCGTATGTTTTTGAATGTCGGATCTTGAGATGCCGAGAGCAGAGATCGTTTCAAGGTCAGCTGCACTCAATCCAGTCACTGCACCTCCTCCTCCGATACCAACGAGCGTATCACCTTCATAAGAAATACGTTTCCCAGCAATTAAAGCGAGAGAATCACTCCTTTTTTACATTTTTATGTTAAAATTGAGGGAGCCACCAGCTGCTGCATCTGTATGCGCCGCCGTTGCCATGGTCATATCAATGATCTACCAGACTCATGTAAAAATGTTGATGTCCAGATGTATGCAGATGATGCTGTAATCTTTACACATGCTAAGAACTACCAAGAGATAGCATCCACACTTACATCTGCAATGGCTCATACTGATGACTGGCTTACTAAATCATGTGAATGAATGAATGGTTTATTTTTTGGTTTTGGTTTGTACATCAATCATCGCACACAGTACAACAATCACAATAAACACATAAAACCATAAAAAGGAATAGGCTAGAAGCAAAAGCTTATTTTTGTGCCTATCATTTACACCTGATACACTGCTTCCATTAAATTACATATGTACACATTTACCATCTCAACTTAATATTCCTGTATAATCTTATACTTAAGGCATTTTTTAAACTTTGTCAGAGAAGTGAGCGACTTAAATTCATCATCAAGTCCATTCCATAATTTCACACCCACAACCGAAATACATCTAGACTTCACATTTGTCCTCACTTTCATACATTCAAAATAACCTCTTAAATTATAGTTACTCTCTTAATTTAAAGAAATCTTGAATGGTATTTGGAACAATATTATTTTTTACTTTATAAATCATCTCTAACATTTTAATATATACAGTATCCTGCAATTTCAAGGTTTTAAGTTGAATAAATAAATTATTAGTTGCTTCAAAATATCCTACTTTATTTATTATTCCAATAGCTCTTTTTTGTAATTTTACTAATGTATCTATAATAGTTTTTCCTGCGTTTCCCCATATTTCTGCACAATATATTAAATAGGGAATAACCAAAGAACAATATATCATGTACAGACTGTTTTTGTTTAGTAAGTCCCTTGTTTTGTACAGTATGCCTATATATTTTGACACATTACTTTTAATATACTCAATATGGGGTTTCCAACACAGTTTGCTATCTATGATGACACCTAAAAATTTAGCTTCATAAACTCTTTCTATTTCCACACCATTTAAATATAGTTTTGCATTTTCAACCTTTCTATTACCTGAAAAAATCATAAAGTTTGTTTTATTCTCATTTAAAGATAATTTATTATAATCAAACCATTTCTTTATCAGTACCAATTCTTTTTCTGTTTCTTGTAATAACTCAAATATATCTTTTCCAGTACAAAATAAATTTGTATCATCAGCAAACATAACACATTTCAACATGTTTGATACTGAAAAAAGGTCATTTATATAAAGTATAAATAATTTTGGTCCCAAGACCAAACCTTGTGGAACCCCGCATATGACATTCTCAAACTGAGATTCTGTATTTTTTAATCGCTAAATACTGATACACTCCTGATCAAAATTTTAAGACAAAATTTTGAAGCTCTACTTAGAACCTTCATAAGATCCAACAGTGCAAAATGTATATTCTTGCAAGGAGTGTATCTATTACATAAATAACTTTGTAACCATTGTTTTGCTATACCCCTTAAGCCATAATTTTCACACTTCCCTAGATTTGAGATTTGATTTGATTTGATTTTTATTGGTCCCCGTAGGGAGATTTGTCTTCACTGACTGTGCGTAACAAAGAGGGCAACACTGACATTAACAGCTTAGCATGATCAATTGTATCAAATGCCTTATTCAAATCAATGAACACACCCAATGCATTTAATTTTGATCTACTGCTGTTGCTATATTTTCCACAAATTCCATTATTGCCATGGCAAGTTTTTCTAATATTTTAGAAAATTGAGGTAACAGAGATACTGGTCTGTAATTGGACAATAATTGTTTATTGCCACTCTTGTAAATCGGCATTATCTTGGCTATTTTCATCTGATACCAGAAAGATACCAGTTGAAAATGATTTATTACATATGTAAATGGTTCTATAATACAGTGGATGACTTCCTTGATGAGACACATATCAATACCATTACAATTTATAGATTTTTTGTTTTTTAATTTTCTTACTACTTCTAACACGTCACTATCGCATACTCCACTTAAAAACGTTGTATTGCTGTTAATAAACGTATCAATCTTCATATCTTCAACAACTGATAGGTCTTTGGCTAGGTCAGCGCCAAAATTAACAAAAAAACACTGAAAACATTGGCAATTTCCCTTTTATCTTCAGTTATTGCACCGGCATGTTCAATGCTTATTGGGAAGTCCCTATCTTTTTTATTTTGTATGACATTTTTGATTACTCTCCAAGTACCCCTAATATTATTTCTATATCTCTGCAACACTTGATCATAATAGTCTTTTTTCTGCTTTTTTATTGTAGTTGTTAGTCTATTTTTGTAGTTCTTGTATAACTTCTCCTTTTCTTTTGTCGGATTCTTTATAAAGTCCCTATAGAGCTTGCTCTTCCTTCATGCCTTTTCCAAATGCTTTGACATCCATGGTTTAAGCTTTCTTTTAAATTTGTGCTTATAGTTTTTCAAAGGACAATACATACTGTACATTCTGAGAAATATTTCTAAAAATGAATTATATGACTTATTGACATCCTGAATGTAGATTTCACCCCAGTCATAATTTAATAATTCATGTTTCAGTGCTTCAATAGCGGTAGATGATTTTTATCTCACATTAGAATTGTTTCTTTCCCTTCTTAGAAATATTTCATCATCCTTTCTCATATGCATCGCTACAAAAACAGGCAAATGGTCTGTAATATCAGTCACCGAAAGCCCACTTTTTGCTCTTACACCCATTTGGTTTACAAATATATTATCAATCAGTGTCGTGCTATCTGTAGTAATTCTACTGGGCATTACAATTAATGGGTAGAAATTCAAACTAAACATTGAGTCAACAAATTCTTTAGTTTTTGCATGCTCATTAAATTTTAACAAATCAATGTTGAAGTCGCCACAGACCAATGTCAACTTATGACCATGATGCTCAAATAACTCAAGAATTTTCTTGTTAAACGGCAGGAACCTGGAGTTCAATAAATGCAACTAACTAAGATATTTTTGATTTGTTATCTTCAAATTCAATAGTTAAACATTCCATTAAGTTTTCAATAGAAAGTCATATTTACAATAACCTTACATTTTAAACCTGTCCTCACAAACAAAGCGACACCTCCTCCTCTTTTATTTAACCTGTTCTGAACAAACATTCCATAGTGCCTTTTTTTCACTTATCCACGTCTCTGAGACTGCAATAACACTGAAATTCTCTTCAAAAGTATACAGGTAGTCTTTAATTTTAGAAAAGTTACTATAGAGGCTTCGGCTATTAAAATGGATGAGTGAGAATCCCCTCATTCCCACTTTAAAATCCTCCTCAGTGTAGTACTCACAGTCCAACTGAGTGTTACAACAGAAATCATTTTCTACATCAATGTCATTCCCTATGTCATAAGGTTTGTGTTCTTCATGAAAAAAATTCTTCAAATAAAAGTTTTCTATTTTGTTTTCTAAATACTCTCCTTTGTTCATCAACAGTCAGATTCAGGGTATGACCAGATAAATAAACAAATAAAATTAATATGCACCTGTTACTCTGTCCAATCTTCAAAATTCTTGCTTGCTGGGCAATTTCTGTATTTCTCTTTGTTAGATGTGCCCTTAAGCTTTTTTTTTTTTTTTTTTTGCAACTTTAAGCCACTTAATCTTATGTTTTCTACTCACAAATCTGATGATGATATTTGATGTTTTCTTCTGTTTTGGGGGTATTGTGTGGCAAGCAGCTATGGCATTACTATCAATAGAAATGTCTTTGCTGTTGAAGAACTTAATCACTTGTTGCTCAAGTGTAAGCAGGTCACCTGGTGGTGCATTCTCTCCTTCATTGATGCCTGTGTGCGATGTGTGGTCTCCAAACCTGATATCACCACATCCTCCATTCTTGTGTATTGTTCCAGCTCTTCAATTCTGCTTTCCAGCTCTTCGATCTTCTTATCTTTGTCTTTAATTATAGCTTTCAGTTGTCGTATCTCCTCAATCAGTTCCATCAATCCCGTCTGCTGTTTCACCACTTTAGATAACTCCTCTGACATATAGTTCAAAGATTGTTTAACTTCCTCCATGTCTTTTGCCAAATTCTTGGCCATTTTGTGTTTATCCTATGTAGAAGTGGTTGTTTTCAGGAGTAGTCCAGTAGGCCTCAGGCAGGTTTTCAAACACACTCCATAAAACATGCACAGGACGTGCAAAGTAGCAGAATGATCAAGTACTTTAAAGCATCACCTCCATGCGTATGTAAAGATCCCAAGCAAGCAATTCGATGTCAAGATCATTCTAAGATATTTAATGGATTAGGAAAGCTGATCTACACAGACATTTCCAACCAGCACGTCTCTACCTTAACAACAAAAAAACAGTCTTTATGGTGTTTACGAAACAAAACATGAAGGTGTCACATTCTAATGTATTCCTTAGAGGACAGGAGCTTGATATTGTTAATGAATTCAAGTATCTTGGAGTGATATATGACTCCACCCTAACATTGAAAAATCATGTAAAAGAAAAAAAAAAAAAAGGTGGCAATTAAGGTTAAATTCAATCTGCAGAATTTTAAACAAGTTAGGCCCTTTCTTGACACCAAAGCTGCCAAGATGTCCTTACATACTATGATTTTTTCACACATTGAGTATTGTTTTATAAACTGGTCACTGACTAGCATGACTACACTTAAAAGCATTGAATCACTCTTTAAAAAAGCAATAAAAACCTTTGATTAAAAAGCATTGTCATTTCATCATTGCAATATCTTAGAGAAACATAAATTTTTAAGCTTTGAGAATTTTAGAAATTTCAAATATGCTTGCTCCTTGTATAAAGTGTTACATAATCTTGCCCCTCCTCCGCTGCATGGCTTCTTTCAAAGACTTGAAAGCGGTGGTAGCACACAGGCTTTTGTAAAAGGGGACTGTGTGATACCATTCAGATGTACTACTTTTGGTCAAAAAACACTGTCAGTAATAGGAAGTAAACTCTGGAATAGTTTGCCCCTCCCAGTAAGAGAGTGTCCTACATACAACACCTTTAAAACCCACTTAAAACAGTGGCTCCTGGTAAACCAGAGATGTACTCACTATTAACTACCACACATCTCATCATCCAGATTTTATGCTGCTAGATGTGGATGAATAATGTTCTTGTCATCATCCTGTCTATTTTCTTTTTGTTTGTTTGTTTGTTGTCTGTTTTGCTCTGTTTGATGTCTTTGTCTCTGTGTTAGTCTTTATGCCACCTGCCTAGGGACTACAGATGAAAAGTAGTTGTTTTTACTAGTTCTGGCATATTTACATGGATGTATCTTTCACACAAATGTTCATGAATATGCACTGTCCCTATTAAATAAACCAATAAAATAAAATAAAAAATAAAATAAACCCAAATTGACCAGCAGGGGTCATCACATTATTCTAATAATAATTTTAAATTTTTGTTTAATATGTCCACATCTGCATCTGTGTAGACATGAGAGTTTGAAAATCTATGTGTTCATGTGTTTACATTTTGTTTTTTTCATCAAATATCCCTTTCCCCTCCTTTGTTTACACTAGCCTTTAGTTTTACTCTGTGTGCGAGTCATTTCGTTCTGCAGTGAAACAGGTTTACAAGTGAAACTAAAAGTGAGATGATCTTGGACTGTAATCACACAATAAACTGAGGGATTTCTTGAAAATCACAAAGCTTTTCACTGCAGTGTGAGAGGGCAGAGTTACATGATCAACACCCTGCACTCTCTCTCAGCTCGACAGCAGCACAGGTTGGTTTTTTCTCAGTTTGTTCTCCTCAGGTTTTATAGTAAAACACAGACAGACGTACTGTTGTTTCTATTGTTAGAATTCAGTGTTTTGTCTTCATATTAATGCAGTGATTAATACCTTCAGTCATTGAGGAAATGGAATCATTTCAAACAGGAAGAGACACCTGGACACAGCAGATCATTTCTTTAAGCTGCTTCTTTGATTTTCATTTTCAGTGTCGGTGGTGATTTGAAAACTGGTGTGACTTTCCAGCTTCATTGTAAGAGAAACTTTTTTTGTCAGTCACTTTTATTAACTTAGGTTTTAAGAGCTGATTAAAATTTCTGAATATTTTTACATTTATTTCTCACAGAATGAAACCAAAACAGCAGATGCTTTTATTTTATTTATAATATTGTTATTATAATGTTGGATTTAACTAATCCCTAAAGAAACATTTTCATGTTATACCATATATATTCACTTACTCCAGTGATAATGCACAAAGCCATGATCCATTCAACTCATTTTGAGCTTCAAGTGTAATACAACTTGAAATATTCAACTTTTTCAATCAAGTTATTAAGTCTCAGAGTTATGATTACAGTTTGAGTTTAAGATCTAAGTTGATCTAATGTGTTTTTGTGTTATTTTCTAGCAATGGGAGCTTCCTCTTCCACACCTGGTAAGACACAACATTTTAAAACTCAGTGTTGATTAACTGATCACTCACAGAGAATAACAAGTGGCTGCATAATGTCTCTGTGAAACACTGCTGACGTCTTAACCAACATGTGGAATTTGCTTTTCAGAGCCAAGGAGGAAAATACCATGGAGGTAAGTACACACCTACTGTTTCTGTGTGGTGCTCTCTGTATTTTAGTCTTTTCAAAATGACAGAAACTGTGCAACACGGTGTTTAGTGACTATTTCTCTGGACGCACCACAGGGGCATTTCAGCGTCTTTAATAAAGTGGTTTACAAACTGATTTAGGGGCTTGGATAGTGAGTTGAGTTGGGCTTCATAAACTCTTTGGAAAGAAGACAGGAGGAACACGATTCTGTATTTTCAAAAATTCATGATGACTCTTAGTTATCCACTTGTTCTCCACTGCATTGTTCAAAATTTCATCCCTCTCTCCCATGCATGTGTCCACAGGATTTTGCAGAAGTGGTCTGTAAAAAGTGGGACTACTCAACTGTCCTTTGTGCTTTGTATTGCCACAGCTCCTCCTTGAACAACCGGTTTCACCACAATTTTAGGATTACTCCGAAATTCATTTAGGGCCTTCCTTTCTGATACACTTATATTACAATTCTTCAACCTGTTTGTGGATTTGACAGTTGCTTCCATTACTTTTTCAACTAGTTTGCTAACTGTAGCAAGTTGTGGGAGATCCTTTTTTTGTGACTGTTTGTTTGTTGATGTGCTGGCTTTACTCAGTGTTCATTGCAGGTTAATTCATCTACAGTTGAATATATTTTTATTGTCTCTCTTGAACTTCCCGGTGGTCTGTATTAAGAACCAAATGATATATTCACCATCTGAATAACTGATTTAATCTCACCTAATTTCATGTGATCTGAAGTCTTTTCTTTGTTAAACAGACACAAAGACAGAGAGCTGCAGTATGTGAGGAATGACAAACCCTACAGAGACGACATCCAGCATCTGAGAGTCCTGCTTTATGGTCCAGTTGGAGCTGGAAAATCCAGTTTCATCAACTCTGTTGACAGTGTCTTACAAGGCAGAATCACAACCAGAGCTTTGGCCGATGCAACAACTGGTCAATGTCTCACCAGGATGGTATGAACACCTTTTATCACACCAATAAGCTCAGCAACAGCCACATGTCTGAAGTATACACCCAAATATAGGTATATTGCATCACTTGCAGCAAGACATTTCGGTCATTCCATGTCATTTCAACAAATTTTCAGGACATCCCATGCACTTGGGTCTCAAAAAATTCTGAAATTTTCACCAGTTAGATAGATAGATAGATAGATAGATAGATAGATAGATAGATAGATAGATAGCTATACTTTATTGATCTCAAACTAGGAAATTCTTATGTTACAGCAGCGTAATAGAATACATAAAATAAAATTAAATGAAATGGAATAAAATAAATGCAGAAATATATACAATAAATATATACAATAAAGACTATATACAGTAAAAAATATAAACATCCAACAATATGAAATATGAAATGTCCAGATGCTACATGAAATGAAATATACGGATGGTTCCAATAGATAAAAACAGTATGAATGTATATTAAACTAAGATGTAATAATATAAATAATAAATAAACAGTTAAGGTGCTGAGTAGTGGAGCATTAAAACAGAACTATACAGCAGAGAGTTGTGAATTGTCTCTGTCAGACAGATGTGATTTGTTGTATAGTGTGATGGCTTGTGGCAGGAATGATTTCCTGTATCTGTCCCTTGGACAGCGAGTTGTATCAGTCTGTTGGAGAAGGAGCTCCGCTGTCTGTCCAGTGTGTGGTGGAGAGGGTGATCAGGGTTATCCATGATGGATAACAGTTTGTTCAGTGTCCTCCTCTCCACCACAGCCTCCACAGTGTCCAGTTTGCAGCCGATCACGGAGCCAGCCCTCCTGATCAGTTTATTGAGTCTGTTGGTGTCACTGGCTCCGATGCTGCTCCCCCAACAAACCACGGTGAAGAAGATTACGCTGGCCACAACAGACTGATAGAACATCTCCAACATCTTGCTGCACACGTTGAATGACCATAGCTTCCTCAGCAAGTAGAGTCTGCTCATCCACTTCTTGTAGACAGCTTCGGTGTTGGATTTCCAGTCCAGTCTGTTGTTGATGTTTATGCCCAGTTGTTCCTTATGTATCCAATAGGCACACTGTAAAATTTTAGTTTGCTCGGATGGATACTTTTTGAGATATGGCCAATTTAGTGAGGGGGGTATGTGTCGGTTTTGGCACGATTTTGGCACGTCCGTATTTTTCCTCCATTTTCAGGTGTCAATATCTCAGGAACTACACGACATAGGAAAAAGAAATATGGTACGATAAGACACCTACTCTCTCAGAATATACAAAACCATCTATCATACATCACAACTGGTAGGCATGCCAGCCCCTCAAAAATGGAAAAAAAAATTATTCAAGTTTCGTGGTTGACCATGTTTGGGCCTTCAGAAAACAACTTTGTATTTGCTCCAGCTTCATGATTTTTTCAGAGCTTTGAGATACATACATGGACTGTTCAAAGCATTAATGCTTAGTCAGATATATGCATCAGTTTCTGGATGGCAGCCTCTCCAAAGCCGAAAAAAGTTTTCGTGTATGATTTTCATTGGCCCATAACTGCATGTGGGAATGTACGAAAAAATCTGATCTGTTTAAATTTAAAGTTCAAAGCTTACTCTTTCTTGTGATATAAAACATTTTTTCTTTATGCAAGTTCTTCATTTTTATTTTTGATCCCAAATATGGGGCTATTTCACCACTCGCAAATATTGAAATTCCTCAATGTTAGACCATTATAGCTTGCTTCTGTGTCTTATATTCATTTATTGTTTATTATTTGTTCATTATTAACCTAAAATATAATGACCATTGCATCAGAAATGTATGTATTTGTCACAACATCAACATTTTCATGAACCTTTTACCAAATCTCTTAAGATGCACGTTCATACAGTTCGGGTTTTCACTTCCAAATGGATTGAAAAAATCGTAAAATGTCACACAGAATCACCGGGATCTCCTTGTTCCTAAATCCCATGTCAAAGTAGAATTTGCTGAGGTGATTAGCTGCAGGCCTGAGACATGGCCAGCAGGGGGCAGCACATGAGGAGCCACAGACACAGAGTTTTTCTCGTAATTTGTGATGGTATCATTGATTCATTCATTCATCTTCTAAACCGCTTATCCTCACAAGGGTCACGGGGGGTTGCTGGAGCCAATCCCAGCGCTCATAGGGCGAAGGCAATGAAAAACACCCTGGACAGGTCGCCAGTCCATCGCAGGGCAGACAGACAAACACTGACATCCACACAGTGATGGTATCATGTGGATTTAAAATACACGTCTTGGAATTTCTGAAAAACAAGGGAGAGCGGTTTCTCTCTGTTAGACACATTTTACTCATGATCCACTGAGTCAATCAGAGCTGCTGTAGGGTTTGCTTCTTCACTTTGACAGAGCCAGGCTAACGACTCCCATAGACTTCAAGGGCTCTAGTTTCGCAGACCAGGCGAGGCGGGGGCGTAGCGCAGATGCGCTTCGCCAACTGGGTGTGGCCAGGCGGATTTTCCAAGTTTGGCACGCCGTTCTCGGTGGCGCAAGTACTCCGCCATCCCTCCTACCGGCGGAGGGGAGGAGAGAAGGCATGGAGTGGGTTTGACACAGCCGATTCACATGTAACCAATCAAATGAGCCCCTGTCCTTGCCTTTAAAATGTGCTGCGTGAAGGCGTAATGAAAGTTTACACAGCTGACATGGAGGTCTATTGCCGCAGGCGGAGCGGAGCTCAGGAGACAGGCGCAGAGCGGAGACCGGCGAGCAGTGCGGACACGTCACCAAAACCTCACAGGCAGGCTTCCGGGATGTTAGACACATGAACGATGCAATAAATACCGAAAAAAACACTATTCAATGCTACGATCACAATCAGCACATACATATATCTCCATATCAACTGTCCCGTCACAGCTGATGTCAGATCAAAGGAGATTGGCACCGTTTGTGCTGATCGTGAGGTTTTGGTGATGTGCGCCAGGCAGCCAAACTTCCACTGCGCCGGCTCCGCTCCGCCTTGCGCTGAAAGTAGACGTGGTTTCAGACGGCGAGCTTTTGGCGCACCTCGGCGAAGCCTTTTAGCACGAAACTGTCACTGCGCCAAGCCGAATCTGTCGGCACCTCCCCCCGCTGCGCCGCCACTCCCATCTCGGCGAACCTCCGCCCGCGAAACTTGGACACTGTCCGCCTCTCCCGCTTCCCCGGTCGAAACTAGCTCTGCGCGGGGTTCGCCTCACTGCGCCACCCCGCGCTGCGCCGGGAAACTAGAGCCCCAAGTCTTTATGCTAAGAGTTATGCCGAGTCTAGGGGTGCTGAGACACAACATGAGTAAGGCCCCATCATCCACAAGTCCCAAGTAGCCAGGAGGACAGCTTCTCAAAGTGAACAATTTTTATTAACAAACAGAGAAACCAAACAACAAACACTTGCCCCCCTATCTTAACATAAACAGGAGAAAAAGGTTTAACTAAAAAGGCAGTTCACCCCTTCTCCTCTAAACACAAACTTTCACATGTGCTCAGCACACAACAAAGGAATGGCCGGTTGGGAGTTGAGGAGAATCAATTCAATTCAATTTTATTTATTTGTATAGCCCAGAATCACAAATTACAAATTTGTGAATGAGGAGAGCCTGCTGCCACCAGACTGTTGCCATCTTGGGTATTATATAGTCCTCCTTCTAAATGATCAGCCAGTCCAGGGAGACTGGAGCGCCAAAGCCAAACCTATTTCGGGCACAGCACAGCCTACTTACCTAAAACAAAGATAGGGCCAAAGAGAGAGCACACACTCTAACAAAAGAACGACGACAGTATTTCCACAGTAAAGTACCCATTGTGAATTTCACCATACATAAAATATGCATAAAATTGACTATTTTACAAATTGAAACCATTTTGGTATGATTATCTTCAAAATTGAAAAAGTGCCATTCTGTGTGACATTTTTCGATTTTTTCAATCCATTTGGAAGCAAAAACCCAAACTGTATGAATGTGAAGCGTAAGAGATTTGGTAAAAAGTTCATGAAAATGTTGATGTTGTGACAAATAAATACATTTCTGATGCAATGGTTATTATATTTTAGGTTAATAATGAACAAATAATAAACAATAAATGAATATAAGACACAGAAGCAAGCTATAATGGTCTAACATTGAGGAATTTCAATATTCGCGAGTGGTGAAATAGCCCCATATTTGGGATCAAAAATAAAAATGAAGAACTTGCATAAAGAAAAAATGTTTTATATCACAAGAAAGAGTAAGCTTTGAACTTTAAATTTAAACAGAGATCAGATTTTTTTCGTACTGGGGCTGGGGCAAATACAAAGTTGCTTTCTGAAGGCCCAAATATGGTCAAACATGAAACCTCTGTAATTTTTTTCCATTTTTGAGGGGCTGACATGCCTACAAGTTATGATGTATGACAGATGTTTTTGTATATTCTGAGAGAGTAGGTGGAGATGTATTACCAAATGTCAGTTTCCTATGTGGTGTAGTTCCTGAGATGCCTGAGACACCTGAAAATGGAGGAAAAATAAGGACGCGCGAAAATCGCACCAAAATCGACACACACTCCCCTCACTAAATTGGCCGTATGTCAAAAAGTATCCATCTGAGCAAACTAAAATTTTACAGTGTGCCTACTGGATGAATAAGAAACAACTGGTGAAAATTTCAGAATTTTTTGAGACACAAGTGCGTGGGCCATTTGTTGAAATGACATGGAATGACCCATTTAGCAAATTTAAACAAGACTAGATGAAAACCTGGTGTACGGTTGGAGGGCAGCTACATTGAAAAAGCAGCTGTTTTGACCTCAGTTCTGTGAACAGCAGCTCTAATGGTCACATTTCTGCCTAACATCTCCATCTAGTCTTGTCCCCTTCGTCCAACGAGTGCTTTCTTTTTTATATATACATATTGTTTGAGGGTGAACCTCACTGACAGGATTGCTGGTTGAGGCGGCAGATTACAGACTAGATTCCGGTTAGAGAATCAAGGCACTTGGAGAGAGTTCTGATGGTTGTCTTCTTTAATGATGTTTATTAAAGATTACATACATTTGCATGCCTGTGTGTTTATCTCTCTCTGTGTGTGTGTGTGGTATTTCCTCAAGAACGCACACATAAGGAGAGAAACACAGTCTTTACACACGATCTGCTCAGCAGCTTGTCAGCGTGGGCATGTCCAGACATAGCTCCACCGTGCATGCAGTTCTCTTCGTGCCAATAGAGGGCGATGTTGGACCCTGACTTCTATGACTTTCTCACACATAGATATATTTTTTTATTTTTGACAACAGAAAATACAGCACAAAAATACACTATACAGCAAGCAAACATTTGTACAGAACAATGCAAAATCACAAGGACAAAAAACAAACAGACAACTGCACCATGCAATAACATATCACAAAACAAAAGCAACAGCAAAAACAAGACAATCACAAAACATGTTCACTATGATGACAGAGAGGGGATGGCCTTGTTCTTGGTGTATACATGCATAACAAAATGGATTTATACCTATATACATAAATACAGTGCATACATATTATTATTATTTCTCCTTTTTTTTTTTTTTTTTTTTTTTTTAAACAAGAATAATGATAAGCCTATTGTTCATTTTTGGCCTTATTCATAGACCTACATATTACAAGAGAGACAGAATCTGTTCCAATGGGTTCCTATGAACACCTTCCAGGCCTTGCAAAACTGTTGCAGTCTGTTCCATTGATGCCAGGTCTAAGAAATCTCTTGTCCAGTTATCTATGTTGAAACAATTTGGTTTCCTGACCTTCCAATTCATGAGTATTAGTCGTTTTACCGATAGAAATGCGAGTCCAAATAGGTATTGTAATTCTTTGGAGAGCTGTAATCCTTCAACCTTACTTCCTAGTAAACAAGTTTTTGGGGACAGTTGGAAATCAATGCTAAATAAAGAGCTTAAATAATCCTTAACTTTAACCCACAGTGTTTTCACCTCTGGACAGTGCCATAGCTGGTGCATCAGAGTGCCTCTCAACCCGCATCCATGCCAGCACATGTCTGAGACACTGTGATCCATTCGCTTCATCTTAGATGGTGTAATATATGTTCTGAAGAGAATCTTCATTTGGATAACTTTATATCTTACACATTTGGAAAGGTGATTTGAGCGATTCAAGACCCTGTTTCATTGGTCCAGTGTGAGAGGTGTAGCTAGGTCATTCTCCCATTGAGATTTTGTAGATGGACTGCATTCTGCAAAAGTATAATGTACAAGTTTATAAAGTTTGGAGACTGTACCCTTGTCAGAGGCTGCTTCTTTAAGTTTTTTTTTTATCAATGGTTTCATTATTTCCTAGCAAAGTATTTCTCGTTAGATAGCTGTGCAAAGTCGACTTCATCTGTAAATACTGGAAGAAGTTAGCATTGTTCAAGCCAAATTTTAATTTAAGATCATCAAAGTTGACTATATCTCCATCATTTAGTAACTGGCCCAGCTCAGAAATACTTTTACCTTGCCATTGGACATTCCAAAGAGGCTTCCCACCAGCCATAAACAATGGATTCTTCCATAAAGGACATGAAGGTAAAGATATGCCACTGATTTTAAGTCATTTGTGTATTGCTTTGATTATTTCACAGGAGAACTGTATTAAGGGGTTTTTAATCTGTTTGCCATACTTTGGTTGATACCTTAGAGAGGCTAGGGAAACGTTCTTGCAATGCTCAGAGACAAGGTTCTGCTCAAGCCATCTCCAGCTACCTTCCTCTGCCTTTTCTTTCTGGTATGCCCAAGCTAATGGGTAAATACCATTATATGCAAGATAGTAGTGATACATGTCTTGTATACCCAGCCCACCTTCATTCCTAGAAATAGATAATCTTTTTAGGCTGATTCTTGGCTTTTTCTCTTTCCAGAGGAACTGTGAGATCATCTTATCTATTTCTTTAAACCATTTCTGGGGTATTTCTTGTGGAATTGCTGAAAATATGAAAGCTATCCTTGGTAAAGTATTCATTTTTAATATCTCCGCCCTTCCCCACAATGATAACAGTAAGCTTGTCCATATTTTTAAATCTTCTTTGATAGATTTCAAGAGCTTCGGGCCATTTAACTCAAATATTTTATCAGTTGGGGATACAATGTTTACTCCAAGATACCTCATTCCCTGAGACTTCCACACAATAGGGGCAGAAATCACATGACTGGGGTTTGCAATGGGGTTTAAGGGGATGGCCTCACTCTTAGACCGGTTAACTTTATAACCAGAAAACAATCCAAAGTCATTAATAAGTTTCATAAGATGAGGGATGGAATGATCTGGCCTAGACAGTGTCAATAATATATCGTCTGCATAAAGATTGACCTTGAAATCATATTTGAAAAGTGGGATACCAGTTATATTATAACTGGCCCTGATGGCACAGGCGAGAGGTTCAAGTGCTAGAGTGAAGATAACTGGAGAGACCAGGCATCCTTGTCTAGTTGATCTGAAAAGTTGAAAAGGGGACGATATTAATCCATTTGTTTTGACACATGCAACTGGATTGTCGTAGAGGGCTTTAATCCATCGCAGGCAGGTTGGGCCAAAACCAAAATTTGAAAGAACATGGAATAAATAAGACCACTCTATCTGATCGAGTGCTTTTTCAGCATCGAGCGAAATTGCAACTGGATGTGGATAATAAAGAGATGCAGCCTCTGACATTACATGAAATAGTCTCCTCATATTATGAGAAGCATGTCTTCCGGCAATAAAACCCACTTGGTCTAAATGAACTAATGAAGAGATGACTTTCTCAAGACACAAAGCCAATGCCTTAGCAAATATTTTATAGTCATTATTTAATAAGCTAAGAGGACGAAAATTTCCCATTTGTGAGTGATCTTTGTTTGGTTTGGGTAATACTGAGTTATTCAGCCTCCATTGTTTTGTTTTATAATTATTAAAACAGGGAGAGAATGTTACAGAAACGGGGGCATGGTCAGAGATCAATATATTGTGAATTTCTGAAGTCATCACATTTTCAATCAGTAGATTTTATAAGAGCACATAATCAATCCTGGAATACGAGTTGTGTACTTGTGAAAAAAATGTGTATTCGCGAGATAGTGGATTAACACATCGCCATACATCAGTTACACCCAGGACTTTTTCGTAATTCATCAAAGGCAGCGGAGAGAGCACTGTCTGCTGGGAGTGACCGCTTTGAGCAATCCAACAGCGGGTCTTTGACTAAGTTGAAATCGCCTCTAAGCAGGATTGGATCCCCCATAAACTTTGATAGGAGTGTAGACAAATTGGCCAGAAACTCAACCTGCCCGTAATTAGGAGCATATACATTTACCAAAGTAATTTTCTTATGTTGAAGAAAACCAGACGCTATAACATATCTTCCATTTTTGTCCGTAATTATCTCAGTAGGATGGAAGGATATTTTCTTAGATACCAAAATGCTAGTGCCTCTTGCCGCTCCATTACCTGGTGCAGTGAAAACCTGGCCTATCCACCTTTGTTTTAATTTCAACGACTCAATTTCGTTCATGTGATGTTACTGGATCATGGCTATGTCACAGGCCAGAGACTTTAAATGTGAAATGATTTTGTACTGTTTCACTTTATTACAGATTCCGTTCACATTCCAGCTAATCACCTTAATAAGAGTACCCATCATAAAGTGTGATATTGTGTAGCCCTGTATATACAATATGGATGCAACGAGTGCTTTCTGAATGTGACGTCATTAAGTCATGTAGCTCTGATAGGTTATTATTGATTTTTATGGAAACTGAATTGCAGCTCTTCATGCTGCTATTTTTCAATAACCATTATAGAATGTTTATTAATCAGAAGTAGTTTTAAGGTCCACACTAGTCCAGACACCATCGTGACTGCTCCACGTAGACTGTGCTTTTTGTTTGTTATTTTCTTAGCTTTCTCTAGTTTTCTGACCTCCCTTACTTCTGCTTTAATAACCTATGACCACAGCACACTACTGAACATTGCTACCAGGACCACTTACCTTTTTTCTGGAGTTTCACATGAGAGCTGCACTTGGCCGAAGGAGATCCTACGGGATGCTGAGTGTAACCAGGGGAACGGGCCTCCGAGGAGAAGCAGAAAGAAGAAACACTGAGGGAAACATGCTGGGGTCAGAAACAGGCTAGGAGCGCGAGCACACCATCCACCTCTTCCATGTATTCTGCCTGCCAACGTCCAATCCATGGACAACAAGTTGGACGACATCAAGGCCCCGGGTCCGCTTCCAATGAGACAGGAGGGACTGCAACATCCTTTGTTTCACAGAGACATGGCTCAGGCCCGAGGTGCCGGACCACAGCGTTCACCCAGCAGAAACATTCTCCATGTTTTGCATGGACAGAACGAAGGAATCCGGTAAATCAAAACATGGTGGAGTGTGTTTCCTAACCAACAACAACTGGTGTGATCCAAGGAATGTTTCTGTTCTGTCGCGTTCATGCTCACTGGACCTCGAACATCTGGCAATCCTCTGTCGCCCCTTCGATCTGCCCCGGGAGTTCTCTGCGGTCATCATCTTTGCCGTTTATATTCTATCCCAAGCGGACACAGACACTGCTCTCACCACACTTCATGATACCATCAACAAACACTACACCAAACACAACACCAAACATCCGGACACAGCCCGCATCATGGCTGGTGACATGGCCGGTGACTTCAACAAGGCGAACCTCATACAGGTTATGTCTAACTTTTTCCAACACGTCACATGTCCCACGAGGGGTGACAACATTCTGGATCACTGTTACACTCCATTCAAGAACGGATACAAAGCCATATCCCTGCCGGCTTTTGGTAAGGCTGACCATGACACCATTTTCCTCATTCCAAAATATAAACAAAGGCTAAGACAGGAACCCCCGCGGCATATTGCGGGTCAATACGGTAGTCTAGAAAACTGGCGATTTTTTTTTTCTCGTGCGCCCCCAAGTAGAGTAACACGGAAGGGCACAAGGCAGTAATTTTGCCCAGGGCGGCAACATGGGCAGAACCGCCACTGTGTTAGATGATACTATTCCTGTGGTGACTGTGAAGGTTTATCCTAATTAGAAACCGTGGGTGGATAAGTCTATCTGCGAGGCTCTGAAAGCACGTACCGCTGCCTACAATGAAGGGCTCATCACCGGAGATATGTCACCGTACAAAGCGGCAGCCTACAAGCTCAGACAAGCGGTGAAAGTGGCTAAGAGGCGATACAGGGATAAGGTGGAGGAACAACTGTGTGACTGTGACAGCAGACGCATGTGGCAAGGACTGCAGACAATTACAGATTATAGCGGACGAGTGAACAACTCGGTTGTTGTGGACTCCTTACTGGCAGAAGAGCTAAACACCTTTTTTGCTTGCTCTGAGGCTGGCGGCGCTAGCACTGGGGCTAGCGCAATCGAAGCAAGTGACCTGACAGGTGAGGAGAACCGCCCACTCTCCCTCTCAGAGCACGACGTAAGGAGAGTGAACAGCAGGAAGGCAGCCGGCCCAGACGGCATCCTGTGCTAACCAGCTAGCTCCGGTGTTCACATCCATCTTCAATCTGTCCCTGGCCCACTCTGTCATCCCCACTTGCCTTAAAAAGTCCACCATAATCCTGTGCCCAAAAAAACCAACCCAGCCGGTCTAAATGACTACCGCCCTGTAGCTCTGACCTCAGTGGTGATGAAGTGCTTTGAAAGACTCATCAAAGACTTCATCTGTTCATCACTGCCGGACTCCCTGGACCCCCTTCAGTTCGCCTATCGCCCCAATAGGAGTATTGATGATGCGACAATGCCACTCCACCCTCTCCCACCTGGACACCGGTAAGGGGAATTATGTGCGTCTGCTGTTTATTGATTGCAGCTCAGCATTCAACGCCATAGTTCCCCACAGACTGGTCACCAAGCTCAGGGACCTGGGGCTGAGTTCCTCACTCTGCTCCTGAGTTCAGAGCTTCCTGACTGGCAGACCACAGGTGGTGAAGGTTGGAGCCCACACCTCCAGCTTCCGTACCCTCAACACTGGTGCCCCCCAAGGCTGCGTACTGAGCCCTCTGCTATACTCCCTGTACACCCATGACTGCACAGCGACACACCAATCCAACATCATTGTGAAATTCGCGGATGACACAGTGGTGGTAGGCCTGATCTCTAATAACAACGAGACGGCCTATCTGGAGGAGGTGGAGCTGCTGTCTTCATGGTGTAAGGACAACAACTTGGACCTGAATGTCGACAAGATCAAGGAGGTGGTGGTCAACTTCAGGAGAGAGAGGCAGAGGATCCACTACGCACCACTCAAGATCTACAGGACCCCAGTGGAGAGACTAAGTAATTACAGGTACCTTGGGGTTCACATCTCTGAGGACCTGACTTGGACCACACACACCACCACCCTGGTGAAGAAGGCTAGGCAGCGGTTGTATCACTTCAGGCGGCTGGGGAAATTCAAGATCTCTACCACGCTGCTAAAAACCTTCTACGCCGCCACAGTGGGGTCTGTGCTTTCTGTGAGCATCACTGCCTGGTATGGCAGCTGCAGCTCCCAGGACAGGAAGGCCCTGCACAGAGTGATCCGATGTGCTGAACGCATCACCCGAACAGCACTGCCCTGCCTCCAGGACATCTACACCCAGCGGTTCAGGTCCAGGGCAAGTCGGATTATCAAAGACACTCACCATCCCAACCATAGACTGTTCAAGTGGCTGCCCTCAGGCAAGCGGCTTTGCTCCATCAAAGCCACCATCAAAACCACAAAACACTTGTATGTATCACCTACCTGCAGTATCAGACACCTCAGCACCTTACTACCCCCTGCTGTCTGACGCTCACAGTATTTTTACTTGCACAGTGCAGGAGTTGTTGCCATTGCATTTCACTGCTGCTGTACTTGTACATTCATGTATGTGACAAATAAAAATCTTGAATCTTGAATCTTGAATCTTGAAGATCTCTGGATAAACATTCAGGGCCCGGCACAAAGTGTGAACAAGCACGACTCGAGTCTCTTTTCTGGTTTCCAAGTGGCTCAGCTGTCATTTCCCTGTCCAGCACCCCCTTGCGGAAACAGTCAAGTCTCTTGTGTCCATCTGAGCTTCATGGGCATGTTGCTCTTAAAATGAGCTGTGCTCAGCTGCAGTGTTGCTGCGTTGCTGTCTTGAGGCAGTTGGAAGTGACTGAGCAACAAACAGCAGCTCTGAAGTCAGTGCTGCAGTTTTCTCTGCTGTTTGAAGCTCAAGATAGTGATGGTGGCCTACATAGGGGGCGCCGGCGAGCGTCCGCTCTGCTTGTCCCACACACAGGGACGCTGCTTCACCTCAGGGAGCTCAGATGGAGTCCTGCTGTCGCCGTAGATGATCTGCTCGTGCGCTTTCACTCGGTGCACGAGCAGATCCGTTTGCTCTGCAGAGAAGCCTTCCTTCTTACATGGAGAATCCTCCATTATAACAGCAACCCACCAAGGTGTGACACACCTGACTGTTAAAGGGGACGGGAGATTGTGTTATGAGTGGAGGCAGGTAGAACCCAAATGCAGGAGAAGGCAGGCAAAAAGCCTTGAAGAAAACAAGAATATTTACAAAACTCAAGAAAACTAAAACATTTGGAACGTGTGCATCACACGCAGTAATGAAAATGACCAAGAACTAAAAAAAAAAAACTAAACTGAAGACAGGACTTAAATACACAAGGAACTGACAAGGAAACAAGACACACCTGGGGAAGGGGCTGGAATACAAGGCAGGAGGACACGGGATTGGCTGAGGGGAACACTGGGGAGGGCAGACAGGACTGACACACCTGAGCTCTGCACTACCAAGAGACATTACCGGGTTAGCAAGGTGTGTTGAGTCTAAAGCCAGAGTTTGACGTGTTACGATGACGGCTCTCTTTTGACCCGGCTTCATCGCCATGGTAACATATGCTAACAACATAACATGCTACTGGCCAGGTTATGTTCAGAGTTTTGACTTAAAATTGCATGTTTTTCTTAAATATAAACCAAGGAAGTCCTATACTCTTTGTAAAAAGTGCAGACAACCAAGGAAAAAGGAAACTGAGGCACTCCGTCTTCTGGTAAACAATAATTATTTTTTAGTGAATTATTTTGGAGCAAGGCAACTGGCAGACCTATGCGTATCGACCAACAGTCTTCTTCAGGGTCTGACAAACAATCAATCAATCTCAATTATATACAGGTGAGGTTGGTATTCAGTTTGACACAATGTATACAACAGAGGGCGCTAAAGGCCATATTGACATGTCAAAAAAAGGGAGGAGGTGTATCCCACAAGAAATATAAACATACAAAAAATAACAAGAAAAAGAATAAACCCCACATCAATAGATGTCCAGTACTGGCATAGAATGTCTGTAAATACCACCAAAAAATATGTACATGCAGTTTGAAAATAGTGATATCTAAAGTTATTTTAAATAAATTGAAGTATTAATCCAAAATATTTTTTGATAAGCAATTATTGCTTTGTTTTTAACATAGCCTCTGTGTATTTTTTTTTTTTTTTTTTCATTTCAAAACATAGCCTCTATGTATTAAATAAGGGCTGCTGTGTCAAATTGTTAGAATATTTCAACACACAAAATACATTGTCACACATGTCATTATATACAACTACTGGGAATCACAGAAATGGCAGAAAGTCAATCTCATCACTAAGTCCAGGAGGTTCAGTGGCCTTTAAAGTGACAATCCAAAAAGTCTCTCGTTGAAGGAGTTTTTTTAGTCTGTCCCCACCTCTTATGTGGTTAGGTACATAGATGATTTAATATTCTTCTATAATGGTGACCTACACAATCTCCAGGAATTCCATAAACGCCTCAATTCCACCAGTGACAGTGTTGAACTCTCATTGGAGTACAGTCAGAGTGAAATACATCTGTTAACCCTGCTGAATGATGCTGAATCTCATCCAGAAAATGCCAGAATAATAAGGCACAGCAGCTCCATCCCACTCTGGAGGATATTTTGATGTTTGGTTCTTATTTGCTGTCAAGTTCATTTGATGCTGCGGTCACCATATCTAATAACACACTGGTTAAAAATCAAAGTCTATCACAAATAGGCCTGATATTATATCAATTACATTTATTCCACTTGATACTGACAAAAACTACAGTCAAGCATGCAGCTGAGCAATGGCAAATGTCTATGGTCGGTTGACCAGTTGAATAATGTTGATCACTCAGCCACCGTTTTTGTCTGGACCCTCCGTCCAGACAAAAACTGTCCTGACCCACCAGGCAGCAGCTCTGTCTAACATCAGCACTGTCACTCCTGTGTTTTACAGTACAAGACCTACAAATTCCAAAAAGGACAGCCTGGAAACTTCTACCCTTTTGTCTTCAATGACACTATGGGTCTTGAGCTGTACAAGGATGGAGGAGTCAGTCCAGAAGACATCATACTGGCCATGAAGGGACATATTAGAGACGGCTACAGGGTAAAATTAACACATTGCAGCTTTGGGATGAAAGCCTCTTTGCTCACAGAAATATATTTAGTGAAAATTCAGTTTATATCATTAATTAGATTAATTTTGCATTGATTTTTAGTTCAATCCTGGATCTAAACTGTCAGACGACAGTCAGTATTACAACGCACACCCAACTAAGAATGAGAAAGTTCAGGTTCTGGTGTGTGTTGTTTCTGCTGACCAAATACCTCTACTGAGTAAAGACGATGTGAAGAAGATAAGGAACATCAGAAGGACGGCCTGTGACCTGGGTAAGAGCAAACATCAGGATGTTCATTAGTCAGGGATTAAAGCAAAAAATTTTTTGACTGAAATTTTTTTTCAGGCCAGTTCATATTCCCCCGCAATGTGCTGCACCACGCTTTAAGAATGGCCCCTTTTCTGCCGTGCGATCGCTTCCCATCACATCTCCATTTGTTTTTCACAGTTTGATCTATTTTTGAAATGTCAGAGCCTTACTTCACTATCAATGCGTCCATGTTGGCATGTGGAAATTTACTGGAATCTTCTTCATGTTAAAGATAAATGACCAATCGAAAAAGTCGGCGACAGCAGCTGTAGTAACACGGAGATTAACATTCAACTTTCATTACATGACGATTAATATGCTCTGTCCCTATTCAAATAAAGTATTAAAGTAAACCCGAACCTCAACGGGGAATAGACACTTATCAAATTAGCTGCTCTCAGATGACGTCATTCATCAGCTATACATTTTGAGTTGGTAAAAAATCCACGTTACATCTGTTAATTCCACTCATGCAGTTACAACAGGGGTCCGTTTCACGAAGCAGGTTCAACAAACTCCGAGTCTTACCCCGAAGTCTGAGTTGATCTACTCAGAGATAGGAAACTCTGAGTTTTTGGTTCCAGAACAGCTGATTTGAGTTAGTTTGATCAACTCGGAGTAGCTTCACCTGGAGTTAAGCGCGTGCACCACAGCTGTAAAAAGACAGCGTCAATGTAGCCCCGATTTGAAGAGTCACCATGGCAACGGGGAAGCGTTGGGCTGCGTTTTTCTACCCAGTTGAATTGGAAATCTTAATGCATTCATACAGCGAGTTTGAACATGTTTTTTTTTTTTGTTTGTTTGTTTTTAAAGTGCAACATCGCTGCAGCGGCTAAGCAGAGGGAGACGGCATGGGAGAACATCGCTGCTCGGGTCAGTGCGTAAGTTTAAATGTAGTCCGTTGCAATCACAATAATATTACAGGGGAAAACTGTAGGTAGTGTCACCGAGTGGAGTGTCTGGACCACTGTAACACCACTGTTTTCTGTTGAGGAGCAAGCACCAGACAACAAACCCAGGAGAGGATTGAAAATATAAAAATATTTCTTTATTACAAAGTTAAAAATGGATAATAAAAAGATACTCCGGAGAGTCTGCTCTAAAAGCGAGAAAGTCCAACAGTCACAGATGTCCAAGACAAATCCTCGTGCAATAGGTTCCAGTGCAGCAGAGGCCCAAAATCTTGTGGGAAAGGAGCACAACAAAATATCCGTCAGGGTAACCAACGACCTATCAGTCTCTACTTATGATGGCTGATTTAGGAACAACAAATAGTAAATGTTTTGGGTGGGGAACTAAATAAAACAGCATAGCAAATCAACAGTCCAACCAAGGTAAACTAAATTAAATAAACAAATCACTGATTGAAAACGTCCATACAACTCAACAAAGTAAAGCCCAACCCAAAACTACTGAAATTTGTTCCTATCGTAGCTGATGGCGGGATGCCCAAAGCTATAGTTATTTTTTTCCAGATAAAAGTTGTAATAACAAATCTGGCCGCAGCGGTTAACAGGGAATATCTCCCAATATACTGTGTAGTGACAGTAGAGGGGTACTTATCTGGAAGAAGGGTGGAACGTGTCCCCACCCCTCCACTTTCATCCAAGGCTTCCCCCTCTCACACTGTGCGTCTCCGTTGTCTCTCTCTGGCTTGTGGCAACCTGTTTCTCCCGGGGCAGCAGCAGCAACTTCCTCCGTTCCGGTGGCCGATAAGCCCGTCCTCGGTCCAAGTCTCACTCTCCCGCTGTCCGCTGGACCTAGGCCAAGACACCTGTCCACTGAAACAGCCGTTCGACCAGCACTTCCCCAACAGCGTTTCTCCGGGGCGTCTGCTACCGTTGACTCCGTCGCTCTGCTCCTCTGCCATCCTCCTGCCCGTCTGCCGTCATCTAAAAGTGCAGGACACAGAGACACCCAACTACCTACACCTGTGGCCTAATTACGCACGCATTAGAGAAAGTGTGTCAATTAGGGGCAGGCAGGCACATGCGCATACACACACACACACACACACACACACACACACACACACACACACACACACACACACACACACACCTCGTCACCCCGTGACAGTAGCCTATTCATTTATTTCATTTAGGTGCAATCCCGCGGGGGAGAAGCGCACTTGGCAGCAGCTTAAGATGAAATATAAAAACATTGTTCAAACAGGTAAGACCTCGGCATAAACATCTATATGCTCAGTCTTATAACCATCTCCCGACGAATATTTAATTCTCTGCGCAGTAACACTGCACCTTCCTCCACGGGGTCGTTGTCAAAAGGACATGCCATGTTCGAGAAAAAAAGTTACCACCTAACTACTAATGGACTTCTAATAAAGGCCTACTGACTGTTTTTTAATTATTATTTTTTAAATAACAAATGGCAGAACTAATATGCCATGCCAAAACTGGCCTGCTGACTGAATGAATGAGGAAGTTAAATACGGTGTGTGTCTGAAAGAGGGCGGACACAGAGAGAAACTCGAGGTTTCATGAGAAAAACCTGGTCCCGCCCAGGTTAGTTTCATGGAGTCTGTTACTGCGGTAGCTGACCGAGAGCTTAAGTTACCTCCCTCTGTGAAACAGGCTAGAGTTACCCCTCTTTCTCTGCTTTGAGTTACCTCCCTTTGTGAAACAGAAAACTCAGAGTTTCCCTCATTTCAGGGTGAACAGACTCAGAGTTTTCACTAAACCTGCTTTGGGAAACGGACCCCTGATCCTTCCCTGAGGGGCAGGGGTGAACCCGCCCTCCTCTGTTTCTGATTGGCTAATACCAAGGCTCTGGTTGGCTTTACTGGTTTACAACAACGTCAGTTTAATGCCTAACATGATTTCACTGGAGAGTCAAAACTGTACCACAACAAAATGCACGTTCAACTTTTTTTTTTTTTTTTGGGGTCTTTCTTTTTCCCCCCCTCTTTTTCCAACTGACGGAAATCCATCTAGAGACGGAGAACTTTAATCCTTGTCATTAGTTTGTGTGTAAAGCTGTGGTGCCACATTGAGATTAGTCAGTGTTACCTTGAAAACTGTATTCTTAAAGGACTGAACAGTTTCCTGTTGTGTATCTGCAGGAATTCCCCAGCTGGCCGTCCTCACCAAAATTGATTTAGCATGCCCAGAGATCAAGGAAGATCTGAAGAATGTCTATGAGAGCAAGAACCTGGAGGAAACAGTGAGATTCTACTACTAATTTTACATTAGACTGCATTCAGATTTTATAACCTTGATTAGAATATAAAACACAGTTCGGACAGTGACACGATATTTATAATTTTGCCCTTGTACACCACCACAGTGGATTTGAAACAGAGTACTCAAGACGTGACTAAAGTGCAGACTTTCAGATTTAATTTAAAGGGTTGAACAAAAATATGGCATTAACTGTTTACTAATGACAGCCAGTTTTATATATTGTCACTAGGGCTGAACGATTTTAGGAAAAGATCTAATTGAGATTTTTCTGGCAGATATTGCGATTTCGATTTTATTTGCGATTTTTCTTCAAATCAAGCTACAGTGTAATATTCACCATGTAGGGGAGCACCGGGGTGGATGACGAAGTTTTCAGTCTGATCCCATTTCCTCCGAAAATAATTGAGACAGAGCTCCCAAAAATTCACACACCCAACTTACACATGTCCTTTACAAATAAAAACTGGATTTTTCGTTGAACGATACTTGAGTCTAAGACAAACAGGCTGAGAAGAGACCGAGGGCCGATCCGTCATTCGTCCCTCCCGTCGGGACAAATGACGTACACAAGAGGGACAATTGATGCACAGCACAAAGTGTGCCATATTTCAGGTTTTTGTGCTTGTTATTCTGTTTAGACTTTAAACACTTGTATTTCTAGACCTTATTCCATATTTGTACCAAAGCATTACACGCTATACGTTCGGAATCCGTTAAAAAGAACCACAGCAATGTTGCCTGTTTGGCGATATGGCCTTAATCAACAGGAAAATGCATTTAGAGTACACTAGTCATAATTTCCTTTCATTTTCATTGGAATATAACAGCCCATGAGCTGTCTCTCTCACAGGAACTCAACCAGAGATAGGTTTCATAACCTAATTAAATCCGAGTTTGACACTGTGCGAGCTCTTTGGCTTATAATAATAATAACAATGATAATAATAATAATAATAATAATAACAATAATAATAATCATAATAATTTGTCTTGACTGTGTTTAAGATTAAAATTTGGCAAATAACTAACAGCATTAGAAAGATATCTTTGGAAGATATCTTTGGAAGCCTTCATAGCCTATTATGTCACTCATTCTGCCCAAAATCGTCTCGTGCACCGCTCTGGTTCCAGCCAATCTCAATGCATCAACCGTCCCACTGCGCTCTGCGTCAACTGCCCCGCCAGTGTCTTCTGTCATTACAGCCTGGAGAGCGGGCACGGCGTGTGTGCACGAAACTTGAAACCTATGCTGTTGTGTAGCCAGGAGATGTGGTAAGAGAATGTACACTACTATATACACTACTCACAAAAAGTTAGGGATATTTGGCTTTTGAGTGAAATTTATGGAAAATGGAAAAAGTTCACGCTACAGTGATATTATATCATGAAAGTAGGGCATTTAAGTAGAAGCATACACTGGTGATTTCCTCATCTCAAGCAATTTCTTGAAACAAAAGCCAACAACAGTGGTGGATATACCACAACAAAAAATGTCAGTGTCAATAACTTGTCATGTGCCTTTGAGCATCAATTACAGCTTGACAATGACGTCTCATGCTGTTCACAAGTCGACTTATTGTCTGCTGAGGCATGGCATCCCACTCTTCTTGAAGGGCGGCCCTCAGGACATTGAGGTTCTGGGGTACAGAGCTCCGAGCCTCTACACGGCGACTCAGCTGATCCCATAGGTTTTCTATGGGATTCAGGTCTGAGAAAGTGCAGGCCACTCCATCTGAGGTACCCCAGTCTCCAGCAGCCGTTCCCTAATGATACGACCTCGATGAGCTGGAGCATCAAACACCTGATGTGAATTTTGCCGTTAAGCTCCTTGTTAGAGAACAGCAACTTGTGCAAAAAGGACTGAAACACTGAACAGTTGGACATGTGCATTCAAAAGTTTACAGAAGGTCACATTAAGTTCACCTGTAAAGGTTATAATGCATTTTAGGTTCATCCTGAAATTTCACCCGAAAGCCGAATATCCCTAACTTTTTGTGAGTAGTGTATGTTTGCTAACTGGGACAGGTGAACACAATTTCTTATTCAAAATATGGAGAATCGAAAATAATTAACTTACATGGCTGAAAAAAGTATTTCCTCGCTAGCTTCTCGAAAAATGTGTCAATCCCGCTCAAATTTTGAATGAAGCTCGTTCACGCTCATATGCACAGGCATGTGTAATCACGTGACTGCAGGTCAAACACTTATCGAGAAATCGTGAAC
The DNA here is from genome assembly GCF_902150065.1 of Myripristis murdjan. NCBI lineage: Eukaryota > Metazoa > Chordata > Actinopteri > Holocentriformes > Holocentridae > Myripristis > Myripristis murdjan. Next base: position 2,019,994 of record NC_043986.1, read on the forward strand.
GCATCAATTGCCCCGCACGTCAACTGCCCCGGCGCTCCCCTACAGTAACAGATTTAAAACATGACAGAAAATTACATCACACCATCAAAACATTAAATGCTATTTACTCTAATGCAAGGATGAATACTAAAAGGTAAGAATTGCTTCCATGTATTTATTGCTAAGAAACATGTACATTCTTTAAAAGTCCTTGATAGTTGGGGGCCTTACGGCAAAGTTCACGCAAATTCATCTACAAGCGCCAAATTTGGCACAGATGTAGCTGAAGGCATACGGAAATTATTTAGCCAGGGCGCCCGAGCCTTAGACCCCTGATGCCAAGATGGCGGCCAAATCCAATATGGCCGCTGCCTGAAAAGGGATTCGGCTATAACTTTTGAACCAGATGAGATACAAATACAAACTTGATGTGTATTTTAACTTTTTTGACCATGGGAAACCCATAGGAATACTTACATTTATGATTGGGTATATCAGGACCCCAAATTTCTAAAATCTTTAGCTACAGATTTTGAACCAAATGAGCTACAAAGGACTATATGGTCTCTATTTTGTGTATACTGACCATGGGAAGTCCATTGATATTCTTATATTTATGCTTGTGTGAGTCTGGACCCTCTATTCTTTTCAAGACTGTGGTTGAAAATCTTTTTTTTTTTACTATAACTTTGAAGGTTTTTCTCAATGTCGATTAGTTTCCTTATAAAACTGAAGTGCTTTCAGTGTAACCCATGTGTATGCATTTAGAAGTGTAATCATAAGACACAATTATTTTTGCCAGGCAATATTTATGTAAGGTAAAATTATTAAAAGAATAATAAAATTGTCAAATTGTCCAAAACAGTTAAACCAAGGGTTGCTTAGCATAACAACAAACAGCAACAACATGAATTCTCTTTCTTATTATCTCTCTCTCATTTTCATGGTGTCTCTCACATGAATTATCCTAATCATGCACAGATCACTCATCGTCTCCACCACCATTGTTAGTACAGGCACCCTCACATGCACATATAGAAGTTTAATGAACTCTACAAACCTTCTTGCAGCCACAGTGGAGGAGAATGGTGCAAGCTTTACAGGCGTCTGCAAGACTGGTCCAGTACGGTGCCCAAGTCTTGCTCGTCGAGTCCCTATGCCATCCCCATGTACTGAACTCTGGGATAGCTTGCTGCACAGTGGTTGCTTGGTTCCAGAAGAAGCTGGTTGCGGTAGTGCCCTTTTGGTGTGCTGTATCAGTGCAGCTTGGGTGGGAGGCAGGTTTTCAAGAGACTTGGTACCAGTTGTGAAAAGGTGATGTCTCGCTTCATCAACGCGGCTGGAACCACAGCTCTTGCTGTACATGATGACAACCATACGCTCCAGTCTTTGTACATGGACATCATTGTTGATCTGTTCCGGGTCTGAAGTGAGGGTAACCAGGGATTCTGTGAGAACTTCATCGTCCATCTTGCTCACTAGCATGGAGTAGCACTACTGTATGTGTCCATGGAGCTCTCCATACATGTACAGTCAGCCAGAATTCTCAATATTATGCTCAATTTGCTTAATGTTTCCCACATCTAGACTGGAATTCTGACATATGCCTTCTATTCCCTATTCTCTATTATTCCCTACTTTCTCAATTAGAAATGTTGTGGGAATATTGTGAAAGTATCAATTGGAAGGCAATTGCTTTCTTGTAAATGTGTAGCCTACATTTGGGGTATAAACATGGTCAATAATAAATTTAAGCATTCCTGTGTGTTTGTCATGGTTAACAATTTTAAATAGACATTAAGTTTTCAATTGCAGCTGATTTGGTTAAAAAGTTGTTGCTAAACCTTTTTTTTTTTTTTTTTTTTTTTTTTGGACAGCAGTCATATTGGATTTAGGGTATTTGGGGGTCCTGATATACCCAATCACAAATGTAAGTGTTTTTATGGGTTTCAATCAATCAGTATCTTTATTTGTCCCCAATGGGGCAATTAGTATTGCAACAGAGGAAGCACACACACAACAAAGTAAACAAATACACATGACATAGTAAATTACAATTCCAAGTGCATATTATAGACAATTATAGAAAAAAAAATTGAAAATAAAAATAAATAAATATATGATCACTCGAATTAGAGAGATCATTTCATGTTAGGAAGACTATTCCACCCATCTACCTTTTCCTCCTTCCCATGCTCAAAAAAGGTAAAATAGACATCAAGTTTGTATTTGTATCTCATCTGGTTCAAAAGCTATAGCCGAATCCCTTTTCAGGCGGTGGCCATATTGGATTTGGCATGTCTGCAGTCTCAAACCTGAAATACTCCCATATGACCGACGTCCTGCTTTTTTTGGGATTAAGGGCCCTATCTTGCGCCAGACTCCCTAAACCCTTTATTTGCGGATTTATGGTTGCGCAAGAGGCGTTCCCCCGTAAAAGTTGCTATCTTGTGCACCTCCCGCTATCTGCAAAACACCTGCGCTACCTGCTATATTATGCATAGGCGTGTTTTGGGCATTACGCCAGTTAAACCAATCAATGTGCCAGGTGCCATTGTCTTTAAGGGCAGGCTGCTGTATCCTAAATCCTAAATCCTAAATCCTAAACCCGCGATGGAGAGAGGGAGGTAGATTTTCTCAGGGGTTCTACTGAGGCTAAAGCAAGTTGGCTTTATATATATATATATATATATATATATATATATATATATGTATGTATATATACATATTATATATTATATTATAGGCGAGTTAATTCGGGAGGTGGAGCCACATGTGTCCAAGTGGACGTGTCACAAGGTTGTACTGATTGAATAAAATCCCCGGGCCACACCACACACACACAAGAGGCAGAGGTGGAACTATGTGTAAACTAATTTATTGACAAGGTAGATTGGGCAAATAAAATATTAAGAATAAAAATATAGCACAGCTGCTGGCTTATGATAAAACAATAAAACGTGCTGGCGTAAGTGTCCAATTAAAACAGTCTGTCCTCTAAACACTCTATATGAGTAATATACTGAGTCCATTCCGGCGGCGTCCCGGTATCAGTCCGACTGTGTGCGTGCGCGCATTGAAACCGCCTGGACGCGCTCTTGTAAAAGCCCAAACTTTAGGGAAAGCGGATAGCGGGTGGTCCCTAAAGTGTGTGCACAAGATAGCAATTTTAGGGATAGCGCATGAAACACGCCCACGGACACACCTCCAGGCGCAAATGACGGAGTCGGCATAAGGGTAGCGGGTAGCGTGGGCGCAAGATACCGTTTAGGGATAGCGGAAGTTCCTAAATCCGCAATTTGCGGGTAGCGGGTAGTGGCAGCGGGTAGTGGGTGGCACAAAATAGGGCCCTTAATCCTCTAACTCCGCTTCTGGTTCAGCCGAAGCCACTTCAAAACACGTTATTTAGGTACACCAGCTTGTTGTTACTGAGTGTGTATGAGTGTGTATGCTGTCAACACAGTTGACACAACAGATCCTGGGTCAGTTAGGAGTGCTGCAAAAAAACACAGCTTTCGCGATCACATAATTGCATTGTCTGAAATCGCAATTTATCGCCACATTATTTCGTTATAATTATCATTCAGCCCTAATTGTCACACCATTTTCAGAAGTTCTCAAAAGTCATCGGACAAACTATACATAACATGCATAATTAAGTATAGGGATTGTATTCAATATTTGGAGGAAAATCCCTTGCAGTCTCTGCCTGCCTGAAGTCTGGAGCCCACGGACAACATGACCAAACTCTGAGTTTCCTCCCCTGAGCTGCTCTGAAGCCTTTACTGCAGCTTCTCCAGCTGCTGCTGCTCTGTGGGTCTTTCTGCCTTCAGTTTGGTCTCCAGCAGGTGAGAAGCAGCTCAGTTGGTTCAGGTCTGGGGACTGACTTGGTGTAAAGCCCCTGCAGGATCATCATGGGGTTTTTGGCTTCCCTTGGGGAGGTGTGTCTAACCTGTTCTCTCCCTGCAGCTCATTGATTAGTAACTCTGCTCACCTGGGCCCAGTGTGCTGAGGTTACTTAAGCTCCTGCAGTAGGCCAGCTCTCCCTCTCTTCTCCCCTGGCCATCTTTGCAGGCACACTGTGCTTTTGATTTGGTGATGTTGATTTGAGCTTTTCCTTTTGTCATGTCTGCACTTTTACAACACCCTCACACACATACTCACTCATGCACACCACACACCACTGACTTTACTGATGTCCACATCTTATCTGGTAAACATTTAAATTGGTCTAATTTGGTTTAATCTGGTTTAATAAAATATCATTTGGCCTGTTAGCATGGTGTTGTCACTCTTCTTTGTTTTGACTGCCTGAGCCAGGTCATGACACTTGGCCACTGAAGAATATTCCACCTCTTTGCTTTCAGTAACTCCTGGGTTTCTTTCTCAGTGTGTTTTGGGTCCCTGTCCATCTGCACTGTGAAGCTCCGTCCTGTCAGTTTAGTGGCATTTGTCTGAATCTGAGCAGACAGTAGAGCCCTATAAACATCAGAGTTCATCCTGCTGCTGCCATCAGCAGTCACATCATCAACAAACACCAGTGATCCAGTTCCACTGGCAGCTGTAACATAACACGCCCATGCCATAACAATGATGTGCTCTGCTTTGGCTCCTCAGCTGCTCCTTTCATTCTTAACACTTTTCTCTTCCCATCATTCTGGTACAACTTCATCTTCCTGTCATCTGTCCAGAGAACCTTGTTCCAGAATCCAGAGTGTTTTTGACTTCTAGACGTTGTGAACGGGTTTTTCTTCACCAGGGAAAACATTCTTCAGTCAACCACTTTAAATGTCTGCTGTGGTCTTCCAGGCTTTTTGGTGTTGCTGAGCTCACTAGTGCATTCCTGCTTTTCCAGGATTTACCAAACTGTTGATTTGGCTGCTCCTAAAGTTGTTGCTATCTGTCTTATGGTTTTTATTTGCTTTTTTAACCTAATGATGGCCTCCTTCACCTGCATGGACACCTCTTTGGATCACATGTTGAGGGTTCTGATAAACAGCTAACAAATGTAAACACAAACACCTGGAATGAACTCCAGACCTTTTATTTTCTTAATTTGTCATGGAATAACGAGGGAAAAGTCCACACCTGGACATGAAACAGCTTTTAGTCAAGTGTCCAATAGGGGTGGGAACATGTAGGGGAGACTGGGGTAAGATGAGCCATTTTTTATATTTAGGATCACTACATCAAGGCAATCATAGTTTTGTCGCTAACTAATATATGTGCATATATTTCAGGATGTTGTGCATCTCTTCAAACAAACAGAATGAGTGTAAACATAACTGTTTCCATAATATAACATGTCCAAAAAAAGTGGTCTCGTGGCTCAACTTACCCCGTGTCTGGGGTAAGTTGAGCATAGGAGCGGGGTAAGTTGAGCCGTATCCCTACTCCCCCCACCCTCCTCCCCACCTCCACCCCACCCCTCCCTCACCATCTCCCTCCCTAAATAACAGTCACTTCTTCACATTCATGTGTATTTTTATTTATTAAACACAATTCAACAGGTACAATAAACAGCTGTGGGCTTGGGAAGAGAACATTAACAGCTGTGTTTTTGGAAAGAAAACACTAGAACACTAGTTTCTTGGTGTCCTTGCTGACAGTAAGGTCAGTTATGAACATATGAACATAACATATTTGAACATTGAACCAAAATACACTTACCCCACACACTTAATAAATAATTAATATTATTTATTTATTCATTCATTCATTCATTCAATATTTATTTAATATTTAAGACATTTAGGACACTTATTAAGTGTATGGGGCTCTGGCATTCTCCGGCATTTCTGCCTCAACACTTCTTCTCCAGCTGTTCCTGGGGCGGCTCAACTTACCCCTGGCCAAGTGGCTCAACTTACCCCAGAGCTACCATTTTGACTTTTTTAGTCCTCACAGCTAAAATGGTGCACTTTTATGCTAGGTTTATGACCTCATGTTGTAGCTCATAGATACCACAACTGATGTATAAAACAAATTTAAAATTATCTGTTTTGGTCTTAACACAATTCTCAGGAAACTGATGATAGACTAAATTCACTTTCAAGAGTAAAAAATGTTTTTTTGGAAATAAATGTCTAACCACTTTACCCATGTGGTTCTTACCTTCACAGACTCCATGAAATGATGCCTTCCTCTTAAATATTTGGTCACATGATCAATGTTTTTTACCGTTTCCTAGCAACAGGGGGTGGCTCAACTTACCCTTTGGCTCAACTTACCCCAAGGGCAAAATTATGAATGTTGTGTCACTGTCCTAATACTTATGGACCTGGCTGTAACTGTAGTTTCAATCAAGCAATCTCAGTATCTGACCAAAGAGCAATTCTTGAAGTCAACCATGACGTTCATTACCTTCTACTTAGATGGAGAGATTCAGTGATTCGGTGGGAATTCCAATGAGATGCATCTTTCCTGTGAAGAACTACCACAAAGAAATCAGTGTAAACAATTATGCTGATTCTCTGATTCTGAGTGTCCTCAAACAGATCATCGACTTTGGAGGAGACTTCATCAACAACGGGAAACCTAAGTGACTTTCATTTGGCTTTCAGAGATGTTCATGGCATTATAGAAATGGCATAATCCCATTGACACTGATGCATGGAATTTTTAACAAAAGGAAGTGAGATGTAGACTTGTTTTGTACTCTAGGATGTAACTGCCATGAAAAAAAAAATCAAATAACATTTTATTTCTCTAATTCACTGGTTGGTTCTCAATGCTGCCACTCCCTCTTCATTCATTCTGTAGCTGGTCACCCTCTCTCCCTCTCTCTCGCTCTCTCTCTCCCTGACTGTTGAACCAGCCTAGATCACTGCAGGGGAGATTCCCTTACACTTACACAGAATGTATTTGGTGTGCAAAAGCAAAGAGCATAGAACAGAAAAGAAAAAACACTACTACTATTAATTGATTGGAAAAATGTGACTAACTTGATTTCTGTTACTTTTGTGAATTTCCCAGTCTGGGATCAATAAAGTATACCTATCTATCTATCTATCTATCTATCTATCTTTGCTTGTAGTAATAAAAGAATGGCTATGGGACCTCGTGTGCTTGTTTTATCATTGCATCATTTCAGAACCATGTCAATTGAATGAGTAACATTGAATGAATAACTTTTGGTTTAAAATGTTCACAGAGCTAGCTGCATGTCTTATTAGACCCTCCAGAAAAACGCGGCCAAAAATCCTTGATTATGCGGACTAAAATCCTTGATTCCGCGGGCTAAAATCCTTGATTATGCGATTAATTATGCAGGGTTTTTATGTCATTTTATGTGGTGAAATTGCGGGAAGTTGCGAAGTATGTGAATAGTTGTGAAATATGCGGAAAGACGCGAAATATGCGGGGCTAACCGGGGTACTGGGATATTGGCAGCGTGAGTGTGTGCTGTATGTGTTTTTCCTCCTCCTGTCTGTCTTTCTCTTCGGTTATGATTGTGGCCTGTTCATATAGTGTTCTGATGACTGAAAGTTTGCGCACTGTGGGTGCTCTGAAGTGAAAATACATGGATTTGGCAACACATTTTAAGAGTGTGTGGATGTCATCAACTGTCAGGTTTGTGCATTTTTTGAGGGTCTGGTCTTCCTTTAGGCGTTCTTGCACGATATGTAAAGTGACATCAACGGGGGTTTTGGTGAATAGTGACACAATGCCGTGTGATATGAGGATTTCGTCTTTTTGCACTGTTACAAGGTTCAAGGTTATCTTTATTGTCCCTATTGGGAAATTGATTTGCAGCCAGGAAGTCCAATACATATAAAAAACATCCAATACACATAAATATACACAACAATCAACCACTGTTAAGAACAACAGCACGTAGGGGGCAGAGTAATTATAAGAGTACGTTCAAACACAATGTTCAATCAAAACGTGAGGTGATATAGCAGCAGACTGTGTAGACAGCAACTACAGACAGCAGTCAATACTACACCCCACTATTTAACATTATTTAACATTATAATAGCAGCAGGAACAAATGAAACCCTGTATCTATTTGTCTTGATAGGAGGCACCTTTAACCTCCGACCTGAAGGTAACAGTTCAAACTCGGTCTGAAGGGGGTGATCTAAGCACTCCTGAATGGAAGTGGCCTTTTTAGTCACCTGCCTTTTATAAAGGTCTATAAGATGGGCAGAAATCCTACTGGCCACATTAATAAGGCTACCAAGCCTGTTTTTGCTGGCTACAGTCAAGTTCCCAAACCAGGCAATGATACAAAATGTTAAAACAGATTCAATAAAACTTCTGTAGAATAGAGTCATCATCTCTGAGGACACATTAAAAGAGCTCATTTTCCTCAGAAAATAAAGACGTTGTTGAACTTTTTTTGTTGTGACAGCGACATGAGGGTCAAAACAGAGTTTCTTATCAAGAACCACTCCAAGATATTTATAGCTGTCCACAAGTTCAATCTCAGTGCCACTGATGTTGGTGAGTACAGGACTATGAGGGGCCTTTCCAAAGCTGATTAGCATATCTTTAGTTTTAGACACATTCAACTGCAGAAAAGACTCATCACACCAAGAAACAAAATCATCAACCACAGGTCCATGTTGTAGCTCATCCCCTTCTAGGAGACTAACAATCACCGAATCATCCGCAAATTTGATAATATGTCCGTTGGAATGCTACGGCAGTCATTAGTATACAATATATAAAGTAGAGGAGAGAGACAGCAGCCTTGAGGAGACCCAGTAGAGGACTGCAGCTGGTGGGAGAAAGAGCCATTCACCCTCACACACTGAGACCTGACAGTCAAGAAGTCCAGTATCCAGCCCACAAGATTAAGATCCAAATTAAAAAGGTGTATTAGCTTGTCTGCTAAAAGATGTGGCTGGATAGTGTTAAAAGCTGACGAGAAATCTATAAACAACAGTCTAGCATGAGCTTTTGTCCCTTCAAGGTGGCGATACAGAAAATGTAGCAGCGTGGTAGTGGCATCCTCTACACCTCTGCCACACCTGTAGGCAAACTGCATAGGATCAAGGAGTGACTCCACCTGTGTTAGAACCTCCTGTTTAATTATTTTTTCAAGTGTTTTCATAACTAAAGAGGTCAATGCTACAGGCCTGAAGTCATTTAATGTTGCTGGGTTTTTTGTCTTTGCAACAGGGACAATAATGGCATGTTTCCATAATTTAGGCACCTTCTGTTGCTGAAGGGATAAACTAAAAATAAAATGGAAAATGCTGCTCAGCTGCTCAGCGCAGGTTGCCAGAACCTTACCACCTATATTATCTGGCCCAGGACTCTTGCTTGGCTTAGTATGTCTGAAATATTTTTGCACACTTTTCATGTCAATAACAAAATCAGGAGGGGCTCTAGTGTTGCTCCTCAAAACATTGTGTGTTTCACTGAAGTCCATACAATTAAATCTTAGGTAGAAATTATTAAGCTCATCAGCTAACTGTTTGTCTGAATTATAACCAGACAGGGCAATGTTGCTGCTGACTTTGTGATTTAACCCCGTCATAGCTTTCATACCATGCCAGGCTTGCCTTAAATTATTACTACCCAACTCAGCTTCAATTTTGTCCCTGTACCTGAGTTTAGATTTTCTTATTTCTGACCTGATCTCCTTTTTAGTTTCTTTCACTTCAGAGACATTACCCTCATTGAAAGCTTTTTTTCCTTTTTTGTAACAGACCCTTAAGTGCAGATGAAGCCCAGGGTTTGTTGTTAGGAAAAATCTTTACAGTCTTTGTGGGAATGACATTGTCTTCACAAAAGGAAATATAACTACACACAATGTCTGTTAACTCATCAATATTGTCTGAGGACTCTGTAAACACTGACCAGTCAGTGCAATCAAAGCACCCCTGCAGGGCAAGAGAAGAGTCCTCATTCCAGACCTTAACCTGCCTTTTGCACATCTTCTCCTTCCTCAGCACAGTCTTGTAAACGGGTAAAAGATGCACAGTATTATGATCAGAAGATCCAAGGGCAGGCCCCGCCACAGATTTATAGGCTCCCTTTATGGAGCCGTAACAGAGGTCCAAAGTTTTATTATGACGCGTGTGACAGCTAACATACTGATGGAAGCTGTTCAGAGATTTCTTTAAGTTACAGTGATTAAAATCTCCCAATATAGTATTTGGGGCATCAGGGGAGATAGATTGAAGTGTCTGTACCACTCCAGAGATGGTGTTCGCTGCAGCGTAGGCTTTAGGATGTAAACAACAGTGACAAACACCTGAGGGAATTCCCTCGGCAGATAAAACGGCCTCACAGACACCGACATGAGTTCTATGTCAGGTAGGCATAACTGCTCCCGCACAGTAAAGTTGTTGCACCATCTGCGATTGATGTACAGACACACACCCCCTCCCTGCGTTTTTTTGCGTTACCTCACTGTCCCGATCCAGTCGTATAGGAGGACCGAAGCCGGTGTTACGGATTAACTGGTTTCTGTGTTAACTGGTGACCTTTGTTTGTAAACATCGAGCGTTTCTCGTGGCAACAGCAGATGTTCTAATCACGGCGAGGGGACGCAGCTGTCCTGGCGAACGCCTGAATGACTATTATTAAATCTCGTTTATAATTTTCAAGACTTGGCTAACTATCTGCTCAGCTTAGCTTGTTGGTGGTTCATGTGGTTTAGTGAAACGGTGGGATCAGAAATCTACCCCATATTTTGCTTTATTTTCTTCAAAATAATAATAAAAAAAAATATATCCACCCAGGGTTCCATACCGGGTGTGAAACCTAAAAGAAATAATGCAAGTCATTTAATTAGACCTCTAAACTGGCATACCTGTTGTGGGCTATATCTGACAATATAATACATGTCAGGCAATTACAACCACATGGCCTCCTTCAGGCCTTGTATACTTCTGCCAGATTAACTTGTGACCACTGTTACTGCGACGCACACAAATCTGTCTCCACCTTTTGAAAAACCTTTAATAAAAGCTGAAAGTCTACACTTCAATCACGTCTTGATTACTCCATTTCAAATCCACTGTGGTGGTGTGCAAGGGCAACATTATGAATATTGTTTATCTGTCCAAATACTTGTGGACCTAACAGTAAACAAGTAAATAACGGTTTGCACATAAATTCATCGTTTACTCCGAAAACATTGCAGATATTTATTTTGTAAAAAAAAACACACACACAAAAGTATTTAATGTCAGGCGAAAACAACCACACAGCCTCTTGCTGTTTGCCAGATTAACTTGTGACCGTTGTTAATAAACTATAGTGACTACAATGAATTTGTTACATCGCAACATGCATACAGCTGGCCCTGCAGTTTACAATACAAATCGATTCCCCAGTGGATGCAACAACTGCAAACAGTTGCTTCGTGTGGTTTTATGGGATTACTTAGCCTTCATGATAAAATTTGATGCTGTCCTTTTTATAATAGCGTTGGATACAGTTGTTGCATCCACTGGGGAATCGATTTGTATTGTAAACTGCAGGGCCAGCTGTATGCATGTTGCTCTGTGTCAAATTCATTGTAGTCGCTTTAGTCTATTTCCCCCAAATATTATCCAAGCAGACAAAATCTCCGATGCTCGACAAGCGCTGAGCTTGAGAGGCACTACAACGTGTGTGTGTGTGTTGTGTGTTGTGTGTGTGTGTGTGTGTGTGTGTGTGTGTGTGTGTGTGTGGCTGTTATCATCGCAGTAACAAGTTAATCTGTCAGAAGTATACAAGACCTGAGGCCTGTATCACAAAGCAAGCTTAGTTTTCGCTGGATTAGCCAGACCTATCCGGCTACACTAATCGAGATCATGGTGATCAGGGATAAGCGGTATCACGACGCTGGTTATCAACTCGCTCACTCGATCCAGGTTTGCCTCATCAAGAGCTGTGAACGTGCACGTATAAGGGGCGGAGTCTGAGACAGCCGACCAATCACAAACATGAACCACAAGGGAAAAAAGCACAGCGTATGTCACGGCGGAGGAGCAGCGTGTTATAGCCTACAGGAACAGTATGAGGAGGAAAACAACATCTACACACTAAATCGAACACCGCGGCTGCCGCCAAGAGAAGGCAGAATGCTTGGCAATGAATTGCCGACTGCATAAATGCGCAAATTACACATCAGTGGCTTAAGTCCACATCTGACGTTGAAACCCATGCACTCACTGCACAGATGTGTTGCGTGTATGACAGGTATAGTTGAATTCCCCCACGTGTAACGCCTCAGCTGTCAATCAGGCCCATTCTCTCACACAGGAATAATTTGCCCCCCAAAAACATTAAGAGCTAATTAATTGTGCCATTTTAAATGTCCCTAAAATGTTGTGAAACGCCTCTAAAAATATTTTTGATTATCAAATTTCCTTTAATGATCTCTCGTGTGTTTTCCTCTCCTACAGAGTGTCAGCTGTGTATAGCAGGCAGCTGTTAGCCAGGCCGAAGTGCTGCTTCACGTTACATACATTACATCACGTCCTTTCTCTCATACAGAGAGTCGTCGGCAAAATCTAACGGGTTTGATCGGTCAAGGAAAATCCTTTCACACCGTAATGCTCTCCGGGATCCTCAGTGATTGGACAGGCCACGGTTTGGCAAACAGCTGATTGGCCAGGGGGCAGTGCTTTATGTAGGATTCAATCCAGGATAGGATTAGGACAGGTTTTCTATCCCGATCAGAGGTGAACCAGCTTTGTGATACAGAAAATCCGGAGTTGAGCCTGAAGTGATCTTGCTAACACCTTAATCCCGCTTCGTGATACAGGCCTCTGGAGGAGGCCATGTGGTTGTTATTGCCTGACATGTGTTATATTGTCAGAAATACCCCACAACAGGTACGCTAACCTAGTAGGCTAGTCTAATTAAATGACTTGCATTATTTCTTTTAGGTTTCACACTCGGTATCGAACCCCGGGTGGATAATTTTTTTATTTTGAAGAAAATAAAGCAAAATATGAGTCGATTTCTGATCCCACCATTTCACTAAAGCGCATGAACCACCAACAAGCTAAGTTGAGCAGATAGTTAGCCAAGTCTTGAAAATTATAAGAGAGACTTAATAACAGTCATTCAGGCGTTCGCGAGGTCAGCTGCGTCCCCTCGCCGTGATTGGAACATCTGCTGTTGCCGCAAGAAACGCCCGACGTTTACAAACAAAGGTCACAAGTTAGCACGGAAACCAGTTAATCCGTAACACCGGTCGCCACATGAGCAGCGCCCATCATGTATTTACGTTGTTGAGATCTTGTGCCAGTTGTTTTGAGTTCTTGCAATGGTGTTCTGTGGTGGTCGTATGCATCTTGTGTTATTTTCTTGGTTACCAGTAAAGGTTGCAGTAGTGTTTTCAGTGTCCTTTTCTTATCTTCTGTGAGGTCTTTTTTCAATATTTCATAAGTGTCTCTGTCCGCTAGCACTGCTTTCATCTAAGTTTCCGTGTCCATTATGACTGAAGTTCTGCCTTTGTCAGATGGTAGAATGGTGATTGTTTTGTCCTGTCTGAGTGAGCTGATTGCTTTCTCCTCTTCCTTTGTGATGTTGCTCTGGGGAAGTTTGGCTGATTTGAGCATACCTGCTACTGTGTTTCAGAGTTCTGCTTTTCTGCTCCCTGATCTTGTAGTTTTCTGACATGCGAGTTCTGTGGCTAAAATGTGTTCATCTTTTGGTATTTTTGAGGGTGTGATGGCGAAGTTTAGGCCTCTTGTTAAAACTGTTTTTTTTGCTCTGTTAAGGTGCATTGCATAACCATTTATCGTTGGTTTTGACATGTGTTGGTCCGCTTCTGTTTTTTCCTTATACTAGTTTGTTGAGTTTTTTGATTTAACGTTGTTTTGGGTGCTGTGCCCAAGTTAAAGCATTTTCAATTTGGGTGCAGTGTGCACAGGCGCTGGCGCCAGCCTCGCGCTGCACCCAGCTCGGTGCAGACCAGTGCGACCTTGCCTCCTGGCTCCTGCTTAACTGCTGCTGTTGCTATGGCGGGGCGGGCACAGTGTAGCTTAGCAACACCGAGTGACAGCGCTTTGACCAATGAAAAGAGAGTACATACTCACTGATGTGTGTGAATGAGCTCCGCTCATTGGTCAAACAGTGGGAGAGGGGGCAGACTCTAAGGGCTCTAGTTTCCCGGCGCAGCGCAGGGTGGCGCAGTGAGGCGCACCCCGCGCAGAGCTAGTTTCGACCAGCGCAACGCGCGAGGCGAACGGTTTCCAAGTTTCGCAGACGGATGTGCGCTGAGATGGGAGTGGCGGCGCAGCAGGGGGAGGTGCGGACAGATTCAGCTTGGCGCAGTGACAGTTTCGTTCCAAAAGGCTTCGCCGAGGTGCGCCAAAAGCTCGCCTCCTGAAACCACGTCTACTTTCGGCGCAAGGCGCAGCGTGGCTGGCGCAGTGGAAGTTTGGCTGACAGGCGGGCAGTGCGCACACGTCACCACAACCTCACAGATTAACAATGCAATAAATACCCACAAAAACCACTATTCAATGCTACTATCTCAATCAGCACATAAATGTATCTCCATATTGACTGTCCCGTCACATCTGATGTCAGATCAAAGGAGATTGGCACCGTTTGGCAGCGTAATGGAAACCCAACCTGATCATCTGTCAGTCAAACAATGTGTCCCGTACAGTGATGTCTTTTTTCCAGTCATGGTGTCTGGCGCTGCTCCTGTTAACGACACAGTTCTTCTTCCATATATATAAATATTCCACTCTGGGTTTTCATTACCGGACTATGACTGGTAAAATCTGCCAAAGTCCGGTAATTTTTAAATGTCCGGTGAAAATATTCACAATTTGAATTTTATTAAAACAGTCAATTTCCACGTAATTTTATTTATAATTAAAAAAAAAAAAATAGACTGCGTGATCCCTGTCTCCGGTGCAGGGACGGTTTTTGCTATGGGCAGTGTGGGCGCAATCTACTTGGGGGTGCACAAGAAAAAAAAATCGCCAGTTTTCTAGACTACCGTATTGACCCGCACATGCCATCAGTACCATCAGTCGGCATCAGGCGGGCTGGCGGGCCGGCCGCGGCACTGGGCGGTACCGCGTCCACCCGGTCTGGTCTGCCGGATCTGACAGGTGAGCGGCTTAATGCCAGCCAGTGCCGGCTCGCCTGATGCCGACTGATGCTGCCCCGGTTGGAGTAGTAACATGAAAGGACGCAAGCCAGTAATTTCACCTAGAGCGGCAACATAGGCAGAACCGCCACTGCTCCGGTGTACCAGAGGGAGAGAGAGGGTTTTTTTTCTGCAGAACCGGATCAAAACAGCAGCGAAGTCGCCTGGGGGAGAACAAGGTCACAAGACTGATGCACATTGCAAGTTGCGGAGAGACACTTGAAACTTTTGATTTTAATTCAGCTGCTGAATTAAGTTTTTATTGCATCTATTTGATTTCAAGTTGGCAGCACGCCGCGTTATTAAAATGATATGAGCCCGTTTTTTTGTTTGCAAATTGTAGTTGCAATTGTATGCAATGTTCATGTTAAAAGAGCACAGGCTTGTGCAATATTTATTTATTTATTTTAGACGTTATGCACATGAGTCAATTGACGGCACTAATTTTATTTGATACAGCCTGCTTTTCAATAAAAAGATTACGCTATAAATTGACATGCCTTGATATCATTCTTATGTAGCCTGCATATAATTTTAAGGTCAGTAAATTCAGATAATATTTGACCGGAATTTCAAACATTTGTCCGGTAAATTGAAAACCTGCCGGTCACGTTGTCCGGTGCCAATTTTTTCTAACGGAAACCCTGATTCCACACATATTGAAAATGTAAAATGCATCAGTTCCTTGCCAGACTCTGGGCGTTTAGAACAGCGAATGTAAAAGCTTTCATGAACCGGATTTTGTTTTAATCTCTAGTGTGTTGTTGCATCAGTAAGTGATGGAGTCGAAAGTTGCAAAACAAACATGTAGGCTATTTATATGAATATGGCGAGGATTATCCTTTGAGGTAAAAACATTCATTAAAAATGGGGGCTTCACAGTAAAATTTATATTTGCTCGTAAAAATCAATAACTTTAACAGGCGGTGACAGAGCTGGAAAAAAAGAGATGCGAGGCAGGTAGGTAAAGGAAAGACAGGGGACTCAGGAAGACGAATTTAAGGATAGATGCATGGATGGATGGATGGATGGGTGGTTAGATGGATGGGTGGACAGATGGATGGCAGGTAGCTCCAGCAACATTGCAGCAGCCAAGACTGGCCTCACTGCGTGTGTGATGCGGCTGCTCTCCTCGTCCATGTCAAATGTGTAGACTACCACTATGCGTTCGCGCAGCGCATTTTAAAGGCGAGGACAGGGGCTCATTTGATTGACACCACGCCTTCTCTCCTCCCTTGCGCCGGTAGGAGGAACGGCGCAGTAGTTGCGCCAAGGCGCACGGCGTGCCAAACTTGCAAAATCCACTTGGCCACACCCAGTTGGCGCAGCGCAGCTGCGCTGCGCCCGCGCCTCGCCAGGTCTGCGAAACTAGAGCCCTAAGGGACAAAGTGCATCCCTTATTGGTTCAATACGGGATGTGTGTTTTGGTTGTTAATGATCTGTCATTAAAAGCAACATGCATCAATATGTCATTTCATTTCATTACTAGCCTTTTAAGTCAAAATACACACTCAATTAGTAGCTCAGGTTCTAGACCGCCAAGGATCTTGATCCTGGTGGCTAATCTTACATTTTCAAGGATGAGAAATACAGTGGTACTATTTACAACATGCTAGCATCTACCTAACTGCATATTTCTGGCATTCAGTTAATTAAATAATAGTGAAAAAACCATCAAAACATGTATTACGGTAGAGTATACTGTACATGTTTTCTAAGATGTTGACAGATACACCATGAAATGTGTGTGCTATGGCAATGACCAAAGTGGAACTTTACAGCAGCACAGAGACAGGATACCATTTAGCCTAAAGGCATTTTTCATAAAGCCAAAGAGGAAGGAAAGTATTACAACACAAAGTTTCATATGATGACAGGGCAGTGCGCTGAAGTGCTGCCTTGGCACATTTGCATCTTCCACAACATCCCTTTTTGCAACCACAGTGGAGGGGTGTTCAGGGACTGCAACTAATGCCAAGCAGCACTACATACAAAGAGGGCAGCCTACCATGCTGGTCACTGCTGGGGACAGGCCATGGTTGCAGTCCCTGAATTCCCCTCCGTCAGGTGACTGGGGGTGGAAGAGGAAGGACACAGAATGAACGAATGAATAATTTAACCCACTTTTTTACACCTGTAAAATGTGTCATGTGACAACAAAGTTGTTTCTGATTCTGACAGGGGGACGGGAAGTTGACTGGACCACACTACCAGAAGCAAGCCTGGCATGTCACAACCTCCTCCGCTGTGGTTGCAAAAAGGGATGTTGTGGAAAATGCAAATGTGCCAAGGCAGCACTTCAGTGCACTGCCCTGTCATCATATGAAACTTTGTGCTGTGGCAAGAAAAATCCACCCAAAATATTTAGTAAACAGAGAAATATAGTAGGGCTGTGGCTCTATTAAAATATTTAATCAGATTAATAGCATGATTGTCCATAGTTAATCATGATTAATCGCAAATTAATTGCATATTTTTTATCTGTTCTAAATCTACCTTAAACAGATTATTTTCAAGTTTTTAATACTCATATCAACATGGGAGTAGACAAATACTTGCTTTCTGCTAATGCAGCATGTTTATTATTATTGCAACGATCACAAATACTGTCCAGAATCTCCAAGTAACAAAAGATGTAAAAACAACAACAACAACAACAACAACAACAAGAACAACAACAACAATAATAATAATAATGAGGTGCACATAGTAAAAAATAAAAAAAGGCTGAAATTATAAACTCAAGCCCAACAAATAACAGATTGGCATAACTGCAACATTACATTGTAATGATGTAGCCACCCATCTGGCGACCACTGTGGAAAGTTTACAGGTGGTAGAGGTGTCCATTGGCAGGGTTGCCAACTCTCACGCATTGGCCAAGACATTCAGCCTCAATCTCACGCTCTCACGCTCAAGAGAGAAATCTCACACCAAATCTGACTTTTCTATTGTAAATTTTTCCACTCATCATGTGTACTCATTTGTGACTATAAACAAGCTCAAGTCTTACACAGGCTCTAAACCACTCCAGTGTCTGATGAGTTATATTTTCTCTGATTGTTGATTCGCTGAAAACATTACCGTCATGACGTCAGTGACGTCCGTCTGCTGCTCGGGTGCTGCTACTTCAGTTGGTCAGACCGGCAGAGCAGAGAGGCATGCATGGGGCAAGATATGAAATTAGAGCAGTTATCCGATAACCGCTTGATATAAACAAAAGTCAGTTTATAATGAAAGTATGGCAGTCTGTATGCGCGGCACACCCGTTACATCCGGCAGACCTGGTGCTGGCCAGTCAGGTCTGACAGGAGCCTCTGGCTGTCAGTTGGACTTTCTGAAGAAGGAGGAAGTTACCTCCAGCCAGCACCGCGCCGGCACCGGCCGCAGCACCCGGTCTGCCGGATCTGACATATGTGCCACGCACACAGACTGCCGTACTTTCATTATAAACCGACTTTTGTTTAAACAGGGTTGCAGCAGCACAACGGACAATGACTCAGGCAAAACGGCTGATTAGTATTGGCCATTCGCCGGTAATCGAGACAAGACATGACAATCGAGACATCAAGACATGACAGAAGCAGTTTAATTGAAAAGGCATCTCTTTTCTTCAGGGGCACATACATCTGACTGTCGTCAGCATAACAGTGGAAAAAGACACCATGTTTTCTAAGGATGGAACCTAAGCTAAGCAAGTACAGGGAGAAAAGCAGGGGCCCTGAAGAAACTTTTGTACACTTACACCTATTAAAAATTATAAAATTTGTCACTCTGTTTTTTTCAAAAACTGTAAAACTTCTTAAACCTATCTCCTCCCACAATTTTTGCTCAATTGACACCAAACTTGCTACAGCAACCCAGTCTCACTCTAAATTGTGTAATAGCTACGTTGGTCCACAAGGCAAACGTAGTCATTTCACAAAAATGGCTCTGAAATTGTGACATGGGTACGTCTTATCTGCCTAGTCTTTTCTGCGGGCATACTTTCGGTCACGTGACTGCCCAGTTTCTCCCCGGCGTGAACAAAAAACATGGCGGACATCCCTTCTACTTTCGGTGGAAATTGCTATATTTTAAGATAACTTGTGGCTTTAGCTTTGTTTTGATAACCTTTCTAGCGACAAATGTACACTTTCTTTTCATAGTATCCATTCGGTTTATGTATATCAGTGTTTCCCAAATACTGGGTCGCAACCCACATGTGGGTCGCATGAGATTTTATTTGGGTCGCCAAATAAATTTGTAGTACCGTATTGATCTGAATATAAGACAATATTTTTTCCATTGAAATTGCCCTGAAAAAACGCCCTCGTCTAATATTGGGGGTCTAAGCAAATACACATGTACTGTACTTGCATATGTTCCGTGCTTGAATACAGCACACTTCGCCCGCTCTGGCATGGTTGGAGGGGGTGTGCTCCAGCACGGTACGGGCGTTCATGCACGAGCACATGAACGGTCACGCACGCGCGAACGTGGATACAACGTAAATCATGCAACTTTCCTCCTGCCTCCGCAAAATCGTTTAATGCGCAGCGCGATTACCGGCGAATGGCCGCGTCGCGCAATCAATAATCAACCATGTTGTCTGTGTCGCTGTCCATGGTGCTGCTGCAGCCGCGTATAAACAAAAGTTGATTTATGATGAAAGGTATATATGGCAGTCTGTGTGCGCCGCGCACCTGTCAGATCCGGCAGACCTGACCGGGTGGGCTCGGTGCCGACCGAGGCACCGGCCGGTATCAGGTGGGCCGGCCGGTGTGCGCTGCCACCCGGTTGAATGCAGCAGCCAGCTGACATGCCGCTCCGGCTGTCAGTTTGGACGCTCTCTGAAGTTACCTCCGAAACTGTCGAGGTAAATAAACATCCCTTAACCCTGGCCCTGAGTGCAATGTGAGACGGTGGCGGTCTCAGAAAGAAGAGCTAAAAAATGCCCACAGCCAGAGGACTTTTCGTGGTCCAAAAACTGGTCATTCAACAAGACTGACAGGAGGGTGTGCGATTTTGTGACTGAGAAACGTAGTGAAGGACTGCCCGTTACGAGGGCTGTGATGCAGCAAAAAGCACCTGAAGCTGCCACAGAGCTCAAAATACCCCGCACTGAGTTTAAAGCTAGCATGGGCTGGTGTTGCAGAATGCAGTGGCAGATTTAAGAAATTTGGGGCCCAAGGCAAAGGCAGGGATGGGGCCCTCTGAGATGAGAGGACAACACACAAAACAGGGGCCCCGAGACACACATAATACGATAAGCATTCTGCTGGCATTTTAGCGAAAGTATTTTAATCAAAAACATAATTGATGTGCGCAAATAAGTAATAACTGTATTAACCATAAGTGTATGAGGAGTTTTATGGGGCCCTCAGGAACTTGGGGCCCTAGGCAACCGGCTAGTTTTGCCTGATGGTAAGTCCGCTCCTGGCAGAATGTCCATATAAAAAGTATTTTTCCAAAAAAGGGTCTTGAAAAAGAGGGGTCGTCTTTTATTCGGGTCAATACGGTATTATTTTATTATCCTATACGAAAAAATGTGCGTCTTGTGGAGGAAAAAGCTGTGTGTCAATTTTCAAACCGATTGGACATTGCTGTTTTTCCTAATTTATCAACATGAATGGAGAATCCACCCAACTTCAGCCTAAGTACGTAGTTCCTGATGGCAGAGCACTTAAGGTTCAGGTTACCAGGAGCCGTTTTCCATTCATCAACTCATTATTTTGTGAACGCATCTCCTGCAGTGTTACTTCTTTCATTACACAATTACATACTCATGGGTTCATAGTAGAGTTCTCATCGGGCCTGAAAATTAAGACCCGACCCGACCCGGGCCTGACTGGGCCAGCCCGAGGCCCGACCCGACCCAACTAATTAGCCGAACTTTAGGCCCGACAGCCCGATAAAGCCCGAAAAAAAAAAATCGCCAAATTCGCCATTATTTAGCAGAGCCGGTCGGCCGCGGCACCGGGGCACCATCAGTCGGTATCAGGCGAGCCGGCCGCGGCACCGGCCAGCATGAGGCAGCTCACCTGTCAGATCCGGCAGACCTGACGGGTGGGCGCGGTATGACGGTGCCGCGGCCGGCTCGCCTGATACCGACTGATGGTGCCGCGGCATGTGTGGGTCAATACGGTAGTCTAGAAAACTGGAGATTTTTTTTTTTTCTCGTGCGCCCCCAAGTAGATTGCGCCGCAAAAACCGTCCCTGCTGCCGAGTCTGCCAGCACAGCCGGATACTGCTGCAACTCTCTCTCACTTGTTTGCGCTGCGCTCGCACAGCTGGTTGTCTGTCTGTCACTTTAGCCTCCAAATCTAATCCAGTCTCTCACTCTCTCCACCAGTCACATAAAAATGAAACGTCATAATCAATAGCCTAACAGAACACATAATTCTATTTTTTTTTTAAAAAAAAAAAAAAAAAAAAAAAATCCCCCACAGAACCCGAAGCCCGACCCGACCCGCCCAATTCACGTAAATTTTAGGCCCGACCCGACATTTTCGGGTCGGGTCGGGCCTAAAATTTACGCCATTATTGGTCGGGTCGGGTCGGGTTCGGGCAGAATATGAGAACTCTAGTTCATAGTACATAACAAACGCCAAATACAGACATCTCAACTTCCGGGAGTCTCCTGCATACTGACAGCGGCTCCCTGACACCCGCAAATGAGATTCAATTCAATCAGAGCAAGCAAGAGCTCAGAGGAGAGTGACTGCGTGTGTGTGATTGAGCATGTAGTGCACGTACAAGAGGGAGCGAGCGTGTGTGTGTGTGTGTGTGTGTGTGCGTGTCTGTGTGTGTGTATCACTGCTGCGACTGTGTGTAACAACAACCCCCTAGCAATCTGAGGAAGGATTGCTAGTCTTATGCACCGATTGCTAACTGAAAACAGCCGAGTGACCATGATGAATTGCATTCAATAATCCATATCCATATCCATAACTAAAAATATCTAGCTAGCCCAGCATCAATTATTTGCAACACTTCAGTCTGAACATGGCTAGTGGGAGCTAACCTTAACCCCAAAGTTTGTTGACGGTAGTATTACCTGGCATGAGCATAGACATGCATACTAGGGCTAAATGTTACAAAATGAACAATTGTTATTTAAGACATTGTCTTACCTGCAAGTGACAGGCGAGCATCATCTCACTGTTTCTTCTTTTTCCTCTTTTCCGCCCGACTCTTGATGCCTTTTCGAGGCCATGTCCAAACACAGCTCTGCCAAACCTCACACTGAAGCATAACGGAGCAGACCATGAAGTTGGTTTGTTCCGTTATGCTATCTATTAAAATAAAAGTGT
This sequence comes from Myripristis murdjan, assembly GCF_902150065.1. NCBI lineage: Eukaryota > Metazoa > Chordata > Actinopteri > Holocentriformes > Holocentridae > Myripristis > Myripristis murdjan. The sequence goes on from NC_043986.1 coordinate 2,042,338, forward strand.
GTAAAGTTTACACACTTTTATTTTAAATATATTGTTATTATGATTACTATTGTTATGATGATTTTTCATGAGCCTGTTTTTTTTTGGTGCCCCACGAGGCACTTGGTGCCCTTCATGCAGTGTGTGATCAGCGTGTGCGGAGTGCCGTATCTGATATAGCAGGAGGCTTCTTACTAAAATATGAGCAAATAAATTTCTCAGACTGAGGGACATGACTGTTTGAATTTCTATGTCTTCATGTGTTTAAATTGTGTTTTTTTTTTCCCAGCAGTGACCAGCTTGGTAGACTGCCCTCTTTGTATGTAGTGCTGCTTGTGCTGGGGGGGGGGGGGGGTCCATCCGTTGTTCTACCTTTTTGGATGAACACCTGCTTCTGTGATTCCTGGCTGCTAATGCGGCCTCCTTTACATACGAAAAAAGATACAGCCATTTCAAACAATGTAACCGTCTCTCCACCATCACTGACACACAGTTCATAATAACTGGATGGCAGTCTACCAAGCTGGTCACTGCTGAGGAAAGGCTGTGGTTGCAGTCCCTGAACTCCCCTCCCCAGGTGACTGGGGGTGGAAGAGGAAGGACACAGGCGGGTGAATGAATGAATGAATAATTTAGCCCTCTTTTTTACACCTGTAAAATGTGTCATGTGACAACAAAGTTGATTCTGATTCTGACAGGGGGACGGGAAGTTGACTGGACCACACAACCAGAAGCAAGCCTGGCATGTCGCAACCTCCTCCACTGTGGTTACAAAAAGGGTGTTGTGGAAGATGCAAATGTGCCGAGGCAGCACTTCAGTGCACTGCCCTTTGCTACTGTGGTGGACTGTGTCATCATATGTAACTTTGTCACACTTTCCTTCCTCTTTGGCTTTATGAAATATGCCTTTAGGCTAAATGGTATCCAGTCTCTGTACTGCTGTAAAGTTCCACTTTGGCCATTGCCATAGCACACACTTTTCATGGCATATCTGTCAACATCTTAGAAAACAGCTGCCAAGATCATCGGGCTCCCCACCCCCAACCTCTCAGATCTCAACAGCACAGCCACTGCACGCAGAGCACATTTCATAGCACTTGATCCCAGTCACCCACTTAATTCATATTTCACACCCCTTCCATCTGGCCAACGATACAGGTCGTTGGCCTGGAAGAAAATAAAATTCAACAAAAGTTTTATCCCATATGCCATAACTGAACTGAACAAGAAAATGAAAAGACTGTAGCTGTGGCGAAATGTATATGTATGGTGGCGGGTATGTGCTTATGGTATTGTATTGGTTGGTGTTCTCTCTGTAATGTGTTTGTGTAGTAATGTTGTCTGTGTAATCCTCGTGGCTGTACAGAAATGAAAACAATTATCCTGGAGAAGGCCAATAAATCTATCTATATATTATTTCAGCCTGGTACCTGGCAGAATCTTAAAATACACCCTTCAAGGATTTAGAAAAAACAGGTCCCGATAAAAAAAAAACCCACCCTATGTGTTTTCGTCCATCTAGACTAAAACACTCTCCAGTTCACTTTTCAGTTCAGTTTTATGTGACGACATCAGGCACACTCACAACGGAACACAGCGGTAAGCGGCTCCTAAAGGTTAGGGCTTGTCACGGTAAGTATAAAGTATTCGATGCACACTGTTTTTTTTTTTGGGGGGGGGGGCAGGTGCTATTTTTTTATTTATCATCTGTTTATACTGTAAATTTACACATTGCCCTCATCTATGCACATTATATACATCGATGCACACTGGTTTTATTGGTTTTTTGCACATTGTTTTTTTGCACATTGGGTACTTAGATCTTTAGATCTCGAGGGTCATCTTTTATTCTTTATTTTTGATTTACTTATCCTTTATTTTTGATTTACCTAATCTTGTACTCTGTGGATACTGCTGGAAACTGTGAATTTCCTTCGGGATGAATAAAGTATCTATCTATCTCTATCTATCTAAAGCGATATATCAACAACAACAAAAAAAACTGTTAATAACGCCAACTTTATTTTATTTTGGCTGCATGCAGTTGAGAGTCAGACACTTTCTCACTGTAGTTCATCAAAAATAAATACAGTAGGATTATAAATATTATAATAAAAAAAAACTCTCCCTGACAACAACGTTAGGTAGTAAAAAAAAAAATCACACTGTTTGATCACAAAAAATTTAAAATTAAAAAAAGAAATTTATATCGAGTATGAAAACTTGTTCATTGCATTTTACTTAGTACTTCATAATTGCCTACTGCATGTGTTGTATTCATTGATGCACTTAAGAATATTCATGTTCTGTGTTTATAAAAAACTTGTTCTGTAAAAAGTTTCTTTACTATTGTGATCAAAAACATTGATCTGAAGCTTCTGAGTCTGTACTGCAAATACTTTTCCAATAAACCATAAATATAGCAACTTCTGATCAACCCGTATCAATTTCAGGCTTAAAATAACGTACTGGTTAAGCCCCACCCATTTCCAGTCAAACCCTGCACAGTTCCGGTTTAAGCCCCACCCACCTCTGGTTTAGGCCCCGGTTTAAACCATTGGTTTAAACCAATCAAATGAGCCCCTGTCCTCGCCTTTAAAATGCGCTGCGCGAACGCATAGTGGTAGTCTACACATTTGACATGGACGAAGAGAGCAGCCGCATCACACACGCACTGAGGCCAGTCTTGGCTGCTGCAATGTTGCTGGAGCTACCTGCCATCCATCTAACCACCCATCCATCCATCCATGCATCTATCCTTAAATTCCTGAGTCCCCTGTCTTTCCATTACCTGCCTGCCTCGCATCTCTCTTTTTCCAGCTCTGTCACCGTCTGTTAAAGTTATTGATTTTTACGAGCAAATAAAAATTTTACTGTGAAGCCCCCATTTTTAATGAATGTTTTTACCTCAAACGATAATCCTCGCCATATTCATATAAATAGCCTACATGTTTGTTTTGCAACTTTCGACTCCATCACTTACTGATGCAACAGCACACTAGAGATTAAAACAAAATCCGGTTCATGAAAGCTTTTACATTCGCTGTTCTAAACGCCCAGTGTCTGGCAAGGAACCGATGCATTTTACATTTTCGATTTGTGTGGAATCAGGGTTTCATTCATTCATTCATCTTCTAAACCGCTTATCCTCACTAGGGTCGCGGGGGGGTGGTGGAGCCTATCCCAGCGCTCATAGGGTGAAGGCAAGGAAACACCCTGGACAGGTCGCCAGTCCATCGCAGGGCAAATCAGGGATTCCGTTAGAAAAAATTGGCACCGGACAACGTGACCGGCAGGTTTTCAATTTACCGGACAAATGTTTGAAATTCCGGTCAAATATTATCTGAATTTACTGAGCTTAAAATTATATGCAGGCTATATAAGAATGATATCAAGGCATGTCAATTTATAGCGTAATCTTTTTATTGAAAAGCAGGCTGTATCAAATAAAATTAGTGCCGTCAATTGACTCACGTGCGTAACGTCTAAAATAAATAAATAAATATTGCACAAGCCTGTGCTCTTTTGACATGAACGTTGCATACAATTGCAACTACAATTTGCAAACAAAAAAACAGGCTCATATCATTTTAATAACGCGGCGTGCTGCCAACTTGAAATCAAATAGATGCAATAAAAACTTAATTCAGCAGCTGAATTAAAATCAAAAGTCTCAAGTGTCTCTCCGCAACTTGCAATGCGCATCAGTCTTGTGACCTTGTTCTCCCCCAGGCGACTTTGCTGCGCTGTTTTGATCCGGTTCTGCAGAAAAAAAACCCTCTCTCTCCCTCTGGTACACCGGAGACAGGGATCACGCAGTCTATTTTTTTTTAATTACAAATAAAATTACGTGGAAATTGACTGTTTTAATAGAATTAAAATTGTGAATATTTTCACCGGACATTTAAAAATTACCGGACTTTGGCAGATTTTACCAGTCATAGTCCGGTGATTACCGGATAACGAAAATCCAGAGTGGAATATTTAAATATATATGGAAGAAAAACTGTGTAGTTAACACGAGCAGCGCCAGACACCATGACTGGAAAAAAGACATCACTGTACGGGACACATTGTTTGACTGACAGGTGATCAGGTTGGGTTTCCATTACGCTGCCAAACGGTGCCAATCTCCTTTGATCTGACATCAGTTGTGACGGCACAGTCGATATGGAGATACGTTTATGTGCTGACTGAGATAGTAGCATTGAATAGTGGTTTCTGTGGGTATTTATTGCATTGTTAATGTGCCTGACATTCTGGAAACCTGCCTGTGAGGTTGTGGTGACGTGTGCGCACTGCCCGCCTGTCAGCCAAACTTCCACTGCGCCAGCCCCACTGCGCCTTGCGCCGAAAGTAGACGTGGTTTCAGGAGGCGAGCTTTTGGCGCACCTCGGCGAAGCCTTTTGGCACGAAACTGTCACTGCGCCAAGCTGAATCTGTCGACACCTCCCCCTGCTGCGCCACCACTCCCATTTCGGCGCAGATCCGTCTGCGAAACTTGGAAACCATTCGCCTCGCGCGTTGCGCTGGTTGAAACTAGCTCTGCGCAGGGTGCGCCTCACTGCGCCACCCTGCGCTGCGCCGGGAAACTAGAGCCCAAAGGGTTTACAGGTTCTGAATGATTGCGAGGATCAAACTCCCAGAATGGGTGACATCTAGGTGGAACTGTCACGTCACAGAGCAGTTGGACAGAGGTATGGACTATCCAAGCTTTCATGAGTTTGCTTCATTCATCTCTAAAGAGGCACACATCGCTTGCAATCAAGTGTCATCCTTACATGCTTTAAGGTACTCAGCAGAGACGCCAACCAGAGAGATAAAGCGCTCAAAGGCAAATACGTTTGCTACAGAGGTAAGGGCCCCAGTTCCATCGAGCTTCACAGCCACACCAGACCTTGATGAAATCAAGTTGAGAGATACTGGAAAAACAAAGAAATGGAGCACACCATCACAAAACTCAAACACAAGTAAATGTATTTGCTGTGGAGACCACAGCACTCCATACACAAATGCAAAAGACTGATGGAAATGTCCATAGATTAGAAGAAAAAATGCATACATGAGAATAAGCTGTGTTTTGCATGCTTGAGAAAGGGCCACAATTCTAAGGACTGTAGAAACAGAGCCATGTGTAGCATATGCAGAAAGAGCCACCCAACTCCACTACATGAAGATCGCTCCTCAGCAGAAGCACCATCAACACAAGCTGCAGTTGAAGAAAGCACATCCTCACTATCATGCTGTGCAAATGGAGGCAAAAGTGGGAGTACATCGATGATTGTGCCAGTGTGGATTTCTGCACCTCACGCTCCTAACATTGAAACCTTAGCATATGCCCTACTGGACACGCAAAGCAGCCACACATTTGTCGATCAGGAGGTGTGTGAAAAGCTCCAGGTAGCAATGGAACCTGTAAAACTCAAACTTTTCACCATGATGGGGAAAGACTCAGTGGTAAGGAGTCAAAGAGTATGCAATCTCAGAGTCAGAAGATTCTCCTCAAACATTTCCATCAACCTACCTTCAGCTTACACGAGAGACTTCATTCCCCTGGACTGCACACATATCCCCACTTCTCAAACAGCCAGCAAATGGAAACACCTCGCTAAAATAGCACAGGAGGTACCCCTCCAATGGACTGTGGTGTCAGCTTGTTGACTGGCTATGACTGCTCTAGAGCTCTGATTCCAAGAAATGTCATCATTGGAGGTGACCACCAACCTTACGCTATTGAAACAGACCTCGGTTGGAGTATTGTGGGAAGCACACCACAGCATGTGAATACTAACGATGTGACTGGCTTCTGTCATTGGACATCTGTCAGAGAGTTACCTCCCATAACACCATCTGCTGTCATTACGGCTCTTGAGTCGGATTTTGCACACACAAAGCCAAACGACAAAAGCATATCTTTATATTTGCTTCCTACAGATCCTAAAAGAAGGAACCCAGCAAAACGAGCTTTGTCACCTCCAGATGCCTCTTCCTTTCAAAGCGCGTCCTCACCTGCCAGACAATAAGAAGCTAGCCTTGGGCAGGCTAAAGCACCTTAAAAGGAAGCTGGACAGAGATCAAGTTCAAAGGTGACTATATGAGGTTCATGGATGGTGTTCTAAAGGATGGTGATGCAGAGAAAGTACACACTCAACCAGAGCTCGGGAGAGTCTGGTATATCCCACATCAAGAGGTGTACCACCCCAGGAAACCAGACAAAATGAGGGTGGTCTTCGACTGCTCTGCAAAGTACGAGGGCACCTCATTAAATGAACATCTGCTAACAGGACCCAACCTTACAAATGGTCTCACAGCTGTACTGTGCCGCTTCCATAAATATTCCATAGCAGTCATGTGTGATGTGGAGAAAATGTTCCACAGATTCCTTGTCACCAAAGAAGATAGGGATTATTTACGGTTTCTCTGGGGAAAATGGGGACACAGATTCAGAACCCACAGAGTATCGCATGAAGGTGCACCTGTTTGGAGCATCATCATCCCCCGGCTGCGCCACTTATGGCATGAAACACCTTGCCAGTCAGCATGAGAAAGAGTTCCCCTCTGCAGGTAGCTTCATCAGGAAGCACTTTTACATTGACAATGGTCTCATGAGCATGGAATCAGTTGGTGAAGCAATTGAGACAGTGAAGGAAGCACAAGCTTTGTGTGCTAGAGGAAAGCTGCACCTTCACAAATTCCTCTCCAACAACCGAGAGGTGCTAGACTCCATCAGCGTCACAGAGAGAGCTGCAGAAGTCAAAAATGTGGATCTCAACCGTGATGACTTACCTGTGCAAAGAGTGCTAGGTATAAGATGGGACATTGAAAGTGACAGCTTCTCCTTCAAAGTCTCACTTGAGGAGAAACCAGCGACACGATGAGGGATTCTCTCGACTGTGGCCTCCCTATACGACCCTTTACGGTTCCTAGCCCCATTCATCCTTGAAGGAAAAGGCGTGCTCAAAGAGATGTGTCAGAGAGGCACGGGGTGGGACGAGCCACTACCCATGAACTTGAGGTTAAGGTGGGAGTCTTGGATAACCTTGAGAAGGTTGAGATTCCTAGATGCTTCATACCTGACGACTTTGGTGAGGTCCAGAGAACTGAACTCCACAACTTCTCTGATGCGAGCAGTCAAGGATATGGACAGTGCTCTTACATTAGGTTGGTGAGCAAAGAGCAAGTGCACTACTCCCTGATTATGGACAAGGCGAGAGTTGCACCAACTAAAATCGTCACCATACCGAGGTTGGAGCTAACGGTCGCAGGAATCTCAGCAGCTGTGAGTAGCATGTTAAAAGAGGAGCTAGAGTTCAAGATTGACAAGGAATATTATTGGACAGATTCAAAGGTGGTACTCGGCTACATCAATAATGAAGCACGATGCTTTCATGCATTTGTTGCAAATTGCGTCCAGAGGATTCGAGAAACCACCAACACAAAGCAATGGCACTACATTGACACAGCGGAAAACCCTGCTGACCACGCCTCGAGAGGTCTCAATGTGGCTGTCCTCATCAACTCAGACTGGTTTTGTGGTCCCAAATTTCTATGCAAGAGAGAGAGCCACAAACCAGGTCACATCAGAGCTACAGGTCAGAGATCCAGAGGTGAGGACAACTCAATTGCTGAAAATGGATGCTACAAGGCAGCCTGACATCCAAGAGCACTTGCTACGATTTTCAAAATGGACCACAGTGGTCAATGTCATAGTTCGAATCCAGAGACTGGCTAAGAGAATTAAGACCTCAGAGCCCTTGAATGTGGAAGAGAGAAGGCAAGCTGCACTGACTGTTATCAAACTTGCACAACAGGATGCCTTTCGAGAGGAGTTGAGTACACTCGGCCAGAAATCAGGAAAGCTGCCTTCTAACCACCAACTCTATCAGCTCGACCCATTCCTTCAGGACGGAATAATAAGAGTGAGAGGAAGGCTGAGAAAGGCATTTGAGCCTCTTGAGTTGAGACACCCAGTAATCCTCCCTAAAGATGGTGGTGTTACAAACCTCATCATTTCACATCATCATGGCAAAATACAACACCAAGGGTCAAACTCTTAACGAACTAAGAGCCAATGGATATTTGATTGCTGGTGGAAGTAAAGCCGTAGCTCAATTCATCAGACAGTGTGTGTGATGCAGGAGAGCTCGTGCGCTGCCAGAACAGCAACAGATGGCCAATTTGCCTAGCGACCATGTCAATCCCACGCCACCATTCACTCATTGCGGCATGGACTGCTTTGGTCCAATCCACACCAAGCAGGGTCGTAAAGAACAAAAACGCTACGGCCTTCTCTTCACATGTCTCTGCTCCATGGCGGTGCACATTGAAATGTTAGAGGATCTGACAACCGATGCCTTCATCAGTGCCTTAAGGTGCTTTATTGCTATCCGTGGAGCAGTGAGGCACATTAGATCGGATCAGGGAACTAACTTTGCTGGAGCAAAAAATGAAATGGCAGAGGCTTTGAAAGAACTCGATGCTGAGCACAGTCCTTGCCCACAGTGCTGGAAGGTTGGACGATACATCCTTGAGGACATTCCTCTATGAAGTCATGTCCATAGTAAATAACTGTCCCCTCACTGTTGATAATATCAGTTATCCCAAAAGTTTGGAGCTCTCACACCAAATCACTTGGTCACCATGAAATCCTCTGTGCCACTTCCCCCACCTGGTCTGTCCATTAAGGAAGATCTGTATGCTAAGAAACGGTGGAGAAGAGTCCAGTACCTCGCCGAACAGTTCTGGTACAGATGTAGAAAAGAGTATCTGGGAAACATTACTCTAAGACAGCGATGGCATGCACCTAGATGTAACATGAGTGTTGGTGATGTTGTCATCCTCAAGGAGGAGGACGTCCCTTGGAATGAATGGAAACTTGCTAGAGTTGTTGAAGTGCATCAGGATGATGATGGACTGGTACGGAAAGTGACAGTGCAGATTGCAGGACGAAAGTTAGGGAGAGGGGGAGAATGCCTAAACCAACCATCCATCATTCAAAGACCTGTTCAAAAGTTAGTGGTCTTAGTGAAGAGTAGTTAAGAGGGGTGGGAAAAGGTCCGTTATTGATCAAGTATCTCTTTTTTGAGTTAAAGGTCATTATACTGCCCATAACTGAGCATTATTTGTGTGTTGAGATGTAAATTATATTGGTAACATTTCTACTGTTGAATTCATTTGTTGTGGAAATCACATGGTTCATTTGAAATGTGAGAGCGTTTAAAGGAAAGTGAAACAGTGCTTAGCACTGGCGGTTCTGGGGAGGGGCCAGCAGGGGCCAGTGCCCCCGTAACACTGAGTCTGGACCCCGTTGTGGCCCCCCCTCCGAACAAAGATTATACACTGTGATGCAGCTTTCACATAGCGCGCGGTTTGGGCCGTGCTCTGCTCTGGGTACAGCGCACATAGATCTATGACGGCGCAGAGCAGCGTGCACACGCGTGTAGAGTAGGGCGCACGCATGCACGGCGTGCACGTATGTGGCGCTGATGGCTATGCGACTGAAACAGACGCTAGGAAGTAGTTTTCCGTTCTGGTGCACTTTTTCTCTGGCGGACAATACAGCAGCTTCAGATGAACCATGTAAACAGGCAAATACATTCTTTAATTTATGAATTCGCTGAACTAATGCTTCTTAATAAATTATGTTACATGAATGGAGGCTGTATTTTTTCTCATTTCATATGATTTCACCTGTTACCTGTTGTGTGTGTGACTTCACATGAAATTTTATAATAAATGTATGACTATACTGCATTGTCTTTGCAAGAGTAGTGCATATCTCATGATGTCAATCATCTAGACTTCTAAAAATAAACGCAGACCGGTGCGCTCCGCGATCACATACACAATGAATGGCTGCGCCGGCCAAGGGCTGCGCCGTGCGTGTGCTTTGTGAAAGCCGCTCTAGAGCGTTGCACCTGGAAACGGCAGTCAGTTTTGTTGATCTACGGTGAAAACGGCGAGCTCGAAAAGTTACCAACCACCCGACGAGAGGCAGTCAGAAGCAAGAAGTGACTACCACGAACAATATTTTATTGTTACAAGGTAACAGTAAGCTTTTAGAGCGTAAATATGATGATGATTTATTGATGAAGATGATAAGACAGTGGTGTAATGAAGATGTGATGATGATGTTGATGAGTTTGTACTAAGTGAGGAGATTGTACTCTTATACTTGTTTCTGTCTCTTATACTTGTCTCAAATGTGATATTTTGAACCATTCAGTTTGGTTACAATGTGTTATCACTAGTTTTATGGGGGAAAAAAAATCAGATATAATTTTGAATCTTTGTCTTTTTTGCCCCGGGTTGAATGTGCCCCTGGCAAAACCCCTGGCCCCAGCCAGGCCCCTTCAGTAAAATTGGTCTAGAACCGCCACTGGTGCTTAGAATTACCTTTGATTGTTTAATGAAGAGTGTGAGTGTAATTGTATTCAATATCTCCATTGGTACTAATCAAAAGGTAATTGGTGGGAGTGTAGCTGACGCTAGTAATGCTGTTTATATGTTACCTTGGCAACAAGGAAGTCATCTTTAGCGATCGTTATTGTTTTTTTTTGTGTGTGTATATATATATATATATATATATATATACATACATACACACACATACATATATATATATATATATATATATATATATATAACCGAGAGGCACAATAATGAGGCTAGTTTATTTGACAACGCCACCTGAGGTTAAACCCCCAAGAAAGACTAACTACAGGAAGATACGGGTTTCCCACAGATAGTAACACAGAGACATGGATTTTGGCTGGCGGACGGTTTATTAAACACTAGTTAAAAACATGGGTTTCTTGGACAGTTTATTCATCACCACAAAATATAGACAAGCTGTAAAAGATAAATGTTGATGTCAACTTGCCCGGCGCTAAGAAGACGATAGGCAATTAAGGCAATTAAAACACCTCCAAACCCTGAGGGCGCCAGAGAATGCGGGGGTGCACCCTTAAGTGCTACCCGGGGGGACCCGGACACCACACACACACACACACAAGTGCTATCACTTACACACAGCAAAAACACACAATAGTGAAGATTACAAGTCCACACGTAGCCACGGCACACCACATGCAGTGAAAGGGAGAGGGGCACCTCCAGTGCACCACCCTACTCGTCTGGCAGGACCTCTATAAAAAAGGAAAACAGAGTAAGGAACTGAGATTTGCACGCGCAATAGAAAAAAAGTACGAAAACATTAACATTAGCAACTGCTGGCATCAACATTTGTCATGTCCAACCCCATACCAGCTGGGCCCAGTAGAACTTTAAACACACAATAACATAAATGGCAGTGTAGTAGAATACAGGCAAAACAGCAGTGGCTATGACCCCTAAAATGACAAAGCAGATTAGAAAACCCAGTTAGTACATGTAATTCAAGACTAACTAATTAACTGAGAGTTTTAAGATTGATTACCTCAAACAATGCAGTATCTGGCAACCCAGATCTGGTTCCAGTCACTGCTACCTCAAGCAAAGCAATCTCAGGATGTTCAAGGCAACTGCAGTATGATAAACCATTGTTATACATCACAGCCAATATATAGATACACATGTAAAAGTGAATAAACTACAAAGTCACTTTTACCTCTATAGATTTACAACTCCCAGTGCCTTTCCTGTGGTGGGCTCCAGCACACAACAGCTACCTAAATATATATATATATATATGTGAAATGTATACAATGTTAACAATCACCTGTTGCCCTTTGTTATCCTAACACATTAAAACAAGCCACTGATCATACCTTTCAAACAGATTATGCCGCCTCTACTGGGCTTGGCCAACAGGTTGTTTACAGTGCCTGTAGTAAAGAGGTCAAAATGGTCAATAAAAGTCTTTAAAAGTATTCAACAAGGTGAAGACAGAGTCAGCTTAAAACATACCTTCTGGAAGACTAGTCTCTTCCCTAGCCACACACACAGGACCAAATGCATCAAGAGTGAAAACCTGAGTGCTACCTATATACCAGCTCTTAATGAGACAACAGTCCCCAGGCGTGTGCCTGCAAGTGAGGGAAAAACAGGGGGAGGATCCCCATGAAAGGGGCTGAGCTAGTGGCCTTACCAGGCCCAAAAGCCTACCTACCACATAGCCTTTTAACAACTCTGTATATATATATATAAATTATTGCACTGTATTTTATAATACCAGTGCCAGAGTTGTTAAAAGGCTTATATTAAAATGTTTTGAGTAACTTAAGTTACACGGGAGTCACATGAACCGGAAGTGCTGAGAGGGAAACCACAGAAATGAGAGACACTATACGAGAGCAACACAGGGACTTTTATGCTCGTCAACTTTATCTACCGCGGGTTTTACAAGGCGTACACGGTAAAATGCATTTTGGTTACCTCTGTTTATAAAATGTGTGCTTAACATGGTTATGTGGTTACTGAAACTTTTTTATTGTTTGTAGTTTTCACGATGTTCCATGATTCTGAAGAAAGGAAATAAACGTGATTGTGGACATCAGTACGAAGTGTGAATCTTTCATAACCAGGGCAGATACAAAGGATTTGAAAAAAAGAGAGAGAGAGTTAAAAGTAGGGCCACATGCTGACATATGCTCAACTCATCATGCTTAATTTATTACAGCATTTGGGAAGCCTGTAGTCAGGGACGCCGTATATGGGGGAAAAGTTAGGACAATTCCAAGGGCCCTTGCCTGACAGGGGCCCCAAAAAATAGGTAAAACTAACATAAAATTATTGAACCATCATCGAGTAAATATAGCCTATATATATTTTAGAAATAATACTGTCATTATGATCTCTTTGTTTTTACTTGTTTTTGTCAGTAAAAGTTAAAAATCCCCAATTGACCACAAAGTAACCCCCCACCATCTGCATGAAATGGTTTGGCCCTGCAGCCGCGCTAGCTTTTCAAGCCGATCGGACTTTGCGGTTTTTCCGAAGTGATCAACATGAATGGAGTATCTGCCCAACTACACTGTAGGTACAGAAGGTCTGATAGCAGAGCGGATGGTGTCTCCGCCTGCCGTGCAGGAGACCATAGGTTCAAATCCCTGCCTAGGCAGAGAGTATCATTTCTTTATTACCTCACTTTGTTGTTAACCATGACAGTGAAGTGATTCTTGTTATTCTGCCTCTCACTGGCTAAATGGGACTCTCATCCCCCCTACTCTGTTCCTACTGCAAAGCAGTAGGAACAGAGTAGAACATTTCTGGTGCATGCAGACTGAGTGACTGCTGTCAATACAATCAGAGAAATGTTTATATTTTCTGGAAATCAGAAGATTAAATTGCAGTGACCATATAGCCTCATATATGTATTTTTTCACCCCAAATCCAATGCCACCACCTGTGAGTCTACAGTTTTGGAGATAAATTAGACCTGCATGCGGAACTACAAGGGAGACAGTGAGCAATAACCAAGTAACTGTCATGTTGTTCTTTTCACAAATATGGCAATGATGGTCAAAAATATCATTAAAATGCATAGTTTTATATAAAACAGCATCAAAAATTTTCGCCGGCCTATAGGCCGGCTATACAGGGGCCCAATAAGATTTCTTTTCATGGGGCCCAAAATCCCTGGCGGCGCCCCTGCCTGTAGTTGATTTTATTATGTAGATGTTATATTTTAACAACATGTGATAGCAGGGACCCTGTCATTCAAAACTAGGCTGCTACATTACTAACGATTAATGTTACTATAGCTGACAAAATAATACAACAGCAATAGGAGAGACTATTCATCCCTGAACACCATGCAGTTCATGTAGGTCAAGTAAAATAACTGGGTACTTAAACAGCCATTATTGCCCTACAGTTTTCTCACAGACAGACGGTGCTTTGCTGTCAGTTTCTGTTAGGTGCCGCCGCCTCCTGTCCCTGTCTGTGTGTGTTTTTCCTCTGTTTTCCCCTCCCCTCTGTGTTGTCCTTTTGCTTTGTAGGCTGGGCGTGGCAGGCTCATCTCACGCACCTGGTTCTCATCCTGTCATCATCCCATCAATCTAACGCCTTTATATTCCTGGTCCAGACCTCCACTCATCGCCAGTTCGTCGTTTACCAAAGCGTGGTAACTACTCGGCTCTCTAGTTAGCGTTTGCTATATCTTCTTTTGCATATTTTGTGGTTCTTGGATTTCCCTGTTTTCCTCAGACCCTGCCTGCCTCTCCGTGCCCTGCCTGCCTCTCCGTGCCCTGCCTACTTCTCCTTGCCCTGCCTGCCTCGTCCAGCCTCGCTGGTGGATCTCCCGTGTTTTTCGTTCTTGTTTTTGTCCCACAAGTCCCTCATTAAACTGTGTTCCTTTTTTCCGCACTCCGCCTTGTGGGTCCAGTTTTTCCTGAGCTTCAAGCTTAACAGTACGAACTGGCCACGACATGGACCCCGCAGATCTGGTCCACAAGGTTCTGTCGGGACAAGGCGCCCTGCTGGGCTCCCACGAGCAGGTAATACAGGGATTGGCCAAATGCAACAAGTCGCTGCTAGCCACCGTCACCCAGCTAACCCAGCAAGTTGCGGAACTCACTGCCTCAGTTAAGACGGTGGTGACAGCCCAGGCTCCATCAACTCCTGCTCTCAAGGACAGTCATGTGAGTGATCCTGAACCCTTCCACGGGGATTTAGATAAATGTCGAGGATTTCTGTTACAATGTGGATTGGTGTTTCGTCAGCGGCCGCTGTCTTTTTCTTCTGACGCGGCCAAGATTTATTATGTTGTTGGACTTTTGAGAGGCAGAGCATTATCCTGGGCCGAGGCTTTTAGTGCTAGTGCGGGCTTTAACTCGTTGACTTACCCGGACTTTGAATGTGCCCTTAAAGCTGTGTTTGACCACCCTAGCCATGGCGGAAATGCCTCCAATCGCCTTCTCGGTCTTCGCCAGGGGGCTCGTTCCGTGGCCGACTACGCTGTGGACTTTTGGACTCTTGCTGTGGATGCAGGATTGAACAATGCCGCCTTGCAGGCCGTGTTTGTGGGGGGACTTAATGAGCAGCTCAAAGATGAGCTAGCTGCTCGTGAGGAATCTGCTGATTTATCCTCTCTAGTTTCCCTAGCCATCAGACTGGACAACCGACTCCGTGAGCGACGGCAGGAAAAATCTAGTCATCTCTCCAGCTCAGGTGTGGCGCCCTCGCCCAGACCAGCTCGGGGTCCCGCTACCGGTGTTGCTGCCCAGTCAGGTCGCTCCAAATCACCTCCAGCTTGCCCTGCGGAGGAAGAGCCCATACAGACCGGCCACACCAGGCTCCCACCCGAGGAGCGCCTCCGCAGGATACGAGCTGGTGAGTGCCTGTACTGTGGTAAGCCCGGTCACTTCTTAGCCTCATGTCCTTTACGGCCAAAAAGGGGGGCTCGTCCGTAGGTGTGGTGGTACTGGCGAGCCCTATCTCCGCTGTTGTAAAGAATTCCTCACTTGTCCGTTTGTCTGTTCCTGCTTCTTTGTGTGTTGGAAATGTGTCTGTGCCTGTGGATTCAGGTGCAGAAGATAACCTGTTGGATGTGGAGCTGGCTAAGCAGCTGGGGTGCACGTTGATCCCGTTGGAGAGACCCATCCCCGCTGTTGCCTTGGATTGGAAAGCTTTCGTGGAGGTAACGCTGATCATTTCAGGTAATCACCAGGAGCAAATCTCTTTTCACCTCATCTCAGCAGCTCAAACACCTCTGGTTTTGGGTTTTCCATGGCTTAAGACACATAACCCCAATATTGACTAGTCTGCTGGGAAAATTAGGGGTTGGAGCACCCACTGCCATTCCGTTTGCCTGCGCTCTGCTTTGCCCTCGACAGGTGGTGCCACCACTCCGGAGGAGACAAACCCCCCTGACCTCTCTAAGATTCCTCCGAAATACCAAGATCTCCGTGAGGTATTTGACAAGGACCATGCCATGTTTTCACCCCCCCCCCCCCCCCCCCCCCCCCCCCCCCACCGCCCTTATGACTGTGCTATCGATTTGTTGCCTGGTGCCTCTCTGCCCTCTAGCAGGTTGTATAATCTGTCTCGCCCGGAAAGAGAGGCCATGGAGAAGTACATCTCTGAGTCTCTGGCAGCTGGGATAATCCGTCCCTCGTCGTCTCCTCTAGGGGCAGGATTTTTCTTTGTGGAAAAAAAAGACACCACTCTCCGCCCTTGCATTGATTTCAGGGGTCTGAATAACATCACTGTTAAAAACAAGTACCCTCTCCCTCATTAGTTCAGCCCTGGAGACCTTGGAGGGGGCAACCATTTTTACCAAGCTGGACCTCAGAAATGCCTACCACCTGGTAAGAATAAGAGAGGGAGACGAATGGAAAACTGCTTTTAACACGCCACTTGGACATTTTGAGTACTTAGTCATGCCTTTTGGTCTCACTAACGCTCCTGCTGTGTTTCAGGCCCTAATCAATGATGTACTCAGAGATTTCCGAATCGCTTTGTGGTGGTGTATCTGGATGACATTTTGATTTTCTCCACTTCTCTGGAGGAGCATGTTTCCCACGTCCAACAGGTCCTGTCTAGGTTGCTGGACAACTGCCTGTATGTCAAGGCCGAGAAATGTGAGTTTCATGCTGACTCTGTCTCCTTCCTGGGATACATCATTCACAGTGGGAAGGTCCAAGCTGACCCAGAGAAGATCCGGGCGGTGGAGGAATGGCCAGTTCCTAAGGAGCTGCAGCGGTTCTTGGGGTTCGCTAACTTCTACCGGCGGTTTATCCGGGACTACAGTAAGATTGCCTCTCCTCTCACCAGACTCACTTCTCCCAATGTGATGTTCTGTTGGTCTCCGGAGGCAGACAAAGCTTTTGTCAAACTCAAGGGCTTATTCACCTCAGCACCTGTTCTCATCCAGCCCGACCCCAGCAAGCAGTTCATTGTGGAGGTGGACGCCTCTGACGCTGGGGTCGGGGCTGTGTTGTCACAGTGTGTGGGTCCTGATAACCGTTTGCATCCCTGTGCCTTTTTCTCTCGTCGTCTCTCTCCCACAGAGCAGAATTATGATGTTGGCAACCGAGAGCTGCTGGCGGTGAAGTTAGCCTTGGAGGAATGGAGACACTGGCTGGAGGGAGCAGAAAAACCTTTTGTAGTCTGGACAGACCACAAAAACCTTGCTTACATTCAAGCCGCCAAGAGACTGAATTCCCGCCAGGCTCGCTGGGCATTGTTTTTCAGCCGGTTCGAGTTCACCCTCACTTACCGTCCTGGCTCCCGCAATACTAAGCCCGATGCGCTCTCCCGGCTGTTTTCTCCTGAGGATGCCAACACCTCCCCGGATCCCATCCTCCCAGCCAGTATGGTTGTTGCTCAACTCTCGTGGGGTATTGAGAAGACAGTGAGGGATGCGCAGCGACAACAACCAGACCCAGGTAATGGCCCTGCTAACCGTTTATTTGTACCAGACTCTGTCCGCTCCCAGGTGCTGCAGTGGGCCCACACATCCCCGTTCGCCTGTCACCCGGGTGCGAGACGCACCCTGAGTTTGCTCCAGCGCCATTTCTGGTGGCCCAGGATGGATCAAGACACTCGTGAGTACGTGGCCGCATGCACTACCTGCGCCCGCAGTAAGGCCTCCCACCGGCCTCCTGCAGGTCTCCTCCGTCCACTGCCCATCCCTGGTCGGCCCTGGTCACACATCGCCCTGGACTTTGTCACCGGTCTCCCTGTCTCACGAGGTAAACTGTAATACTTACCATTGTGGACCGGTTCTCCAAAGCCGCTCATTTTGTGGCCTTAACCAAGTTGCCTTCTGCCATGTTGACAGCTGAACTGTTAGTGGAACATGTTGTTCGCCTACACAGCATCCCCTCTGACATTGTGTCTGACCGAGGCCCCCAGTTTGTGTCTAGGGTGTGGAAGGCGTTCTGCAGGGCTATGGGCACCACTGTGAGCCTCTCTTCGGGATACCACCCGCAAACCAATGGGCAGACGGAGAGGACCAATCAGGACCTGGAATCCTCTCTCCGCTGTGTGACAGAGATTAACCCCACCACTTGGAGCTCCCAGTTGCTCTGGGTGGAGTATGCACTCAACACCTTAACCAGCTCCGCTACAGGAATCTCTCCCTTTGAGGCCTCCCTGGGCTGGCAGCCCCCGCTGTTTCCCAGCCAGGAGGCTGAGGTGGCAGTGCCATCAGTGCAGGAGCACATCAGACGCTGCCAGATGGTCTGGCAGGATACCCTAGAACAGACCCAGGAGAGGGCCCAAAGGTCCGCCAACCGCCACCGGAACCCAGCTCCTTCCTATCAACCAGGTCAGTCCGTTTGGCTCTGCACAAAAAACATCCCCTTGCTGTCAGAGTTCCGGAAGCTTTCTCCCCGTTATATTGGTCCCTTTCAGGTTAAAGAAATCCTTAATCCCACTGCAGTTAAATTGTCTCTCCCGGATAATCTTAAGATTCACCCCACCTTCCATGTGTCACAACTCAAGCCTGTCTCTGTCAGTCCTCTGTGCCCTCCGTCCGAACCCCCTCCACCCCCCCGTCTCATTGACAATCAACCAGCATACGACGTGCACCGCCTGGTGGATGTCCGGCGCCGTGGGTGTGGCCTCCAATACCTGGTGGACTGGGAGGGGTATGGGCCAGAGGCGCGCTCCTGGGTGCCCCGCGCCTTCATCCTGAGCCCTGATCTCATCAGAGAGTTCCATCGAGATAACCCTGACAAGCCTGGTGGGTCGCCAGGAGGCTCCCGTTGAAGGGGGGGTACTGTTAGGTGCTGCCGCCTCCTGTCCCTGTCTGTGTGTGTTTTTCCTCTGTTTTCCCCTCCCCTCTGTGTTGTCCTTTTGCTTTGTAGGCTGGGCGTGGCAGGCTCATCTCTCTCACCTGTTCCACTCACGCACCTGGTTCTCATCCTGTCATCATCCCATCAATCTAACGCCTTTATATTCCTGGTCCAGACCTCCACTCATCGCCAGTTCGTCGTTTACCAAAGCGTGGTAACTACTCGGCTCTCCAGTTAGCGTTTGCTATATCTTCTTTTGCATATTTTGTGATTCTTGGATTTCCCTGTTTTCCTCAGACCCTGCCTGCCTCTCCGTGCCCTGCCTGCCTCTCCGTGCCCTGCCTGCTTCTCCTTGCCCTGCCTGCCTCGTCCAGCCTCGCTGGTGGATCTCCCGTGTTTTTCGTTCTTGTTTTTGTCCCACAAGTCCCTCATTAAACTGTGTTCCTTTTTTCCGCACTCCGCCTTGTGGGTCCAGTTTTTCCTGAGCTTCAAGCTTAACAGTTTCTGCAGCTTCTCATGTGGCCTAAACACACACACACACATACACTATTCTCTAGCCATCTCCTCAATGTGCTTCCATGCAATAAAAGTAACTGAATTTTACTCTCTCTCTCTCTCACACACACACACTTCTTATTATCGCTGACTATTTCCCTATCAATATTATCAGCGACCTTGTTTCAAGTTTCAAATAGTTAAAAACACTAAATAACCTACAGCATCTTCACTTTAATAATCAGTTTATCATAGGAACACAGCTGACGCTAACGTGTTGGGCCTCACAGTAACGTTAGTAGTCATGAGTTGTAGAGTTTCTCATGTGGCTTCCACACAAACACACACTATTCTCTACCATAACAGACATTCTCCCCATTGCTAGTCTACTGAGCATCTAGAACCAGAGGAGGAGTATTCTTCTTCCTGCTCTCAACGAAGGCGGACGCTTTTTCTCTAGCTCCCTCCTGCCTTTATCTGCCCTGCTTTGCTCTGTCTTGTGCTGTCTCAGTCAGATCTTTCGGAGCCTCTCTCTGCATTTCTCTCCGAAAATCTACAACAATGGATCTGATCAGCTGGTCTCTCAATGCAATTGATCAAATTTTCTCTACAAGGAAACTGGGCAAAGGAGAGCCTGCATGCCCTGCCGGAACGTTTGCCGCCGGGTACACCATGGACTACTGGGAGCAGTGGAGGGTGGTGTGCCTGTGGATTCTTTCCATCGAGGATGTTGAAGACGTCTACATGATTGGATTTATGATAACAGGATTTCTAATTGTTTGGTGCTGGCGGATTCCTGATTTATCGCAAAGTTCAGAGGGTGTTGGCAGCGCTTTTGGCTCTGGAGAAGCTGCCAGCCATAGAAGGTTTGGGCCGAGCTAACAACACTCAGACTCATGCGTTATGCGAATTGATTCGCGAATTAGTTTGCAAGCAGGAAGAAATTCCTGGACTTTTATGCCAGATGGATAACAGCTTGGAGAAGTTGGAAGCTCGACACTGAGGAAATGTGCCATAATTTGAAATTGTCGGAATCACCGAGAGAACCACAGAGACTGAAGGCTGATGGAAATTGCAGAGTCAGCCTGACCCAAAACAATCACCTCATGGTTAGTGTTAGGGTTAGGGTTAGATGGTTATGCAGACAGCAATGTCTCGAGTCATGTTGTAATGTTTAATATGTGCTTATTGTGCTGGGGTGTGTTTTTTTTTCCTAATGCCATGTTGTGCTCCCCTAGGAGCCCAGTTTGACATTTGACCCCTCAACGTGCTTCCCTGCAATAAAACTGGACTGAATTGAGTTCATTAGGTTTTTACTCTCTCTCACTCACACACACACACATACTTCTACTATCACAGACTATTTCCATATCGATATTATCAGCAACCATGTTTCAACTGATTAACAGACACATCTGGAGGGACTGTGAGCGAGCAGAGCTGCCGCTTATGTTTATATAACGTTATTGGGCTCACAGTAATGTAGCGGGTCCCGGCTAGTACTCCGCTAACAGATAGATAATCCTGGACAGGAGCGCTGGAAACACAGGACCGCAATAAGTGAAGCAGAACCACTACTGCTCATTCTCCAAGTCAGTCGGATTATCTTTATTCTCACATTCATATTAAACTTTCCACTGCAATCATAGATTATTTCTGTTATTTTTGTTTGCATTAAAGCACTGGTATATTAACCACATTTGAATGACCTTGACATAAATGTGTATTCTTTTCACATATTTTCCAAGAAATAAACATTGAAAACATTCAAATCAAAATTTGTTCTAAACCAAAGATAAACACTTTCCTTTAATCATGCTGTCTATCATAAATCACATTGTATATCATTAATCATGTAATCACTTCTCCCTTAAACACACATCATTCTTTATCCTCTCATCAAGAGTATTTTTATATAATAACTATACATTGAGTACATTAAGTGCTCACTTAATATAACAGAATAAATCTCCCTTGCAGGTTAACTATTTCACATTTACACTGTATGAACACTAACTGAAATAATAAACATGGCTGGCCCTAGCTTGCCGCTTTAACCGTGAACTCGAACCATATAATTTACGTGCCCGCCTTTAACTAGGGCTGCAGCCGTAGCCAGCCTTAACCGGCACATTAGCATTAGCTTGAACATCTCGGTAACACACTACATACACAACGTATTCTCAGGCGTACACTAATAGCCCACAAATGCCCATTTTAAATGATGTACCACACATGCTTATTTTTCACACACAGCATTACCCCACAAATGCCGAGGAGCCAAAAGAAAATCAACAACAGGAAACATTTGACTACAGCGTCGGCCGCCATTTTCCCCACTACACTGGTCACGTACCGTGACACTTTTATTTAGTTTATTTACACACTTTGCGAGCTTCTAGCTTATGGACCACACATCACCGGGGATTCACATGCTCTTATAAACATCTGAAATCACAGAAAAAGTTAGTAACTAACCTGGAAACACAGGACAGCAATAAGTGAAGCAGAACCACTACTGCTCATTCTCCAAGTCAGTCAGATTATGCTCCACTTCCGCGATGCAGTGCACAGTCCCAGTGACGGTAAGTGCTGCCACCTAGTGTCCATCTCACATAACATCATGTCATTGTGTGTTTCTCTGTGGTTTCTTATTCTTAATTAGCAGAATAAAATAATAAAATAAAATGATACAATAGCAATAAACAATAAAAAGTGACTCTCAGAGGAAATGAAACAATAATACCTCAACAAAACACTTATTTTGTGAGTATCACATACCCCTTTTCCACCAGGGCTGGTTCGGAGCCGGTGCCTGACTTAGCACCAGTTTTTTGGTTTTCCACCGCCCAAACTGGTGCCAAACTGGTTCCAAACTGGTGCTAGGCAAGCACCGACTCCGAGCAGGGGCTAAACAGGAGCCAGAGAAAGAACCGATGACGCGGCCCACCGCGTCATTGGTGGGCGGACTTACAGACCCAAACGGGAGCAGCGAACACTAAAAACGTAATTGCGTTTTTCGCCTCTGGACCGCAATGTAGGCTTGTAAACACACGAGCAGTATTTGCATCGCTACAGTGGGTCGTCCATGTTTGTTGTTGTGATTCCAAGCGAGCGTCTCGCACACCCACGTGATCACGTTTTACGATGACGTAATGACGTGGCTCTGACTTGGCTCTGACTTGGCTGTTGGCCGGTGGAAAAGCAAACCGGTTCTTTGTTGGCACCAGTTAAGCCCTGGCTCTAGCACCAGCTCTGAACTAGCACCAGGTGTTTTTGGGTAGAAAAAGGGCAACAGTAACATTGCAAGTAGTTGTGAGTTGTAGAGGACTGGGATGTTTATTACAATTTCGGGAGAGTTTACTGCCTTAACTTACCTTCGAAACATATATCTGTTCTCCAGAGCTTCTCCACTCGGCAAAACTTTTTCTCCTCACTGCCATGTGTGTGAGCACTGTGCATGCACAGCTTTCACTGCAGATGGTGCTGTGGGTGGGACAATGCTGGAGACAGAGTAGTGACTGCAGACAGAGCCGCGTCTGCATCAGAGCCAAAATAACCCAGTTTTAAATTGATCTCTTATCGGCCATTGGATTAAAAAAAAAAAAAAGGACCGATGCAGATGTGCGTCAACATGCCGAATTTCGGCGCCGATAATCGGCCCGGCCAATAATTGGTCTATCTCTATTTAAAATGTTCACAAAGCTACCTGCATGTCTTATGGCCTCGAGAAAGGAATTCCATAATTTTGGTGCTAAATTTAAAAAAACAAACAAACAAAAAAAACACTTTGCTGATGATTCTGTCATTTGTGTGACAGTTTGTAAAAAAACAAAACAGCAGCAGAGGATCTATGAAGCCTGTAAATAATTAAGAGAAGTTTAAAGTAAATCCTAACAGACACAGGGAGCCGGTGCAGGTCAGCTAACCCTGGGCTGATCTGCTGCCTCTGTCTGGTTCCAGCTAAAAGTCCGGCAGCAGAGTTTCTGAGTTAACTGAAGTTTGTCAGTGGACTGTTTTAGAAAGAAGAGCATAACAGTAGTCTAGTCTGTCTGAGACACATGCAGGAACTAGTTTTCTTGGCATCTTGTTGAGACAGGAACAGCTGTACCTCAGCAATACTCCTTCAATTAAAGAAAGAAAGCTGCTTTGGTCACTTTCTTTATGTGGGATTTAAAATTCAAGTCTGAAGGCTCGTGACCTCTGATCTCACCTGTGGGGCCGAGCTGCAAGTTTGAAGATGCAGTGAAATTAATGTTTGATGGCAAAGTAAAGCCGTGAAAATATTCTAAATGTAGCGTACAGGTGAAACTGATATGGATCTTTTTAATGTGTGCCTTTTTTTTTTAAAGTGGCTAAAATATATTTTGCTTCTGCCCACATCCACAACAACACATTGCCAGACTTCCGCTCCAGGTTCTCCAAACTGGGGCGTGCCGACCACCATCTGCTGCTGGTATTTTAATAAACCGACTATGGACAAGTTCCACATACAACCCCACTTCAACAAATCTAAATGAACTTTTTAAGTAATATGGTCACTGTAGCATGAAAACGTTTTAAGTGTGTGAGCAGTCTGAAACCGAAGATTTAAATATCATTATTATAATAATATTTTTTAAATTTTTGTGTGCACATCTGCATCTGTATAGACATGAGGGTTTGATATGTGTTTTTTTCACCAAATATGCCTTTCCCCTCCTTTGTTTATGCTCACCTTTAGTTTTACTCTGTGTGTCTCAGTCATTTCATTCTGCAGTGAAACAGGTTTACAAGTGAAACTAAAAGTGAGATGGTCATGGAATGTTACCATACAATAAAGTCTGGGATTTCTTGTAAATCACGTGGCTTATCACGGCAGTGTGAGAGGGCAGATCAAAACATGATCAAAACTTTATTGTTTCCACCACACCCTGCACTTTCTGCCAGCTCGACAGCAGCACAGGTTGGTTTTTTCTCAGTTTGTTCTCCTCAGGGTTTGTAGTAAAACAGACAGACGTACTGTTGTTTCTATTGTTAGAATTCAGTGTTTTGTCTTCATATTAATGCAGTGATTAATACCTTCAGTCACTGAGGAAATGGGATCATTTCAAACATGAAGAGACACCTGGACACAGCAGATCATTTCTTTAAGCTGCTTCTTTGATTTTCATTTTCAGTGTCGGTGGAGATTTGAAGACTGGTGACTTTCCAACTTCACTGTGAGTGAAACTTTTTTTTGTTAGACTTTAATTCATTTGAATCAGTGATTTTTTATTAACTTAGCTTTAAGAGTTTATTTTAATTTCTGAATATTTTTTACACCTATTTCTCATAGAATGAAACCAAAATTGCAGATGCTTTTATTTCATTTATAAATTGTTCTTATAATGTTGGATTTAACTAACGAAACATTTTCACGTTGTACCATATATATTCACTTTCTCCAGTGATAATGCACAAAGCCATGATCCTCTCAACTCATTTTGACCTTAAAGTGTAATACAACCTGAAATATTCAACTTTTTCAATCAAGTTATTAAGTCTCAGAGATATGTTTACAGTTTGATTTTAGGCAGTTAATAAATTGTTCATTCAACTATAAGATCTAAGTTGATCTATTGTGTTATTTTCTAGCAATGGGAGGTTTAATTTCCAAACCTGGTAAGACACAACATTTTAAAACTCAGTGTTGATGAACTGATCCTGCACAGAAAATAACAAGTGCCTGCATGATGTCTCTGTGAAACACTGCTGACGTCTTAAGCAACATGTGCAATTTGCTTTTCAGAGCCATGGAGGAAAGTACCATGGAGGGAAATACCATGGAGGTAAGTACCAAACTGCTGTCTGTGTGGTGCCATGGGTGCTCTTAATGTTGTTTTCTCTTCAAAAACACAGAAATTGTGCAACATGATTTTTATGTCTCTGCACCAGCGATCATGGCCTAAAATGATATGTTTTGGGTTTGTTTGTTCGTCTGTCCGTATGCACGTCCCATTCTAATGAACACAATATCTCAGGAATGCCTTGTGGGAATATTTTTATGAACTGATTAAGATTTGCTGAAATGTCAAATAGGATAAAATGATGAAGTCATGACATTTTATATCCAAAAGAGCGAATGTCACCTTCATTGTGACATCACAGTGGTCTGCAAAAACATTATTCAACACCATGATTCAGGTGGCTTAAATAAACATAAAATAGATATTGTAGCTACTGACTCATTTTTAACCTAATTATTTTATACTGACATGATGGTCAATATTTACCCCTGGCTTGCAGCGATACTCGCTCTTACTCCATCAGGTCCCTTCTGGCCCCTGAAAATGACCCTTCTGCTTATTAAAGTAACATCAGCGACTGTCTGACCAGTTTGGATCAGACAAGAGCATATCAACCAACCCAGCAGAAGACTGCAGTCCTCTGTCCTCCTCTGGAAAAATAGCCTCTAAGTGAAGACAGCATGTTTAACACTGGAAATCATTCACTGGAATCATACATGTCAATATAATGATAACTTCCATTTTGCCAAAAAAAAAATTCTTTAAAGTCTAATTCCTTCAAAGTCTAATCTAATCTAAGCTGATATGATCTGAAGTCTTTTCTTTGTTAAACAGAGACAAAGACACAGAGCTGCAGTACGTGAGGAATTACAAACCCTACAAAAAAGACATCAAGCATCTGAGAGTCCTGCTTCATGGTCCAGTTGGAGCTGGAAAATCCAGTTTCATCAACTCTGTTGAAAGTGTCTTACAAGGCAGAATCACAGGCAGACCTTTGGCCTAGGCAAATACCAGTGAAAGTTTCACCAAGAAGGTATGAATGCCTTTTATTGTCCAGATAAACTAAGAAACAGCCACATCTCTAAAGTGGAAACCGCAGAGGTGTGGACTCGAGTCACATGACTTGGACTCGAGTCAGACTCGAGTCATAAATTTGATGACTTTAGACTCGACTTGACAAAATGTAAAGAGACTTGCAACTCGACTTGGACTTTAACGTCAAGGACTCGTGACTTCACTTGGACTTGAGCCTTTTGACTTGGAAAGACTCCCTACTTTCCCCAAAACACAAAGATTAAAAAGTATGTTATTAAGGAACGCTCTATCTCCCTCCCTGTGTATACGTGTGCGTCTGTGTGTTTGTGTTCGTGTGTGCTGTCGGGGGGGTCAACTTACCACGGAATTAGCCAAATAAAACAGAATCTATTTTTAACACGGAATTTAATAGCAAATGCACCGCACGAGCCAAAAGGCAGAGAAACTTTCCAGTCTACAGCAGCGCACTGACATAGATAGTGTTAGCCAGTGAAAATACAGCGAAGAGTCGGCACTCCGCTGTATTTTCACTGGCTAACAGCAGCACACTGGCTTAGCTTGTCTATTCAGAGAAGAGGTATCACTTCGTCTTATTTTTCAATCTATGTTATCACATGCATACTACTGCTGATTCATTGGTAGTTGAATTGTTAGGTCTGTTTGATAAGTAATTTACATTACTTACATTACTTAATTTACATTAATTACATTACATTACCAGACGGTGATTCTGCTTTACAATTTGATTTTATGACTGCAGGATCAAAAAGGTTTTCCCAGGTAGTGTGTTTTGTTAAATTAGAAGACAGTAACAAAATAAGAATGGAGCAAAAAAAAACAAAAAAACAAACAAAAAAAAACGTTTTCATAAATAAATGCAGATTTTAAAAGCATACATGATATGTTTATTACTCTGTTGTTAAAAGGACTCGAAAGGACTTGAAACTCAAACTGTAGGACTTGGGACTTGACTTGAGACTTGTCAGTCTTGACTTGGGACTTGACTCGGGACTTGCCTGTCTTGACTTGGGACTTGACTTGGGACTTGAGGGCAAAGACTTGAAACTTACTTGTGACTTGCAAAACAATGACTTGGTCCCACCTCTGGGAAACCAAGTATAGATACAGTGCATCACCGCAACTACAGCAGAACCTCAATTATCCAAACCCCTCAGGACTTAAGGTGTTTTCAATAGCTGAAACCTCAGATAATTGAAATATGCACAAAAATGCTCCAGACCATTTGGAGGAAAAAAATCAATTTCATGAAATAGATTATCAATGTGTTTGCAAAAACTTTTGTGTTACAAATAAACTTTAAAACACAGGACAAACATTTAAGCCTAATAGTAAGAATACAGTTGTTTTTGAGCTCTTTGTGATGATAAGACGTCAGCTGTGGTGCCGAACAAACACACACGCACACGCACACGCACACACACACACATACACATACAACAAAATAACCAATGAATACCTGAACGATTTGCTGGAGGACAAAACTTTAACAAGACAATCAGATCAGCAGGATGCTGTGCTGAAGGCTACAGCAGAGTAGGGCACAGCTTGGAGTGGGAAGGAGAAAAAAACAAAAATGGAGATGGTCATTGTGGTTGACCAGTCACTCTGTGACGCTGGGGGTTAGATAATGAAGGAGCTACTGTAGTCGCAGTATTACAGCAGTGGACATTTTGAAAACATGTTTGAAAAATAAGTCATTAATTAAAAGCAAGATGGCGCACGCTCTGCTGCGACAGCACTGACCTGTACTCTGTGTCTTGTCATGTACAGTCAGTGAAGACGAATTTCCCCTCGGGAACCAATAAATCAAATCAATCAATCAATCAATCAATCAATCAATCAAGTCCAAGCCCACCAAATGATAAAATTATCATAACATCAGCACTGTCATCTCTTTGTTTTATAGTATAAAACCTACAAAATCCAAAAAGGGAAGCCTGGAGAATTTTACCCTTTTGTCCTCAATGACACTATGGGTCTTGAGATGAAGGAGGGTGGTGGAGTCCATCCAGAGGACATCAAACTGGCCTTGAAGGGGCATATGAAAGACGGTTACACGGTAAAATTAACTCATCACATCTTGGGGATGAAAGGCTCTTTGCTGACAGAAATATATACAGTATATTTAGTGAAAATTCTGTTTACATCATTACTTAGATTGATTTTGCATTGTTTTCTAGTTCAATCCTGCATCTAAACTGTCAGAGGACAGTCAGCATTACAACGAAGAACCAACTCTAAATGACAAAGTTCATGTTCTGGTGTGTGTTGTGCCTGCTGACAAAATACTTCTACTGACTAAAGACTATGTTAAGAAGATAAAGGACATCGGAGAGACAGCCAGTGAGCTGGGTAAGAGCAAACATCAGGATGTTCACTAGTCTCTGTGTAAAGCTGTGGTGCCACACTGAGATTAGTCAGTGTTACCTTGAAAACTGTATTCTTAAAGGACTGAACAGTTTCCTGTTGTGTATCTGCAGAAATTCCCCAGCTGACTGTCCTCACCAAAATTGATTTAGCCTGCCCAGAGATCCAGAAAGATCTGAAGAATATCTATCTGAGCAAAACGCTGAAGGAGACAGTGAGTTTCTACTAATTAATTTTACAATAGGCTAGATTTTATAATCTTATACCCTGCTCAAAAAAATTAAGGGAACACTTACATCACACATCAGAACCTGATGAACGAATTATTCAAGTTGAAAATCTTTATCAATAACTTACTAGTG
Source organism: Myripristis murdjan (assembly GCF_902150065.1). Lineage (NCBI taxonomy): Eukaryota > Metazoa > Chordata > Actinopteri > Holocentriformes > Holocentridae > Myripristis > Myripristis murdjan. The sequence continues at coordinate 2,071,048 of NC_043986.1, forward strand.
TATTAAATTTTGTTATTTTATAATTTTTTGTCTTTAGTATTGCCATTAATATCTTTTTTATTCATATTGTATTACTGTTATGGCATTTCTGTAATCATCACAATAACAATCAAAGACTTGTACTCAGTAATGCAATGTCCTCAGGTGTCCCTTGAAATTAGGATCTTGATCTCAATGGGATTTATTTTATTAAATAAAAGTTATTATTATTACTATTATTATCTAAGCAAAAACAAATTTTGAAGTCATCTGTTCTTTTTGTTAATTTCAACTTAGATGCAGAAATTCAGTCAGTTGGTGGGAATTCCAGTGAACTTCATCTTTCCTGTGAAGAACTACAGTGAAGAAATAGATGTAGACAGTGAAGTTGATTCTGTGATTCTGACTGTCCTGAGACGGATCATCGACTTTGGAGAAGACTTCATCAACGACATGGAAACCTAAGTGACTTTCATTTGGCTTTCAGAGATGTTCATGGCTTTGTAGAAACAACATAATCCTGCTGACATGAATGAATGGATTTGCTAACAAAATTAACTCAAAAATATTTTTATAACAAGATTCTACATGTTGAAGTTACAATCATTTTTAGCTCTTTTGCATTTTTATTGACTGTAGTCAAGGGCGCACATTTCCCTTAGACATTGGGGGGGACACATTTAGCAGGGGGTCAGGGGGTCCTCCCCCTGGAAATTTTGAGCATCTTACATTTAATTTCCTGCATTCTGGTAGATTTTTATGCATCAGTTTACTAGGAAAATAGGCCTATATTTCATAAAATGTAAAGGGAAAACAACATTCAGCTAAGCTAGTCAAGTAAACACCATGGGCTCTATTTTCCCAGCGCAGTGCAGGGTGGCGCAGTGAGGCGCACCCCGCGCAAACCTATTTTCGACCAGCGCAACCCGTGGGGCGCACAGTTTCATATTTTCGCAGACCGAGGTGCACTGAGATGGGAGTGGCGGCACAGCAGGGGGAGGTGCGGACAGATTCAGCTTGGTGCAGTGACATTTTCATGCCAAAAAGCTTCGCCGAGGTGCGCCAAAAGCTCGCCTCCTGAAACCACGTCTACTTTCAGCACAAGGTGGAGCGGGGCCGGCACAGTGGAAGTTTGGCTGACAGGCGGGCAGTGCGCACACGTCACCAAAACCTCACAGATTGTCAGGCACAGTAAAAATGCAATAAATACCCACAAAAAACACAATTCAATGCTATAATCTCAATCAGCACATAAATGTATCTCCATATCGACTGTCCCGTCACAACTGATGTCAGATCAAAGGAGATTGGCACCGTTTGGCAGCGTCATGGAAACCCAACCTGATCACCTGTCAGTCAAACAGTGTGTCCAGTACGGTGATGTCTTTTTTCCAGTCATGGTGTCTGGAGCTGCTCCTGTTAACTACACAGTTCTTCTTCCATATATATAAATATTCCACACTGGGTTTCCATTATCCAGTAATTTTCCGTCCGGAAATTTTTAAATGTCCAGTGAAAATATTCCCTCTAAGCACAATTTGAATTTTATTATTATTTTATTATTTTTAAAAAAGTCAATTCCCACGAAATTTTATTTATTTATTTTTCTTATAAAATAGCCTGCGTGATCCCTGTCTCCAGTGTGCCGGAGAGGGAGAGAGAGGGTTTTTCTCTGCAGAACCGGATCAAAACAGCGCAGGCGAAGTCGCCTGGGGGAGAACAAGGTCATAAGACTGAGACTTGAGACTTTGGATTTTAATTCAGCTGCTGAATTAAGTTTTTATTGCATCTATTGGATTTCAAGTTGGCAGCAGGCAGCGTTATTAAAATGGTATGAGCCAGTTTTTTTTTTTTTTCTTGTTATTTTGTTGTATTTTTTTTTGGCAAATTGTAGTTGCAATCGCTTGCAATTGTATGCAATGTTCATGTTAAAAGAGCACAGGCTTGTGCAATATTTATTTATTTATTTTAGACGTTACGCACGTGAGTCAATTGACGGCACTTATTTTATTTGATATAGTCTACTTTTCAATAAAAAGATTACGCTATAAATTGACATGCCTCGATATCATACTTATATAATATATATAATTTTAAGCTCAGTCAATTCAGATAATATTTGACTGGAATTTCAAACATTTGTCCGGTAAATTGAAAACTTGCCGGTCATGTTGTCCAGTGCCAATTTTTTTCCAGGGGGAACCCCTTATTCCACACAAATCGAAAATGTAAATTGCATCACTTCCTTGCCAGACACTGGACGTTTAGAACAGCAAATGTAAAAGCTTTACTGGATTTTGTTTACTCTCTAGTATGCTGTTGCATCAGTAAGTGATGGAGTAGAAAGTTGCAAATCAAACATGTATTTATATGAATATGGTGAGGATTATCCTTTGAGGTAAAAACATTCATTAAAAACGGGGGCTTCACAGTTAAATTTGCTCCTAAAAATCAATAACTTTAACAGGTAGCTCCAGCAACATTCCAGCAGCCAAGACTGGCCTCACTGTCCTGATAATTTACGTTCTGGGGTCCGTTTCACGAAGCAGGTTCAACAAACTCCTTTACCCCAAACTCTGAGTTGATCTACTCTGAGAGAGGAAACTCTGAGTTTTCGGTTCCAGAACAGCTGATTTGAGTTAGTTTGATTCAATTCAATTCAATTTTATTTATTTGTATAGCCCAGAATCACAAATACAAATTTGTCCCAAAGGGCTTTACAGAAAAATACAACATCCTCTGTCCTTAGACCCTCACATCGGATGAGGAACAACTCCCTAAAAAACCCCTTTAACAGGGAGAAAAATAGGAAGAAACCTCAGGGGAGCAACAGAGGAGGGATCCCTCCCCAGGACGGACAGACGTGCAATAGATGTTGTAAACACAGATAAAAAACAATAAATGTATGGGAATAGATAGGTGGCGGATGAGGGATGATGACGCCAAGGCAAGCTGGATGCACCAGAGCAGCCAGGGACCCGGGCCACACAGCCACCTACACCACGATGACCTGGATCAGAAGTAGACAGAGCATGCACTCGGACAAACACACATCAACCATTCACACACACTCACACAGAGACAAAGGTGGCACATTAATTGATCAACTCGGAGTAGTTTCACCTGGAGGTAAGCGCGTGACCCACAGCTGTAAAAAGACAGCATCAATGGAGCCTCGATTTGGTGATTCACCATGGCAACGGGGAAGCGTCGGGCTGCGTTTTTCACCCCAGTTGAATTGGAAATCTTAATGCGTTCATATAGCGAGTTTGTACGGAGCCCCTAAAGTCCCAAAAGTTTTTTTTTATTTATTTTTTTTATCTTGTGTGCACAAGTTATTATCTTGTGGGAACAAGTTATCTTGTGTGCACAAGATAATTATCTTGTGCACACTATGAACTATACAATACTCATGCAACCATATAATGGAGAAAACTAAGCTAATCAAGTTTTATTTTCAACTTGGAATGCTGTTTGCTGTTTGAATCGGAAGTCGTTGGTTCATAGTGCGCACAAGATAAATAACTTGTGCGCACAAGACAATTATCTTGTGCGCACAAGATTAAAAAAAAAACAAAAAAAAACAAAAAAACTTTTGGGACTTTAGGGGCTCCGTAAGTTTGAACATGTTTTTTTTTTTTTTTTTCTTTTTTTCTTTTTCTCAAAGGTGAGGGAGACGGCAAGGGAGAGCATTGCTGCTCGGGTCAGTGCGTAAGTTTAAATGGAGTCCGTTGCAATCACAATAATATTACAGGGGAAAACTGCTTGAATTGTAGCCTATTAATTTATTTCATTTCGGTGCAATCCCGCGGGGGAGAAGCGCACTTGGCAGCAGCTTAAGATGAAATATAAAAACATTGTTCAAACAGGTAAAACATCTATGCGCGGTCTTATAACCATCTCCCGACGAATATTTAATTCTGTGCGCAATAACACTGCACCTTCATCATGCCTGACTAATTTATCAAACATAACTTGAACGTGATCCAATTGAGGCTGCCAACAAATGGAAACGTGTTCAGAAAAAATATGTTAATACACCGTGAAAAAAGCAGCTACTCTGTCGCTGAGGATCGATCAAAAACGAAAGCAGATAGCGTCCTTCGGGCTACCGTCTACAGCCATTGACATAAGGCATGCAGCGCAAGAGGGGGTGCCAAAGTAAAAATGGTATGGTCCAAGCATAGGGGAGTAAGGTTTTTTGGAAAACAATTATGAACGATTTTACAAGTGTTTTGTCACTCTGTATTGTTATATTACCTGTATTAGTAAGGGGTTTGTATCTCATGATATTTTTTGGGGGGGGGACAAATTTATCTTTTATAAATATTGGGGGGGACTTGTCCCCCCTGACCCCCCCTAAATTTGCGCCCTTGACTGTAGTGACTGTACACTGTAAAAAAACAAACAAACAAGAAAACTCAAATTATCAAGGCAACATGATGCAAGAGATTTCTGAGTTTTCTCAACAATTTAATACTGTTACTGACTTCACTTAATCATGATATTCTTATGAGGCTAACTATGAAATACTTGCTTCAATGCCATGTATTTCTACCTTCAACAAACACAGATTTTCTTGTTGAATAAACATAGAATTCTTGCCTCAGAGAGTTAAAACTTTCTCTTTGTAAATCAAGGAAAATTTATGTTGCTGTAATTGTATTTAAAGAATCCTCAATAAATCAGTGAATAAATAATTATAAATAAATATAGTAAAAGAACACACAACTGAGAGTTAGCTGAACAGTTAGCGGTTTATTCCTCATAAGAAACATGACATAAGTAAAATCAACACTCAGAGCCGCCTGTGAAATATGATTCTGGTAATGCCACAAATTTCTTTTTTTTTTTCAAAAGCAAAGACATAGATCCTGAAAACAGCTATGCAAGTGTACCCATACACTGAAGTGTTAGATTAGCACTAACCATAATAAACTTGACCAGTTAACAGTTGTACATGCACTGAGGTTTTAGTAACAATGAATTTCCATAAATCTTGTGAAAAAAAATAAAACTTAACATGTTATAACAAAATGTGTCATAACATACAACAAAAAATAAATAACAAAAAATAAAAATCCAGTGCATCTTCTGAACTGGCCTTTCACAATTCCAACTTTTTCACAGGCAAACAGGTCTAAAATTCTTAAAATGACTGTCTGCAAGCATGTATACACTGAAGTTTTAGTTGAGGATAAACGATGAACTTGAATAGTTAAAACACTCAATATGCACCTTTTAAGAACGGGCAACTGACAACTGACACTAGAGTTTCACAGATTTTTGTCAATCTCTATTTCAGAGCCAAAGGGGACACAAATGTTAAAATTACTTACCTTGAAGTTTTACATGAGCCTTAACCATAATGCACTAGAACAGGTGAAACACGGTTAGTCATGTCTAGCTCCCCTATCAACATTCACAGCAAAAGCTTTGTTTTCAGAGACCTTGTGCGCTGCGAGCATCGACAGCCAAGCTCAAAAAAGATACTCTGAATTGCTTCGAAGGTATACCTCATCTTCTTTGGATAGTCAATGTTCATGGCGTACAGAAGGCCAAAGAGGTATGCAAAGGCAGTACCGAGATCTGGTAGGTCATGCAGGATGATGCCCCCTTCCAACACAACAGCCAGGTCTCGCACATTTGGTGATGATATGGTGGCATCATCGTCTTCAATGATGGTGAGGATGGCAACAGACACACCTCTGAGCACTCTCTCTTCAGGTTCAGTGTCCTGAGGAAAGTAACAGATACATGATTGAGTGTTGAGGAAAACTAAAAGACCAAATACATTTTTTGTGCATTTTTTTCCCATTGTCAGTGAACTCATCCTTAAAACATCTCACAAAATGAAATCTTCCACAAAATGTATTATGCACAAAATGATTAGCATCAGTTATGAAACGATACTTTAAATGTAAAAGCTACATCAAGCAATATTACTTGCATTTTTAAGTCTATTTCCTACATTTACTATTTTCTTATCAAATACTGCAGGAAAAACTCAGTTGTGTCATCCCGGACAAAAATGGGCAGGCCTCTCAGTGCTGCTGTCTGTCGGTGAAACACAATGTTCGATGTCTAAAGAGTATTCAGTGGAAAACACACAAGCCCATCAATTAGTAAAATGCCATAGTGCCACAAATTTATACAAAATGTAAAATCAAATCTTTGGTACAGGGTGTCTACAGGTGTCAGTATGAAATGTAATCCTTTTTACTACCTTTTTAAGATAAATCTTAATAAAATTTAAGACTAATTTTTAAACAAATTCGCTATTTTAAAATTTACAAATAAGCATAGCTGAGCACATCATGGTAAGTACTACACATTTGGCCTAGTGCAGAAGTCAGTTTTAGGCAGAAATGGCTTCCTTTAGGTTGGTTAGATAGCGTGTAATAAATCTAGCCATTACTTTCTTCCACATAGCAACTGATTTTCTTGGATTATTTTTACAGGTAAATACAACAACTAGGTATAAAGTGAGCAGGGTTGATGTACAATAGGCATTCTTCCAACAGGTAAGTGTAGCCACTAAGTATAATGTATTAGGTTTAGTGGTGGTCAGAGTGCTGTATGTTAACTCTGATGCAACTTGACTCACTTTGACAAAAACAGGCACATTCAGTAATATAAAATGTTTATGTTGAAATTAAACCTCAATTCTTCAAATGTTTAAAAGACCTGCAGACACCCTGTAGTAATGAGGAGGATAAAGCATAGGTCAGACCCCAGTATCATGCTCAAGGTTAAAACAAATAAACACAACACTGCAATTCTGTGGACAATTTTACGTTTTACTTTTTTTGTGTTATTCAAGTCAAGTCAAGTTTATTTCATCCATTAAAATGGAAATTACAGTGCTTATACCCACCGTCATGCCCCCACAAGACCTCAGTTTAAAAGTAAATACTGCGTGCGGGCCTATGGTTACAGGCCTAGATACTACATTAACATCAAATTCACACACACAAAAAAAGATAATCAATTAACATTAAGTACTCCCATATGACTAAAAAAGTTCTCCAAATGTATGTTTAAAGTGCTTGTTGTGCTGCCTAACCGCTTGAAGTATAAAAGAGAGAGCATACAGCTTAGTGCGTGTTACTGGTGGCCTTAACCGGCTACTATCCATAACCTTGCTGCTCAAACAAGTATGAAGAGGGTGATGAGAGTCCTGCATAATCTTGGATGTCAGTTTTTCCAAGCGGTCATTTGTATTTGTTAATACTAGTTATCAAATGCCACCAACTAAGACAACCGAGCAATGACTGGTAACACCCATTTTTACTGACCCATGTCCATCAAAGCGTTTTTTGCCACAGCCAACATCCAGGGTGTCAGAGAGCTAAATTTAATGCTGGTTTAACACCTGTTTAATATAAACCTAAACAAAATTTAACACTGATTTTTGGAAAAATCATCTTTTTCTTATTCAAATCAGCAATGCAGGTAAGTGAAACAAAGTACTATATGTTTTTTGGTTTTAGCTCGTGCTCAGGTCAGCTTTAGGTAAGAATATTGTTGGTTGTTGTCTAATAGGCTTATTTCTCCAGCTACTGGAATAACTCTAACCAGGACTTCTTTTCACATCAAACATGGGACAAGTAAATACAAGTACTTTTATGCATTTCTCTCTGCAGATGCTAAGTAATAATCTGGTAACCTTAGTGTAAGTAAATGTAGTATATGATAATTTAGTTATGAAGTGACTTGAATCTATTGCCCCTAATGACTCTCTTTCTGTCCATATCTCCGTAGTTTGGAAGTGAAAATGAATTTTGACTTGAGTTCTCCTCAGACATCTCTTTGATGGGCCTTAGATTTGTAACAACACTGAAAGTTAGTGGTAACACTTTATTTGAAGGGGTGTGCATAAGACTGACATGACACTATCATAACCATGACATGACACCTGTCATGACTATGAATTAGGCTTTATGAATGTTTATGACTGTTGTCATTAAGTGTCATTCGGTCAGTCATGACATTTTTTATGCAAAGTTGACTCTGTTTGAGATGTATAAGCAAACAAAACAGAGTACCAGCACACACCAGGATACTCTTGGCAGTACTTTTATTAGAAGTTACATGTTTAAAAGGGAGCCAATAACGTGTTTCTCATCAGCTTTGTCAGATTCGCTCTACCTTTACGTAACTGACCGAATGACACTTAATGACAACATTCAAAACAGTCAAAACACATTAAGCTTGTTTCTTAAAAATAAATGAGTGTCTTTTGAAAACAAGAGTCTTGTGTTTTGTTCTGGGGAGTTGCTAGCCTGCCCCTTCCTCTGGGATTTCTTTTTTAGTGCACAAGTTTTTTGACAAGCACCCCTGTCCTGAGACAAAGCAATTGATCACACCCTAAAGTTACTGTACAACTAGCAATTTCCCAATAGGTTAAGTGTAGCAAGTCAGTATAAAAGCATTTGATTCAGTGGTAGGTTTAGAGTTTTGTAACATCAGAAATGTTGACTTTGATGCAGAAGAGCTTGACTATTTTTACAAAGACAAATAAAAAGATAGATAAGTAAGGGACAATGCCCGACACATTTTATACCATGGTCTAGGTGAATATTCGATTCTGATTGGCTGCAGGGTGTCTGTTAAAATGTGTTATAGGACACCTGTAAAAAAAAGTTCCGGTCAAATAGCCTGATTGTTTTAAATTATTGCGCTGGCTCAAACGCCAGTTGGTAACCTTGGCAACAGAAACTCAGAACATACGTTAACATACATTATTTTATAGATTATTTATCACAACGGGTCTGTCGCGGATTTACACAAACCACAGCCTCCAGAGCACGGCTGTGGGTCGACTCTCAGACGCCGGGCTGGAGACACGCCAGATCATGTCTGTGACGGGGCATCGCTGTGAAAGCAGCCTGCAGGCTTACTGGGCTCCGTCAGGCCAGGAGAAACGAGAATGGAGCAACATTTTGTCCCAACCAGCAGTGCTTAGGGTCCATGATGGACATGCCAGTATCTCTATCAAATTTCACGATCAACGGCAATGTTGCATTTAATTTTAAATAGTTCGTCTTGATACATATTTAATGATCAGAGTGAATGGTGGATAATATTTCTTGCAATAAAAACGATTTAGGAAACTATCTGTGGACTTTGATTCTTTGAAACAAAATTTCGCATCCGGTAAGAGGTGCACTTGCCCTCTGAAATGATACTTTGTATCACATAACATAACGTTAAGCAGTCATCTCACTTCCCTCCACTGATTAGGCCTAATATAACAGCTGAGGCTGACCGAGCTGCAGGTTCTAATTTAACAATATGTTAAATTATTATTTAAAAAATGTAAATTGCTTATCAAACAGACCTAACAATTCAGCTACCAATGAATGAGCAGTAGTATGCATGTGATAACACAGATTGAAAAATAAGCCGAAGTGATACCTCTTCTCTGAATAGACAAGCTACAGTGTGCTGCTGTTAGCCAGTGAAAATAGAGCGGAGTGGCAACTCTTCACTTTGTTACACAATCTATGTCAGTGCGCTGTTGTTTTACTTTGTTCTTGCTGCGCTATGCTTCAGACAGCGCCACACACACACACACACACACACACACACAGGGTGTAAAATTGGGTAGGGACGCCAGGGACACTTCACTACCAATATCCAGCCACCACTGTACAGTCCCTAACAATATAAACACTGTCCATCAGTGTCTAGTCAATTCTTATGGTACACAAAGGGAGGAGGAGAAAAACTAACGCACATCCAATGAATGCACTTTTTGGATTGTAATTTAAAAGTCTATGACGAAAAAGGAAAAACACATTTTATTAAGTTTTTATTTAATGAAGTAGATTTCGTCTCGTCTTTTGTCGTCAACAAAAAATGCGTGTTACTTTTGTCACAGTCAGTGTTTAAGGGTATTGATTTCGTCTCGTCTTCGTCTTGTTTTCGTCATGAAAAAACCCATCGTTGCCGAATATATTTCGTCTAGTCTCATCTGATGAAATTAACACTGGTTAGGTGGCGACTTTTTTTTACACGAACATGGCATATCCTTTCGACAACGATCCCGTGGATGAAGGTGCAGTGTTACTGCACAGAGAATTAAATATTCGTCCGGAGATGGTTATAAGACTGCACATAGATGTTTTACCTGTTTGAACAGTGTTTTTATATTTCATCTTAAGCTGCTGCCAAGTGCGCTTCTAAATGCACCTAAATGAAATAAATTAATAGGCTACCATTCAAGCAGTTTTCCCCTGTAATATTATTGTAATTGCAACGGACTACATTTAAACTTACGCATTGACCCGAGCAGCAGTGTTCTCCCACGCCGTCTCCCTCTGCTATGCCGCTGCAGCAGTGTTGCGCTTTAAAAAAAAAAAAAAAAAAAAAAAATGTTCAAACTCGCTGTATGAATCCATTAAGATTTCCAATTCAACTGGGGTGAAAAACGCAGCCCGATGCTTCCCCGTTGCCATGGTGACTCGTCAAATCAGGGTTCCATTGACTCTGTCTTTTTACAGCTGTGGGTCACGCGCTTAACTCCAGGCGAAACTACTCCGAGCTGATCAAACTAACTCAGATCAGCTGTTCTGGAACCGAAAACCTTTCCTGTCTCAGAGTAGATCCACTCAGAGTTCGGGGTAAGACTCGGAGTTTGTTGAACCTGCTTCATGAAACGGACCCCAGGATGTTCATTAGGTTGTGTGTAATGCTGTGGTGCCACATTGAGATTAGTCAGTGTTACCTTGAAAACTGTATTCTTAAAGGACTGAACAGTTTCCTGTTGTGTATCTGCAGGAATTCCCCAGCTGGCTGTCCTCACCAGAATTGATTTAGCCTGCCCACAGATCCAGGAAGATCTGAAGAACGTCTATAAGAGCAAGAACCTGAAGGAGAAAGTGAGTTTCTACTAGTAATTTTATGATCGACTTCATAAAGATTTTATTAACTGCTCAAAAAAATTAAGGGAACACTTCAGATCACTTCACTTCACATCACATATCAGATCTTGATGAACGACTCATTCAAGTTGAAAATCTTCATCAGTAACTTATTATTGTAATAAATTTTGTTATTTTATTATTTTTTGTCTTTAGCATTGCTATTATTATCTTTTTCATTCATATTGAATTAGTGTTATGGCATTATTGTAATTATCACAATAAATATTGAAGACTTGTACTCAGCAATGCAATGTACTCAGGTGTCCCTTGAAAATAGGATCTTGATCTCAGTGGGATTTAGTTTATTAAATAAAGGTTATTATTATTACTATTACTATCTGAGCAAAAACAAATTTTGAAGTCAGCTGTTCCTTTTGTTACTTTCAACTTAGATGGAGAAATTCAGTCAGTTGGTGGGAATTCCAATGAACTGCATCTTTCCTGTGAAGAACTACAGTGAAGAAATCGATGTAGACAGTGAAGTCGATTCTCTGATTCTTAGCGCCCTGAGACGGATCATCAGCTCTGGAGAAGAGTTTTATGTATTTTATGTTTTTATCTTACTGTACAGCACTTTGGACCTCTGTGGTTATATAGTAGTAAGCAGCTTTGAGTTGATTGGCTGATGTCTCGATAGGTACGGTGGACAGTGAGGGTCACATCAGAACAAGAGAGGCACAGGGATTAAAAAAAAAAAAAACTTTTTGTTGAAAAGGAACGCCTGTGTGTGTGTGTGTGTGTGTGTGTGTGTGTGTGTGTTTCTGTGAACAAAAATTAAATATGATTACATCAGTCAAAAGCTAGAAAAACATTTTTAAGAATTTCCCAGTTTGGGAACAATAAAGTAAATCTATCTATCTACTTTCTGTCATATCTGAGGAGAAACATGCTCTGATCTGAATGGATAACATCTTTACAGCCCATAATGCCTCCATATCGAGGGCTGCAACAACAGCCCTTTACTTGGTTCTGTTTTATTCACTCTAAAATTCAAAAACTTATTTGCCGTAAACAATTTTTTTTAAAAGGTGCAACAATTTGTGTGCTCAGTGCTCCTGGCGGGCTGAAGGGGACACACAGCCGGGACGCAGCAGGGAGTTATTTTTGAACAGGGGCGTCAGACATCAGACGGGGGAAGAGAGGGCTGCACTTCAATGAGGTGACACCCAAAATCTAAACCTCCAGAAGTGTAAAAAGGTAGCACAAACTGTCAAGTGAAGGAGGACAAAATCCTCACATTTCCCTATTCACTGACTCGCATCTCATTTGACAAACACTCACATGTTTCAGTACAGATCCTTCAGCCCAGCATTTGAGGTTAACATGCTTAGTGAGGCAGTGTATATGTATTATATATGTATTGTATGTATGTAATATATATAAGTTCAGAGTGTGTGCACAGCTGTGGCGGCACGCTGTCGAGTACAGACAACATCACATCCACAGCCTATGAACCTACACACATCTACAGGTGAAACAACACTGAAACAATAAATTGGGAATTTCCCAGTTTGGGATCAATAAAGTAAATCTATCTATCGATCAATAAAGGCTGTTGAGACCAAATCATCTGTGAATGGTTCATGTTACTCTCTTAAAGAACGCTCCTGGGAGCTATTCCATCAAGCTGGCTAACGGGATAGCCTGGCTTATTTCGATGAGCCTCTCTAATTTCAGTGGGAGTTCCGTTCCATCAAAGTGGCTTGTATGAGTTGCAGCTCAGTAACCATGGCAACTTAGTCAGCAGAACTAGCCTGCTCCGTGGCGGCTTACAGCCAAGCTTAGCTCAGCTGCTGTCAGAGAATGGCCGACGGACGGAAACAGACCCCCAAATGACGGCTCCGTCATGTATATTGTTGCCCTGGCATCACATATTCAATTCAATTAAATTCAAATTTAATTATGTAGCCCCATGTCCGTGTTCGGACATGGGGCATTCCCATTGACTTATTTCCCATAATGTGACCAAGCATGAATGTACGTGTTTACTTAATGAAAATAAACATAATGAAAATCATGTGTTACCACTGTCAGTCTCCGAAATCAACCGAATAAACAATCAATCAATCAATCAAATTTTATTCATGTAGCACAAGTCATACATCAAATGCAACAAGTGTTGAACATAGAGCAGTTAAAAAGAACACGAGGTTAAATAAAAAAAAGACATCTTATTTTATTTCCCACCAATTTGCGATGACCCGCCTCTATTCTGCCCGAAGCCAAGAGGTCAGCTGACACAGGTGAGGGACGTTTACAAGAACACATATATCAGTTAATCCCAATTGGATTCATGGTCATCCCACTTTTGGAATGATCCCTTTTTATTTGGATTGTTGCATGTATAATTTCAGAAAGACTGTGCCTAAGTTTTGAAATCATTTATTAACCATTCAAAAGAAAAAAAAAAGAAAACAAACTCAATCATCATAATTTTGTTCAAGCTGTGAAGACAAAGAATGAAAGCATTAAATACAGTCCAAACCATGGCTTTCTGTTGTGTTTAAATTTATACTTAGCCTACTTCCTTCTCCAGTTTTTTGATTTCCATATCCCGACGGTGTTGCGGCGGTCAACAATCCTGCTTCTGGCGCCCCTCTGGCCGCTAGCGGCGCCCCTCCAGCAGATGGCGCCCTAGGCAATTGCCTATACCGCCTATGCCAAAAGCCGGCCCTGTTTGTGGTGATTTCTCTATATTCTTCATATAGTCCCATCAGCAGTGTCTGCTCCGCCGCTGAAAATGTCGAGGCTCTCCTTTTCCCCTCCTTTTGAGACAGCTGTATCTTCATTTCGACAATCGACTGTTCTGGGCTGCTTATGTGCCCCGTGAACGCGCGCACTTGAGGCTTGTTCAGACATGGCTAGAATTAGCGCTGACTTGACACGGCTGAGTCGCGTTAGTGGAACGGGTTGAGGCTTTAGTGAAAGTTGACGCTAATTCAAGCCAGGCTATATCACGTAAGCACAGCTTTCTTTAGCTGCTTTCATGGAACAGCCCCCTGGTGTCCCTTTCCCCTCCTTTGTTTACACTGTCCTTTAGTTTCACTCTCATTGAGTACGTTTACATGCACACCATATTCCGGTTCGGCTCAATATTCCGGTTAAGGTAACTGCGCCGCGGCAACTGGAATATTCCGTTTACATGTTACTTGGCATGCCCCCGTGTTTTGGCGTATTCCACTCTCTGACGTAATGCGACACTCAGCCGCGGGGGGCAGCAGTATGCGTACAGGCGTCTGGTCTGCCGGAAAAACCGACGAAGAAGTGTTCTTCCTCGTCTTCTTCTTCTTTTTCTTCTTCTTCTGTCGCTGTTTCTATGTTTTCTCCCATTGATATCCTCCGTGATATTTAAGTCTTTCATTAGCTGAAGGTGGACTGCAGTTTCCTGGCTCTTGCTGCTGTTCGCCCTGCCGTTTTCCCCGCTTGCAGGTAACCATAGCAACAAAGACGCCACAGAATTCCTTGCGAGTCGAGCATGCGCAGTCGTGACTGAATATTCCGGTTCGGGGAGTTTTCCGACTAAGGTGTTTACATGCCCCAATATTCCGGTTGGAACAGGAATATTCCAGGGGGCTTATTCGGAATTCTCTCCAACCGGAATATGACCTTAATCGGGTTCGGTGCGTGTTTACATGACACGTGCGCAACCGGAATATTGCGAATATTCTGGTTAATACAGGAATAAGGTGTGCATGTAAACGTGCTCACTGTCTCAGTCATTTCATTCTGCAGTGAAACTGAAAGTGAGTCGGGCTGTGACTCGACAATAAACTGGAGGATTTCCTGTAAATCACGTGGCTTTTCACCACAGTGTGAGAGGGCAGATCAAAACATGATCAAAACTTTGTTTCCGCCACACACTGCACTCTCTCTCAGCTCGACAGCAGCACAGGTTGGTTTTTTCTCAGTTTGTTCTCCTCAGGTTTTGTAGTAAAACACAGACAGACGTACTGTTGTTTCTATTGTTAGAATTCAGTGTTTTGTCTTCATATTAATGCAGTGATTAATACCTTCAGTCACTGAGGAAATGGGATCATTTCAAACATGAAGAGACACCTGGACACAGCAGATCATTTCTTTAAGCTGCTTCTTTGATTTTCATTTTCAGTGTCGGTGGTGATTTGAAAATTGCTGTGACTTTCCAACTTCACTGTAAGAGAAACTTTTTTTTATTAGACTTTAATTCATTTGAATCAGTGACTTTTATTAACTTAGATTTAAGAGTTTATTTGAATTTCGGAATATTTTAACACCTATTTCTCACAGAATGAAACCAAAACTGCAGATGCTTTTATTTTATTTATAAATTGTTATTATAATGTTGGATTTAACTAAAGAAACATTTTCATGTTGTACCATATATATTCACTTTCTCCAGTGATAATGCACAAAGCCATGATCCTCTCAACTCATTTTGAGCTTAAAGTGTAACAACTTGACATATTCATCTTTTTCAATCAAGTTATTAAGTCTCAAAGTTATGATTACAGTTTGATTTTGGGCAATGAATAAATTGTTCCTTAAGCTGTAATATCTAAGTTTTACATGTGTTATTTTCTAGCAATGGGAAGTTTATTTTCCACACCTGGTAAGAAACATTTTAAAACTCAGTGTTGATTAACTGATCACTCAGAGAATGACAAGTGCCTTCATGTCTCTGTGAAACACTGCTGACGTCTTAACCAACATGTTTAACTTGTTTCTCAGCTTTTAGTGAGCCATGGAGGGAAATACCATGGAGGTAACTACCAAACTAATGTTTCTGTATGGTGCTCTGTGTGTTTTAGTCTTTTCAAAATGACAGAAACTGTGCAACACGGTGTTTAGTGACTGTTTCTCCAGATGTACATGAGACCACAGAGGCGTTTCAGCATCTTTAATAAAGTGGTTTGCAAACTGATTTAGGGGCTTGGATAGTGAGTTGAGTTGGGCTTTATAAACTCTTTGGCAAGAATACAGTTATCCACTTAGTTATCCACTTGTTCTGGAGAACAAGTGGATAACTAAGAGTCCTTATGAATTTTTGAAAATACAGCATCGTGTTCCTCCTGTCCACTGCATTGTTCAAAATTTCATCCCTCTCTCCCATGCATGTCTCCACATTGCTCAACTGTCCTTTGTGTTTTGTATTGCCACATCTCCTCCTTTAACAACTGATTTCACCACAATTTTCGGATTATTCTGAAATTCATTCAGGGCTTTCCTTTCTGATACACTTACATTACAATTCTTCAACCTGTTTGTGGATTTGACAGTTTATTCCTTGTCTTTTTCAACTAGTTTGCTAACTGTAGCAGGTGTTGGGAGATCATTTTTTGTGACTGTTTGTTTGTTGTTGTGCTGGCTTTACTCAGTGTTTGTTGCAGGTTAATTCATCTACAGATGAATGTATGTTTATTGTCTCTCTTGAACTTGCTGGTGGTCTGTAATAAGAACCAAATGATATATTCACCATCTGAATAACTGATTTAATCTCACCTAATTTCATGTGATCTGAAGTCTTTTCTTTGTTGAACAGACACAAAGACAGAGAGCTGCAGTACGTGAGGAATTACAAACCCCACAGAGATGACATCCAGCATCTGAGAGTCCTGCTTTATGGTCCAGTTGGAGGTGGAAAATCCAGTTTCATCAACTCTGTCAACAGTGTCTTACAAGGCAGAATCACATGCAGAGCTTTGGCCGTGGAAGGCGGTTTTTCATTCACCAGGAGGGTATGGACACCTTTTAGCGCATCAATAAACTCAGCAAAGGCCACATGTCTGAAGTGCACACCCAAGTATAGTTATATTGCATCAAAACATTTAGCAAATTAAACAAGACTAGGTGAAAACCTGGAGTATGGTTGGAGGGCAGCTCCATTTAAAAAGCAGCTGTTTTGACCTCAGCCTATCATCTGCCTAACATCTCCATCTAGTCTTGGCCCCTTCGTCCAGCGAGCGCTTTCTGAATGTGTGACGTCATTAACAGTCATATAGCTCTGATATGTTATTAATGATTTATATAGAAATTAAACTGTAGCTCTTCATGTTGCTATTTTCCAATAACCATTATAGAATGTTTAGTAATCAGAAGTGGTTTCAAGGTTTTGAACATTTTTAATTAATTTCATTAATCTTTATCTGTGGAAACATGTTCTTAAAGATCTCTGGATAAACATTCAGGGCCCGATCTTAAACCAGACGCAAAGTGTCGACAAGCAGGACTTAAGTCTCTTTTCCACTTTCCAACCAGCTTTTAACCCTCCTATTATGTTTTGGGGCAATTTGATCCCATTCAATGTTTAATGTCTCTAAATAAATGATTAACAACATTTTTTTTTTTTTTTTTTTTGCTTCATACACTCCTGATCAAAAATTTTAAGTTGAAAAATTGCAAGAATTTACATTTTGCACTGTTGGATCTTAAGAAGGTTCTAAGTAGAGCTTCAAAATGCAAAAAGAAGAAATGGGAGTGAGACAAAAAAAACTGAGTAAGCAATTTATTGCAAACAACCATTAAACTGAAATAGGCTGTTCATCAGATGATCAAAAGTTTAAGACCAAGGGCCCTATCTTGTGCCACCCGCTACCCGCTGCCACTACCCGCTACCCGCAAATTGCAGATTTAGGAACTTCCGCTATCCCTAAACGGTATCTTGCGCCCACGCTACCCGCTATCCATTATGCCGACTCCATCAGGCCTTTGAAGACGTTATTTGTTCTTAAAACCCTTCTCTCTCAAATGCCGTCTGATGGTTATGGGACTGCAGTTGGCACCAGTGACAAGCTTAATTTGGGCTGAGTATCGTCCCGTATCTTGACAGACAGCCAATTGGATCCTCCGACTCAGGGCCGGTGAAATTTCTTTGGGTCTACCACGTGACTTTTTTATTCCATAACCTTCAGGATCTTTTACGAAGTTTAAAATTACTGTCTTACTGTGTCCAACCTCAGCAGCAATGGCACGCTGTGAGGGCCTTGTTGTTGGGCCTTGCTTATGCAGCTCAACAATCCGACCGCATTCAAAGACAGAAAGCTTTTTTGCCTTTGCCATCAGGAGGTCATGACAGTGTGGATACCTGACAGAAAATGACACTGAATCCACATTTTTGCAAAGATTTGGGCTTTTAAAGGCTGAGGTCTTAAACTTTTGATCAGCTGATGAACAGCCTATTTCAGTTTAATGGTTGATTGCAATAAATTGCTTACTCAATTTTATTTATTTTTTTTATTTTGTTTTGTCTCACTCCCATTTCTTCTTTATGTATTTTGAAGATCTACTTAGAACCTTCTTAAGATCCAACAGTGCAAAATGTTAATTCTTGCAATTTTTCAACTGGTCTTAAAATTTTGATCAGGAGTGTATTTAATGAGTGTTCCTAATGTAATGTGTACTACCAGGTAAACATGAAATTCACATGATGATATGTTTTCAATGTCCTGTACACACTTTGTACACATCGGTTATAAATAACAAAAATCTGTACTTAAAAATAATATAAAGTTATTAAAACACCAAAAATCAACATTTATTTCCAATTTTAGGTCAATCAGTGAGATTTTATGGTGATTTGCATATTTTTCCATAGTGGCGCAATAGGAATACTGGATTTATAAGTGGGGATGAGGGGGTTATGTTTTATTTAAAGGGCTATTTAGGTCGTCAACAAAGAAACATAAAGTAACTGACACATAAACTTTGGTAATAATTTTAATTATAACAGTTTTGTGGAGGTTTAAACATCTGGGGTCAAATTGACCCCAAATGTAAAAGATGTTAGTAAATTTGAACATAACAGGAGGGTTAAAGAGGATGGGAGATTGTGTTACGAGTGGAGCAGGTGGGATCCAAATGCAGGAGTAGGCAGGTAAAAAGGCTTGAAGAAACAAGAATATTTACAAAACTCAAGAAAACTAAAACACTTGGAATGTGTGCATCACACACAGTAATGAAAATGACCAAAAACTAAAAAAACTAAACTGAAAACAGGACTTAAATACACAAGGAACTGACAAGGAAACAAGACACACCTGGGGAAGGGGCTGGACTACAAGACAGGAGGACACAGGATTGGCTGAGGGGAACACTGGGGAGAGCAGACAGGACTGACACACACCTGAGCGCTGCACTACCAAGAGACATTACCGGGTTAGCAAGGTGTGTTGAGTCTAAAGCCAGAGTTTGTCGTGTTACGAAGGCGGCTCTTTTGACCCGGCTCCATCACCATGGTAATATATGCTAACAACATAACCTGCTCCTGGTCACGTTATGTTCAGAGTTTTGATTTAAAATGGCCTGTTTTTCCTGTTTGCTTCAGGTAATACATCTGTTAACCCTTTAAATTAGACGCTGAATCTCATCCAGAAAATGCCAGAATAATAAGGCACAGCAGCTCCATCCCACTCTGGAGGATATTTTGATGTTTGTTCTTATTTGCTGCCAAGTTCATATGACACTGCTGACACCATATCTAATAATACACAAGTCTATCACACATAGGCCTGATATTATATCAATTACATTTATTTCACCTGATACAGACGAAAACTAACTAAGGTCGTCTTTAATAGCAGCCGACCCTCCGTCCAGACAAAGTGTCCTGACCCACCAGGCAGCAGCTCTGTCTAACAGCAGCACTGTCACTCCTGTGTTTTACAGTACAAGACCTACAAATTCCAAAAAGGACAACCTGGAGACTTCTACCCTTTTGTCTTCAATGACACAATGGGTCTTGAGATGAAGGAGAACAGAGGAGTCCATCCAGAAGACATCAAACTGGCCATGAAGGGACATATGAGAGACGGTTACACGGTAAAATTAACACATTGCAGCTTTGGGATGAAAGCCTCTTTGCTGACAGAAATATATTTAGCAAAAATTCTGTTTACATCATTACTTAAATGGATTTTGCATTGTTTTCTAGTTCAATCCTGCATCTAAACTGTCAGAGGACAGTCAGCATTACAACGCAGAACCAACTCTAAATGACAAAGTTCAGGTTCTGGTGTGTGTTGTACCTGCTGACCAAATACCTCTACTGACTAAAGATGATGGGAAGAAGATAAAGGACATCAAAGAGACGGCCAGTCACCTGGGTAAGAGCAAACATCAGGATGTTCATTAGTTTGTGTGTAAAGCTGTGGTGCCACATTGAGATAAGTCAGTGTTACCTTGAAAACTGTATTCTTAAAGGACTGAACAGTTTCCTGTTGTGTATCTGCAGGAATTCCTCAGCTGGTCATCATCACCAAAATTGATTCAGTCTGCGAAGAGATCCAGAAAGATCTGAAGAATGTCTATCTGAACAAGTACCTGAAGGAAACGGTAAGTCTATACTGGTAATTTTACATTAGACTGCATAAACATTTTTTAACTTTATTAAAATATAATACACAGTTAGGGCAGTGGCACAATATTTATAATTTTACACTTGTATACATAGGAGGAAATCCCGAGGAGGTCAGGGGAGGCATGATCCCTCCATCCATAAAAAAATCATTGTTAACACTAATAAATAAGAAGACACAATGCAAGCAGTGCTAATGCCTCAAAGTTTGGTCCACATCCTTTTCCAGCAGGCGGGGCTCCTGCAGAGTGGCAGCTCGGTAACTTTCAGTCTGTCAGCCTGAGAGGCAGCAGTCTGATGATAACTAGCAAGAAAACCTCATCAAGTGAAAGCCAGTGAGTCATTTATCAGACCACTTGTTCATCAAGCACAAGGTTGTAATATGAAAATAGATATTTTCCCCTGGTTGGTCCAAAACCTGCTTCTTTCAGCTCACTGGATTATTATTGGATTATTATTATTAGTTGAATTATTCAAAGTATTTCCTCTAGTTTTAGAGCTTATTTTGAGTTTCTAGATCTTGTAAAGCTACTTTGATGGACTGTAGTGGAAATTAGAACAAAAACTCCACCATGCTGGATAGATCATTCCGGTACCAAGTTCATCTTCATTTCATCTTTCCAGATAACCTTGTTCTCTTGTTCAGCCAGGCTTTTTTAGATTTTTTTTTTGGTAAAGTCTAATCTGGCCTTGCTGTTCCTGAGTGACACCAGTGGTTTGCCCCTCGCTGTAAACCTTCTGTATTTATTTTCTCATAAACATCTCTTGACTGTAGATTTGGACAGTGAAGGCCCTGCCTCCTACAGAGTGTTTTGGACTTCTCTGGACTTTGTGAATGGGTTTTTCTTCACCAGGGAAAAGATTCTTCAGTCATCCACTTTAGATGTCTTCTGTGGTCTGCAAGGCCTTTTGGTGTTGCAGAGTTCCTTCTTTTTCAGGATTTACCAAACTGTGTGGTTTGATTTGGCTGCTCCTGAAGTTGTTGTCTGATAGATTTGATTTGCTTTTGGAGCAAATAATGATGGCCTCCTTCACCTGTGATGGCCTCCTTCACCTGTATAGACACCTCTGTGGATCACATGTTGAGGGTTCTGATAAACAGCTAACAAATGCAAACACTTGAAATGAAGTCCAGACCTTTTATTTGCTTCATTTGTCATGGAATAACGAGGGAAAAGTCCAACTGCTTTTAGTCAAGAGTCCAATGACTTTTGAGCCTCTGAAAATAGGGTGACAGTGTATAAAACTGTCTGTAATTCCTAAAAGGTTAATACCATATTTTTGTTCGGCCCCTCAAATTAAATCTGACAGTCTGCACTTCAATCACATCTTGGTTACTCAAATCCATTCTGGTGGTGTACAAGGGCAAAATTATGAATATTCTGTCACTGTCCTAATACTTATGGACCTGACTGTAACCGTATGCTCAATTTCAGTATCTGACCAAAGAACAATTCATGAAGTCAACCATGACTTTCATTACCTTCTACTTAGATGCAGAAATTCAGTCATTTGGTGGGAATTCCAATGAACTACATCTTTCCTATGATGAACTACCACGAACAAATCAACATAAAAGATGATGTTGATTCTCTGATTCTGAGCGTCCTGAGACGGATCATCGACTCTGGAGAAGACTTCATGAACAACATGGAAACCTAAGTGACTTTCATTTGGCTTTCAAAGATGTTCATGGCATTATAGAAATGGCAAAATCCCATTGGCACTGATGCATCAAATTTTTAACAAAAGGAAGTGAGATGTAGACCTGTTTTGTATTCTAGGATGTAACTGCCATGGAAATAAATCAAATAACATTTTATTTCTCTAATTCACTGGTTGGTTCTCAATGCTGCCGCTCCCTCTCTTCATTCATTCTGTGGCACCTCTCTCTCTCTCTCTGTCTCTCTCTCTCTCTTTCGCTCTCTCTCTCTCTCTGACTGTGGTTTTCTGGAACAACCTTCACTGTTGAACCAGCCTAGATCACTGCAAGGGAGATTGCTTCACTGTGACAGCATTAGACTGCACATACAGTGACAAGATATATATATATATATATATATATATATATATATATATATATATATATATATATATATATATATATATATTAGGGATGCGCATTTAGATTAATTTTATAACTGAGTAACCTAGCCTGGGCCTACTCGAGTACCCGAGTAATTAGGTTAAATGGGGACACATAAAATCGTTCATGTACAGCGCATCAATATACCCCTGTTTAATCGAGGAGAAAACTTTTTTCACAGTCATCATTATCTTGGTGGTAGACTGCTTTCATGTTTTATCCATGTCCGAGTAGGCTAAATAAAATAAACATGTATAAATGTTCCCTGGTGTGCGTGGTTGAATCTATTTATTAAATAAATCGGTCTCAACCAGACGCTGACGGAAGCTGACAGAATAAGCAGTCTTCAGTGTGGATGCGCATAGCTAAGTACACAGCAAAATCAAAAGTGTTAGATTTCCAGTGTTGGTGTTGTATGTTAAAAATACAGTGTTAATTCAACACTTGCTTAGTTTAATTCAACTATGTGAGAGTTAATTCCTTAAAAGAGTTGGTGTTAATCCAGGGAGTTAAATCCAATTAACACTGTCAAGTGTTGATTTTAAAATCAACACTTAACAGTGTTGCTCCCAGAATTCCAACGGATCTATGACGTGTTTGCCTAAAGAGCGGGATGACTTCAAGTCCGACTCGAGCGGGGTCAGCAGAAGACAACTTTCTTTTCGCCCTCAGACTTCACGGAGTATCTCTCTGTAAGTACATGAAAGGTGGCATGCCTATTTAATAATACCTTCTATGCAGTAGTATTTTATATGTGTCGATAATAAGTCTCACGGAGTCCTGTCTGTAGCTGACATTGTGACAAGGTAGGCTAAGTCCCATGTTAAGGTTAGCATGGTTGTTGCATGCTATTTTTTTA
Organism: Myripristis murdjan; assembly: GCF_902150065.1. NCBI lineage: Eukaryota > Metazoa > Chordata > Actinopteri > Holocentriformes > Holocentridae > Myripristis > Myripristis murdjan. Next base: position 2,094,231 of record NC_043986.1, read on the forward strand.
AGAGTGCATTAATGTTCCTTTTGCACATGAGTGTTGATGAATATATACAATTTGCTTAACGTAAGTATAGGCTACACGTTTGGATAACACGGTATATATGTACAACTGCACATTTTTGTGAGGTTAAAGCTAGCTAAAGTGATGTAGCGCGCGCACGAGGCGTCACGTTAACCGAATATTCTCTGTCGGAAAAATCTTTAGGCCATCGAATTGCGCGTACAGTAATTAATTAGCTATGGTCTAGTCTTGATGAGTGACGGTGTTTGCTTTACACGGCAAAATGCCAAGCGATGGAGTAGAGAGCCGGGGCTGGGCCGGGGGTTGAGCTCCTGCTTGCCCAGAGACTGTTGCTAAAAGTCGGACTAGCTCTATGAGCCGCGTAGCATGTTGCTGCTGGAGGAATACAGCTGTAGGCTTCTTGGAGAAACAGACACACCGGGCCACCACACCAGCCACACCGAGCTCTGCTCTAAACCCAGAGCTTTTTACGGGCAGGAGTAGTTTATTTAATTTATTAATTTATACATTTATTTATTTATTAACTTTTGGGATTAAAAAAAAGTTTATTCTTAACTTTAACTCAGTCTAACGTTAGCCGCAGCTAATACCAGAGTCACACACCTCCCTCAGCTGCTGCCATAATAAACGTCTGAAATGCCGGTGAGTTTTTATAACTTTAAAGTTACACAGTGTTGTAGCTATCTGGGCAAATGAACAATAACGTCGCTGTCATGTTTATGCCTTCAGTTGACGTTATTTTGCCAAACTAACAGAAGAGTTAATCATGTATCTTTGTGTTTATGGATAAGTGTCGGTGTTAGCAGGAGAACTAGGTTCGCCGTCATGATAGCAGGCAGGTTGAGCTTCAGTAACACTGTCATTGTGCTGGCCCCCGTTGTCCAGGTGGAGACCAGTTGGCATGACTCGTGAGTAACGCTAAAAAAATCAAAACAAATACTCCAACGATCGAACTCAGGCGAGGCAAAATCTTCATGTCTCTCCACATACTGTAAATGATGACGCAGTGTGGATGTCTTTTCTTCTTTTTTTTTCCATAGTACATCATGTTGGTGAAGGTGAGATTTGGAGAAATGCAGAAGTATGTCAAAGTGGCTGAGACTGAAGATGGCTATGACGACTTCAACACATTTGTTCAGAAAGGTTGGCATCGCTTTTAATGTTTGTGTAAATTGACTAATTGCCATAATACCTGCTGAATTTATGTGATATGTAAATGTCTCATATTATGGAGTTGTTTATGATAGCTAATGGTAATGCCCTGAGAAGAACTTGACCTAAAATGTTGGAAAAACAAGTTTAGCAAATTTCTGTTTATTGTAATTTTTCCATTGCTCTAAATTTATTTATTTATTTTATCAGTCATTCAAAAGCTAGATCTTCCACTTGAGTCTGAGCTGCATTTGACAGATGAATCAGGGACAGATGTCGATGCAGATGTGTTTGAGGAGCTTTTGCAAGCAGGGAACCTTACTGTTAGGGTGGCAACTGAGAAGTCAACAGGTGAGACTCAGACTTGTGAGGGCAGGAGTGGATCGTCAATAATGAGTATTGTGGAGAACTAATTATTTTTTCCTTTTGTCTATACTTTTATTTATATATATATATATATATATATATAACTTTTTTTTTTTTTTTTTTTTAACTTTTTACAGTTGTGCTTCAACATGATCTTTCATATACTTCGTTGGAGCCACCCATGTCAGACAACTCATCTGTGTCAGAGGACCCCCTGCCAGTATCCTCTGATTCATCAGATGCAACAGTCATTGTTCAGACAAACAGAGGGAAGAGAACCCATGCTGAACGGGAATCGGCAAAAGAGGTGTTAGTTATCAAATATCACACACAAATATATTGTGCAGTTAAACTATGGTTTTGTTGTTGGACGTAATGATGATGATGGTGACGGATATAATTGCTAATTTGCTTTAATTTGCTTTATCTTTTAGATGGTGAGAGATGCTCTCCAGGCTAAACCAGGTGGACAGATTATTTTGGATGAATATGATAAAATGAAAACATTGATGGATAGCACAAGGAGACAGTTAGTAAACCTTCTTGTGGCCGACATGGTTGAAATTCATGGGTAAGACTTCAATGTTCATATTTATACTTTACTCAATACAGATTTTTTTTTTTTTTTTTTTTTTTTTTAAACAGCACACTTATTTTAGGACATTGCATATTAGTAAAGCAACTTATTTATTTTCTCCTATGAAAGAAATAAATATTAAATGGCTAAAACATGATACAAAAACTAACTGTTTGAGAGAGATTAAAACTCAATGAAGCTAACAGTAAAATTTGTAAGCACTGAAGGAATTGTAGTAGTAATGTCTTGTTTATCTTTCAGGAGGAGCCCACCTGTCTTTGTGCGAAGTAAATATGCTTTGGGCATCATCTCTCTATTTCCCAGCCTCAGAGATCCATACTCAGACAATGGATATGTAAGTTTGTAAATGAAAAGCTTGTATATCAATTTATGGAGTTGTAAAATGGTCTGAACCTACTCTACTATTTAATGTTTTTAATATTACAGGAACACTTCTATGACCCACAGAGTGGATCTGGGTACTTGGCCTGGAGGATAAAGACTGTTCAGCGCAACACTGCAGCTCAGTCCCGGAGATCTTCCACCAGCACACCCTACCAGGATAGTCCAAAGAGAAAGAGGGAAGTTCTCTGCACGGATAAGCAACTGCTTGGTGAGCACTGTCATGAAGCAATATCCTTTTTGAAACATTCAACTGATGAATCTGCAATCAAAGAGAAGATGAGGGCTACTTTTCAGTACCGCCAAACACTGGTTCAAGATCAGCATTGCTCTTCGACAGTCTTGGATGTCTTCCCACGATTCCTCAACATCACTGGCTTGGTGAGAAAGACAACTTCTTTTTATTAAGTGAAATGTTACTCAAGGTATACACTTTTAAGTTGCATAAGGATAAAAATGTGTGTTCTTCTGTAGATTGACCAAGACTTTACCATGATGTTTGGAGAGGAAGTGTCGGGCAGATTTTTGGCAAAATGGCCTACTTTTTTCAAACCTAGGATCCTGACAGACTGCAAAAAACTGACTTCTAATGAACACATTGAAGACCTCTTGTCTATGCAGCGCGACTCGGGTGGATCTGGTTAGTTTGGCTCATTCTTCTCGTTAAAATATCTCAATTATGTTTGATGTGAATGTGTCTGATATTTCTCCTGTTTTTCCCCTAGGCTGGGACAGTGACCTGTCAAGCCTTCTACTGTTGGTTCACTTGCTTCCCCCTACCTCCAAAGGCCACAAGAAGAGTGCTAAAATCAGCGCATGTCAAGCTGAAGACCATGTTGTGAGATATTTGCAGGTATGCAAATAGTAATGTACTTATGCAGTTATTCTGATGATCCTACTTCTTGTGTTGAAGCACATTTTTTTTTAATTGGCTTAGTTACTTGAATGTAGTGGCATTACATTTCATGATTTTCTCATGATTCTTATTTACATTTTGTTAAAGATGGGAGCCAGTGTTGAAACCTTCCTTGCTGGTTTAGTGCCAGGACAGCCCTTCCTCCTGTGTGTTGGTGAAAAGAAGAACAGCATCCAAAGATACTACGTCATCATTGACCACAAGGCCATCCCTTGCAAGGCACAGACATCCTTGGCAGCTTTCGATGAGCTCTTCAAAGCACACTTCATCTTCAGTGTCAACTACCATGAATCCCTCCTCAACTTCTATACATTCATCCAAACCACAGTTTTTAACATTGACGTGGGAAGTGCCAAGGAAAGTCCCAGAGTCAAGGAACTCAGAGCGAGATTTTTGCACGACGCTTGAGGTGATAAATATCCCTGGTTGCAAATATGTTTCTTTGTTATGTCTGTAAGGCACACCACAAAAGTTCTGCATTGCTTTGTCAGCATTTAAGACTCCACCACGGTCTATATCCTGGAAAGACATTACGTTTAAAATGTGGACAGCCAGGATGTTGTTTATCATTTTGCACCTATTCTGGTTTCAAGAAGCATCTTGTTCATTTCCATAGAGATGTTGCTTTGACTAATACTGCTGACAATCTGGACACTCAGAATGAAGCTGGTGAGCCCTCAACTTCACAGGCAGTCAGTACAGACTCTCCAACAACAACCCAGCTCTCTGTTGACAATAATCTTGTGTTAAACATGTGTGCTTCTGTTGTAGCACAGTTGCAAGCATCTGGTGTTGCTGAGAGCACAGTCCAAGCAATGGTGGGGTCCATGGAGGAACTTGTAAATGACATTCATAGCCAAGCGAGAGAGGCAGTTCTCAGCTGTGCTACAGAAATTCAATGCACAGATTTAGAAAAGAAGGTGGAAAAGTGTTTTGATCAATTAGAAAATCCTTTCTCAACCTTGAACACAAGAGTCAAACGACAGAAGTTCTTTGAGGAAAAGTGGGAAATTGTTGAACCTGTTGAATATGTTCTTGGGGTGCGGTTTGATGTTCGCAGGGATGAAACAACAGGAATTTACAGTCAGGTCCCTGTAACGGATAAATTTGTGTATACACCCATCCTGGGAACTCTTAAGTGTATGTTCAAGAACACTGAATTGTGTGAAAGTTTCTTGCAAGCCAAGCATCACGAAGAAGGAGTTTATAAAGACATATGTGATGGTTCATACTTCAAGAGTAATGTTTTGTTTTCCCAGAACAAACATGCTCTACAGATTCAGCTCTATTTTGATGAGTTTGAGACAGCAAATCCCTTAGGTTCAAAGAAAGGGATTCACAAACTTGGTTGCATTTACTTTATATTGAGGAACCTGCCCCCAAAATATAACTCTGTGTTGATGAATATACATGTTGTGGCACTCTTTCACTCACAAGACCTGAAGACTTATGGATTTGATGACATCCTAAAGCCTCTTGTGGATGATCTTAAAATACTTGAAACACAAGGAATTGAGGTGCCTTTCTCAGACTCACCTTTGCTTGGTTCTGTTATACAAGTAACAGGTGACAACCTAGGTTTACATGGACTGTTTGGTTTTGTCGAGTCCTTCAGTGCTACGTATTTTTGTAGATTTTGTTTGACAAGTAAGGTTGAGTCACAGTCTGTGTTTACTGAAGATGACCCTGGCATGATTTTTCGTACAAAAGAAATGCATGCAGAACATTGTGCAGCTCTACAGGAAAATCCTATGTTGGGCTCAACATTTGGTGTCAAAAAGACATGCTTGCTCAACACATTGCATTTTTTCCACACCTCGGACAACTATGCAGTTGATATAATGCACGACTTACTTGAAGGTGTTGTACAGTACGAACTCAAACTTATCTTTCAATACCTTGTCAACCACAAGTACACTATATTACCAAAAGTATTCGCTCACCCATTCAAATGATCAGAATCAGGTGTCCTAATCACTTGGCCTGGCCACAGGTGTATAAAATCAAGCACTCAGGCATGCAGACTGTGAAACAAGACATTTGTGAAAGAATGGGCCGCTCTCAGGAGCTCAGTGAATTCCAGCGTGGAACTGTCATAGGATGCCACCTGTGCAACAAATCCAGTTGTGAAATTTCCTCGCTCCTAAATATTCCACAGTCAACTGTCAGCTCTATTATAACAAAATGGAAGCGTTTGGGAACAACAGCAACTCAGCCACGAAGTGGTAGGCCACGTAAAGTGACGGAGAGGGGTCAGCGGATGCTGAAGCGCATAGTGCAAAGAGGTCGCCGACTTTCTGCACAGTCAATTGCTACAGAGCTACAAACTTCATGTGACCTTCAGATTAGCCCAAGTACAGTACGCAGAGAGCTTCATGGAATGGGTTTCCATGGCCGAGCAGCTGCAGCCAAGCCACACATCACCAAGTGCAATGCAAAGCGTCGGATGCAATGGTGTAAAGCACGCCGCCACTGGCCTCTAGAGCAGTGGAGACGCGTTCTCTGGAGTGATTAATCACGCTTTTCCATCTGGCAATCTGATGGACGAGTCTGGGTTTGGAGGTTGCCAGGAGAACGGTACATTTCAGACTGCATTGTGCCGACTGTGAAATTTGGTGGAGGAGGAATTATGGTGTGGGGTTGTTTTTCAGGAGCTGGGCTTGGCCCCTTAGTTCCAGTGAAAGGAACTTTGAATGCTTCAGGATACCAAAACATTTTGGACAATTCCATGCTCCCAACCTTGTGGGAACAGTTTGGAGCGGGCCCCTTCCTCTTCCAACATGACTGTGCACCAGTGCACAAAGCAAGGTCCATAAAGACATGGATGACAGAGTCTGGTGTGGATGAACTTGACTGGCCTGCACAGAGTCCTGACCTGAACCCGATAGAACACCTTTGGGATGAATTAGAGCGGAGACTGAGAGCCAGGCCTTCTCGACCAACATCAGTGTGTGACCTCACCAATGCGCTTTTGGAAGAATGGTCAAAAATTACTATAAACACTCTCCTCAACCTTGTGGACAGTCTTCCCAGAAGAGTTGAAGCTGTAATAGCTGCAAAAGGTGGACCGACATCATATTGAACTCTATGGGTTAGGAATGGGATGGCACTTCAGTTCATAGTATGAGTAAAGGCAGGTGAGCGAATACTTTTGGTAATATAGTGTATCTGTCTTTGGAATCATTGTCACAGAGGATCCAAAGTTTCAACTATGGTTATATTGAGAGAAAAAATAGGCCAAGCGGGTTGAAAATGGATGATGCTAGCAAGGATCTTGGACTAAATGCAATTCAGTCGTGGTGTCTTGTGAGAAATGCTCCTCTTATTTTTGGTGATGTATTGGAAAGAAATAACTGTTACTGGAATCTGCTCCTCCTCTTGATTCAGATTGTGAATATTGTGTTTTCACCTATTGTAACTAACGGTATGACATACTATTTGAAGCACTTGATTAAGGACCACCACAAGCTATTTAAATCTTTGTTTTCACAGAAAAGATTGATTCCAAAGCATCATTTCATGCTACATTATCCACGTTGTATTAGAAAAATAGGCCCACTCCTTCACGTATGGTGCATGAGGTTTGAGGCCAAACATAATTTTTTTAAAAGATCAGTGAAAAATTTCAAAAATATCACAAAAGCATTGGTGAAACAACACCAGAGACAGTTAGCTTACCACTGGGAGAATTTTGATTTTCAGAGATTTGAGTTTGGTCCAGTGAAGAAAGAAACTGTTGATAGCTTGGAAGGAGGTGAGGTTTTAAGTTCTATTTTTAATGTAAATGCATACTGTGAAGTGTCAACCACTAATTGGGTGAAGAACTATGGAACAGAATATCAGATTGGTATGTTTGTTTGTACTGGAACAAATATGGAAGTTCCTATTTTCAGAAAGGTCACCAACATCATTGTACATGATGAGCAAGCTTTTATTTTTACTTGCAGAGTGGACACTCTTTATTTTGATGATCATTTCAATGCATACTGTATCAATGAGAGAGCAGATTCATTTTCTGTTTTTCCAGTTAAGGAGTTGATTTATTACAGACCCTATGACAAACAGTTTTCTAATGAAATGTGTGAAAAAACATACATTGTGCCACATTGTCATATTGTGTGACCTGTGTTGTGGTTATTGCAAAGCCAGTGCTGTTTTTAATGTGGTGTGCTTGTTTGAAATACAGGTTGATTCAAACTGCAACTTGTGTGGTTTTCTTTTTAAATTATATTATTATTATTATTAGTAGTAGTAGTAGTATATTTAACACTCTCCATAGTGTTAATGTAATCTGAACTTTATTAAGTGTTAAAACAACACAATGATAGTGTTAATTTTTGACACTACACACTAGTGTTAGGTAAATTCAACACTGGTGAGTGTTAAATTTCAACTATTGTGAGTGTTGTTCCAACTCTGTCACAGTGTTAACTGTTTAACACTTTCAAAAGTGTTATTTTAACTCGATCTAGTGTGGACCAATATAGACACTTTTAAAGTGTTGAATTTAACTCCCTAGGAGTTGAATTAACACTCCTGAATTTGCTGTGTAGGTACCCTCTCTCTGAAAAATTGAAAATGTATATCTATCTAGATGTTAGACTAAATTATTTATTTGCTAGCTCAATCATGTTGTTACTATAGAATATCCGCTGGAATTTTTTTTTTTTTTCATGGACCGATAGTTATAGCCTACTTCTGCCGACTTCTCAGTCATTTTTAATCTAACAGGTGCCGTGACAGCGACACAGCTGATCTTTATCTACAACCAACTTATATTAACAGTTATGTTTAAATACAGGCTACTGCTTTCCAGTGTCAGCACCACAACAAACATCTATATTTTCATAAACTCACTGGCAGATGTTTTATTTCAGCTGGGGGTGCGTTACTCCAATTTAACGTCAGCTCCGATTAATGTGGCTAAGCAGCAAAAGTAACAGTAAGCAGTCACATTAAGGCTGAACAGAGTTATATAATTTCAACCCCACCTTTCGGGGGCTTTTGCTAATCACCTTTTCAGGCTGTTATCAATTTACCGCTGAAAGAAAGACGACAGTTTTCTCAGATGTGTCGATTTATTAAATGTTCACGTCAGTGTACAGATGCAAATGAATTGACAAATTAATTAAATCCATGGTCTTGGCAACTCATAAAGACTAAACAAATTAATAACGATTAATAGGCTGATTAATAACTGATTACATTAGCACATTAATAACAATAACAAAGTTATAGCCGCACATCTCCGTGGAAAATCTTACAGGTACTGTCCGTGGTGCTGACTCCGCATTTCATTCTCTATTGTAGAAATTAAAGCTCCATAAAATTCACGGAGGATCTTGTTTAGCTCTTCTTTCCTTACAGTTGAGAAATCAGCTGTTTGCCTGGTGTTTGTCAGGTAGTCTTGTAGACATTTAACGGTCCAAGACACTGACTGGGCTGTACCGGCTTCATTTCCTGACCTCTCCAGCTGATCCAGCTCGTCACTCTTCACTCGCGTATCTCGGCTTTATCTCTTCTGTCTTGTCTTCCTCGTTCAGCCGTTTATCCAAACGTAGGTCGCCAAATAAATCAAAATTGACAACAAAACGGTCCATTATGCAGGCGAACAAAGCTGACAGCGGCTTTTGATGCGGGTTTCGGTGAAACGTTTTGCGTTGCCATGGAAACCACACAGACTAGCCGGCTAGCTGTACTCAATTGCTCATTTGAGCACATTCTAAACGTCTGATTGACCAATCAGATTGCTCGGTCGGATCTACCTGTTGTATAAATGAAGTTTGATCCTAAGCTGGACTGGGCACTTTTGTATGCCGCGGATAACCGAGTACTAATTTGTAACCGAGTAGCAAATTCTCCCCTCGGATAGTCGGGTACCCGGTTAACCCCGCCCATCCCTAATATATATATATATATATATATATATATGTATATATATATATATATGTATACACTACTCACAAAAAGTTAGGGATATTCGGCTTTCGGGTGAAATTTCCGGATGAACCTAAAATGCATTATAACCTTTACAGGTGAACTTAATGTGACCTTCTGTAAACTTTTGAATGCACATGTCCAACTGTTCAATGTTTCAGTACCTTTTGCACAAGTTGCTGTTCTCTAACAAGGAGCTTAACGGCAAAATTCACAACAGGTGTTTGATCCATGAATCGACCAATAAATTTCCTGGTTCAATTAGAATTGGTATTTAAACAGTCCTCCTCATCATGCTGTTCACATTTTGACATCATGAGACCAAGACGACACCTAACAATTGATCAGCAGCACCTCGCCATTGCGAGGCTTCAAACAGGATGTCCTCAGACGGAAGTGGCCACTGAGCTTAGAGTGTCACAGAGTGTCATCAGCAGGTTGCAACAGAGATACAGAGAGACTGGAAGAGTCACAGAAAGGCATAGAAGTGGACGTCCTTTGGCCACATCCCACACTGATGACCGCTTCATTGTGAACAATGCCCTGCGGAACCGGATGATGAATGGCACTCAACTCCAGGTACGTTTAAGGAAGGTGAGAGGCACCCAAGTGTCACGTCAGACCATTCGAAACCGTTTACACTAGCATGGTCTGCGTGCTAGACGACCTGCAAGGGTACCTGACCACACCACCAGGCACAGGTGTCATCGTCTTGCATGGGCCAGGGAGCATTTACGCTGGACGAGGGACCAGTGGGCCTCAGTGTTGTTCTCTGATGAAAGCCGATTCATGTTGAGCAGAAATGATGGCCGACAACGATGTTGGAGACGTCAAGGAGAGCGCTATGCATCAGCCACTGTTGTCACCAGACGAGCCTTTGGTGGTGGTGGTGTTACTGTGTGGGCAGGTGTGTCTAGTCAGTACAGAACTGCCCTACACTTTGTGAATGGTACAGTGACAAGCCCATGCTACCTGAATAACATCATTAATCCAGTCATTGTGCCCCTGCATGAACAACACAGGCCTAATTTCATCTTCATGGACGACAATGCTCCAGCTCATCGAGGTCGCATCATTAGGGAACGGCTGCTGGAGACTGGGGTACCTCAAATGGAGTGGCCTGCACTTTCTCCAGACCTGAATCCCATAGAAAACCTATGGGATCAGCTGAGTCGCCGTGTAGAGGCTCGGAGCTCTGTACCCCAGAACCTCAATGTCCTGAGGGCCGCCCTTCAAGAAGAGTGGGATGCCATGCCTCAGCAGACAATAAGTCGACTTGTGAACAGCATGAGACGTCGCTGTCAAGCTGTAATTGATGCTCAAGGGCACATGACAAGTTATTGACACTGACATTTTTTGTTGTGGTATATCCACCACTGTTGTTGGCTTTTTTTTCAAGAAATTGTTTGAGATGAGGAAATCACCAGTGTATGCTTCTACTTCAATGCCCTACTTTCATGATATAATATCACTGTAGCGTGAACTTTTTACATTTTCCGTAAATTTCACCCGTAAGCCAAATATCCCTAACTTTTTGTTAGTAGTGTATATGTATATATATATATATATATATATATATATATATATATATATATATATATATATATATTTTTTTTTTTTTTCAGAGCATTGTGGCTGGTTATTTTTACGTTGTAAATAAATTCCCTTTCTTTACACTGAGTTTGTTTGTCTTTGTGGCCAGGGGCGGACTGGGACAAAAAATCGGCCCGGGCATTTTGCACCAGACTGGCCACCACATTCGATAACGCACACCCTTCCGGTCTTTTTGCTCTCTTAAATGTGTATACCAACTGTGCAACTCTTTAAAACCATAATGCCATGCAGTTATGGCCCTTTTCCATTAGTATCTACTCGGCTCGACTCGGCTCGACTCTACTCGCCTTGACACAGTTTAGGTGGTTTTCCATTACAGTTGAGTAGCACCTCGCCGTGGGTGGAGTCGTCATAGCAAGGCGGCGCACCGTCCAGCTCCCTCTGGATTCTTTGGGCCGCCACCAAGCACAGAAAAGTCTCCACGTCTTTATTTGACCGCGGTAGCGGTTTGCTTGCCATTTTCCGACTTTGACAACTTCACTGACGATCAATGCGCACGGCCGCTGTTGCCGTTTTTTTTTTTTTTTTTTTTTTTTTTTTTTTTAATGTCGGGTTTTGTTTTCGTGCAGGAGTCGCTCTCGTCACTCCCTGTCCAATTAGTTGCCTGCACGGCGTTTACGTCACATTTTCAGCTCGACTCAGCTCGCTTGGAACCCCGGCTGAGTAGGGACCTGCTAGCAGGTACTACCACCTAATGGAAAAGCTCTTAAACCGAGTAGAGTCGAGCCGAGTCGAGCTGAGTAGGTACTAGTGGAAAAGGGGCATTAGTTAGCTGTCATCAGCAGTGTTGGGCACGTAACTTTGAAAAAGTAATTAATTATAGTTACCATTTACTTCTACTAAAATGTACCTGACTTAGTAACTGAGTTACATCATTGTCAAAGTAATTAATTACCAGGAAAAGTAACTATTACGTTACTTTTTAAAAAATTGTTAAAATATGTCATATTACTTGGCTGCCCCAGTCATACGGGCCTATAGTACTGTAGTGGAACAATAAAATACAATATATGAATTGGAACTTTTTATTCTATTGAACAGGCCACAACTGGCCAACACCTTTTGGGCATCTATTTCAGATCAGTAAGTGCAGGTGCCTATCAACATGAATGGAGAATGAGCCCAAACTGCACATAGGAAGGTCATGGCGACAAACAAAGTATACCACACAAATCCTTGTTTAAATCTGAATCTGATTTGATTAAGATAAAGATAGAACAAGGCATTAAAAAAGGCAAAAAAAGGCAAATTAATAATACCAATAATAATAATGATAATAATAATAAAGCACCTGGGTTACAATACAAATTCACAAAAAGAGTAGGCTACAGAAATGAAAATTACAGAAACCCTAAATGCCACTGTGTGTGTCATCTAGCAATGACAGGCAGAATAATAGGAATCACTTCATTTTCATGGTTAACAACAAAGTGAGGTAATACATTAGAGATGACCTGTTGGAGAATTGAACCCCTGGTTTCCTGTCCGGTCTGCCATCGGGGATCATGTCCCTTTCATATTATTTGGGCTCATTCTTCATTCATGTTGATAAATTACGAAAAACTCCGAAAGTGAAAAAGTCCGATCGGTTTGAAAATTGACAGCAGCTTTTTCGACCCACACTGCACTGCACACCGGCTCACCGAGCCACAGGCTCGTGATATGATTGTGCCAGCCCCGTGTCAGTGAAGAAAAATAACCAATGGGCCCCAGAGCAGCGTGTCTCAGGGGCCGGCCCGGTGCTGAGTAAACAAACTCTTGGAATGACTTTATTTGCCAAAATCATTATGCAGGCGGGACCAAACTACGCAAAAGGGGTTGTTTAGCAATGTGATTGGGCCAGCCCAGTGTCAGTCGGGCCGCTGATCTACTGGCTGTAAGGGCCAGTCATTTATTAAATAAATTTTTAAAAAATGTCGGGGGACTGTCGGCACACGAAGCACATCGGCCCACGAAGCATGAAGCATGGCCAATCCGCTCATGTTTGTGGCTGGTTGTTAGTTGGGAAAGATTAGATTTTTTTCCTGTTGTGTCTTGGACACCCCGAGCTGGGGCGTTACACTTGTCATTTACTGCACATACACAGCAAACAGTTAAAGTTATTACATCTATATTTTGCAGAGCATTGTGGCTGATGTGCTGTTTCATGGTTTGGTCCGCCAGGGGAAAAGCAAAACAGCTGGTGATAAAAACAGATTGGACAAACAGATTCAAAGAGCCGGCCTGACGACTGGTTTTAACCCAGAACCTTCAGAAATCATCCTGAAATCATCCTATTTTTTTAAAACACTACTACTACTATTAATTGATTGGAAATATGTGACTAACTTGGTTTCTTTGCTTGTAGCAATAAAAGAATGGCTAAGGGACTTTGTGTGCTTGTTTCATCATTGCATCATTTCAGTATAATGTTTATGAAATGAGCTATTTGCATGTCTTACCTGGTGGAGAGGAATGTGGGAGAGGGTGGTCAGGTCTGTTAAAATGTGTCTTAATAAGATTTTGAGAAAGGCTTTTCTCAGGTTTGAGGAACTGAAAACATTCCTAACCAAGGTGGAAGCAGTGATCAATTCTCGACCCCTCACTTATTTGGATTCAAATTAAAATCTTGCCCCTTTTCACACCAGCTCAATTTATGTTAGGAGAACAATTGACCATTTTATCAACAAGGACGATAAAAAATGTTGCCTTTATTGGTGTGTGAATGCCAAAAAGATGAACAAACGGTGGCAGTATCGAGACAGACTTCTTAACCAGGCATAATTTTGGTGCCAAATTAAAAAAAAACAACAAAACAAAACACTTTGCTAACAGACACAGGGAGCCGGTGCAGGTCAGCTAACCCTGGGCCGATCTGCTGCCTCTGTCTGGTTCCAGCTAAAAGTCCAGCAGCAGAGTTTCTGAGTTAACTGAAGTTTGTCAATGGACTGTTTTAGAAAGCAGAGCATTACAGTAGTCTAGTCTGTCTGAGATACATGCAGGAACTAGCTTTTTGGCATCTTGTTGAGACAGGAACAGCTGTACCTCAGCAATACTCCAATTAAAGAAAGAAAGCAGCTTTGGTCAGCTTCTTTATGTGGGGTTTAAAATTCAAGTCTGAAGGCTCGCGGCCTCTGATCTCCCCTGTGGGGCCGAGCTGCAAGTTTGAAGATGCAGAGCCAAAGGAAAGAGCTGTCGGACGGCAAGGTAAAGCTGTGAAAATATTCTAAATGTAGCGTACAGGTGAAACTGATATTGATTTTTAATTTTTTCTTCTTTTTTTTTTTTTTTTTGAAGTGGCTAAAATATATTTTGCTTCTGCCCACATCCACAGCAGCACATTGCCAGACTTCTGGTCCATGTTCTCCAAACTGGGGTGTGCCGACTGCCATCTGCTGCTGGTATTTTAATAAACCGACTATGGACAAGTTCCACATACAACCCCACTTCAACAAATCTAAATGAACTTTTTAAGTAATATGGTCGCCGTAGCATGAATATGTTTTAAGAGTGTGAACATTCTGAAACCGAAGATTTTAACTATCATTATTATAATAATATTTTTTAATTTTTTGTGTGCTGATCTGCATCTGTATAGACATGAGTGTTTGAATTTCTGTGTTCATGAGTTTAAATTTTGTGGGTTTTTTTCACCAAATATCCCATTCCCCTCCTTTGTTTACACTCACCTTTAGTTTTACTCTGAGTGTGTCTCAATCATTTCATTCTGCAGTGAAATAGATTTACAAGTGAAACTAAAAGTGAGATGATCACGGAATGTTACCAAACAATAAACTCTGGGATTTCTGGTTAATCACAAGGCTTATCAACGCAGTGTGAGATAGAGTTCTCATATTCCGCCCGAACCCGACTGCCCTAAAATTTACGTGAATTGGGCGGGTCGGGCTTCAGGTTCTGTGGGGGATTTTTTTTTTTTTTAAATAAAAAAATAGAATTATGTGTTGTGTTATTGATTATGACGTTTCATTTTTATGTGACTGGTGGAGAGAGTGAGAGACTGGATTGGATTTGGAGGCTAAACTTTCAGTGACAGACAGACAACCAGCTGTGCGAGCGCAGCGCAAACAAGTGAGAGAGAGTTGCAGCAGTATCCCGCTGTGCTGGCAGACTCGGCAGCAGGGACGGTTTCTGCTATGGGCAGTGCAACTGCCCAGGGCGCAATCTACTTGGGGGCGCACGAGAAAAAAGAAAAAAAAAAAAAATCTCCAGTTTTCTAGACTACCGACAGGAAACTGAGGGATTTCTTGTAAATCACGTGGCTTTTCACCACAGAGAGGGCAGATCAAAACATGATCAACACTTTGTTTCCACCACACACTGCACTCTCTCCCGGCTCGACAGCAGCACAGGTTGGTTTTTCTCAGTTTGTTCTCCTCAGGTTTTGTAGTAAAACAGAGACAGACGTACTGTTGTTTCTATTGTTAGAATTCAGTGTTTTGTCTTCATATTAATGCAGTGATTAATACCTTCAGTCACTGAGGAAATGGGATCATTTCAAACATGAAGAGAAACCTGGACACAGCAGATCATTTCTTTAAGCTGCTTCTTTGATTTTCATTTTCAGTGTTGGTGGTGATTTGAAAACTGGTGTGACTTTCCAACTTCACTGTAACAGAAACGTTTTTTTTTTATTAGACTTCATTAGAATTCATTTGAATCAGTGACTTTTATTAACTTAGCTTTAGTTTATTTGAATTTCTGAATATTTTAACACCTATTTCTCACAGAATTAAACCAAAACTGCAGACGCTTTTATTTATTTATTTTTTTATAAATTGTTATTATAATGTTGGATGTTAACTAAAGAAACATTTTCATGTTATACCATATATATATTCACTTTTACCAGTGATAATGCACAAAGTCATGATCCTCTCAACTCATTTTGAGCTTAAAGTGTAATACAACTTGAAATATTCAACTTTTTCAATCAAGTTATTAAGTCTCAGAGTTATGTTTACAGTTTGATTTTAGGCAATGAATAAATTGTTCATTCAACAAGATCTAAGTTGATCTAATGTGTTATTTTCTAGCAATGGGAGAATCTTCTTCCATACCTGGTAAGAGACAACATTTTAATAGTCAGTGTTGATGAACTGATCCCTCACAGAGAATAACAAGTGCCCACATGATGTCTCTGTGAAACACTGCTGACGTCTTAACCAACATGTGGAATTTGCTTTTCAGAATGGAGGAGAATACCATGGAGGTAAGAACAGAACTGCTGTCTGTGTGGTGCCATGGGTGCTCTTAATGCTGTTTTCTCTTCAAAATCACAGAAATTGTGCAACATAATTTTTATGTCTCTGCACCAGCGATCATGGCCTAAAATGATATGTTTTGGGTTTGTTTGTTCATCTGTCCATATGTATGTCCCATTCTAATGAACACAACATCTCAGGAATGCCTTGTGGGAATATTTTCATGAACTGATTAAGATTTGCTGAAATGTCAAATAGGATAAAATGATGAAGTCATGACATTTTATAATCAAAAGGGCGAATGTCACTTTCACTGTGACATCAAAAACACTATTTCACACCATGACTCAGCATTTTGACTTGACTTCCTCTCCCTGATGGCAGCAGGACAGGGGGCCTCCTCCTCCTCACTGGTTTTTCTGATATTGAGCTTCAGGTGTTTATCATTGCACCATGTAACCAAACTATCAGTCCTTTGGGGCTGTAGCCAACCACAGACAATCTAGGTCGACTGTAATTTGACCTCCTCCAACTAATAGATTGGTCAATAGAAAAAAACAAAACAACGTCTGCATGCCATAACATGCACCGTGACTAATTTAGTTCATCTAGAGCACAATGCACCAAGTGCACGTTAGCTTACCTGGTGGCTTAAATAAATTGTCAATAAAGATAAAAAACAGATTGTAGCATACTGACTAATTTTTAACCTAACTGTTTTGTACTGACATGATGGTCAATATTTACCCCTGGCTTGCAGTGATACTCGTTCTTACTCCATCAGGTCCCTTCTGGCCCCTGAAAATGACCCTTCTGCTTATTAAAGTAACATCAGCGACTGTCTGACCAGTTTGGATCAGACAAGAGCATATCAACCCACCCAGCAGAAGACTTCAGTCCTCTGTCCTCCTCTGGAAAAACAGCCTCTAAGTGAAGACAGTGGGCTCTAGTTTCGCAGACCAGGCGAGGCGGGGGCGTAGCGCAGATGCGCTTCGCCAACTGGGTGTGGCCAGGCGGATTTTCCAAGTTTGGCACGCCGTTCTCGGTGGCGCAAGTGCTCCGCCGTCCCTCCTACCGGCGGAGGGGAGGAGAGAAGGCATGGAGTGGGTTTGACACAGCCAATTCACATTTAACCAATCAAATGAGCCCCTGTCCTTGCCTTTAAAATGCGCTGCGCGAAGGCGTAATGAAAGTTTACACAGCTGACATGGAGGTCTATTGCCGCAGGCGGAGCGGAGCTCAGGAGACAGGCACGGAGCGGAGACCGGCGAGCAGTGCGGACACGTCACCAAAACCTCACAGGCAGGCTTCCGGAATGTCAGGCACATGAATGATGCAATAAATACCGAAAAAAACACTATTCAATGCTACGATCACAATCAGCACATACATATATCTCCATATCAACTGTCCCGTCACAGCTGATGTCAGATCAAAGGAGATTGGCACCGTTTGTGCTGATTGTGAGGTTTTGGTGATGTGCGCCAGGCAGCCAAACTTCCACTGCGCCGGCTCCGCTCCGCCTTGCGCTGAAAGTAGACGTGGTTTCAGATGGCGAGCTTTTGGCGCACCTCGGCGAAGCCTTTTGGCACGAAACTGTCACTGCGCTAAGCCGAATCTGTCGGCACCTCCGCCCGCTGCGCCGCCACTCCCATCTCGGCGAACCTCCGCCTGGGAAACTTGGAGACTGTCCGCCTCTCCCGCTTCGCCGGTCGAAACTAGCTCTGCGCGGGGTTCGCCTCACTGCGCCACCCCGCGCTGCGCCGGGAAACTAGAGCCCAGCATGTTTAACACTGGAAATCATTCACTGGAATCATACATGTCAATATAATAACTTCCATTTTGCCAAAAAAAATATTCTTCAAAGTCTAATTCCTTCAAAGACTAATCTAATCTAAGCTGATATGATCTGAAGTCTTTTCTTTGTTAAACAGACACAAAGACAGAGAGCTGCAGTGCGTGAGGAATTACAAACCCTACAGAGACGATGTCCAGCATCTGAGAGTCCTGCTTTATGGTCCAGTTGGAGCTGGAAAATCCAGTTTCATCAACTCTGTCAACAGTGTCAAGTGTCAAGTGTCAGTTACAAGGCAGAATCACATGCAGAGCTTTGGTCGAGGCAAACTGTTGTTCACGTCCCCCCTGCACGGTATGAACACCTTTTATCACACCAATAAACTCAGTAACAGCCACATGTCTGAAGTGTACAGCCAAGTATAGTTATATTGCATCACTGTAATGCAGCAAGACATTTAGAAGATTTAAACTTAGACTAGGTGAAAACCTGGTATACGGTTGGAGGGCAGCAGCTGTTTTGACCTCAGCTCTGTGAACAGCAGCTCTAATGGTCACATTTCTGCCTAACATCTCCATCTAGTCTTGGCCCCAACAAGCGCTTTCTGAATGTGAGACGTCATTAACAGTCATGTAGCTCTGATATGTTATTATTGATTTGTATGGAAATTCAATTGTACCTCTTCATGCTGCTATTTTCCAATAACCATTATAGACTATTTATTAATCAGAAGTGGTTAATCAGTAATCTGTGTAAACATATTCTTAAAGATCTCTAGATAAACATTCAGGGCCCGATCTTAAACCCGGCGCAAAGTGTCCACAAGCAGGACTTAAGTCTCTTTTCTAGTTTCCAAGCAGCTTTTAACCCTCCTATTATGTTTAGGGGCAATTTGACCCCATTCAGTGTTTAACGTCTCTAAATAAATGATTAACATCATTTTTTTTTTTTGCTTCATATTTAATGAGTGTTCCTAATGTAATGGCTTCTACCGGGTAAACATGAAATTCACATGATGATATGTTTTCAATGTCCTGTACACACTTTGTATGCATCGGTTATAAATAACAAAAATCTGTACTTAGAAATAATATAAAGCCATTAAAATACAAAAAAAGCAATATTTCTTTCCAATTTTAGGTCAATCAGTGAGATTTTATGGTGATTTGCATATTTTTCCATAGTGGCGTAACATATGCTTACAAACATAACCTGCTCCTGACCAGATTATGTTCAGAGTTTTGACTTAAAATTGGCTTTTTCCCCTGCTTGCTTCAGGTAATACATCTGTTAACCTTTTAAATTAGACACTGAATCTCATCCAGAAAATGCCAGAATAATAAGGCACAGCAGCTCCATCCTGCTCTGGAGGATATTTTGATGTTTGGTTCTTATTTGCTGCCAAGTTCATTTGATGCTGCTGACACCATATCTAATAATACACAATAACACACATAGGCCTGATATTATATCGTTTGCATTTATTTCACTTGATACTGACAAAAACTACCTAGAGTCATCTCTAATAGCAGCCGACCCTCCGTCCAGACAAAAAGTGTCCTGACCCTCCAGGCAGCAGCTCTGTCTAACAGCAGCACTGTCACTCCTGTGTTTTACAGTACAAGACCTACAACTTCCAAAAGGGACGGCCTGGAAACTTCTACCCTTTTGTCTTCAATGATACTCTGGGTCTTGAGCTGGGGGAGGACAGAGGAGTCAGTCCAGAGGACATCAAACTGGCCATGAAGGGACACATGAGAGACGGTTACACGGTAAAATTAACACATTGCAGCTTTGGAATGAAAGCCTCTTTGCTGACAGAAATATATTTCGCAAGAATTCTGTTTACATCATTACTTAAATGGATTTTGCATTGTTTTCTAGTTCAAACCTGCATCTAAACTGTCAGATGACAGTCAGCATTACAACGCAGAACCAACTCTACATGACAAAGTTCATGTTCTGGTGTGTGTTGTACCTGCTGACAAAATACGTCTACTGACTGACGGCTGTGTGAAGAAGATAAAGGACATCAGAGGGACAGCCAGTGAGCTGGGTAAGAGCAAACATAAGGATGTTCATTAGTTTGTGTGTAAAGCTGTGGTGTCTATCTGAGCAAGTACCTGAAGGAAAAGGTGAGTTTCTACTAGTAATTTGCATATAGATTTTATAACCTTGATCAGCATATAATACACATTTAGGACAGTGACACAATATTTATAATTTTGCTCTTGTACACCACCACAGTGGATTTGAAATGGAGTAATGAAGATGTGACTGAAGTGCAGACTTTCAGCTTTAATTTAGGGGCAAACAAAAATATGGCATTAACCTTTTAGGAATGACAGCCAGTTTTATATATTGTCACCCCATTTTCAAAAGTCAAGTTCTCAAAAGCCATCGGACAAACTATACATAACATGCATAATTATAATTATAAAGATTGTATTCAGTATTTGGAGGAAAATCCTCTGCAGTCTCTGCCTGAAGTCTGGAGCCCATGGACAACATGACCAAACTCTGAGTTTCCTCCCTTGAGCTGCTCTGAAGCCTTTACTGCAGCTCCTCCTGCTGCTGCTGCTCTGTGGGTCTTTCTGCCTTCAGTTTGGTCTCCAGCAGGTGAGAAGCAGCTCAGCTGGTTCAGGTCTGAGGACTGACTCTGCAAATGAAGAATATTCCACTTCTTTGCTGTCAGTAACTCCTGGTTACTTTCTCAGTGTGTTTTGGGTCCCTGTCCATCTGCCCTGTGAAGCTCCGTCCTGTCAGATTAGTGGCATGTGGCTGAATCTGAGCAGACAGTAGAGCCCTAAAAACATCAGAGTTCATCCTGCTGCTTCCATCAGCCGTCACATCATCAATAAACACCAGTGATCCAGTTCCACTGGCAGTCATACCTGCTCATGCCATAACACTGATGTGCTCTGCTTTGGGTTAAGGTTAGGGTTCACACTTTTCTCTTCCCATCATTCTGGAACAAGTTCATCTTCATTTCATCTGTCCAGAGAACCTTGTTCCAGACTCAGCCAGGCTTTTTTTTTTTTTTTTTTTTTTTTTTAATTTGTTTTTGTAAAGTCTAATCTAGCCTTGCAGTTCTTGAGTGACACCAGTGGTTTGCACCTCGCTGTAAACCCTCTATTTATTTTCTCACAAACGTCTCTTGACTGTAGATGTGGACAGTGATGCTCCTGCCTCCTCCAGAGTGTTTTTGACTCTCCTAGACTTTGTGAATGGGTTTTTCTTCACCAGGGAAAACATTCTTCAGTCTTCCACTTTAGATGTCTGCTGTGGTCTTCCAGGCCTTTTGGTGTTGCTGAGCTCACCAGTGCATTCCTTCTATTTCAGGATTTACCAAACTGTTGATTTGGCTGCTAAAGTTGTTGCTATCTGTCTGATAGATTTAATTTGCTCTTTGAGCCTAATGATTGCCTCCATCATCTGCATAGACAACTCTTTGGATCACATGTTGAGGGTTCTGATAAGTAGCTAACGAATGCAAATGAAAACACTTGAAATGATCTCCAGACCTTTTATTTTCATAATTTGTCATGGAATAATGAGGGAAAAGTCCACACCTGGACATGAAACTGCCTTTAGTCATGAGTCCAATGACTTTTGAGCCTCTGAAAATGAGGTTTTTGTTCAGCCCCTTAAATTAAAGCTGAAAGGCTGCACTTTAATCATGTCTTGGTTACTCCATTTCAAATCCACTGTAGTGGTTTACAAGGGGGAAATTATGAATATTGTGTCACTGTCCTAATACTTATGGACCTGGCTGTAACTGTAGGTTCAATCAAGCAATCTCAGTATCTGACCAAAGAGCAATTCTTGAAGTCAATGGTGACTTTCATTACCTTCTACTTAGATGGAGAGATTCAGTGATTCGGTGGGAATTCCAATGAACTGCATCTTTCCTGTGAAGAACTACCATGAAGAAATCGACGTAAACGATGATGCTGATTCTCTGATTCTGAGCGTCCTCAAACAGATCATCGACTTTGGAGAAGACTTCATCAACAACATGGAAACCTAAGTGACTTTCATTTTGCTTTCAGAGATGTTCACGGCATTGTAGAAACGGCATAATCCCATTGGCACTGATGCATGGAATGAACAAAAGGAAGTGAGATGTAGACTTGTTTTGTACTCTAGGATGTAACTCATTGTCCAACCGCTTATCCTCACAAGGGTCGCGGGGCGTCGTTGGAGCCTATCCCAGCGCTCGTTGGGCGGAAGGCAGGGGAAACACCTGGGACAGGTCGCCAGTCTATTGCAGGGCAGACATCCAATGGATAGAGCCAGCTCATGTAGCAATACTGAGGAAGTCTGACAACTTCAGGTCTTTGGGCAGAGTCTCCAAAAGTCTCCAGCTTGGAGCTCAAGTGCTTATTTCAAAGTGTATTGCCAGTTAAGTTTCTTGTTTTCATTTCAAAATGGCTGCCATGGTGGTGCTAGTTTGGGTTCCAAAGATTTTGTGGGCTTTTTTTAAAATTCCTGGTTTCACTTGGCCTCGGTAGCCAGCTGCTCCAGCAGGGAGTTGGCCTCGCTCTTGGGTGTTTTGACACTATCCATCCTCACGATGAAGGTGGGCCGGTGCAGATTGAGCATGACCATGAGCTGCTGCCTCTCTAAGCGCAGCTCCTCGATCTGGGCCTTCAGCTCTGAGTTCACCTTTTCCAGGCACTCCGCGCTGCTGCCACTGCCACTGCCACTGCCATGTAACTGCCATGAAAAAAAAAAAATCAAATAACATTTCATTTCTCAAATTCACTGGTTGGTTCTCGATGCTGCCGCTGCCTCTCTTCATTCATTCTGTAGCTCATCTCTCTCTCTCCTGTCTGAATCCTGAACGGACCTGACTGTGGTTTTCTGGGACAAACCTCACTGTTGAACCAGCCTAGATCACTGCAGGGGACATTCCTTCATGGTGACAGCATTAGACTGCACATACAGTGACAAGATATTTGTTTTGCAGAGCATTGTGGCTGGTGTGCTGTTTCATGGTTTGGTCTGCCGGGGGAAAAGCAAAGCAACTGGTGATAAAAACAGACTGGACAAACAGATTCAAAGAGCCGGCCTGGTTTTACCCCAGAACCTTCAGAAATCGTCCTGGAGCAGAGAAGCTGTTGAAGTTGCAGACTGTTCTTCAGCACAGTGACCCACTCACACAGAATGTATTTTCTTTGATGTGCAAAAGCAAAGAGCATAGAACAGAAAAGAAAAAACACTACTACTACTATTAATTGATTGGGAATATGTGACTAACTTGATTTCTTTGCTTGTAGCTATAAAAGAATGGCTATGGGACCTCGTGTATTTCTTTCATCATTGCATCATTTCAGAACAATGATGATTAAATGAGTAACATTGAATGACTTTTCACTTGTGGTTTAAAATGTTTATTTATCTATTTATTTGTTTATTTAACAGGGACAGTGCATAGCTCTCAGCCATACCAGAGTTACCTACTAGCTAATTTTCATCTGTAGTCCCTGAGCAGGAACAAAGAACACAAAGTGTTCTTTGTTCCTGACAGAAATCTAACAATATAGTACAAAACAAATAAACACATATGGATACAAACAAATATAAAAACATCGTCACAAAAACAGCCTCTGTTCACCAAGCTAGTAGCATGTCTTATAGCCTCGAGAAAGGAATTCCATAATTTCGGTGCCAAATTAAAAAAAAAAACAAAAACACTTTGCTCATGATTCTCTAATTTATGTGACAGTTTGTAGCTAAAAAAAAAAAAAAAAAAAACAGCAGCAGAGGATCTAAGTAGTCTGTAAACATGGACTGTTTTAGAAAGCAGAGCATTACAGTAGTCTAGTCTGTCTGAGATACATGTATGAACTAGTTTTTTGGTATCTTGTTGGGACAGCAACAGCCGCACCTCAGCAATACTCTTTCAATTAAAGAAAGAAAGCAGCTTTGGTCAGCTTCTTTATGTGGGATTTAAAATTCAAGTCTGAAGGCTCATGACCTCTGATCTCACCTGTGGGGCTGAACTGCAAGTTTGAAGATGCAGAGCCAAAGGAAAGAGCTGTCGGCTGGCAAGGTAAAGCCGTGAAAATATTGTAAATATTTTTAAATGTGTGCTTTTTTTTTTTTTTTTTTGAAGTGGCTAAAATATGTTTTGCCTCTGCCCACATCCACAATGGCACATTGCCAGACTTCCGGTCCAGGTTCTCCAAACTGGGGTGTTGGAAAAAATGTTGGAGCTTCTTAAAAATGACAATCAACACTACTCATTCAGGCTGATCATATTTACTGATATAAAAGGTAATACTGCACAGTTACAAGGAGGAAAACAACAGACGCAACATAAAAGGAAATGAGAGGGAAAAAAACAGATCCTTTACCTAGAAACCTAAAGATTCTTTTGTAGCAACTTAACGTCCAAACGCTACTTTAACGGAAGACAACACAACACATTTCTAGTTCAAAATTAAAGCATTTGTTATTGTAACCTACTACTATTATTATTAATCTATTGTAAGAGAAAAAATATTTACAACATGGGTTGTTTTACTCTCAGGGCTCTAGTTTCGCAGACCAGATGAGGCGGGGGCACAGTGCAGCTGCGCTTCACCAACTGGGTGTGGCCAGGTGGATATTGCAATTTGGCACGCCGTGCACGATGGCGCATGTACTCCACCATGGTGCCATCCCTCCTACCGGCGCATGGGAGGAGAGAAGGCGTGGAGTGGGTTTGCCACAGCCGATTCACTTTAAACCAATCAAATGAGCTCCGTTTACAGAATTGACATGGAGGTCTACTGCCGCAGGCAGAGCGGAGCTGGTGTAGTGGAAGTTTGGCTGACACACGTCACCAAAACCACACAGGCAGGTTTCCAGAATGTCAGGCACATTAACAATGCAATAAATTCCCACAAAAACCACCATTCAATGCTACTATCTCAATCAGCACATAAATTTATCTCCATATCAACTGTCCCGTCACAACTGATGTCAGATCAAAGGAGATTGGCACCGTTTGTGCTGATCGTGAGGTTTTGGTGATGTGCGCCAGTCAGCCAAACTTCCACTATACCAGCCCTGCTTTGCCTTTTGCGGAAAGTAGACGTGGTTTCAGATGGCGAGCTTTTGGCGCACCTCGGCGAAGCCTTTTGGCACGAAACTGTCACTGCACCAAGCTGAATCTGTTGACACCGCTGCGCCGCCACTCCCATCTCAGTGCACCTCGGTCTGCCACACTGCGCACCTCGGGTTGCGCTTGTCCAAACCTGCTCTGCATGGGGTTCGCCTCACTGCACCACCCTGTGCTGCGCCGGGAAACTAGAGCCCTCAGTGTGTCTCAGTCATTTCATTCTGCAGTGAAACTGAAAGTGAGTCGGCCTGTGACTCGACAATAAACTGGAGGATTTCCTGTAAATCACGTGGCTTTTCACCGCAGTGTGAGAGGGCAGAGCTACATGATCAACACCCTGCACTCTCTCCCGGCTCGACAGCAGCACAGGTTGGTTTTTTCTCAGTTTGTTCTCCTCAGGTTTTGTAGTAAAACACAGACAGACGTACTGTTGTTTCTATTGTTAGAATTCAGTGTTTTGTCTTCATATTAATGCAGTGATTAATACCTTCAGTCACTGAGGAAATGGGATCATTTCAAACATGAAGAGACACCTGGACACAGCAGATCATTTCTTTAAGCTGCTTCTTTGATTTTCATTTTCAGTGTCGGTGGTGATTTGAAAACTGGTGTGACTTTCCAACTTCACTGTAAGAGAAACTTTTTTTTTTTATCAATTCATTTGAATCAATTACTTTTATTAACTTGGCTTTAAGAGTTTATCAGAATTTCTATTTCTCACAAAATGAAACCAAAACTGCAGATGCTTTTATTTTATTTATAAATTGCTATTATAATGTTGGATTTAACTAAAGAAATATTTTGATGTTGTACCATATACACTATATTACCAAAAGTATTCGCTCACCTGCCTTTACTCATACTATGAACTGAAGTGCCATCCCATTCCTAACCCATAGAGTTCAATATGATGTCGGTCCACCTTTTGCAGCTATTACAGCTTCAACTCTTCTGGGAAGACTGTCCACAAGGTTGAGGAGAGTGTTTATAGGAATTTTTGACCATTCTTCCAAAAGCGCATTGGTGAGGTCACACACTGAAGTTGGTCAAGAAGGCCTGGCTCTCAGTCTCCGCTCTAATTCATCCCAAAGGTGTTCTATCGGGTTCAGGTCAGGACTCTGTGCAGGCCAGTCAAGTTCATCCACACCAGACTCTGTCATCCATGTCTTTATGGACCTTGCTTTGTGCACTGGTGCACAGTCATGTTGGAAGAGGAAGGGGCCCGCTCCAAACTGTTCCCACAAGGTTGGGAGCATGGAATTGTCCAAAATGTTTTGGTATCCTGAAGCATTCAAAGTTCCTTTCACTGGAACTAAGGGGCCAAGCCCAGCTCCTGAAAAACAACCCCACACCATAATTCCTCCTCCACCAAATTTCACAGTCGGCACAATGCAGTCTGAAATGTACCGTTCTCCTGGCAACCTCCAAACCCAGACTCGTCCATCAGATTGCCAGATGGAAAAGCGTGATTCATCACTCCAGAGAACGCGTCTCCACTGCTCTAGAGGCCAGTGGCGGCGTGCTTTACACCATTGCATCCGACGCTTTGCATTGCACTTGGTGATGTGTGGCTTGGCTGCAGCTGCTCGGCCATGGAAACCCATTCCATGAAGCTCTCTGCGTACTGTACTTGGGCTAATCTGAAGGTCACATGAAGTTTGTAGCTCTGTAGCAATTGACTGTGCAGAAAGTCGGCGACCTCTTTGCACTATGCGCTTCAGCATCCGCTGACCCCTCTCCGTCACTTTACGTGGCCTACCACTTCGTGGCTGAGTTGCTGTTGTTCCCAAACGCTTCCATTTTGTTATAATAGAGCTGACAGTTGACTGTGGAATATTTAGGAGCGAGGAAATTTCACGACTGGATTTGTTGCACAGGTGGCATCCTATGACAGTTCCATGCTGGAATTCACTGAGCTCCTGAGAGCGGCCCATTCTTTCACAAATGTCTTGTTTCACAGTCTGCATGCCTGAGTGCTTGATTTTATACACCTGTGGCCAGGCCAAGTGATTAGGACACCTGATTCTGATCATTTGAATGGGTGAGCGAATACTTTTGGTAATATAGTGTATATTCACTTTCTCCAGTGATAATGCACAAAGTCATGATCCATTCAACTCATTTTGAGCTTAAAGTGTAATACAACTTGAAATATTCAACTTTTTTCAGTCAAGTTATGATTACAGTTTGATTTTAGGCAATGAATACATTGTTCATTCAGCCATGAGATCTAAGTTGATCTAATGTGTTATTTTCTAGCAATGGGAGATTCATTTTCCATACCTGGTAAGACACAACATTTTAAAACTCAGTGTTGATTAACTGATCGCTCAGAGAATAAGAAGTGCCTGCATGATGTCTCTGTGAAACACTGCTGACGTCTTAACCAACATGTGCAATTTGCTTTTCAGAATGGAGGGAAATACCATGGGAGTAAGTACCATCCTGCTGTCTGTGTGGTGCCATGGGTGCTCTTAATGTTGTTTTCTCTTCAAAAACACAGAAATTGTGCAACATGATTTTTATGTCTCTGCACCAGCGATCATGGCCTAAAACGTTATGTTTTCAGGTTTTAGGTTCATGAACACGATATCTCAGGAATGCCTTGTGGGAATTTCTTCAAATTTGGCACAAATGTCCATGTGGACTGAGAGATGAACTGATTAAGATTCGCTGAAATGTCAAATAGGATAAAATGATGAAGTCATGACATTTTATATCCAAAAGGGCGAATGTCATCTTCACTGTGACATCAAAACACTATTCAACACCATGACTCAGCATTTTGACTTGACTTCCTCTCCCTGATGGCAGCAGGACAGGGGGCCTCCTGCTCCTCACTGGTTTTCCTGATATTGAGCTTCAGGTGTTTATCATTGCACCGTGTAACCAAACTATCAGTCCTTTGGGGCTGTAGCCAACCACAGACAATCTAGGTCGACTGTAATTTGACCTCCTCCAACTAATAGATCAATAGGAAAAAAACAAAACAACAATGTCTGCATGCCATAACGTGCATCGTCTAGAGCACGATGCACCAAGTGCACGTTAGCTTACCTGGTGGCTTAAATAAATTGTCAATGAACATAAAAAACACATTGTAGCATAGCAGGGTTTCCCCCAGTGCTTTAAAGGCCTGGCGGGCCGCCAGGCTTTTCTTGCCCCCCCGCCAGGCTAAGCGTCGCTTGTTTATTTATTTTAGAGCTGAAACGATTACTCAAAGTAATCGAGTACCTCGATTCTTTTTTTGCCCCAGGTAATTTTTCCTGCCTCGAAGAATCGCTTAATAAATAATAAATAAAAATATAAATCCGCGGTGTTTCGCACGGACTATTTTTAATGTGGCACAACCGCGCGTTAGTTTGTCTCCTCCTGCGCTGCTGTGTGCTCATGCCGAGGTGTGTGTGTGTATGTGTGACTGAGGAGCACACACCCACCGGCGCTGTCTGAAGCGTAGCGCGGTGAAAACAAAGTTAAAACAGCAGCGCACTGACATAGATTGTGTAACAAAGTGAAGAGTTGCCATTCCGCTGTATTTTCACTGGCTAACAGCAGCACACTGGCTTAGCTTGTCTATTCAGAGAAGAGGTATCACTTCGGCTTATTTTTCAATCTATGTTATCACAGGCATACTACTGCTCATTCATTGGTAGCTGAATTGTTAGGTCTGTTTGATAAGCAATTTACATTTTTAAAATAATACTAATTTAACATATTGTTAAATTTTAAAAAAAGCCAACATGATGCAGGTCAAAGACAAAAAAAAAGACTATTGACTAAAACTAGACTAAAATACTTTGGATTTTCTTCGACTAAAACTAGACTAAAATGCCAAGACTTTTCATCGGCTAAAATGTGACTAAACAAAAAAGAATACAAGTTGACTAAATATGACTAAAACTAATAAGGGCATTTGACACAAGACTAAGACTAAAACTAAATTGAAAAATAGCCGACGAAATTAACACGAACAGAAATGTGTTAGAATATTAAAACGAACTATTTCATTCCAAAAACCGTGTGGCATGCAACACGTGGAGATAGAGTTGTTGCATTGCCACAGACATCCGATTACGACCACTGCTGTTATATTAATTTCCAATGTGATGTTGTGCTCTTCATTTTAAAGTTATTGGTTTAGTTATAGTTGTATGTATAGCAAGCGAGTTTGCGACTTGTGCTGCGCCTCCAAACAGCCATGCCAAGACGTGTCCGTGACACACACACACACATGCGCACACACACAATGGACACACTTGCATTTAGTTTATAAATGCACAGCCACGAACCTACTGTATTATGTCCTTTAATGTAATACATTTGTAATGTTGTAATACCATATATATATATATATATATATATATATATATGTATCAGTGGCGAGCGGTGACGTTTTTGTGTAGTCATGCTGTGGTCCCAATTTCATGCGAGCGCCCGCGAGGGCTCGAGCTCGAAAATTTTTGGGCATTTATTTATTAATAAAAACGCACAATATGGATTTTAATTATACTATATCAACTCGACACCTCGATTTTGATAGACACGTGTGCGCATTTTGCCCCAATGTTACCAACAACAACGAGTTTGAATTTACAGTGTAAATGAAAGCGGAAATTATTAGAACAGACGGATGATGCAGTAATAACCAGTTACAGAGTCAAGCAGATGACACATGAACATGCTCACAGTGTTACCAACAAAATGTTGGAATTTACCATGAGATCTGAACTATTGGGATGTGCCACGGGGTGATGCAAACACACAGCAATGTCACCAGCTAGCCTACAAACACACAGCAACGTCACCAGCTAGCCTACATGGTCAATGAAATGACACACAAACATGCCCAGCTGCCCATCAGGCTCCGCACCAAAGTGATAAACGTCAGAGAACCCCTCTTTTTCAGAACACCTGCAACAGCCTAAATCGATGAAACATGCCAGGTCACTCAAATGAAGTTGTATTTTCACCCATTTTGATTGGCACGATGCAGATGAAAGAACAAACTAATGTTAATGTTGCCGTACTAGCTAGCCAGCTAATGACGTTAACGGTAGCTAGCTGTCAAGTGAATGACTTCCAGTTGCCGCTGAACATTTCAAGTGAGCTGCTACGTAGCTGCTCGTGTTGCGCATGCGTCTTCTGAAAAGCTGATTGGCAGACAGCTTATTTTCCATTCAAAACGCCAGCAGGAAACACCGGCTACAACACTACTGTGAATACTCGGTATCACAGAGCGCATGCGCGCGTCAAGCTGTCAATTTTCCAGCATTTCACTAGCAAACTGAGATAGATACGTGTATATAGGCAGCGGTTTGCAACCAAAATGATAGAAATAAGGTATATTATAAAACGACACACTAGGAGACCAACATTTTAAAGATTTTAATTGAAGGGCTTGGGCATGCGCTGCATTTATAGCTTATTATGACCGCTCGCCCCTGATATATATATATATATTCATAATTGCTCTTTATCATGGCAAAAACGCATTTTATCCGATTACTCGATTACTCGACAGAATTTTTGGTCAAATACTCTAAAATATATAAAAAAATATAAAATATAAAATATTCGATAGCTGCAGCTCTAATTTATTTTAAATCTCTCTTTTTATGCACCAGAAACAGTGATACCAAAGACGGTATATAGAGCTTCTAACCGCATCTGGTGATACGGTTGAAAGCGCAATGGTGACATCTTATGGTCGATACATGAACACTTTCTTTTTCCGAAGTCGGAGGAGCACTGGAGGAGACGATGAGCCCGCTCGTTCACCCCCAGGCCGAGGGGAGTGCATCCCCAGGCCGAGGGGAGTGCATCCCCAGGCCGAGCCGACCGAGCCGCGGCTCGATGACGAGGCAGAGCCAGTGCGAGTTAGCACGGATGTTAGCACGTCGTCAGAGCAGAAATTACCAGGATAACGCCACCAAGCTGCACCGCTACGCGGAATATGGCAGGAGTTTACATAAGTTGAATGAAATGTCGTTTTTGAGTGGAATATGAACGTGTGTCTGGCAAAGGCACAGAAGATTTCCAGGCGACAGCAGCGCACTGACCTAGCTTGTGTAACAAAGTGAAGAGTCACCACTCTGCTCTATTTCACTGGCTAACAGCAGTACACTGGCTTAGCTTGTCTATTCAGAGAAGAGGTATCACTCTGGCTTATTTTTCAATCTATGTTATCACAGGTGTGTTTGATAAGTAATTTACATTTTTAAAATAATAATAATAATAATTTAACATGTCAGCGGCCTGACCACCAGGCTTAGCAAGTTTTCTGGGGGAAACCCTGCATAGTGACTCATTTTTAACCTAATTATTTTATACGGACATGATGGTCAATATTTACCCCTGGCCTGCAGCGATACTTGCTCTTACTCCATCAGGTCCCTTCTGGCCCCTGAAAATGACCCTTCTGCTTATTAAAGTAACATCAGCGACTGTCTGACCAGTTTGGATCAGACAAGAGCATATCAACCAACCGAGCAGAAGACTACAGTCCTCTGTCCTCCTCTGTAAAAACAGCCTTTAAGTGAAGACAGCATGTTTAACACTGGAAATCATTCACTGAAATCATACATGTCAATATAATGATAACTTCCATTTTGCCAAAAAATTATTCTTCAAAGTCTAATTCCTTCAAAGTCCAATCTAATCTAAGATCATATGATCTGAAGTCTTTTCTTTGTTAAACAGAGACAAAGGCAGAGAGCTGCGGTATGTGAAGGATTACAAACCCCACAGAAATGACGTCAAGCATCTGAGAGTCCTGGTTCATGGTCCAGTTGGAGCTGGAAAATCCAGTTTCATCACCTCTGTCCAAAGTGTCCTACGAAGCAGAATCATAGGCAGACCTTTGGCTGAGGCAAATACCAGTGAAAGTTTCACCAAGAAGGTATGAATGCCTTTTATTGTCCAGATAAACTAAGCAACAGCCACATCTCTAAAGTGGAAACCAAGTATAGCTACAGTGCATCACTGCAACTACAGCAGAACCTCGATTATCCAAACCCCTCAGGATGTAAGGTGTTGTCAATAGCTGAAATTTCAGATAATTGAAATATGCACAAAAATGCAACAGACAGTTTGGAGGGAAAAAAATCTATTATATGAAATAATTTCACCTAAGCAATCTAATGTCTAAGCAAAAACTTTTGTGCTACAAATAAACTTTAAAACACAGGACAAACATTTAGGTCTAATAGTAAGATTACAGTTGTTTAGTAGCTCTTTGTGACATAAGACACACACACACAACAACAACAACAACAACAACAACAAAATAACCATTGAATACCTGAACAATTTGCTGGTGGACAAAACTGTAACAGCACAATCAGATCAGCAGGATGCTGTGCTGAAGGCTACAGCAGAGTAGGACACAGCTTGGAGTGGGAAGGAGAAAAAAATAATGGAAATGGTCATTGTGGTTGACCAGTCGCAGTATTACAGCAGGGGACATTTTGAAAAAAAAAAAATGTGCAAGCTCACTAAATGATAGCATTATCATAACAGTAGCACTGTCACTCCTGTGTTTTATAGTATAAAACCTACAAAATCCAAAAGGGACAGCTCAGAGACTTTTACCCTTTTGTCTTCAATGACACTATGGGTCTTCAGATGAAGGAGGACAGAGGAGTCCATCCAGAGGACATCCAACTGGCCATGAAGGGACACATGAGAGACGGTTACACGGTAAAATTAACTCATTGCAGCTTTGGGATGAAAGCCTCTTTGCTGACAGAAATATATTTAGCAAAAAATCTGTTTACATAATTACTTAGATTGATTTTGCATTGTTTTCTAGTTCAAACCTGGATCTAAACTGTCAGATGACAGTCAGCATTACAACGCAGAACCAACTCTACATGACAAAGTTCATGTTCTGGTGTGTGTTGTACCTGCTGACAAAGCAGCTCTACTGACTGAAGACGATGTGAAGAAGATAAAGGACATCAGCGAGACGGCCAGTGAGCTGGGTAAGAGCAAACATCAGGATGTTCATTAGTTTGTGTGTAAAGCTGTGGTGCCACATAGAGATTAGTCAGTGTTACCTTGAAAACTGTATTCTTAAAGGACTGAACAGTTTCCTGTTGTGTATCTGCAGGAATTCCCCAGCTGGCTGTCCTCACCAGAATTGATTTAGCCTGCACAGAGATCAAGAAAGATCTGAAGAACGTCTATAAAAGCAAGTACCTGAAGGAAATGGTGAGTTTCTATTTGTAATTTTACGATAGATGGTGTAGAGATTTTATAATCTTATTCACTGCTCAAAAAAAAAAAAAAAAAGGGAACACTTACATCACACATCAGAGCTTGATGAACGAATTATTCAAGTTGAAAATCAATCAATAATCAATCAATAACTTATTGTATTAAATTTAGCTATTTTATTATTTTGTCTTTAGTATTGCTATTATTATCTTTTTTATTCATATTGTATTAGTGTTACGGCATTATTGTAATTATCACAATAAATATCGAAGACTTGTACTCAGCAATGCAATGTACTCAGGTGTCCCTCGAAAATAGGATCTTGATCTCAATGGGATTTAGTTTATTAAATAAAGGTTATTATTATTACTATTATTATCTGAGCAAAAACAAAATCAGCTGTTCCTTTTGTTACTTTCAACTTAGATGGAGAACTTCCGCACTTTGGTGGGAATTCCAATGAACTGCATCTTTCCTGTGAAGAACTACAGTGAAGAAGTCAACATAAAGGATGATGTTGATTCTCTGATTCTGAGCGTCCTGAGACGGATCATCGACTTTGGAGAAGATTTCATCAACGACATGGAAACCTAAGACACTTTCATTTGGCTTTCAGAGATATTCATGGCATTATAGAAACAACATAATCCTGCTGACATGAATGAATGGATTTGCTAACAAAATTAACTCAAAATGTTTTTGTAACAAGATTCTACAAGGTACAATCATTTTTATCTCTTCTGCATTTTTATTGACTGTAGTTACTGTAGCGCCTTCATCATGTGTTTCATGAGATTCTTTTTGTGAAAATATTTGAAAACTTACATTTTGGCTTAATTTGCAACAGCAGGTAAACTGAGAAAAAATAACTTGTTGAAAAGGAACACCTGTGTGTGTGTGTGTGTGTGTGTGTGTTTCTGTGAACAAAAATTTAATATGATTACATCAGTCAAAAGCTAGAAAAACATTTTCTGTCATATCTGTCATGTTCTGATCTGAATGGATAACATCTTTACAGCCCATAATGCCTCCATATCGAGGGCTGCAACAACAGCCCTTTACTTGGTTTTGTTTTATTCACTCTAAAATTCAAACGCTTATTTGCCGTAAACATTTTTTTAAAAAGGTGCAACAATTTGTGTGCTCAGTGCTCCTGGCGGGCTGAGGGGGACACACAGCCGGGACGCAGCAGGGAGTTATTTTTGAACAGGGGCTTCAGACATCAGAAGGGGGGGAGAGAGGGCTGCACGTCAACAAGGTGACACCCATCTCATTTGACAAACACTCACATGTTTCAGCACAGATCCTTCAGCCTAGCATTTGAGGTTAACATGCTAAGTGAGGTGGTATACAGAGGCGGGCTGTACTATTAGGCAAACCAGGCCTGGAGCCCCGGGCCCCATATAGGGCCCTTGGGGCCCCCAAAATGCCTTCTTTATATTTAGTCCCCATATTTCTTTTTTTCCAATCAAAATCTCTTCACAATAGTAGCATCGGGATGTCTAATTTGATCAATTATTCGTGTTTTGACGGTCTTTCTACTAACCGTGCACCACCTTCAGTCTGCACTCATGGACTATTCCATGTTACGTATCACGCTGTACGTAAATGAGTACAGCGTGTAAAATCCAAAACAAACAACAAATAAACGGTAAAGGAGAGAAATCGAAATGAAGTGGACATACGAAAGTGGGTCACAAAAAAAAAAAAAAAAAAAAAAGAAAAGGAGGGACCAAAAGCAGCAGTTCATTTCAAAGCTGCCAAAGCTATCTAGCTTTTTTACTGGAACCGTGGCAGTGGAGTCTGCGGGAGCGGGACCATCGGCAGCCACGGAGCAAGAGAAGCCTACTCCGTTTGCTCTCACCGCCGGTAACGTTGCAGCTGAATCATGTTGTAACTAGAATATCCGCTGGAAAAAAATATATTGTTGTTCATGGACTGATAGTTATAGGCTGCTTCTGCCGACTTCTCAGTCATTTTTAATCTAACAGGTGCCGTGACAGCAGCTGATCTTTATCTACAATCAACTTATATGAACAGTTATATTTAAATACAAGCTACTGCTTTCCAGTGTCGGCCACAACAAACATCTGTCTTTTCATAAACTCACCGGCAGATGTTTTATTTCAGCTGGGGGTGTGTCACTCCAATTTAACGTCAGCTCCGATTAATGTGGCTAAGCAGCAAAAGTAAGGACAGTAAGCAGTCACATTAAGGCTGAACAGAGTTTTAGAATCACCTTTTCAGGCTGTTATCAATTTACCTCTGAAATAAAGACAACAGTTTTCACAGATGTGTTGATTTATTAAATGTTCACTTCAGTGAACAGATGCAAACAAATTGACAAATTAATTAAATCTTTGGCCCAGGAAACTCATAAAGACTGAACAAATTAATAATGATTAATAGGCTAATTAATAACTGATAACAATATATAGGTGCACATCTCCGTGGGAAATTTTACAGGTACTGTCCGTGGTGCTGACTCCGCCGCGGCACTTTATTATAGAAATTAAAGCTCCATAAAATTCACGGAGGATCTTGTTCAGCTCTTCTTTCCTTACAGGTGAGAAATCAGCTGTTTGCCCGGTGTTTGTCAGGTAGTCTTGTAGATATTTGACGGCCCAAGACGTTGACCGGGCCGTACCGGCTTCATTTCCTGACCTCTCCAGCTGATCCAGCTCTTCACTCGTCACTCTCGCGTATTCTCTCCTTTTTCTCTTCTGTCTCGTCTTCCTCGTTCAACCGTTTTTACAAACTTAGGTCGCCAAAGAAATCAAAATTGACAACAAAACGGTCCATTATGCAGACTAACAAATTTGACAGCGGCTTTTTTTTTTTTTTTTTTTTTTGAACTAAATTTTTATTTATTTTTTCACAATAGTAACATGACATGTACATTTCCCTTCATTTACATTTTTTTTTACCCTTTTCACAGCTGCACATAATCTTAACATTTATAATCAAAATCGTGTAAGAGAGCAGTATAAATACATAACTATAGATTTTAAGATGCATATACACATATATACGCACACAGGTACATATATATATATATATATATATATATATATACACGCACACACACAAACACATATACATACATGACAAAATAAAATAATAAATAGAACATAAGACCAATTAAATTACACAAATTTAAAATGAAAGAAAGACAAGAAAATAAAGAAAAATAAATAAACAATTCAATGAAATAATGATAATAATATAATAATAATAGAGAGAGAAAAAAAAGGAAAAAAGAAAAAAAAATTCCACTCTAGGTATCCAAAGACATGGTGTGAGGTGTGAATGCACTCAGTATAAGGCCAGGAGTCTTGGGCCACAGGCTTATTGTATTAGCAGAGCCATGACAGGTTTCCATCATTTAATAAAGACAGGTTTTTGGAGTCTTAATGAGTATGTGATTTGCTCCATCTGGTAAATATCCCATATTTTCTGAATCCACCCATTATAAGAAGGAGGGTCTGGCTTTAACCATCTGATAGTTATACATTTTAATGCCGCTGTGAGCAATATGTTTAAAAGGTATTTCACATCTCTTCTTTCCATACCCTCAGGGATTGCTCCCAATAACCAATAATTATAGGGGTTTGTGAAATATCCCGTTTAAAACCACTCTGAGAGCATCAAAAACATCTTTCCAGAATAGGTTCAGCTTAGGACACAGCCAGAATATATGGGTGTGATCAGTGGCGGTTCTGCCCATGTTGCCACCCTGGGCGAAAATACTGCCTTGCGCCCTTCGGCGCTAGAGGTGCCCCTCCCAGAGCCGGCCATGCTGTGCACGGCAGGGGCGCCAGCACCTGTACAAATACCTTTTTTTTTGGAAAAATACTTTTTATATGGACAAAATCTTGTTTGAATAAAAAAGCCACCAGGCGGGCCGGCCGCGGCACTGGCCTCATGCCAACCGGTGCCGCGCCCACCCGGTCAGGTCTGCCAGATCTGACAGGTGAGCGGCGCACACATACTGCCATATATACCTTTTATTATAAATCAACTTTTGTTCATACGCGGCTGCAGCAGCACAACGGACAATTACACAGAAAACATGGTTGATTTGACGGCGCAATGCGGCCATTCGGCGGTAATCGCGGCATCAGGCGAGCCTACCTACTGGTTTACATATCCAAGTCTTAGACCCCCAATATTAGACGAGGCTGTTTTTTCAGGGCATTTTCAATGGAGAAAATATCGTCTTATATTCGGATGAATACAGTAATAGAAAATTGCTTTGCAGCGCTGATTTTTTTTTTTTTTTTGCGCTCGTGCCGCCCCCCACGTGACATGAAAAAATGCCGCCCTGGGCGGCTGCCCGCTTCGCCCGTACCTAAAACCGCTACTGGGTGTGATTGGCAACCTCAGTACCACAGTTTCTCCAGCATGAGCTACTATGTGTTGAACCCATCTTAGCTGTTATTACTGGTGTTCTGAAAAACCTGGTAACTACTTTCCACTTAAATTCCTTCCATGTGTTAGAGTTTGTGGCAAGGTGTGCATCGGTGCATATCTCGCTCCAAGTGTCCACTGATATATTCTTGTTTCTCTCCGTCTCCCACCTCTGTCTTATCTGTTCGGAGTTATGTACATTTGTTGATAAAAAATATATAATATAATTTGCCAATTATTTTCTTATCTCCATTACTTATTTGTGTTATGAGGAACTTTTCTATAGGGGTAGGACTTATAAGTTTTCCCCACTCTTTGTGTGTTGTCAGAAAGATCTCAGCTGCAAATATCTAAAAAAGTCCGTCCTGGGGAGATCAAATTCATTTTTCAACTGTTCAAATGTTTTCAAATTGCCATCCTTGATTAGGTGGTGTAAATAGCTTACTCTATGGTCTGACCACTTCCTAAAACCAGCATCTAAATTGTTAGGGGTGAAGGTCCTCAGAAGTCCAATGTTTGCTAATGATGAGAGTATCTTTGGCAACCCAAAAGCTGGCTGTATTTTATTCCTACCACAGCATCCTGCAGCGACATGCCATCCCATCCGGTTTGCGTTTAGTTGGACCATCATTTATTTTTCAACAGGACAATGACCCCAAACACACCTCCAGGCTGTGTAAGGGCTATTTGACCAAGAAGGAGAGTGATGGAGTGCTGCGGCAGATGACCTGGCCTCCACAGTCACCGGACCTGAACCCAATCCAGATGGTTTGGGGTGAGCTGGACCGCAGAGTGAAGGCAAATGGGCCAACAAGTGCTAAACACCTCTGGGAACTCCTTCAAGACTGTTGGAAAACCATTTCAGGTGACTACCTCATGAAGCTCATCGAGAGAATGCCAAGAGTGTGCTAAGCAGTAATCAGAGCAAAGGGTGGCTATTTTGAAGAAACTAGAATATAAAACATGTTTTCAGTTATTTCACCTTTTTTTGTTAAGTACATAACTCCACATGTGTTCATTCATAGTTTTGATTCCTTCAGTTAGAATCTACAATGTAAATAGTCATGAAAATAAAGAAAACGCATTGAATGAGAAGGTGTGTCCAAACTCTACTGTATATATATATATGTATGTATGTATGTATTCTTGCAAGTTTTGTAAGCGCTTTTTATCATCCACTTCAAACTGCCAAGTTGCTAGAAATCTATAAACTTAGCTGCCTAATCCTGAACGCTAGGCCTACACTGCTAAATTTTTCGCCGTGAATTCACAATAAATTATTGGATAAGATTGATTAAGTTCATTTTCATTTTTTTCTGCGTTTTTGGTCGGGATTGGGCTCTTTATGTTGAGGGTTGCCTGCGTTATGTCCTCGTCTTTGCATCGGAGGTTGAACTTTAGGTGGTTCCTTTGGCGAGCTCGCGTCTTTTCCAGTTTCTCCAATCGGCGGAGAGTTTTGACTCCGTCTTGTCCAAAACTTCCATGTATCCAATTGATTAAGTTCATTTTGTCTCTCGTTGACATATACACAAGTTTTTTTTACAAGATAGAGCTGTTCATACCTGCTTGACAGTTTCGACTGTGGCGCCAGTCTTCCTCAGAAGCGTCATCTGACATGTTGCTGACGTGTCATTTATCAGCTGATCGGCCCGACAGACCTGTCAGAGTCTGTCGGGCCGACCACGCCCAAACCAAAGACACCGTAACCATACCTTACATCCGGGAGATAACAGAAGCAATACAACGGGCCATGAAAAAACACCACATATACACAGCAGTAAAACCACATACAAAACTCCGCCAGCTGTTGGTACACCCAAAAGACAAAATAGCACCGGACAACAAATGCAACGTCATATATGAAATACCGTGTAAATCATGCCGAAAAACATACATCGGGGAAACGGGAAGAGCGTTCAGCACCAGAAAGAAAGAACACAAAAAAGAATGTGAAAGGGAGACAGCAGGACGGTTCACACGAACACAGAAGGACAAAGCAGAGCAAGAAAACCTAAAATCAGCCATCACAGACCACTGCAGGAGGAATAACCACATTATGGACTGGGACAAGGGAAAGATAATAACATCTGAGGCCAACAAATTTAAACGGTGGATAAAAGAGGCCATCGAAATTAGGAAGCGGGCAAGGGACACCATCAACCGGGACGAGGGGGCATACACCCTCTCGCACACCTGGGATTCAGTGCTCCAAGAACCATCCAGGGAGAAGGGGGCGTGGTCGGCTGATAAATGACACGTCAGCAACACGTCAGATGACGCTTCTGAGGAAGACTGGAGCCACAGTCGAAACTGTCAAGCAGGTATGAACAGCTCGATCTTGTATTTTTGTCTGAACAAAGGAAAAACTTGTGTATAAATTATTGGATAAGTTTTGCATAACTTTCACAGCAAGGATTACAGCAATATACTGTGAAATGTACGCACAGAAATTACTGTAATTTCACATCTGTGATATTACAATGCATTGTTGTAAAAGCACAACTGTGTACTGTAACTTCACAGCTTCAATGACAAAGCAATTACTGTGATATTACAGTACATTACTGGGGAATTACAACCTTTTGCTGTACATCATTACAACAAGGCCCTGTACTTTTACAGTGTGTACTGTGAAGGTAATGCACAGTAATGTTGACAGTAATTTACTGTGAGTTTACTATGTATACTGTGGAAATCATGCAAAAATTGGCCATTTACTGTGAAAGTTATTCAGATGAAGTTTCCATTTACTGTGAATTTACAATCATTGTACAATTAACGCACCAACACACAACTCTGAGGTAAAGTCAATGTTAGCCCAATGGCATATTTATTTACAAATAAAGGGTTATTCAACATAAATGCCAAGAAATTCAAGAAATCAAGAAATTCAACTTCCTCATCCTAGTCAAACTTTTCAAAGCATCTTAAAATGCAGAGAAATTGTACAGAAACTTGCCATTCAACTACCCAGCTGTGTCCCAGTAACAGTAAGAGGATGGGAATGAGGCCTACATGGCAAGGTAAGAGAGGAAGGGAGTCTCAAACATTCTATAATCCACACGCAACGGCGTTGTACAAAAACCTTGTGGTGCAAAGTTGTCTTCAAAAAACAAAGTACAAAAAGAACTACTCAAAACTGAGCCTGAAACTGCTGCAGCAAAAAAAAAAAAAAAACATGATGCCCACTCAAAGTCAGTTAGTTTCCTCAAAAGCTGCTCATATGAGGGTTCATTGTTGTCTTCCTGGTCTTTGAGCCTCTTTCAGGGTTGATGCCCAAGAAGCACCTGTTAATAAGCAAAGATAGTTTCAGTTTTAAATAGACTTATGTACTGCAGGCAGCATTTATCAAGTTGAGTCATCATCCTTCATAATCATATCATATGCACACTCAACAGTTCAGTAGCATAATGTACAGTATTTAGGTATTCAAATTTAAATAATAAGATCGGCGGTGGTAAATAGCAAACACTAACGTTAGCTAGCTAGCGGTAGCTAGCCTATATCAGACCACACGGGCAAATGCTACAGCTAGCTAACGTTAGCTAGTTAGCTAACAGTGCTAATATCATTTAAAATCCCATGGGTCACTGCAAACAGACGTTCTGCAGCTCACCTTCTCCATTCAGCCCAGAAGAGAAGAGGGAAATGGCCTCTTCAGGTTCAGTGTGAGTTTGGTTATGTCATGTGACTTACCAGGGAATATCTGAATACAAACTTTCACTGTAATAATACTGCTGAATGCTGTGAAATCCTTGCATTTTTTTACTGTGTTGCTGTGATATTACAGACCTTGTTGTGATATAACAGGGGTGTTTTGATTTGCAGGATTTTACTGTAAAATAACAGTTAATGCTGTAAAATCCAAGGATACTGTAGTTTTTACAGGTATTCATTGGGATATTACAGGGGAACTTAATTACAACAACTTACTGTAAAATAATACTGTTAATTATTGTGAAATGCTGGTAATTTATTACGGTGTAGTGTTTCTCTGCCAGAGCTATCTGTCAAGAAGAAAGCCTACTGTAGCAGGCTACCAGCCACCACACCATCTATAGATATTGATCCACAACAGAGCAAGAGTGGACGTTATTCTTTTCAATAACTTGAACATCTAATGTTAGACAATTGAAACTTACCTGACTGTTCTGTTTGGCCAGTAGGTGGTAATGCCATCCAAAAGCTTTGTAATCCACTGTCAAGTCAGCAATTGTGTTCCGAGTCTGTAACGCTAGGCTACTATATAAATTTACTATGTCAATTTTGTTTTCCCTCCTCATACTTTTCCAGTATACACTGATTCGGCGAAATAACCGGAAGTAGAGCGCCCGCCATTACTGCGGTGTGCGGTGCGTCCTTTCAGTATTATTCTGTGGTCGTCCAAAAAGCAGTGTAGTATTTGGCCGACCCATCCAGAGCTCAGGTAATTCTGACCCTCAATCAGTGACCTGTAGTTTTTGTTTTGCTGGTCATCGCTGGCCAGCCGATGAATAAAATACTCCTGAATGTCTAAAAATGGAACAGAAACGTGTTTTATTTCTTAATCATGTCGTAGCCTGGCCATATTGATTAAACACCACTGTTATCTCCGACGAAGATCAGTATAAACGTAGAGTAGCCAGTGTTTACAGTCACACATTTCCTTCTACTTCAGTATTTCACACTGAAATACTTAATAGTTTTCATCTTATTAATTGCCAAATTAATATCGGTATTAATTTAAGATACCTTCATCAGTAACCGGAGGCCACTGTCTGACATCGTCAAACCAGGTGACTTTACTCATGCTGTCAATGATGCTCTCGGTCATTATTTATTGGCATATCGGTCTTTATTGATAGCATGACAGTTTTATGACATCGCACACCGCAGCAATGGCGCCGCCACAAGATGGCGGCGTACACAAACCGCTCACCCGAATCGGTGTATAACACGCTGCTCATCCGCCGTGAAACACGCTGTGTTTTTCCTTGTCGCTCATGTTTGTGATTGGTCAGCTGCCTCAGACTCCGCCCCTTATACGTGCGCGTTCACGGCTCTTGATGAGGCAAACCTGGATCGACTGAGCGAGTTGATAACCAGCGTGGTGATACTGGTTATCCCCGATCACCATGATCTCCATTAGTGTAGCTGGTTAGGTCTGAGAGATCCAGGGAAAACTGAGCTTGCTTCGTGATACAGGCATCAGCTGTACTGCTACTGGTAGTCCTAGCTAAGCTAGCTAATATGTTGGGTGATTCAGGACTTCTCTCATGAGCGCTGGAGCTCGATGACTGAGTCAAGGTTTGTTTTATTAGTAGTGGACTAGACTGGACACAGCAATCCCGGATTATTAGTTAGACTTTTGTTTGTTAGCACCGAGGCGCGGACCTCGCAGAGCACAGATCACAGACACATCACAGATTCACCTGCGGAACAGGTAAGTTATGTGTTGTCATGCTAACGTTATCTGATGGTCTTGTTGGAATACCGGTAACTGTTAGCCTTATTGTAACCATGGTAACGTGAACTAACGTTAACGTAGACGTCACTTGTTTTATGTTGTTGTGCAGCTTGTGTGGGCGGGCTAAGTTAGCTATGGGTTAGCCTGTTGCTGACTGCCTGTTCACCTGTTGTACTGTAACCCAGAATCATCATTAATAGTAATATGAGCGGAGCGATATTTAGAGGAATTGGGGTGAGCGATTCGGTGCGAGGTGCGGGGCGCAGGGATGGTTGGAGCGGGGCGGTGTGAGCAAATTGCCGTTACTGCGTGAGTTTGGTGCGAGTATTTCTTCCGCTCTGAACCGCTCACGTACTCTGGTATCCATACTATCAGTGGCTTCATCTGTGCAGCCCAAAAATAATATCTCAGGTTCGGAATTTTAAGACCTCCATCTAATTTGAGTGATTGTAGAGTTTTAAGTCTCATTCTAGGGCGCTTTTTTTGCCATATGAATTTTGATATCATTTTATGAAGGTCATCAAATGTTGTTTTTGGAATTTCCACAGGCAGCATCTGAAACAGATACAGTAGTCTAGGCAAGACACTCATACGGATACTTTCCACACGACCCAGTAGAGAGAGTGGGAGTGAAGACCATCGTTCTAAATCATTACTAATGTACCGAATCATTTTATTGTAATTTGTATCATACAAAGTATGTAGTGATTGGTGCATATAAATGCCAAGGTATTTGATGCCCTCTTTAGGCCATTTGAATCCACTTTGCAGCTTAACACTTTCTGATACAAGGCCGTTCACATCCATAGCCTCTGTTTTATCTATATTATAACCAGAGTAATACCCATACCTGGAGATCAGCTCCTTTAAATATGGTACAGTGGATATGGGTTCTCTTAAATACAGTAGAACATCATCTGCATATAGCGATATTTTGTGTTCCTCTCTATTTATTGTAATCCCTTTTATGTTATTATCATCTCTAATA
This sequence comes from Myripristis murdjan, assembly GCF_902150065.1. Taxonomy (NCBI): domain Eukaryota; kingdom Metazoa; phylum Chordata; class Actinopteri; order Holocentriformes; family Holocentridae; genus Myripristis; species Myripristis murdjan. The sequence goes on from NC_043986.1 coordinate 2,138,381, forward strand.
AGTTGAGCTAGTTGCTCAATGCTAATAGCAAATAACAAGGGTGAAAGAGAGCAGCCTTGTCTACATCCTCGTTCTAGTGTGAATCTCTGATCTGAACTCAATGCATGGCTGTGTGAGAGACTGACAGTGTCTTTTAGAAATTACTTTTCAGATATTTTAGAAAACATTTTTTTTTTATCAATACTTATTTTATACAAGTTAAACAAAGTTATATGAGTCTTCTGAGGAGTAAAGACCATGGATGCAGTTCACAAAGAGTGATTTTAAACAGATTCTCGGATCCTGCAGCAGCAAGGTTCTCAGGCCCAGCCTGGCCATCCAGCAGCAGATAGGCTCTCAGGCCTCAGGCCCAGAGTCCCTGGCCCTGCCACATAGCTGCCTATACTCCATCCACTGCTCTGCAGCCGGAGGCCCACTCCATCCACTGCTCTGAAGCCGGAGGCCCATTCCATCCACCGCTCTGCAGCCTGAGGCCCACTCCATCCACTGCTCTGCAGCCGGAGGCCCATTCCATCCACTGCTCTGCAGCCTGAGGCCCACTTCATCCACTGCTTTACAGCCGGAGGACCAACCAGCCCAGCCAGTGGTGAAATGCCAAACAAAAACAGTGACAAGGTAGCCTTAGATAAGCCTCCATCTGAAAATCTTAGGCCTCGTAGGCCTTTAACAGAAAGTGCAGGTATGGCTACTTTGGAGGTAGATGCAGCAATATTTGAATCAATTAATGCCAGATTAAGCAAACTGGATATTCTTGAATCTTTACAAATGGAGATCCGTGATCTGAAAATTAGCTTGGAGTTCAGCCAAAATCAGATCGAAGATTTAAGAATGGAAAATGTCACTCTCAAAGAAGCAGTGAATAAGGTACAACAATCTTCCAGCTCTCTCATGCAGGATAACAAGCGCATGAAAGAAACATTGCTGGACATTCAGTGCAGAAACATGAGAGACAATCTAATTGTTGCTGGCATTAAAGAGGACAATGCTGACCCTGAAACAACGGTGAGAGAATTCATGTCCAAACACCTCAAATTTTCTCCTGAGGTTGTTAAAGACATCGCATTTTCCAGAGTTCACAGACTGGGCAAACCAACTGAGGGTAAAAACCGGCCAATTATAGCTCGTTTTGAACACTACAAGCAGAAAGTAATGGTGAAGAGTCATGGAAGGGAATTGAGGGGGACGTCCTTCTGGCTGAATGACCACTTCCCTGCAGAGATTAATGCTGTTACCTATCATGAAGGAAAAAAGGGCTCAAAAATGTAAAGTGGCATTGACTGTTGACAAGCTTTACATCAATGGTCAGCTGTTCCGGGACTCAAAAGTAACCCCCTGGCTCTTTTAGCATGGTTTTATATTATGATTTTATTGTCAGTCCATATGACTCATTCTATTACTGTCTTTCCCTGCACTAAACTAGGTCTTGAGAAGGGGCTAGTCTTAGCTCATGTTAATGTATGCAGCTTGCGCAATAAGGTTGAAGAAGTAGAAAGTATTGTTAGAAGTAATTGTATTAATATTCTTGCCATCTCTGAAACACATCTTGATGACTTCTTGACTGACTCAGATGTAAATATTGAGGGGTTCTCTATTTTTAGAAAAGACAGAAATCAGTTTGGAGGAGGTGTGGCCATTTATATACAGAATAATTTTCCTGCCAAAGCACGATATGATTTAATGAGAGATGATATTGAAGCTCTTTGTGTACAAGTTCACCCCCCTCATCTTAAGCCTATCTTGGTATGCTGTTTCTACCGTCCTCCTAGTGCTGATGCTGTATATCTTAATGATCTGTGTGATATGTTTGATAAGTTATCTGATATGAATAATGAAATCTACTTATTAGGTGATATGAACATTGATTGGATGGGCCGGCCTGGCACAAACAAGAACAAGGTACTCTCTATTTTGAATGCCTGTAATTTGTATCAGATTGTCACTCAGCCCACCAGAAATAGTATAGATAGTGATGGTATCATCTTGAACACATGTATTGATCACATCTATACTAATGTTCCTGATCTATGTTCTAAAGTCGTCTCTGTGCCAATTGGTTTTAGTGACCATAATATAATTGCTGTTGCCAGAAAGACAAAACTTCAGAAAATCAGAGCAAATGTTATTTATACTCGTTCATATAAAAAATTTAATAAAGATTGCTTTATCAAAGATATTTCAAGTATAAATTGGAGTGATGTATATAATGAGGATGACCCTGAGGTTGCACTCAGTTTATTTATGTCCAAGTACATGAAGATTGTAGACAAGCATGCTCCTTTAAAAAAGTTCACAGTCAAGCATAAAAGAGCCCCATGGATTGATAATACTTTAATGAATTTAATGACAGAGAGAGATGCTGCTAAGAGGGTTGCTATGAGATCTGGATTAATTGAGGATAGACGCAAGTATTGCTCTTTGCGTAATCAAGTCACAAAATTAAATAAAATGCAAAAGAGGGATTACTATAAACAGCGATTAAATAATGCTAAACATGATGGTAAAAATCTTTGGAGTGTTTTCAATGAAATGATGGGTCGGAAAACGAATGTTTGTCCTCCCTTTGTTGAATCTAATGGTTTTGCTCTCACTAAACCAAATGACATTTCTGATCACTTTAATAATTTCTTCATTAAAAAAGTATCTCAACTTAGAGAAAATATGAATACCTCTGACAACCAGAAATCAAATCACATAATCACTAACATTATAATGAATGACAAAGTATGCACTTTTGAATTTCACCAGGTTGAAGCCAAGGAGGTGGAAAGGCTTCTCTGCACTCTCCCTGACAGTAAACTAGCCGGTGTAGACAATCTGGATAGTAGATTGTTAAGGATTACTGCCAGTTGTATTGCATCTCCAGTGACTTATATCATTAATAGATGTTTATGTGTATGCAAAACTCCTATGTTGTGGAAGACAGCTAAAATTGTCCCAATACCCAAAGATAAAAAATATGTATTTGATGAGAGCAACGCCAGACCAATTAGCATTATTCCTGTCTTGAGTAAAATTATGGAAAAGGTGGTATATATGCAAATTCATGATTACTTCTTTAAGAATAATTTGATAACTATGTCTCAGCATGCCTATAGAACTAGTCATTCCACGCTTACTGCTTTGATAAAAATGACTGATGACTGGTTTAGAGCTATTGACAATTCTTTGATGGTCGGGGCTGTGTTGTTAGATTTAACTGCTGCCTTTGATTTGCTTGATCATTCTCTCTTGGTAAAGAAACTTGAATGTTATGGTTTTGGACCACCGGCATTAACATGGATCCATAATTATCTGTCTTCTCGATCACAACAAGTGCATTTGAACGGTGGCATATCGAACAGTAGGGATCTAGAGTGTGGTGTGCCTCAGGGCAGCTGCCTCGGACCGTTACTGTTCACTGTGTTCATTAATGATCTTGCTTGGGCTACTGAAAGTGCAAAAACTGTGTTCTATGCGGATGATTCAACCTTGTATTATGCTGCGCCTTCATGCAGCGAATTAAATGATGTCCTTAATAAGGAACTGCAAGTTCTACATGATTGGATTTCTTGTAATAAGTTAGCCCTTAATATTCCTAAAACAAAAAGAATTTTAATAGGTTCAAGACATAAGTTGTCTTGTAGCCCAAAGCTGGAGTTAGAGTTAAATAATATGACTGTCGAACAAGTGGAGAGTGTCAAACTTCTCGGTGTTATGTTGGATTCCAGACTTTCTTTTAGTAATCATATTAATCAAATCATCTCAAAGATGGGAAGAGCTGTTGGTATCTCTAGGAAATGTGCATCCTTTGTTGCTCGACCCCTCTTGTGTCAGATTGTGCAGAGTTTAGTATTATGTCACCTTGACTATTGCTCTGTGGTCTGGGCATCTGCCGCTAAAGGTGAGCTCAGAAAGCTGCAGATTGCCCAAAATAAGGCTGCACGGTTGGTATTGGGTTGCTCTACTCGATCAAATATTAATCACATGCATGATTCTCTCTCATGGCTGACGGTAGAAAACAGGTTAGCTTTAAATACAGTTGTAATGTTTAAGTCTGTCTTGATTAATAAAATACCTGACTTTTTATTCAAGCAAATTGTTTTTCGAAGTACTGTACACGACCATGGCACTAGAGGGTCCAGCAAAGGTCAGCTGGAGGTGCCCCACCCAAAAACAAATGCCTTATCTCGATCTTTTATTTATAGAGCAATAACTCTGTGGAATAGTCTGCCTCACTATCTCTGTTGTACTAAAAGTAAACAGGTATTTAAAAAGAAACTTAAATCTTACCTTAGATTATAATGTTGACTTAGCTGGATGTCGAATTGGTTTCATTTTGTGTTCAGAGAATATGAATTTTTAGACAAATGAAAATTATTAAATGTTTGTTTAATTGTTTTAATACCAGGTATATTAGAATTGTATTTGTAAATGTATGATGTATTGTTGATGATGTGATTGACTTTTTTGTATTTTTTGTTGTTGTTCTTTGTGGACCCCAGGAAGACTAGTTGGATACTACGGTACCAGCTAATGGGGATCCTTAATAATAAACAAATAAACAAATCTGTACCCATTAACCTTGACAGCCACTTGTGGGGATGAGTAGAGTGTTTGTATCCAATCTAGCGGCGGAGCGGCTAACAAATCACTGCTAACTCCGTACTTTTGCTAAATGTGGCCCCCAGCGTGGCTCGTCTTTAGCCAGGGTCTGGGTGGATGGCATCGTGATCATCATGACTACCAAGAAGAATAAGGAGGACATTGATGAAATTAAAAAGTCGTTGGATTTCTTGATGAATGAAATGTCTGTGGTGAGTCAGCAGCAGAAAACGATCATGGAGCTGGTTGCTGAAGTAAAGACGCTGCGGATCCAGAACGCCGAGAAAGACAAACGTCTCGACTTTTTGGAGAGCAGGGTCCAAGCTTTGGAGCAATACAGCAGGATGAATGATGTGATCGTGTCTGGTCTCCGCATAAAACCCCGGTCATACGCTCGGGCGGTGACCGCTAACAACGAGGGGGAGAGCGGTGAACTTGAAGACATCTCAACGGAGCAACAAGTGGCTACCTTTCTACAGTCTAAAGGGATCATACTGGACTGCAACACCATCGAGGCATGCCATACCCTGCCCAGGAGAAACAACGATAACGACAAACCAGCTGTCATCCTAAGGTTTGTCAACAGAAAGCACAAGACCGCATTACTGAAGCAAGGGAGAAAGCTTAAAGGAACCAACGTCTTTCTGAACGAGCACCTAACAAAACACAACGCAGACATCGCTAAAAAGGCTCGCTATCTCAAGAAGCAAGGGAAAATACAAAACACTTGGACCACAAACTGTAAGATCTTCATCAAGCTGAACGGGACCCCTGAAAATGCAAAAGTAATGGTCATCAGAAACATCGAGGAGCTGAGCAAGTATCAGTGAGGAGGAGCTGAGATGATCTGTACTGTATACTGGACTACACTGGACTTGATTGGGCTACAAGGTAACAACACACCATGACACATAACAATAGAACCTTTTCTACATCAGATGACAGCAGTCATCTAACTCAGTTGACAAGGGACTATGAGCAAGTGGAACTTAATACATTGGACTACTATGAACACAGCATATGGGACATGGATCTGGACATTGACCCCGATATCAATTTTTTTTCCAACATTAACAGCTCTTGCAAATACTACACTGCTGAACAATTTAATCATAACATCAATACAGATGGAAAGTTGTCAATTATTCACATAAACAGTAGAAGTCTATATGCAAATTTCAAATCCATTAAGAACTATTTACATTCATTCTCACAACCATTTAACATCATAGCAATCTCTGAAACTTGGATTAATAATGATAGGGGAATTGACTTTGAGATGGATGGCTATGAACTTACTTGCAGCAACAGGCTTAGTAAGGGTGGAGGAGGAGTAGCAATATATGTGGATACAAACTTCAACTCTAAGAGAGTTGAGGCTATGTCTCAGGTAGTTGATAACCTTCTTGAATGCACTACAATTGAGATCTGTATGGAAAATAGGAGAAATGTCCTGATCAGCTGTGTATATAGAGCACCCGATTCCAGTATTGATAAATTTAGGGAATGGATGGAAGCCATGTTTTCAAGAATAGGTAATAAAAATATATTTATATGTGGTGATACTAATATTGATTTGTTAAATCATAACAACCATAAAAGCACGGAGGATTTTATAAATGCAATACATAGTATGAGCCTACTTCCTACAATCACTAGACCCAGCAGAATTACATCTCATAGTGCCACTCTCATTGATAACATATTCACCAATGTAATGGAGAACAAAATAAGTGGATTATTTATCAGTGATATTACCAACCACCTGCCAGTATATACAGTATTTGATTGTAACTATAGGAATAAGACTGATAAACAAAAATTATTCAGACGAAATAGGACAGATGAATCAATTAACATGTTAAAAAATGAACTAGCGTCACAGAACTGGGATATGATATATAGTGAAGCTGATGTGGACAGCGCTTATAACGCATTCTTATCAATATTTAGGTCATTATATGATAAACATTGTCCAATCAAGGAATATAATAAAAAGCTAGCATATAATAAGTGTCCATGGTTGACTAAAGGTTTACAAAATGCCTGTAAAAAGAAAAATGCACTGTACAGGAACTTCATTAGACAGAGAACTAAGGAGGCAGAAGATAAATATAAAACATATAAAAATAAGCTAACCAGTATTATAAGAATAAGTAAGAAAGAATATTATAAGAATAAACTAGATAACAATAAAAATAATATAAAAGGGATATGGAACATATTAAACTGTATTATAAGAGATGGTGCTAGACAAAACAGCTTACCTAAATATTTTATTAGGATAAAGAATAAAGCTTCCTGCTTTGACTGAGTGCAGACGCTCCGCTTTTTGCTCTCTGCTTTGCTTTCTTTTTTTCCATTTTTATCTCTTTTTTTTTTACTTCACGTTTCTTAGAAAAAGGGTCCTGGACACCTATACATCCCTCGGAGCTTAAGCCATTATTGAAACTCAAGGTTATCACTACTTTTAGAGCTGTTTTATTTCGCCGGTGTAACTTATCAGCGGCGCAAGCCTGCACTACAGTAACTGAGTGTGAGGAGCTCGGCTAACTGAGGCTAATCAGCAGCAAGATGCCTCCCTTTTCCACAGATGACTATCTCAAACTTCTCCAGAAGATTGCAGTGCTGGAAACTAAAATTCAACGGCTCGAAATGAATGCGGAGGTGAATGTACAATATGGGAATGAAACAACTCTACCGATGACCCAAAACAGCACACAGGAGCAGGCTAACGGACAGCTAATTAGCAGCACCACCAAGAAGGAGAGCTATGTAAGCGGCAGTAAATCTACCAGTAGTCCTCCCTGGAACCTGCTTGGAGCAAAGCCAAAGCATAATTCAGGTAAAGACACATCTGATATGCGAAGACGGCTAACAGGCAGAACCCAGCACCAGGAGATTAGTGATGAAACTGGTTGGCCTGCATTGCCTTCACACAGGAGTGTCTCTTCAACCCCTGTGCCAATGAGAAAACAGCCATGGACAGTGGCTACAAAAAGAAATAAGACCAAACCACACCAGGACTCTGAGATCTGCTTGGAAAATAGATTTACACCTCTTGTTCAAGACCATGACTGCCCAAAAGAAAGCTCTTCCCCAGACACTGGAAAAAGGTATGTGACTAAATCAATCAGTAAAAGGCTGCAGAGAGAGCTGACCACTGGGCCCCAAACACTGATAGTGGGTGACGGAGCTGTGAAAGACCTAAAACGCTTTTGCAGCATGAAATACACCAAAGTACTGTGTTTTCCCAACGGCATGGTGTCTGATATTTCAGAGAAAATCCTTAAGATCGCTGATGAGCATCCGACAGTTAAATCTCTCATCATACACACAGGAGCTCTTGATGTTGTGAAACAACAATCAGAGGTACTGAAACAGGACTTTACTGATCTTCTGAAGAAAGTTCAAAGTCTAGACATGGATGTGTATTTGAGTGGACCTCTACCAATGGTATGACGAGGGGATGAGAGATTCAGCAGGCTGATGATGCTCAGCAGATGGCTCAAAGCTACATGTGCTCCTCTACCTGTGAACTACATTGACAATTTCCATATTTTTTGGGAACGCAGGCACCTGTTTAAGCCAGATGGATTTTACCTGAATAAGTCAGGAGTGCGACTGTTGGGTTCCAACATTTTCTACTTTGTGCGTCAGACACCAGCAGCCCCTGCCAAGGACAAGCAGCAAGACAACCCAAAACAACCGATAAGTCGGCGCTGTGGAGAGGAACTGCTTGTGCTTGAGATAAGGGGCTCTATTTTCCCGGCGCAGCGCAGGGTGGCGCAGTGAGGCGCACCCCGCGCAAAGCTATTTTCGACCAGCGCAACCCGTGGGGCGCACAGTTTCTTATTTTCCCAGACCGAGGTTCGCCGAGATGGGAGTGGCGGCGCAGCAGGGGGAGGTGCCGACAGATTCAACCTGGCGCAGTGACATTTTCGTGCCAAAAGGCTTCGCCAAGGTGCGCCAAAAGCTCGCCTCCTGAAACCACGTCTACTTTCAGCGCAAGGCGCAGCGTGGCCGGCGCAGTGGAATTTTGGCTGGCAGGCGGGCAGTGCGCACACGTCTCCAAAACCTCACAGATTGTCAGGCACAGTAACAATGCATTGCATGCAATAAATAACCACAAAAAACACAATTCAATGCTATAATCTCAACCAGCACATAAATGTATCTCCATATCGACTGTCCCAACACAACTGATGTCAGATCAAAGCAGATTGGTACTGTTTGGCATGCGCAATGGAAACCCAACCTGATCACCTGTCAGTCCGGTAATTTTTAAATGCCCGGTGAAAATATTCCCTCTAAGCACAATTTGAATTTTATTGAAACAGTCAATTTTCACGTAATTTTATTTATTTATTTAGTTATTTTAAAAAAAAATAGCCTGCGTGATCCCTGTCTCCAGTGTACCAGAGAGAGAGAGAGAGAGAGAGGTTTTTCTCTGCAGAACCGGATCAAAACAGCGCAGCAAAGTTGCCTGGGGGAGAACAAGGTCACAAGACTGATGCGCATTGCAAGTTGCGGAGAGACACTTGAGACTTTCGATTTTAATTCAGCTGCTGAATTTAGTTTTTATTGCATCTATTTGATTTCAAGTTGGCAGCACGCAGCGTTATTAAAATGGTATGAGCCAGTTTTTTTGTTTGCAAATTGTAGTTGCATTTGTTTGCAATTGTATGCAATGTTCACGTTAAAAGAGCACAGGCTTGTGCAATATTTATTTATTTATTTATTTTAGACGTTACCCACTTGAGTCAATTGACGGCACTCATTTTAATTGATATAGCCTACTTTTCAATAAAAATATTACGCTATAAATTGACATGCCTTGATATCATTCTTATGTAGCCTGCATATAATTTTAAGCTCAATAAATTCAGATAATATTTGACCGGAATTTCAAACATTTGTCCGGGAAATTGAAAACCTGCCGGTCACATTGTCCGGTGCCAATTTTTTTTCTAGGGGAAACCCTGATTCCACACATATAGAAAATGTAAAATGCATCGGTTCCTTGCCAGACTCTGGGCGTTTAGAACAAACAAACAAATGTAAAAGCTTTCATGAACCGGATTTTGTTTTAATCTCTAGTATGTCGTTGCATCAGTAAGTGACGGGAGTCAAAAGTTGCAAAACAAACATGTATTTATATGAATACTGCGAGGATTATCCTTTGATGTAAAAACATTCATTAAAAATGGGGGCTTCACAGTTAAATTTATATTTGCTTGTAAAAATCAATAACTTTAACAGACGGTGACAGAGCTGGAAAAAAGAGAGATGCGAGGCAGGTAGGTAATGGAAAGACAGGGGACTCAGGAAGACGAATTTAAGGATAGATGCATGGATGGATGGATGGATGGACAGCTGGATGGCAGGTAGCTCCAGCGACATTCCAGCAGCCAAGACTGGCCTCACTGCGTGTGTGTCGCGGCTGCTCTCTTTCTCCATGTCAATTGTGTGAACGTTCATTACGCCTTCGCGCAGCGCATTTTAAAGGTGAGGACAGGGGCTCATTTGATTGGTTTAAAGTGAATCGGCTGTGTCAAACCCACTCCACGCCTTCTCTCCTCCCTTGCGCCGGTAGGAGGAACGGCGCAGTAGTTGCGCCAAGGCGCACGGCGTGCCAAAATAGCAAAATCCACTTGGCCACTCCCAGTTGGCGCAGCGCAGCTGCGCTGCGCCTCCGCCTCGCCTGGTCTGCGAAAATAGAGCCCAAGAACGGACCATGGAGGACAGCTGACCCAGAGAGAGGTGTCAGCTCCAAAATCAGCTCCAAAATCAGCACCCTCACCCCAACTAGAGGAGTCTGCCCCAGCCCCAACTGGAGACTCCCAGTCTTCACGACCCCAGTCCCCACCAAGCCCCCCACTTGCTCCTTCCAGTCCTGACTCCCCACTTCTGGATTTCACTGACAGGATGAAGGACCTTGTTAGCATTGGAGTCCAACTTACGCCACGTCAAATCCCCATATTTTCTCCCCTAAACCCCCCTCATCGTCATGCCCCTCCCATTCCACCACGCCTGAAACGCCTATCGACCAAAAGTCATCGGCCCCCTCCACCCCCCATAAACCTTCACGACTGTGAATCCGACTGATATGTGCCGGGTCCAGGCTGTGATACTGATATCAATAATGTTCTCCAGGAAAAGTCAGGGCCCTATGGAGGTCAAATAGCCTTTTCAATCCCGGTGATAATAGGTACACATCGTAGTATTTACAGACCATATGGCAAATGTCTTAACAATCTGAAGTCTGTCAGTGTTCAACAGCAGTCATCCTCCTTTCCTGTCACATCATCCCTACAGCTGAAACTAGCTCTTTTTAATGTCAGATCATTGGCCAATAAATCTTTCTTGATTAGGGATTTGATAACTGAAAGGAATTTAGATTGCATATTTTTAGTTGAGACATGGCTAAACAGTGTTACTGGTACAGCAACACTGTTAGAGGCCTGTCCACCAAATTTTCAGTTCTATCAGTCAGTCAGACAAAACAGGAGAGGAGGAGGGATTGCAGCCATTTTTTCTACACAGTTAGTATGCAATGACATTGACCTCGGTGATTATGCATCATTTGAATATCTTGCTTTTGAGCTCAAGTCAGAAGAAGCAGTACTTATGGTTACACTATATCGGCCACCAGGATACTCATCAGCATTCCTACAGGAGTTTACAGAGTTGGTCTCATTTGCCATCACTAGATATGACAGGTTAATAATGAATGGAGACCTGAATATTCATATCAACAAAAAGAATGACTCCAATGCCACTGAGTTTATGAACATACTGGACAGCTTTGCACTCATTCAACATGTAACTGAAGCCACTCACCAGCATGGTAACACCCTAGACCTGGTAATAACAACAGGGTTAAACATTGAGAATGTTTCAGTACTTGAACTGCCCATTTCTGACCATCACTGTGTGCTCTTCAATGCCACCCTAACCTTAACGAAAACTAAGAGGGAGTACCTGGTTAAAAAGAGATTTCTTGATGATGAGGCCGAAGCCAACTTTGCTAATCTCATGAGATCATTTGAGCCACACAGTGGTGACTGCACTCTAAATGACATGGTTAAGCAATTCAACAACACCCTGTCGGCTGCTTTAAATACTGTTGCCCCGCTAAAGGTAAAAAAGAAGTTTACAGACAGAATATCCCCATGGTTAAACAATAACAGTGTTAAAAAAGCAAAGAGAACATGTCGGGCAGCTGAAAGAAAATGGAGGAAAACCAAGCTCACAGTTCACTGTAACATATACAAAGAAGCCATGAACACCTATAACAAGGAAATACGTCTGGCAAGAACGAACTATTTTTCCAAGATAATCACTGAGAATTCAGGAAACTCTAGAATATTGTTCTCCACTATTGACCAGCTACTCAACACTGCTCCCACTTCACAACAGTTCCCTGCATCTAGATGTGAAGAACTTGCACTGTTCTTCAATAACAAAATAACATCAATTAGAACTACTATTGCTGTTAATCCAGACACCAATGCAAACCCAGGTGATCTCAGAAAATTCTGTAAAAACGATGCAACCATGGGGAAATTCACCAGCATAACATTATCTGAGCTTTGTAAGACTGTCAATGAATGCAACTCCACTACCTCATGTGTTGACCCAGTACCTACAGCATTTTTTAAACGGGTGTTCAACAGTATATCAAGTCACGTCCTGGCAATTATAAACATGTCACTTCAAACTGGCATCTTCCCAGATGAGTTCAAAACAGCTGTCGTAAAACCTTTACTAAAGAAACCCAACCTAGATAGTAATGCACTAAGCAGCTATAGGCCAATATCAAACATACCATTTATTAGTAAGATACTTGAAAAAATAGTTGCAGTGCAAATAAATGCCTTTCTTAAAGAAAATAACATCCTGGAGGAATTTCAATCAGGCTTTAGAAAACATCATAGCACTGAAACGGCGCTTGCTAAAATCGTCAGCGACCTCAGACTGAACTATGATGAAAATAAGGTCTCAATTCTTATCCTCTTAGACCTTAGCGCTGCGTTTGATACGATTGACCATGACATCTTAATCAATCGCCTAGAAAAACTGGTTGGTCTTTCTGACTGTGTGTTACACTGGTTTAAAACTTACATCAAAGGGAGAAAGTTTTATGTCAGACTGGGAGATCATGTGTCTGGGGAACAGGACAACTGCTATGGAGTTCCACAAGGGAGCTGCCTTGGTCCATTACTTTTCTCACTATACATGCTGCCACTCGGTGACATCATCAGAAAACACAATATATGTTTTCATAGTTATGCAGACGACACACAACTGTATATTTCTGCCGAACCAAATGATGCTACAGCGATAAATTCCATCACTACCTGTCTCATGGCAGTGAACAAATGGATGAGCGATAACTTCTTAAAGCTAAATGAAGACAAAACAGAGATCCTGTTAGTTGGCCCCAAAACAAAAAGAGAGATGCTGTCCATTAACTTGGGGAAACTGGCTGCCAGGATTAAATCTGAGGTTACAAGTCTTGGCATTGTATTGGATCCAGATCTTAGTTTCAAGTCTCACATTAATAAGGTGACGAGGACATCATTCTTCCACCTTAGAAACATCGCTAAAGTGCGACCATTTATAAATCAAAAAGATGCTGAAAAACTAATACATGCTTTCATCTCAAGCAGACTTGACTACTGTAACGTACTTTTTACCGGCCTCCCAAAGAAAACTACTGACAGACTTCAGCTCATCCAAAACTCTGCTGCTCGCTTATTAACCAGAACCAGGAAGAGAGAGCATATTAGTCCGGTCTTAGCTGCCCTACACTGGCTCCCTGTAACATTTAGAGTTGACTTTAAGGTTCTCCTACTTGTATACAAAGCACTTCATGGGCTGGGACCGAGCTACATTGCCAACTCCCTTATCGGCTATGCACCCCAAAGAACACTGCGATCGTCTGCTGCTGGCTTATTGGTTCCCTACAACAGTCAAAAGAAAATTGGGGATGCCGCCTTTATTACTTACGCCCCCAAGCTTTGGAACACACTACCTTTAGACATCAGGGAAGCCAGCTCACAAGACATCTTTAAAAGAAGATTAAAGACCCACCTTTTCGCTCTAGCCTTTAACTAGCTCCTATTTTATTCCACACTGTTGTCTTTTATTGTTTTATTTGCATCTTTTCTTTTATTTCAAATTTTATTTCAATTTTTAGCCTTTTCTTTTTAATTCCACCCTGTGCTGTGTTTTATTCTTTTTAATGTTTTATTTAATGTGTTTTCAAATGTTCTTCTTTTTATTGTGAAGCACTTTGAGCTGCAGTTCTTGTATGAAAGGTGCTATACAAATAAAGTTTTATTATTATATTATTATTATTTTATTGAAAACGGTATTGAAAAGCACAATATGGAGGAGGTGGCAGATTGCTTCAATCAGTTTTTTGTTAATGTAGGCCCTGATCTAGGGAGTAGAATTCCGGATCGAGGGGCAAATGGGAAGCAATTGGGGGAACTGGTTGACAGAAATCCATGTTCAATGTTCCTTAAGTTAGTGGATGAAAATGAAATATTGGATGTAGTTAGAAATTGCAAAAACAAGAAATCTACCGATTTTAATGATATTGACATGTCACTGGTCAAACTGGTCATTGAGGGGATTTCCAAGCCGCTTACGCACATATGCAATCTATCTTTCAAAACTGGTACATTTCCAAATCAAATGAAAATAGCAAAGGTCATTCCACTGTATAAAAATGGGAGCAAACACCACTTCACGAACTACAGACCTGTTTCATTACTGCCACAATTTTCAAAAATACTGGAGAAACTTTTTAACAGTAGACTAGATTCATTTCTGGAAAGATTTAATGTACTTTCGGAGAGTCAATATGGCTTCAGAAATAACAGATCAACTTCTCAGGCATTAATGGAATCCATAGAAAGAATCACAGACGCAATTGACAATCAGCAATATGCAATTGGCATAGTCATTGATCTCAAGAAAGCTTTTGATACGATTAATCACAATATATTACTTAATAAACTGGAGAAAATTGGTATAAGAGGCATTGCTTTAGACTGGATGAAAAGTTATTTGGACAGACGTCAACAGTTTGTGAAGCTGGGTAATCATAGCTCTAAGTGCTTGGACATTGTTTGTGGCGTCCCCCAGGGGTCAGTATTGGGGCCCAAACTTTTTATTCTATATATTAATGACATTTGCCAAGTATCAAAGCTGCTGACCTTGGTACTTTTTGCCGATGACACAAATGTTTTTTGCTCTGGTGATAACATAGATAAATTACAGGAGGACATTAATGAAGAACTAAATAAACTGAAGTTATGGTTTGATTGTAATAAATTATCTTTAAATGTGAGCAAGACAAAGTTTATGTTATTTGGTAAGTTCAGGCTAAGCACACAGGTGCAGATTGAAATTGATGGAGTTGCTATTGACCGGGTGCACAAAAACAAATTCTTGGGTGTGACAATAGATGACAGGATTAGCTGGAAACCATATATTACGCATGTAAAATACAAAGTAGCTAGAAGTATAGCAGTCATAAATAAAGCAAAGCAGGTTCTGGATTATAAGTCACTCCACACTCTATACTGTTCCCTAGTCTTGCCATATTTTCATTATTGTGCTGAAGTTTGGGGTAATAACTATAAAAGTTCATTACAGTCACTTATCATTCTTCAAAAGAGGGCAATAAGGATCATCCATAAGGTTGGCTATCTGGAACATACTAATCCACTATTTTTACAGTCTAAATTATTAAAATTCACTGACATCGTCTCATATCAAACGGCAATAATTATGTACAAGGCTAAGAACCATCAGCTACCAGCAAACATTCAAAACTTGTTTCATAATCGTGAGGGGGGTTATAATTTGAGGGGAGAATTTAATTTCAAAATACTAAAAAGAAATTCCACCATGAAAGGTTTTTGTGTATCAATTGCTGGTGTAAAACTGTGGAACAGTCTGAGTGAGGAACAAAAACAATGTCCAAGCATCAATCAGTTCAAAGCACGGTACAGAAGTATGATCTTCTCAGGATACAGTTATTCTTAATATTAAGAGTCAATGTGTTTGTAGGTATAGTGTAGGTATAGTGTGTACATTTTGTTGTGTTATACTGTGAATTAGGATAGTATTGACTAAATGTATGATATGATGTATATATGTATGTATGTATATATGTATATGGATATGGATATATATGTGTGTGTGTGTGTGTGTGTGTATGTGGGTATATGTATGTATGTATATGTATGTGTACATTTATATTTATATATATTTATATAGTATAAAAAGATGTATGTATGTATATATATATATATATATATATATATATAGATATAAAATCGAGTAATATATTTTTATAAGAGTAGTAGTATAAGCGTGGAAGTCAACATAATTATTTAATGTAAGCCATTATAAGAGGGGTGAGAGTACATAAGTTTTACTTCTTCTCACTCCTTTTCGGATATGTTTAGATTCTTTTGTTTTGTTTTCTTCTTGATTTTTTGTTTTGTTTTGTTTTTCTTTTTTGCTATTTGAATCTGTTATTCATTTTGTATGTCTTTTTTTTTTTTGGCAGTTTTTTTTTTCTATGATTTAAATTGCAGAATTGTGTTTTATGGACATATTCGAAATAAACATGACTAAACTAATCTATGAAATTAGGACCAAATCTAAACCGTTTTAGTGTTTGGAATAGATATGGCCATGACACGCGATCAAACGCCTTTTGTGCATCTAAGTATATGATGATTGACTCCAATTTCTTGTCTTTTTGATGGGATATTATATTCAGTAAACGTCTTATGTTATCTCCATAATACCTCCCCGTGATAAACCCTGTTTGGTCAGGATGTATAATTTGGGTAATTATCTCATTAACACGTCTAGCTAAAATTGCTGTAAGTATACGCAAATCTCCATTCAGCAAAGATATTGGCCTGTAAGATTGACATTCAGTGGGATCTTTGCCCTCTTTGTGAATTACTACTATGGTTGCCTCAGTCCATGATGGTGCCATAGTTTTGGACTCTAGGGCATGACTGTATGCCTTTAGTAACAGGGGTGCTAGCAAGTCTTTGAAAGTTTTATAAAATTCATTGACAAATCCGTCTGTTCCTGGACTTTTGCTATTCTTGAGTGATGAGATCACCTGTTTAATCTTCAATTCTTCGATTGGCTTATCCAATTCCTCAGCTGTTGAACATGTTAATTCAGTTAGTTTTATATGTTTTAGGTACTCTGAGAGTTCGTCATCATCACAACATGTATCTGTATTCTTATACAATGATTTGTAGAACTCTGCAAAGGCCTCTGATATTTCGTCCAGTTTTACGGCCATATTTGCTTGTGATTTTATTCTCTGTACAACATTTGAAGATCATTGCTTTCTCAATCTAAAAGCCAATAGTCTGCTTGCTCTGTTACCATATTCATAGTATTTTTGATTTGTGAATCTTAAGCTTCCCTCGATCTTGTCTGACAAAAGGCTATTAAGTTGTCTACGGGTTGCATTTAAGTCATTTGTGATACTAATTTTTGCAGATTGTTTATGTTTCCGTTCTAAATTTTTTATTTTATCTTCCAATTCTCGTTGTTTGGCCTCCCTCTTTCTTTTCCTTGCAGATGTGAACGAGATAATACGGCCCCTGATATATGCTTGGGCACAATCCCACAAAATTAGGGGGCTTGTTTCTGGTGAGGCATTGGTGTCCAGATATGTCTTAAACTCTTCTGAGATGAAGGAGATGAATTCTTTATCATTAAGGAGAGATGTATTAAGCCTCCATTGTTTAGTTGTTGGTCTGTGGGCTATATCCCATTTCAATAAAACAGGTGCATGGTCAGAAATAGTGATAGGCAATATCTCAATATCTGTCATCCTATGTAAATCTGCCCTTGAGGTAAAGAAATAATCTATCCTAGAATAGGATGCATGCCTACTTGAATAAAAGGCTAAGTCCCTACCTCTTGGAAACTTACTTCTCCATATATCCACCAAACATGCTTCTGTAGTTTGATATTTTACTCATTCTGGATAGGGGGGCTTTAGAAGGCGGTTGTCGATCCATTAGTTGAGACATCACACAGTTAAAATCCCCTCCCATCAACAGTAGACCAGTGCTATACTTCAATATTGTATTGAACAGTGTCTTAATAAATCCAGGCTCATCTTAATTGAGTGCGTATACATTTATTAAGGACACCTCTACCCCATCATTAACTCCATTAACTAAAATATATCTTCCCTCTGTATCTTTATGCATCAAGGTTTTTGTAAAATTAATTTGTCTATGTATAAGTATGGAAACTCCCTTTTTTCCCCCGAGTGGTGAGAAGAGTAGTATACCTTGTCTGCCCACGACTTTAACTTTTCATGTTCCACATCAGATAGGTGTGTTTCTTGTAGAAAAGCTATTTGGCAGTTAATGTATTTCAACTGGTTTAAAACCTTCTTTTTCTTAATTGGACTATGAAGGCCCTTCACATTATAGCTTATGGTTTCTAATTTATCCATTATTCACCAAGTTTTATTTATGTTTTGATTCTCCATTACAAATAGCAAAATAGGAGGAACAGAAGGCGGAGGTGAACGTGTTGTACAAACTATGTCCTGTTATGTAGGTTTTAAGGAGTGTAATCAAGCAATACAACCAAACAGAGTGGACTAAAAAACAATTACTACAGCTGTACCGGGGTTTTTTGACTTCAACAGGGAAAATACTGATGTAGATAAAGAAAGGGAGTGACTTTTTTGTTACTATAATTAACTCAGGATCCCCAAGGAACAGAGGGATCAGAACAAGGAGAACACAAAACCACTTATAACTATTGCTAACACACATGATAGTACTTGGGACCTTGTCCGTAGCTGCTAAACAAGCAGCACATGTGCGCAGCCCAGGTAGGAATTGACTGTGCTTTGGGTGAGACAAAGAAAGAAGAAAATAAAAAGAAAATGATCATCATCCATTCATTCAGGCTCCTGCAGAGCATAGGAATATCAAATCAAGCAGCAGCTCTTTACCGCTATATGAATTGCTTGTACAACCAGACTCCGACAGAGAGTTATAAATAACCTATACTCTCATAATAACTACTTAAGTAAGATATATGATAATAAATGATGAGAGTGAGAACTACCACGACCTTGTGTCGCTCATGGGGCATTATACTAGTATTTATAACAAAATATAGGGATAACAAAGAAGAATTGTTCGTAAGATACAAGTCTCTCGTCATTATCATAACCGGTTCTCACTGTTTTTGTCACATATGTAAGGATATACTCAGCCTTCCATCTCTGTTGCTGGGAGGATGTTCTTCAC
The DNA here is from genome assembly GCF_902150065.1 of Myripristis murdjan. Classification (NCBI taxonomy): domain Eukaryota; kingdom Metazoa; phylum Chordata; class Actinopteri; order Holocentriformes; family Holocentridae; genus Myripristis; species Myripristis murdjan. The sequence goes on from NC_043986.1 coordinate 2,157,307, forward strand.
ATAGTCCATGGCCATTTGGGGGTCCACAAACTCCTTGTCCTCGTCCTGGTGTGTGATCCAGAGTCTGGCTGGGTAGAGCAGACCGTAGCGGATCCCTTTCCGACCTCGCAGCGCAGCATTTAAGTGCATTAAAGTCATCCGCCAGCGCACTTTTAAGTTCGTCCCTTATGATTTTGGACATCTCTCCTCTCAAGGAAGATAAGACCTCTTTTTAAATCACAGCTGAAGACTTTTCTGTTTGCCGCTGCCTTCCATTAAACCACATTAAGGTTTAATATTTTACACTGCACTGTAACTTTTAATGTCCTGTTCTATCTTATTCTACTTTTAGCTTCTTTTTATTAATTGTTTTTATGTATGTTTTCTTGTGTTGCTTTTATATTGTTTTAATGCCTTTATGCTCTATGTAAAGCACTTTGAATTGCCTTGTTGCTGAAATGTGCTATACAAATAAACTTGCCTTGCCTTGCCTTGCCTTGCCTCTTCTTTAATACCTTCAGCAGACATATCTGAGTTTTCAGACCGGATGGGTGAGGGTTGGTCGGAATCACCTGTTGTGTGCTCCCTCGTGGTTCTAGCAGGCTGTGAACTGTTAGCTTTAGCTTGGCCGCTGTATTTGTATTTTTGAAGCTTTTCTGTCATTCAAATCCATGCTCAGCATGCAGTTTGATTGTTCACCGCCCTGCATTGTCTTTCGCACACGTTTGGACTGATCTTCACATATATTTAGCTGTTTTTTTGGAAGAAAATATTGTTCATTCTGCAGGAGCTCTGAAAAATGCTTCCTATTCCATGTCTTGCTCACGAGCGCCCCCGACAGTGGCTTTTGATGCGGGTTTCGGTGAAACTTTTCGTGTTGCCATGGAAACCACACAGACTCAGGCAATAAGATGTAGGCGGAGTAATATTTTCAGTGATTGATTCAGTATTTTTTATTTGAGCACGGCTAGCCGTGCTGTCATGCTCATTTGAGCACATTCTGAACGTCCTATTGATCAAGTACCCGCAGGGGTACTCGTACCCCCATTTGAGAATCACTGTTGTAGATGACCCAGTACTCTGGCCCAAGGAGCTCACTGATAGAGAGCGCTGCTCAATTGTGAAAATGGGGCCAGTCCAAGTTAAAGACAAAGATTTTCCACAAAATGAAAAGGGCCGCAAATTCACAAAGGCAAACTATTACATATTAGGCCTAATAAAAAATGGCGGGAGGGTGAACAGGTCTTGGTTAGTTTACAGTGAAAGTGCAGACCATGTTTTTTGCTTTTGTTGTTGCCTTTTTGCCTGGAGCCCCCAAATGGCTAAGTTCGCCACTGGCGGTATATATGTATTATTTATGTATTGTATATATGTAATATATATAAGTTCAGAGAGTGTGCACAGCTGTGGCGGCACATTGTCGAGTACAGAGAGCATCATATCCACAGCCTATTAACCTACACACATCTACAGGTGAAACAACAACACTGAAACAATAAAGGCTGTTAAGACCAAATCATCTCTGTGAATGGTTCATGTTACTCTCTTAAAGAACGCACATGGAGTCTCTGTAAGCCTTGTTGGGTATTGATGCTGGTGTCGTTATTATTATTATTATTATTTTGGTTTTGTCTTTTTGCATGGCACAGTTTTGTTCGTTTTTTTTTTTTTTTGTTGTTGTTGTTGTTTTGTCTTGTGGCTGTTACTGTTGTTTGTGTTATTGTGGAGGATTCTGTCTTTGTTACATGTTACCACCACCTTCAAATTGATGACAAGAAAAAAACCGAAAATTTCCCAAATTCCAGAGCCGAATTTTCCCGGGAATTTTCGGAAAAATAGGACAAAAAGTGACAGCAAAAATCTCCTGAAAATTTACCGGAAACTTTCCACCCATTTGCAACACTAACTGCATCATACTGTACATCAACAACATCAAACATAAACATAAAAAATAAAATAAAAAATAAAATATAATAAATGTTTGACACTAAATACCTAAATACAAACTAGTGTCCATTGCCTTGCTCTTATTTGAAAAAAATCTCTGTGTTGTTGAGGCTCTACAGTTCTATCACCATGACATTTTAAATCATGGTTAGTAAAAATGAATAATTCCTGCTTCCCTAGAGACAACAGGCCAATGTGCCTGATGAAAGCTCTCATTTCAAAGAAGCATGCTGAAGTATAGTTCTAACTGACGAAATAAACAGTGAAGAAAAACATCAGTAGCTTAGTTGACTAATTATTGTTATCACTATTATTATCAACTCCACATCAGCAATATAATAAATAAAGTGGGCGTATTTTCTTTAAGTAAACTTCTACTTTGACTTCTAAAGAAACTTCTTATGTCCACTTTTCTTTTTTTGGGACCCATCCTGGCTGTGCCTTATTACCAAACACACACACACACACACACACAAATGTGAATGTAAATGCAACCACAGATATTAAACTCCGTCCAGCTGACGTGACTCAGGCAGAACAAACACCCAACATGCAGACGCACACGGGAAAGGCTTCGCCGAAGTGCACCCAAAGCTCGCCATCTGAAACCACGTCTTCTTTCAGCGCAGGTGCAGCGCAGCCGGTGTAGTGGTGTAAAACATGTGGCGGCAACATAGGCAGAACCGCCACAGATTAACAATACAATAAATAACGACAAAAAACACTATTCAATGCTACGATCACAATCAGCACATACATATATCTCCATATCAACTGTCCCGTCACAGCTGATGTCAGATCAAAGGAGATTGGCACCGTTTGTGCTGATTGTGAGGTTTTGGTGATGTGCGCCTGTCAGCCAAACTTCCACTGCGCCGGCTCCGCTCCGCCTTGTGCTGAAAGTAGACGTGGTTTCAGATGGCGAGCTTTGGGCGCACCTCGGCGAAGCCTTTTGGCACGAAACTGTCACTGCGCCAAGCCGAATCTGTCGGCACCTCCCCCTGCTGCGCCACCACTCCCATCGCGGCACACATCGGACTGTGAAACTTGGAAACTGCCCGCCTGTCCCGTTTCGCCTGTCGAAACTAGCTCTGCGAGGGGTTCGCCTCACTGCCCTAAATGTATACCTGACATTCACAGTTGATAAAAATCAAATGTTCCTAGGGTTAACCCTTGAAATTCCATAGAAAATGCTCGGGGCCATGTGTGGGGTTTTTGGCCCCACGTATGGAAGAGTGGGGTATTGAAACAAAAAATGCAATTACTTTAAAAATATAACAGTAAGATACAAATCCAAATGGCCTCATGTCAAAGACAACCTATTTGAGGAATACATGGAAGATTAAATGATAAAAATTTTAAATAACTAAGATATTGAAAAAACAAACAAAAAAAACACCTCTGGGGTAATTTTTGACCCCACGTATGCATCTAAGGGTTAATCATTATTATCACTATTCTTCTTCTTCTTCTTCTTGTTATTATTGTTATTATTATTATTATTATTATTAATTATTTCAACATTTACCATCCCATAGACAACAATAGGTGGTGACATCACAGATTTGGGTTTGGGGTTTAGTCACTCTTTAAAATCAAGAATCAGAAATAATATTGTTTTTTTTGTTTTGTTTTGTTTTGTTTTGTTTTTTAAATCAGATGCTGGAATATAAGATAAGAGATAAGATAAGATAAGATATTCCTTTATAGTCCCACAGTGGGGAAATTTCCACCATTACAGCGGCAAAGTGGATAGCAAAAATATAAAGCATCAGCAAAAACAGACAATAAATAGCAAACAAGGATTATAAACAATATAAACAAGGAATATAGAAAATATAGAAAATATGAACAATTTAAACAATTTAAACAATGGAAACACAGTAAAGTGAACAACAGTAGATTTGCATTCTAGTGCAGTCAGTGCAGTCCTGGCGATTGTGTGGTCTACTGGGAGCCCTGCTTGTTGTAGAGTCTGACGGCTGCAGGAAGGAAGGACCTGCGATAGCGTTCCTTCACACACTTTGGGTGAAGCAGTCTCTCACTGAAGGAGCTCTCCAGTGTAGTTAAAGTGTCCTGCAGGGGGTGGGAGTCGTTCACAATCATGGATGACAGCTTAGCCATCATCCTCCTCTCACCTACCACCTCCACTGAGTCGAGGGGGCATCCCAGGACAGAGCTGGCCTTCCTGATCAGTCTGTCAAGTCTCTTTCTGTCAGCCGTCGAGATGCTGCTCCCCCAGCAGACCACTCCATAAAAGATGGCTGATGCCACCACGGTGTCATAAAAGGTCTTCAGGAGTGCCAAAAGTCCAGAATCCAGTGTGTGAGGTGGTGGTCCACCCCGGTGTGCTCCAGCTTGTCTCTCAGAAGTACAGGCTGTATGGTATTAAAAGCACTGGAGAAGTCGAAAAACATGATTCTCACAGTGCTCCCAGGTTTCTCCAGGTGAGAGAGAGCTCGGTGTTGGAGGAAGATCACAGCGTCATCCACCCCAATGCCAGGCTGGTAGGCAAACTGAAGTGGATCCAGTGATGGTCCCACCAGGGGGCGGAGATGAACAAGGACCAGCCGCTCCAGGGTCTTCATCAGGTGGGATGTTGTGCCACCGGCCTGTAGCTGTTGAGATCCTTGGGGTGCGGAGTCTTGGCTGTGAGCTGAGTGTTGTAGAGGGGGAGGGGCAGGTGGGGGAGGAGTTGGGACAGTGGACACTGGGTGCAGAGAGGGGGGGCTGCAGCATAGGGAGGGGCAGATGACTGATCAAATCTATTGAAGAATATGTTCAGATCATCAGCCCACTTTTGGTCCCCCGCCGCTTGGGAGTCAGGTTTCTTGTGGCCAGAGATGGTTTTCAGGCCTTTCCAGACTCCACAGACATCTCTCTGCTGCAGCTGATCCTCCATCTTCCTCCTGTGTTTTTCCCCTCTCTGATCTTCCTTCTCTGGGGGAATATATGCAGCCACCGTGATAACATGTGAGAATTCCCGCGGCAGGTAATATGGCCTCATACTAACGGCTGCAGCAGAGCTGTTCTTTAATAGTGATGTGCCCAGAGTTACACCATCTATCATTCACAAACACTGCCAGCCCTCCTCCTTTCCTCTTACCGCTCTCCCTCGTCCTGTCCGCCCGCACCAGCTTGAAGCCGTCCAGGTCCGTGGCCGTGTCTGGGGTCAGCTCAGTCAGCCATGTTTCCGTAAACATCATGATGCTGCACTCCCGGTAGTCCCTCTGGTGACGAGTCAGCGCCGCTAACTCGTCCATCTTATTGGGAAGAGATCTCACATTCCCCATGATGATGGACGGGAGGACGGGTCTGTATCTCCTCCTCCTGGCACGGTGAACAGCTCCGGCACGGTTCCCCCGTCTCCTCCTCTTCAACTCCCGGGGAACGTCGGGCCTCTCGTGGGGCAGCACCGCGGTGCCACGGAGGGCCAACAGCTGATCCCTACTGTAAACAATAGGGCCCGTACGCGGTCTCCAGACACGGACGAAAAAAATGAAAAAAAAACAAAAGAAAGACCAGAACAAACACGACGACTTTGGTCTTCATAGTGCACTGATCAGTTCAAGAGCACAAATAAAGAAATAAGAAGAGACAAACTAAACAGGGAAAAAAGTTCACATTGAATGGGAGCTGCTGTAACAAGCTGCCACTAGAGCGGTGCCATCTTGGGTGTATAATTCACACTGGATTTCTAACTGAAATTCACAGTTCAATATTCAATATTCATTTCACAGTGTTTGAAGCTCAGTCCCAGGCACAAAACATCATAAGCAACTCACAGAAATATGTCAACCCAAAATCGAACACCCCACTTCCAGTTTATGGAAAGCAGTCCATGTGGGTGCATCAGTAGTTTAGTTCATGAGAAATATGTGTGTTGATTACATTGTTGGTTACAGAAGCATTGATGCCCGTTTTATAACTAAACATAGTTGTCATTCGTTCCGACCACGAATACAACGGGTAGCCGGCAATAATTGTGTTTTTCGCCTCTGGATCCAGTGTAGGCTTGTAAAGACACAAGCAGTATTTGCATCGCTAATAAATCCATATCCTGCTTCACCTGGGGCCAGAAACTGTATTGGGAAAGCAGCTTTATATGGACACAAACTGTATGGGGAAAGCAGCATTATATGTTTGACTGAGACGTGGCTCACCAACATCATCCCCGACTCACTGGTCAGTCTCATCGGCTTCAGGACAGAGACAGAGACGCTGCAGCCGCTGGACTGTATGAGTGTGCAGTTTTATGTGTGTTGAAGCGATGAAGCTGCCGTGACAATGTCATTTCCTGCAAAGGATTAATAAGTAGTAGTTAAAAAGTATCATTCATTCATGTTGGTTATTGAGATTCCGAGCGAGCGTCCCGCACACCCACGTCATCACGTCTCACGCTGACGTCATGACGTGGCTCTGACTTGGCTCCACTTGGCTCTTGGCCGATGGAAAAGCAAACTGGTTCTTTGTTGGAACCAGTTAAGCACCGGCTCCTACACCAGCACCGAACCAGCACCAGGTTCTTTTTGGTGGAAAAGGGGCATCTGTCAGCAATCGGAGTTGCTTAAGCCCCCGATCTTTCTTCAAAAGACCCTGATCTTTTTTGAGCTTTATTTTTTTAATATTATTACCGTATTGATCTGAATATAAGACGATATTTTTTCCATTGAAAATGCCCTGAAAAAATGCCCTCGTCTTATATTGGGGGTCTAAGCAAATACACATGTATTGTACTTGCATATGTTCCGTGCTTGAATACAGCACACTTCCCCCGCTCTGGCACGGTTGGAAGGGGTGTGCTCCAGCACGGTATGGGCGTTCATGCACGAGCACATGAACGGTCACGCATGCAGCGGGCAAACGTGGATACAACCAGGGGTGGACTGGCCATCGGGCCCACTGGGCATTTGCCCGGTGGGCCGATGTGCTAAGTGGGCCGACAGTCCCCCGACACTTTTTTTTTTTTGTTTGTTTGTTTTTTAATTATTATTGAAATAGCTGACCGTAAGATCAGTAGATCAGCGGCCCGATTGACACTGGGCTGGCCCAATCACATTGCTAAACAACCCCTTTTGCGTAGTTTGGTCCCGCCTGCATAATGATTTCGGCAAATAAAGTCATTGAAAGAGTTTGTTTACTAAGCACCGGGCCGGCCCCTGAGACACGCTGCTCTGCGGCCCATTGGTTATTTTTCTTCACTGACACGGGGCTGGCCCAATAATATCACGAGCCTGTGGCTCGGTGAGCCGGTGTGCAGTGTAACGCGGGTCGAACGTTATCTCATAGGATCTACTGAGATGGAGAGGAAACGCAAAAGTGGCCCAGAGAAAGTGCGAGAAAAAAAGCGGCTGTCAATTTTCAAATCGATCGGACTTTTTCGCTTTTTCGTAATTTATCAACATGAATGAAGAACAAGCCCAAACAATGCCAGAGGAACACATTCCCGATGGTAGAGCAGATAGTGCCCCCGTTTGCCATGCAGGAGACCTTGGGTTCAGTTCCCCACTCAGACAAAAGTCAGTTTTCACTTTATTACGTCACTTTGTTGTTAACCATGACAGTGAAGTGATTCTTATCATTCTGCCTGTCACTGGCTACATGACACACACAGTGGCATTTAGGGTTTCTGTAATTTTCATTTCTGTACTCTTTTTGTGAATTTGTAACCCAGGTGCTAAATTATTATTATTATTATTATTATTATTTTGCCTTGTTTTGTTTTGGGGTTTTTTGTTGTTGTTGTTGTTGTTGTTGTTGTTTGCCTTTTTTAATGCCTTGTTCTAACTTTATGAGGAGATATACATACCAATCGAATCAGATTCAGATTTAAACAAAGATTTGTGTGGTATACTTTGTTTGTCGCCATGACCTTCCTATGTGCAGTTTGGGCTCATTCTCCATTCATGTTGATAGGCACCTGCACTTACTGATCTGAAGTAGATGCCCAAAAGGTGTTGGCCAGTTGTGGCCTGTTCAATAGAATAAAAAAGTTCAATTCCTATTCATCTATTGTATTTTATTGTTCCACTATAGTACTATAGTCCAGTATGATTGGGGCAGCCAAGTAATTTGACATATTTGAACAATTTTTTAAAAAGTAACGTAATAGTTACTTTTCCTGGTAATTAATTACTTTTTAGTAGAAGTAACTAGTAACTATAATTAATTACTTTTTCAAAGTAACGTGCCCAACACTGCTGATGACAGCTAACTAACTGCATGGCATTATGGTTTTAAAGAGTTGCACAGTTGGTATACACATTTAAGAGAGCAAAAAGACCGGAAAGGTGTGCGTTATCGAATGTGGTGGGCCGGTCTGGTCCAAAATGCCCGGGCCGATTTTTTGTCCCAGTCCATCCCTGGATACAACGTAAATCATGCAACTTTCCTCCTGCCTCCACAAAATCGATTAATGAGCAGCGCGATTACCAGCAAATGGCCGCGTCGCGCAATCAATAATCAACCATGTTGTCTGTGTCGCTGTCCATGGTGCTGCTGCAACCGCGTATGAACAAAAGTTGATTTCTGATGAAAGGTATATATGGCAGTCTGTGTGCGCAGCGCACCTGTCAGATCCGGCAGACCTGACCGGGTGGGCTCGGTGCCGACCGAGGCACAGGCCGGCATCAGGTGGGCCGGCCGGTGTGCGCCGCCACCCGGTTGAATGTGGCAGCCAGCTGACATGCCGCTCCGGCTGTCAGTTGGACGCTTTCTGAAGTTACCTCCGAAACTGTCAAGGTAAATAAAGATCCCCTAACCCTGGCCCTGAGTGCAATGTGAGACGGTGGCGGTCTCAGAAAGAAGAGCTAAAAAATGCCCACAGCCAGAGGACTTTTCGTGGTCCAAAAACTGGTCATTCAACAAGATTGACAGGAGGGTGTGCGATTTTGTGAATGAGAAACGTAGTGAAGGACTGCCCGTTACGAGGGCTGTGATGCAGCAAAAAGCACTTGAAGCTGCCACAGAGCTCAACATACCCCGCACTGAGTTTAAAGCTAGCATGGGCTGGTGTCGCAGAATGCAGTGGCGGATTGAAGAAATTTGGGACCCAAGGCAAAGGCAGGCATGGGGCCCTCTGAGATGAGAGGACAACACACAAAACAGGGGCCCCGAGACACACATAATACGATAAGCATTCTACTGGCATTTTAGCGAAAGTATTTTAATCAAAAACATAATTGATGTGCGCAAATAAGTAATAACTGTATTAACCATAAGTGTATGAGGAGTTTTATGGGGCCCTCAGGAACTTGGGGCCCTAGGCAACCGGCTAGTTTTGCCTAATGGTAAGTCCGCTCCTGGCAGAATGTCCATATAAAAAGTATTTTTCCAAAAAAGGGTCTTGAAAAAGAGGGGTCGTCTTAAAATCAGGGTCGTCTTTTATTCGGGTCAATACGGTATTATTTTATTATCCTATACGAAAAAATGGAGGAAAAAGCTGTGTGTCAATTTTCAAACCGATTGGACATTGCTGTTTTTCCTAATTTATCAACATGAATGGAGAATCCACCCAACTTCAGCCTAAGTACGTAGTTCCTGATGGCAGAGCACTTAAGGTTCAGGTTACCAGGAGCCGTTTTCCATTCATCAACTCATTATTTTGTGAACGCATCTCCTGCAGTGTTACTTCTTTCATTACACAATTACATACTCATGGGTTCATAGTACATAACAAACGCCAAATACAGACATCTCAACTTCCGGGAGTCTCCTGCATACTGACAGCGGCTCCCTGACACCCGCAAATGAGATTCAATTCAATCAGAGCAAGCAAGAGCTCAGAGGAGAGTGACTGCGTGTGTGTGATTGAGCATGTAGTGCACGTACAAGAGGGAGCGAGCGTGTGTGTGTGTGTGTGTGTGTGTGTGTGCGTGTCTGTGTGTGTGTGTGTGTGTGTGTGTGTATCACTGCTGCGACTGTGTGTAACAACAACTAACTAACTAGCTAGCCCAGCATCAATTATTTGCAACACTTCAGTCTGAACATGGCTAGTGGGAGCTAACCTTAACCCCAAAGTTTGTTGACGGTAGTATTACCTGGCATGAGTATAGACATGCATACTAGGGCTAAATGTTACAAAATTAACAATTGTTATTTAAGATATTGTCTTACCTGCAAGTGACAGGCGAGCATCATCTCACTGTTTCTTCTTTTTCCTCTTTTCCGCCCGACTCTTGATGCCTTTTCGAGGCCATGTCCAAACACAGCTCTGCCAAACCTCACACTGAAGCATAACGGAGCAGACCATGAAGTTGGTTTGTTCCGTTATGCTATCTATTAAAATAAAAGTGTGTAAAGTTTACACACTTTTATTTTAAATATATTGTTATTATGATTACTATTGTTATGATGATTTTTCATGAGCCTGTTTTTTTTTGGTGCCCCACGAGGCACTTGGTGCCCTTCATGCAGTGTGTGATCAGCGTGTGTGGAGTGCCGTATCTGATATAGCAGGAGGCTTCTTACTAAAATATGAGCAAATACATTTCTCAGACTGAGGGACATGACTGTTTGAATTTCTATGTCTTCATGTGTTTAAATTGTGTTTTTTTTCCCAGCAGTGACCAGCTTGGTAGACTGCCCTCTTTGTATGTAGTGCTGCTTGTGCTGGGGGGGGGGGGGGGGGGGGGGGGGGGTCCATCCGTTGTTCTACCTTTTTGGGTGAACACCTGCTTCTGTGATTCCTGGCTGCTAATGCGGCCTCCTTTACATACGAAAAAAGATACAGCCATTTCAAACAATGTAACCGTCTCTCCACCATCACTGACACACAGTTCATAATAACTGGATGGCAGTCTACCAAGCTGGTCACTGCTGAGGAAAGGCTGTGGTTGCAGTTCTTCGCACCCTGGCCGTCTGCCCAAGCACCGCCCCGTGCCTGGTTCTTCGCGCCCTGGCCGTCCGTCCGAGCACCGCCCCGCCCGTGGTCATCTGCCCTCCGGCCTTCCACCAGAGTCCAGCTCTGAGCCCTGTTTTGGCCTCCTCCTCCCCCCGTCTTATGACGGCCATCCATCCCCGTTCCCCTGAGAGTGTTTTTGGGACGTCAGGAGCCGTCCCTTGAGGGGGGGGTTCTGTCATGGTTTCGTGTTGCTTGTGTTTTGTTTGGTTCTGTTTCATGTGTTTCTGTCATGGTTTTGTTTGTATCTGTTTCCTGTGTTTCATTTGCCTGGTTCTTTCAGTGATTTCACCTGTGTCTTGTTTGCTCCTCCCAGTGCCACACCTGTCCTGTGTCTGTTAATCATCCCTGATTGTTCTGATCCCCTTCCCCAGGTGTGTCTTGTTTGATGATTAGTTCTTGTGTATTTAAGTCCTGTTTGAGTTCTGTTCTTCGTCGGTTCATTGTGCTGTATTGTTCAGTTCTGTTCTGTGTTGTTCTGTGCCTGCCTTTGTTTCTTTATTAAATTTTGTTTTTCATTGAGCATTTTTCTGCCTGTGGCTCCTGCTTTTGGGTCCTCCACCTTCCAGCCCCCGTGACAATGGCAGTCTACCAAGCTGGTCACTGCTGAGGAAAGGCTGTGGTTGCAGTCCCTGAACTCCCCTCCCCAGGTGACTGGGGGTGGAAGAGGAAGGACACAGGCGGGTGAATGAATGAATGAATAATTTAGCCCTCTTTTTTACACCTGTAAAATGTGTCATGTGACAACAAAGTTGTTTCTGATTCTGACAGGGGGACGGGAAGTTGACTGGACCACACAACCAGAAGCAAGCCTGGCATGTCGCAACCTCCTCCACTGTGGTTACAAAAAGGGTGTTGTGGAAGATGCAAATGTGCCGAGGCAGCACTTCAGTGCACTGCCCTTTGCTACTGTGGTGGACTGTGTCATCATATGTAACTTTGTCACACTTTCCTTCCTCTTTGGCTTTATGAAATATGCCTTTAGGCTAAATGGTATCCAGTCTCTGTACTGCTGTAAAGTTCCACTTTGGCCATTGCCATAGCACACACTTTTCATGGCATATCTGTCAACATCTTAGAAAACATGTACAGTATACTCTACCAAAATACATATTTTCATGGTTTTTACTATTATTTAATTAACTGAATGCCAGAAATATGTAGTTAGGTAGTTGCTAGCATGTTGTAAATAGTACCACTGTATTCCTCACCCTTGAAAATGTAGGCTTAGCCACCAGGATCAAGATCCTAGGTGGTCTAGAACCTGAGTTACAGGTAAAATCACAGCAGGTGGCAGCCATTTTGAAACATGGTTGCCACGGTTACCACGGGACAAAACGGCGATGGCCCAATAGCCAAACATTATCCTTACCGCATGCTCTAACAGTGTGCCAGATTTCATGCTTGTATCATAATGTGCACGATTCCATTGAAATATCAAGAAATCGAGTCAGGATGTGCTTGAATCTTTCTAATAAGCATTTTAATGCATTCCTTTGGTTAACCTTGTATGGAAAACTGTGTTCATTTGTCTCTTTATGATGAGCACTTCAAAAGTTATGCTATTCTGTTTTTTCTATTTCGGGTTTTGGTTAGGATATGTGTAAGAAAGGGTTAAAAAGGAACCCCATGGGACATTAGCCCATACTCCTCTACTGTTCCCCCTGCTTCTCTAACATGCTGTCAGCACCCAACAGAAACAAACTCACACAGATAACACACAAAGCTGCCAAGATCATCGGGCTCCCCACCCCCAACCTCTCAGATCTCAACAGCACAGCCACTGCACGCAGAGCACATTTCATAGCACTTGATCCCAGTCACCCACTTAATTCATATTTCACACCCCTTCCATCTGGCCAACGATACAGGTCGTTGGCCTGGAAGAAAATAAAATTCAACAAAAGTTTCATCCCATATGCCATAACTGAACTGAACAAGAAAATGAAAAGACTGTAGCTGTGGCGAAATGTATATGTATGGTGGCGGGTATGTGCTTATGGTATTGTATTGGTATGGTATTGTATTGGTTGGTGTTCTCTCTGTAATGTGTTTGTGTAGTAATGTTGTCTGTGTAATCCTCGTGGCTGTACGGAAATGAAAACAATTATCCTGGAGAAGGCCAATAAATCTATCTATATATTATTTCAGCCTGGTACCTGGCAGAATCTTAAAATACACCCTTCAAGGATTTAGAAAAAACAGGTCCCAATAAAAAAAAACCCACCCTATGTGTTTTCGTCCATCTAGACTAAAACACTCTCCAGTTCACTTTTCAGTTCAGTTTTATGTGACGACATCAGGCACACTCACAACGGAACACAGCGGTAAGCGGCTCCTAAAGGTTAGGGCTTGTCACGGTAAGTGTAAAGTATTCGATGCACACTGTTTTGTTTTGTTTTTTTTTTTTGGGGGGGGGGGGTGTTATCATCTATTTATCATCTGGGTGCTATTTTTTTATTTATCATCTGTTTATACTGTAAATTTACACATTGCCCTCATCTATGCACATTGTATACATCGATGCACACTGGTTTTATTGGTTTTTTGCACATTGTTTTTTTGCACATTGGGTACTTAGATCTTTAGATCTCGAGGGTCATCTTTTATTCTTTATTTTTGATTTACTTATTCTTTATTTTTGATTTACCTAATCTTGTACTCTGTGGATACTGCTGAAAACTGTGAATTTCCTTCGGGATGAATAAAGTATCTATCTATCTCTATCTATCTAAAGCGATATATCAACAACAACAAAAAAAACTGTTAATAACGCCAACTTTATTTTATTTTGGCTGCATGCAGTTGAGAGTCAGACACTTTCTCACTGTAGTTCATCAAAAATAAATACAGTAGGATTATAAATATTATAATAAAAAAAAACTCTCCCTGACAACAACGTTAGGTAGTAAAAAAAAAAAATCACACTGTTTGATCACAAAAAATTTAAAATTAAAAAACGAAATTTATGTTGAGTATGAAAACTTGTTCATTGCATTTTACTTAGTACTTCATAATTGCCTACTGCATGTGTTGTATTCATTGATGCACTTAAGAATATTCATGTTCTGTGTTTATAAAAAACTTGTTCTGTAAAAGGTTTCTTTACTATTGTGATCAAAAACATTGATCTGAAGCTTCTGAGTCTGTACTGCAAATACTTTTCCAATAAACCATAAATATAGCAACTTCTGATCAACCCGTATCAATTTCAGGCTTAAAATAACGTACTGGTTAAGCCCCACCCATTTCCAGTCAAACCCTGCACAGTTCCGGTTTAAGCCCCACCCACCTCTGGTTTAGGCCCCGCATGCTCTGAGTACAGATACGGACATGGATAATGTAGATGGTTGAACAGATACAGATGCAGATTCAGATAGTGGTGTACTCGCTCATCCCTCATATCAACCAACCCAGCAGAAGACTGCAGTCCTCTGTCCTCCTCTGTAAAAACAGCCTCTAAGTGAAGACAGCATGTTTAAAACTGAAATTCATTCACTGGAATCATACATGTCAATATAATGATAACTTCCATTTTGCCAAAAAAATATTCTTCAAAGTCTAATTCCCTCAAAGTCTAATCTAATCAAAGATCATATGATCTGAAGTCTTTTCTTTGTTAAACAGACACAAAGACAGAGAGCTGCAGTGTGTGAGGAATTACAAACCCTACAAAGACGTCCAGCATCTGAGAATCCTGCTTCATGGTCCAGTTGGAGCTGGAAAATCCAGTTTCATCAACTCTGTCGACAACGTCCTACAAGCAGGGCCGGCACTAGCCATTTGGGTGCCCTAAGCAGAAATGCTTTGTGCCCCCCCCCCCGAAAATGAACAATAATTTAGTATTTGTCAGTGCATTTGTCTTGATTTCCAAAATAACTTCTCAATATTAATATTTTCGAAACAGTTGCAAATAAATACGAGGATACATAACGTTAAGATTGATTTTTCAAATTACAGTTTCACCAGCAGATGTCGCTCTTGGCCTATGAACCTCTCGAAAATGTCGGCTTGGCGTATCACATCATGTTCAGTTGTAAGGTTTCATCAAAGTTCAGGTTACCAGGAGCCGTTTTCCATTCATCAACTCATTATTTTGTGAACGCATCTCCTGCAGTGTTACTTCTTTCATTACACAATTACATACTCATGGGTTCATAGTACATAACAAACGCCAAATACAGACATCTCAACTTCCGGGAGTCTCCTGCATACTGACAGCGGCTCCCTGACACCCGCAAATGAGATTCAATTCAATCAGAGCAAGCAAGAGCTCAGAGGAGAGTGACTGCGTGTGTGTGATTGAGCATGTAGTGCACGTACAAGAGGGAGCGAGCGTGTGTGTGTGTGTGTGTGTGTGTGTGTGTGTGTGCGTGTCTGTGTGTGTGTGTGTGTGTGTGTGTGTATCACTGCTGCGACTGTGTGTAACAACAACCCCCTTGCAATCTGAGGAAGGATTGCTAGTCTTATGCACCGATTGCTAACTGAAAACAGCCGAGTGACCTTGATGAATTGCATTCAATAATCCATATCCATATCCATAACTAAAAATAACTAGCTAGCCCAGCATCAATTATTTGCAACACTTCAGTCTGAACATGGCTAGTGGGAGCTAACCTTAACCCCAAAGTTTGTTGACGGTAGTATTACCTGGCATGAGCATAGACATGCATACTAGGGCTAAATGTTACAAAATGAACAATTGTTATTTAAGACATTGTCTTACCTGCAAGTGACAGGCGAGCATCATCTCACTGTTTCTTCGTTTTCCTCTTTTCCGCCCGACTCTTGATGCCTTTTCGAGGCCATGTCCAAACACAGCTCTGCCAAACCTCACACTGAAGCATAACGGAGCAGAC
Organism: Myripristis murdjan; assembly: GCF_902150065.1. NCBI lineage: Eukaryota > Metazoa > Chordata > Actinopteri > Holocentriformes > Holocentridae > Myripristis > Myripristis murdjan. The sequence continues at coordinate 2,172,991 of NC_043986.1, forward strand.
CATGAAGTTGGTTTGTTCCGTTATGCTATCTATTAAAATAAAAGTGTGTAAAGTTTACACACTTTTATTTTAAATATATTGTTATTATGATTACTATTGTTATGATGATTTTTCATGAGCCTGTTTTTTTTTGGTGCCCCACGAGGCACTTGGTGCCCTACATGCAGTGTGTGATCAGCGTGTGTGGAGTGCCGTATCTGATATAGCAGGAGGCTTCTTACTAAAATATGAGCAAATACATTTCTCAGACTGAGGGACATGACTGTTTGAATTTCTATGTCTTCATGTGTTTAAATTGTGTTTTTTCCACCATATATCCCTTTCCCCTCCTTTGTTTACACTCTCCTTTAGTTTCCCTCTCAGTGTCTCAGTCATTTCATTCTGCAGTGAAACTGAAAGTGAGTCGGGCTGTGACCCAACAGGAAACGGGGGTTTCTTGTTAATCACGAGACTTTTCACCACAGTGTGAGAAGGCAGAGCTACGTGATCCACACCCTGCACTCTCTCTCGTCTCAACAGCAGCACAGGTTGGTTTTTTCTCAGTTTGTTCTCCTCAGGTTTTGTAGTAAAACACAGACAGACGTGCTGTTGTTTCTATTGTTAGAATTCAGTGTTTTGTCTTCATATTAATGCAGTGATTAATACCTTCAGTCACTGAGGAAATGGGACCATTTCAAACATGAAGAGACACCTGGACACAGCAGATCATTTCTTTAAGCTGCTTCTTTGATTTTCATTTTCAGTGTCGGTGGTGATTTGAAAACTGGTGTGACTTTCCAACTTCACTGTAAGAGAAACTCTTTTTTATTAGACTTTAATTCATTTGAATCAGTGACTTTTATTAACTTAGCTTTAAGAATTGATTTGAATTTCTGAATATTTTGAATTTTAAACCAAAACCAAAATTTATGGAGAGATTTATAAATATATACATAATATAGATTTATACATTTTTATTACAATGTTGGATTTAACTAAAGAAACATATTCATGTTGTACCATATATATTCACTTTCACCAGTGATAATGCACAAAGTCATGATCCTCTCAACTCATTTTGAGCTTAAAGTGTAATACAATTTGACATATTCAAGTTTTTCAGTCAAGTTATTAAGTCTCAGAGTTATGATTACAGTTTGAGGCAATGAATACATTGTTAATTCAACTATAAGATCTAAGTTGATCTAATGTGTTATTTTCTAGCAATGGGAGGGTCTTCTTCCATACCTGGTAAGACACAACATTTTAAAACTCAGTGTTGATGAAATGATCACTCAGAGAATGAAAGTGCCTGCATGATGTCTCTGTGAAACACTGCTGACGTCTTAACCAACATGTGGAATTTGCTTTTCAGAATGGAGGGAAATACCATGGAGGTAACAGAACTGCTGTCTGTGTGGTGCCATGGATGCTCTTAATGCTGTTTTCTCTTCAAAAACACAGAAATTGTTCAACATGATTTTTATGTCTCTGCACCGGCAATCATGGCCTAAAATGTTATGTTTTCAGTTTGTTTGTTCTGACATGATGGTGAATATTTACCCCTGGCTTGCAGCGATACTTGCTCTTACTCCATCAGGTCCCTTCTGGCCCCTGAAAATGACACACCTGTTCTGCTTATTAAAGTAACATCAGCGACTGTCTGACCAGTTTGGATCAGACAAGAGCATATCAACCAACCCAGCAGAAGACTGCAGTCCTCTGTCCTCCTCTGTAAAAACAGCCTCTAAGTGAAGACAGCATGTTTAACACTGGGAATCATTCACTGGAATCATACATGTCAATATCATGATAACTTCCATTTTGCCAAAAAATTATTCTTCAAAGTCTAATTCCTTCAAAGTCTAATCTAATCTAAGATGATATGATCTGAAGTCTTTTCTTTGTTAAACAGAGACAAAGGCAGAGAGCTGCGGTACGTGAAGGATTACAAACCCCACAGAAATGACGTCAAGCATCTGAGAATCCTGGTTCATGGTCCAGTTAAAGCTGGAAAATCCAGTTTCATCAACTCTGTCAACAGTGTCCTACGAGGCAGAATGACAGGCAGACCTTTGGTCAAGGCAAATACCAGTAAAAGTTTCACCAAGAAGGTATGAATGCCTTTTATTGTCCAGATAAACTAAGCAACAGCCACATCTCTAAAGTGGAAACCAAGTATAGCTACAGTACATCACTGCAACTGCAGCAGAACCTTGATTATCCAAACCCCTCAGGACTTAAGGTGTTTTCAATACCTAAAACCTCAGATAACTGAAATATGCACAAAAATGCAACAGACCATTTGGAGAAAAAATCTATTTAATGAAATAGACTATCAACGTGTTTGCAAAAACTTTTGTGTTACAAGCAAACTTTAAAACACAGGAGAAACATTTAGGCCTACTAATAATTACAGTTGTTTATGAGCCCTTTGTGACGATAAGACTCACACACACACACACACACACACAACAAAATCACCAATGAATACCTGAACAATTTGCTGGAGGACAAAACTGTAACAACACAATCAGATCAGCAGGATACTGTGCTGAAGGCTACAGCAGAGTAGGGCACAGCTTGGAGTGGGAAGGAGAAAAAAAACATTGGAAATGGTCATTGTGGTTGACCAGTCAGTGAACACGTTTACATGCACACCATATTCCGGTTCGGCTCAATATTCCGGTTAAGGTAACTGCGCCGCGGCAACTGGAATATTCCGTTTACATGTTACTTGGCATGTTCCCGTGTTTCGGCGTATTCCACTCTCTTATGTAATGCGACACTCAGCCGCGGGGGGCAGCAGTACACATAGACATAATATACGTAGACGCCTCATGACGTGCTGGAACATGAGCAGAGTCGCCGCCATATTGGATGGGTCTCTTCGCTCTAGGCTAGCACCAGAGTCAACCAGAGTCAATGGAGAGCCAGCAAAAATGCCGGTATTTTGTGCAGCTTATAATTGCAATAACCGGCACAGGATTTAAACCAGATCGTGTGGGATTACCTTTCAGAAGTAAGACTGAACAATAATTTTGGTTATTTTACCATTTATAATATTATATCATCGTTACTTACATGTAACGTTATTACAGCAGGAACTGGTACTCTCTCTCTCTTTGACTCTTGCTGTTTTTTTTTTTTTTTTCTTTTTAAAGGTTTCCCAGTGATACAGGCTGAAGGCAGTGGGAAGTTGCTATAAGACGGGAGGGTTTTGTTGTGACCGAGTGGTCAAAGCTCTGTAGTGAGCAGGACGGGTCAGACTGTCAGTGATGTCCTCTGTGTGTGTGTGTGTGAGTGAGAGAGAGAGAGAAATAAATTCAAATGAACAATCAAACTTGTTTCTTTTTTAAATTATAAAATTAATTCATTTATACATGTATCTATATGCCATACCATATGTTTTTGTTATAATACAACGTCTTTCAGCATGAAAGTACGTATTTTTAATGTGTGACAGCATCCTGTATCATAACTGAAACTCTGCTGTTTGTAACAAACCAAACCGTGGGCAAATCGGGTAAAAATTCGGGGAGTTATGGATTATTAAAGTTGGGGATACAGTAGAAATAAATGCACTGGGAGCGCATTAGAGACCCATCCAAGATGGCGGCCGGCTGCTACGTCAGCTCCAATAGGCAGCGGCAGCCTATGAGGCGTCTACGTATATTATGTCTATGGCAGTACACATATAGGCGTCTGGTCTGCCGGAAATACAGACGAAGAAGTCTTCTTCCTCGTCTTCTTCTTCTTTTTCTTCTGTTGCTAGTTCTATGTTTTCTCCCATCGATATCCTCCGTGATATTTAAGTCTTTCATTAGCTGAAGGTGGACTGCAGTCTCCTGGCTCTTGCTGCTGTTCGCCCTGCCGTTTTCCCCGCTTGGAGGTAACCATAGCAACAAAGACGCCACAGAATTCCTTGCGAGTCGAGCATGTGCAGTTGTGACTGAATATTCCGGTTGGGGGCATTTTCCGACTAAGGTGTTTACATGCCCCAATATTCCAGTTAGAAGAGGCATATGGCAGGGGTCTGATTCGGAATTTTCTCCAACAGGAATATGACCTTAATCGGGTTCGGTGTGTGTTTACATGACACATGCGCAACCGGTATATTGAGAATATTCCGGTTAATACAGGAATAAAGTGTGCATGTAAACGTGCTCAATGCTGCCACCACTATCCAGATGCATATGAGCTCGTTGCAGCAGGTAGATGACGGCGTCATCAACTCCCAAATGGGGCTGGTAGGCAAACTGTAGAGGGTCTAGCAGCTCCTTCACCTGCGGCCTCAGGTGGGCCAAGACCAGCCTCTCCAGCACCTTCATCAGATGAGATGTGAGGGCAACTGGTCGGTAGTCATTGACGTCCGATGGAGTCGACTTCTTCGGGACAGGAACCAGGCAGGACGTCTTCCACAGCACCAGGACTCTCTCCTGACTCAGGCTCAGGTTGTAGAGGTGTTGGATGACAGAAGACAGCTGGCTGGCACAGGTCCTCAGGATCCTGGGGCTGATACCATCAGGTCCTGCGGCTTTCCTCTGGTGGAGTCTCTCCAGCTGTCTCCTAACCTGGCCCGTAGTCACAGTCATGCGGGTGAGGGTGCTGGTGTCTTCAGTGGTGGAGGAGGTAGAGGGGGAGGGGGAGGAGAGGTGCTGCACAGGAGTGCTCACCACAGGGGGGAGAGGGGGGAGGGGTGGATGCGGTGGGGGTGTGTGGGGGTCTGGATGTGTGAGGGAGACAGACGGCTGTGAGCTGAACCTGTTGAAGAAGACGTTCAGCTCGTTGGCTCTCTCCAGGCTGCCTGATGGTTGCCTTTGTCTCCCTTTATATCCGGTGATCTGCTTCATCCCAGTCCACACATCCCTCACATTGTTCTGCTGGAGTTTGGCCTCCAGCTTCCTCCTATAGCTTTCTTTGCACCCCCTCAATTTCTCCCTGAGTTCGTGCTGCACTCTCCTCAGTTCCTCCCTGTCTCCAGACCTGAAAGCCCTCTTCTTCTTGTTGAGGAGTGCTTTCAGGTCGCTGGTGATCCATGGCTTGTTGTTGGGGTAGCAGCGTACAGTCCGGGTTGGCATAGTGGTGTTTTCACAGAACCTGATGTATTCTGTGATGCAGTCCGTCATGTTGTTGATGTCCTCCCCGTGTGGCTCACAGAGTACATCCCAGTCCGTTGTCTCAAAGCAGTCCTGCAGTGCCTCAGCAGCCTCCTGAGTCCACCTCCTCACCATCCTGGTGTGAACAGGCTGCCTCTGAACAAGGGGGACATACTTTGGGGTTAACAGGACCAGGTTGTGATCCGATCTGCCAAGGGGAGGAAGGGCTGTGGTGTTGTATGCAGATGCACTGATTCGGAATTCTCTCCAACTGGAATATGACCTTAATCGGGTTTGGTGCTTGTTTACATGACACATGTTCAACCGGAATATTGTGAATATTCTGAATAATACCGGAACATGGTGTGCATGTAAACGTACTCATTCTGTGACACTGGGGCTTAGAGAATCAAGGAGCTACTGTAGTCACAGCATTAGAGCAAGGGACATTTTGAAAAAAAATGTGCAAGCTCACGAAATGATAGCATTATCATAACAGCAGCACTGTCATCCCTGTGTTTTACAGTATAAAACCTACAAAATCCAAAAAGGACAGCCTCAAAACTTCTACCCTTTTGTCTTCAATGACACTATGGGTCTTGAGATGAAGGAGGACAGAGGAGTCCATCCAGGGGACATCCAACTGGCCTTGGAGGGACACATGAGAGATGGTTATGAGGTAAAATTAACACATTGCAGCTTTGGGATGAAAGCCTCTTTGCTGACAGAAATATATTTAGCAAAAATTCAGTTTACGTCATTACTTAAATGGATTTTGCCTTGTTTTCTAGTTCAGTCCTGGATCTAAACTGTCAGAGGACAGTCAGCATTACAACGCAGAACCAACTCTAAATGACAAAGTTCAGGTTCTGGTGTGTGTTGTACCTGCTGACCAAATACCTCTACTGACTAAAGACTCTGTGAAGAAGATAAGGGACATCAGAGAGATGGCCAGTGAGCTGGGTAAGAGCAAACATCAAGATTCAAGATTATCTTTATTGTCTCACAGAGTGAGAAATCTGTTCTGGGCCCCACATGATGAAATTTAGCAACGGCACTAACTCCGGCATATTTACATTGATGCTTTTTGCTGATATGTTGATTAATGTGCATTGTCCTAAACAAATAAATAAATAAAAAATCACCCATGCTGCAGCTGCACACATCACACAGTACATAAACATATAATATTGCACCACATAAAAAAACATGAAATACCTACATAATACAAGAGTACAGAAACATGGTACCAATAAATAAATAATTGAGAAAAAAAAACTGTCAAGTAAAGTGCCATCTGTGCAAGACACGCGAATCATCATCGTACTGGTCTATCTGACCTTGTTTACTAAATTGATAGACATAGGAATAAATGAGTTTTTGAATCTATTTCGTCTACAGTGAGGAACTCTAAACCTTCTCCCAGAAGGTAACAGCTCAAAGTCACTGTGCAGAATGTGTGATGGATCATTAATTATCTTGCTGGCTTTCTGCAGAGTGGCCTGTTCATAGATACTCTGACTGGAAAAGTGCTCATTAACCCTTATAAGGTATTCGAGTCTGTGGGACCCGTTTTCACAAACAACAAACATATGTATTGTTTATATTACTTGCAATTGGGATGAAGTAAAAATCTGCTGAGTATCTTAACAACAAAAGGTTTGATTATGTTGAATTAAAAGCCCCAATTTGCAATGGGTCCACCAGATCCAGCAGGACTCTCTGTGTAACAAAAAAACGAATACCATATAAACACCACCAATTCCTGAGTTTTATTAACATTTTTATTTACATTCAAAACCAAATGGTTATCATCTTCATCAGTGAACATCCAGATGTTCATTAGTTTGTGTGTAAAGCTGTGGTGCCACATTGAGATTAGTCAGTGTTACCTTGAAAACTGTATTCTTAAAGGACTGAACAGTTTCCTGTTGTGTATCTGCAGGAATTCCCCAGCTGGCCATCATCACCAAAATTGATTCAGCCTGCCCACTGATCAAGAAAGATCTGAAGAACGTTTATAAGAGCAAGTACCTGAAGGAGAAAGTGAGTTTCTACTAATAATTTTATGATAGATGTTCTAGAGATTTTTTTAATCTGATTCACTGCTGAAAAAAATAAGGAAACACTTACATCACACATCAGATCTTGATGAATGAATTATTCAAGTTAGAAATCTTTATCAATAACTTATGAATAATTTTGTTATTTTATAATTTTTTGTCTTTAGCATTGCTATTATTATCTTTTTTATTAGGGTCCAGGCAGCCTATGCTGCCAGGACACTACTGTATTCCTACGTGTTCTTCTTCTTTCTTTCTTTCTTCTTCCGTGGAAATCATGTTTCCCATGGGTGAAAAATCACCAAACTTTGCACAAAGGTCCAGTCCCATGCCAGATTACCTGCAAACTCAAGTCAATAGTCCTCATGGTGGCGCTATAGCAAGCCTCTAAATTTCAAAACTTTGAAAATTCATAACAAATCAACCATATGTGCTACAACTTCACAACTTTCATCAAACTGTAGCCTCAATACTGAAGAAACTTTTGTGCACTCAAACCTATTGCAAATTATGAAGTCCATCACTCTGTTTTTTTTCAAAAACTGTAAAACTTATTAAATCTATCTCCTCCAACAATTTTTGCTCAATTGACACAAAAATTGATACAGAGCATCTTCATACTGTCCTACACAAATGTTGTTTCTCAGATTTTTGATTTATCAAAAATTGAGCCTACCGTGCATCAAAATGTTTGACCGTAAATGGTACTGTAAACATATACCCACAAATTCTCACTAAATAAATCTTCAATGTTCATGAAAAAAATGGACAAAATTCTAGAGTCATGGTAGATGATGTGTGGCAAATTTCAGAATTGTATCTCAAAAACTGAATTTTTGACAGCATTTTGAATTTTGCTCTCATGTGAACAATTGGAGTCAATGTAAGAATGGCATTTTTAAACATCAGTTTTTCACTTATGGAGCAAATCAATCATTGTTAAAAACAAATGATCAACATCTCCATGCTGTCTAGATGCAATATGTGTATTTTCAGATTTTTGTCTTAATAACTGAATTTTTGACAGCAGTTTTAAATCTGCCTTTCCATGCATGGCTGGCTGCTGTCCTGCATGTCAGTGATTGGCTCAGTCAGTTTGTGGAGCTAAATGTGAAGTTTTAGCTCAGTGAGATAGAGGCCAGGCCTCGGTGTCAAAGATTGTGAGTTCAAGCCTCAGCTTGTGCAACATTCCCACGTGCCAAAGCTCAGCAAACTTTGCACAAAGGTCCAGTCCCATGCCAGATCATCATTGTCAGATTTTTGTCTTCATGACTTATTTATTTATTTTACAGTGGTTTGAAATCAGCCTTTCCATGCATAGGTGGCTGCTGTCATGTGACTGTCTTAGTCAATTTGTGAAGCCTCACATGAACTGACACTTGTCAATGCAAAGTGAGATAGAGTGTTGTCCTTCATGCCAGAAACTGTGCATTTAAGCCTCAGCTGATACAAAATGCACATAAGAATGCCACCTTTCTTTTCATCTTCCTATTCTCTACTTGTTGCTCAGAATTGCCTAAACTTGCCTGGCCCTGACCATTGCTGCACAGCAGCTATAATGTTTATTATATTTTAGTCTGCTGTGTTCATTTTGTCCCTATTGATCCTCCATAGTCTTGTCAGCTTGTTTGTCCTCACACCTGCCCTGCATTGTCTCATTAGCCCCGCCTCCGTGTTGCATGTCTTTGTTGTGTCTTGGCCAATCATGTGTCCCCTCCAGGCCTGTGTCCTGCCCTTTTCTTACCAGGTGTGTCAATCAGTTCAGTTTAAGTTCATATTCTTCTGCTTGTTGCTTAGAATTGCTTAAAAGTGCCCGGACCCGACCCATCGCTGCACAGCAGCTATAATTCAGATTGTATTAGTGTTATGGCATTATTGTAATTATCACAATAAATATCAAAGACTTGTACTCAGCAATGCAATGTACTCAGGTGTCCCTTGAAATTAGGATCTTGATCTCAATGGGATTTAGTTTATTAAATAAAGGTTATTATTATTACTATTACTATCTGAGCAAAAACAAATTTTGAAGTCAGCTGTTCCTTTTGTTACTTTCAACTTAGATGAAGAACTTCAGTGATTTTTCTGGAATTCCAATGAACTGCATCTTTCCTGTGAAGAACTACCATGAAGAAATCAACACGAACGATGATGTTGATTCTCTGATTCTGACTGTCCTGAGACAGATCATCAACTTTGGAGAAGAGTTCATCAGCGACATGGAAACCTAAGTGACTTTCATTTGGCTTTCAGAGATGTTCATGGCATTATAGAAACAACATAATCCTGCTGACATGAACGAATGGATTTGCTAAGAAAATGAACTCAAAATGCTTTTGTAACAAGATTCTACATGTTGAAGGTACAATCATTTTTAGTGACTGTAGCACCTTCGTCATGTGTTTCATGAGATTCTTTTTGTGAAAATATTTGAAAACTTACTTTTTGGCTCTTGCAATCGCAGGTAAACTGAGAAAAGCTACCAGCCAGAAATATTTGTTACCAATCATAAAACCGCATTACATATTTTTTACAGGCTGTGCTTTGAGCTTCATGTTTTATTCAGGATGTCAGTGCTTCTCTTCTACCAAGAACACTGATCTCTGCGACTTTTCTCTTCAGCTTCATGTTTTCTTGTTGGAGGCTTAATGCTGGAAATATGTCACCATATCTCTAATAACATGTAAAGCAGACGTTTCTTAAAGCAAAATCACAGACGTGTAGAAAGCGCCAGATAGTAGTAAGCAACTTTGAGTTGATTGGCTGATGTCTCGATAGGTACGGTGGATAGTGAGGGTCACATCAGAAAAAGAGAGGCACAGGGATTAAGAAAAAATAACGTTTTGTTGAAAAAGAACACCTGTGTGTGTTTGTGTGTGTGTGTGTGTTTCTGTAAACAAAAATTAAATATGATTACATCAGTCAAAAGCTAGAAAAAAACTTTCTGTCATATCTGAGGAGGGGGCTGCACGTCAACAAGGTGACACCCAAAATCCAAACCTCCAAAAGTGTAAAAAGGTAGCACAAACTGTCAAGTGAAGGAGGACAAAATCCTCACATTTCACCCGTTCACTGGCTCACATGTTTCAGCACAGATCCTTCAGCCCAGCATTTGAGGTTCACATGCTAAGTGAGGCAGTGTATATGTATTAGATTATTATATTATATATGTATTATATATGTATTGTATGTATGCAATATATATATAAGTTCAGAGTGTGTGCACAGCTGTGGCGGCACGCTGTCGAGTACAGACAACATCACATCCACAGCCTATGAACCTACACACATCTACAGGTGAAACAACAACACTGAAACAATAAAGGCTGTTGACACCAAATCATCTCTGTGAATGGTTCATGTTACTTTCTTAAAGAACGCACATGGATGCGTTCTTTAAGGCACGAATTTGTTCGTTTTTGTTCTGTTTTAATTTTTTTTTTATCTTGTGGCTGTTACTGTTGTGTGTGTTACTGTGGAGGATTGTGTATTTGTTACACGTTGCTACCACCTATTCATTCCATTTACACTTTACATAAATAAAAATTGAAAAAAGAAAAAGAGAAAGCAGAAAAGTTTTATACATATGTAGCGTGAGGGAGACTAGTAGGTATATATAAGATAACGCCACCTGGGGAATTGTACCCCAGGAAATTACTGATCAAAGGGGCTAATGCCCGGGGCCACTCAGGTTCACAACACCACGGGCAGAGACTGTTTCAATAAAGAAATATCTATTAACAAAAAAAGAAATCACAACAATTAGAGCACCAGGGTATAATGACATTACTATTTAAAAGACTGGTAGGGGGACAGAGGTCGGACAGGGCTGGGGCTTACCATGGCAGCAGGGGAATAAAAAAAGGGGGAAAACAAAAGGTCCACAAACTATCCACCCATGTCACTGCAAACCAACAAAGACGGGAACATGAGGAAAGCACTGCCACCAGGAAACCGGGCTGCTGCTGGGGCAAGCACCTGTCCAGAGAGAGGAAGGGAAAGGTTAAAACCCTACCAGCCGCTTGATCCCTGGTGTACCTACTACTAAATCAAACAATATAATTAAAAAAAAAAAAAAACAACAAGCAAACAAATAACAATTCACTCAAGCAAAAGAAAAGAAATAAGCAAAAAGAAACCCAACAATGATAATCAGCTATATAAAAGAATATATTTAACTTGGAAAAACAAACAAACAAACAACAATTCACTCAAATGAAGGAAAAGAAATAAAGGCTTACGGTCAAGCTTAGCTCAGCTGCGTGTCAAAGAATGTCCGACGGACGCAAACAGACCTCCAAATGACGGCTCTGTCATGTATATTGTTGCCCTGGCATCACATATTCAATTTAATTAAATTCAAATTTAATTATGTAGCACCATGTCCGTGTTCGGAAATATAAGTTCAGACTTATTTCCCACAATGTGACCAAGCATGAATATATGTGTTTACTTAATAAAAATAACCGTAATGAAAATCATGTGTTACCACTGTCAGTCTCCGAAATCAACCGAATAAACAATCAATTACTCAGTCAAATTTTATTCATGTAGCACAAGTCATACATCAAATGCAACAACAAGTGTTGAACATAAGAGTTGAAAAGAACATGAGGTTAAATAAAAAAAAGACGTCTTATTTGCAATGATCCGCCTCTATTCTGCCCGAAGCCAACAGGTTAGTTGACACAGGTGAGGGACGTTTACAAGAACACATATTTCAGTTCATCCCAATTGGATTCATGGTCATCCCACTTTTTGTGGACTAGAAAAATATGAAAATGATGAAAAATGGTCAATTCAAGAAAACTTTCATGCACTTTATTGATGAATTTTAACAATATAGTACCGTTTTATTCAATGTTGAAAACAAAAAAGCTGTTAAGACCTTTTAGTTATTAAGAAAATATGATAAACTCAATATAACATAAGCTCTGACATAATAAACTATATATCTAGACTATATATATATATATATATATATAAATATATCTATATCTGGATGGTTACGTTATCGCTAATAATCTGATCTTTTTTTTTTTTCCCACAATATTGATTAAATTTGCACTTCCGGGATCTATGAACCACCACCCACATGAAATTGACTTTCAGTGGACGCTTGCGTGGTGGCCGCACGTAATTATAACAGGTTATGTGCAGGGGGCATGCAATGCGGAAAGACTGACTTTCTGAACCAAAAATAATGAAACAAAAAGACAGATCTCTAACCTGACTCCCTATTACATAAAGAGGAGAAAAAAATGGTGATAAACAAAAAGAGCTAGTCACCCCTACAGCTACCGAGACTACTAAACAACAATCTCCAATAACAACATGCAATCAAGTACAAGCTCACACACACAGGGGAGCCGCCAGGGATTTTGGGCCCCATGAAAAGAAATCTTAATCGGCCCTTGTATAGCCTGCCAATAGGCCAGCGAAAAATTTAGATTTTTATATTTTTGACTATCATTCCGATATTTGTGAAAAGAACAACATGACAGTTACTTGGTTACTGCTCACTGTCTCCCTTGTAGTCCCGCATGCAGGTCTAATTTATCTCCAAAACTGTAGACTCACAGGTGGTGGCACTGGATTTGGGGTAAAAAAATACATATATGAGGCTATATGGTCGTTGCAATTTAATCTTCTGATTTCCAGAAAATAAACACATTTCTCTGATTGTATTGAGAGAAGTCACTCAGTCTGCATGCACCAGAAATGTTCTCCTCTGTTCCTACTGCAAAGCAGAGGGGTGAGAGTCCTAAACTACTGAAACAAACATTCTACACAGGTGACTACCTCTTGAAGCTCATCGAGAGAATGCCAAGAGTGTGCAAAGCAGTAATCAGAGCAAAGGGTGGCTATTTTGAAGAAACTAGAATATAAAACCTGTTTTCAGTTATTTCACCTTTTTTTGTTAAGTACATAACTCCACATGTGTTCATTCATAGTTTTGATGCCTTCAGTGAGAATCTACAATGTAAATAGTCATGAAAATAAAGAAAACGCATTGAATGAGAAGGTGTGTCCAAACTTTTGGCCTGTACTGTATATATGTGTGTGTGTGTGTGTGTGTGTGTGTGTGTGTGTGTGTGTGTGTGTGTGTGTGTGTGTGTGTATGTGTGTATGTATCTATGTATGTATGTGTGTGTTTGTATGTATACAGTATATGTATTTATATATGTGTGTGTGTGTTATATTTCCTGTTTTGTTTGTTTCTCCTGCATTTTTCTCTCCTTCACTGTCCTTCTGTTTTGCAGGACATTGCATGTTTTCCTGTTTTCTCTTTCTCTTGCTTTTACCTTCCTTCCTGTTGTCATTTTTCTTTCTGGTTATTCTGCTTTTGCTTTGTCTGTCAGAGCACTGTGTGAGCTCTGTTTTTAAAGGTGCCATACGCATAAAGATTATAATTATTATTGTTATATGTTGTGTTTATTTGACCAGACGTCTCTTTCCCCTCCTTTGTTGACACTCTCCTTTAGTTTCACTCTCAGTGTCTCAGTCATTTCATTCTGCAGTGAAACTGAAAGTGAGTCGGGCTGTGACTCGACAGGAAACTGGAGGATTTCTTGTAAATCACGAGGCTTTTCACCGCAGTGTGAGAAGGCAGAGCTACATGATCAACACCCTGCACTCTCTCCCGGCTCGACAGCAGCACAGGTTGGTTTTTTCTCAGTTTGTTCTCCTCAGGTTTTGTAGTAAAACACAGACAGACGTACTGTTGTTTCTATTGATAGAATTCAGTGTTTTGTCTTCATATTAATGCAGTGATTAATACCTTCAGTCACTGAGGAAATGGGATCATTTCAAACATGAAGAGACACCTGGACACAGCAGATCATTTCTTTAAGCTGCTTCTTTGATTTTCATTTCAGTGTCGGTGGTGATTTGAAAACTGGTGTGACTTTCCAACTTCACTGTAAGATAAACTCTTTTTTGTCAGACTTTAATTCATTTGAATCAGTGACTTTGATTAACTTGGCCTTAAGTTTATTTGAATTTCTGAATATTTTAACACCTATTTCTCACAGAATGAAACCAAAACTGCAGATGCTTTTATTTTATTCATAAATTGTTTTTTTTTTAATGTTGGATTTAACTAAAGAAACATTTTCATGTTGTATCATATATATTCACTTTCTCCAGTGATAATGCACGAAGCCATGATCCATTCAACTCATTTTGAGCTTAATACAATGTAATACAACTTGAAATATTCAACTTTTTCAATCAAGTTATTAAGTCTCAGAGTTATGATTACAGTTTGATTTTAGGCAATGAATACATTGCTCATTCAACTATAATATCTAAGTTGATCTCATGTGTTATTTTCTAGCAATGGGATGTGCATGCTGCAAATCTGGTAAGACACAACATTTTAAACCTCAGTGTTGATTAACTGATCACTCAGAGAATGACAAGTGCCTGCATGATGTCTCTGTGAAACACTGCTGACGTCTTAACCAACATATGGAATTTGTTTCTCAGTTTTTAGGAAGCCATGGAGGAAAATACCATGGAAGTAAGTACCAAACTAATGTCTGTGTGGCGCTCTCTGTGTTTTAGTGTTTTCAAAATGAATGTTTAGTGACTGTTTCTCTGGATGTACATGAGACCACAGGGGCGTTTCAGCGTCTTTAACCCTATAAAGCCATTCATATCATATATGATACACATTTTCAATTCCGTTTTTCGTTTTCAGTTTAATCAATACTTGACCAAAATACTGTTGTATATCTTTGAACACTTCCCCTGTTCACCCTGGACCATACCATTGGCACTTCAAGTACATATCATATATCATACACCAGAAAGGTCATGTAATAACATTTTTTTTTTGTTATATATATATATATATATATATATATATATATATATATTGTTATAGGACTAAATAAAG
Organism: Myripristis murdjan; assembly: GCF_902150065.1. Classification (NCBI taxonomy): domain Eukaryota; kingdom Metazoa; phylum Chordata; class Actinopteri; order Holocentriformes; family Holocentridae; genus Myripristis; species Myripristis murdjan. Next base: position 2,188,035 of record NC_043986.1, read on the forward strand.
GGTTCAATTTTTTAAAAAATGGAAGAGAGGAGGAACACGATGCTGTATTTTCAAAAATTCATGATGACTCTTAGTTATCCACTTGTTCTCCATTGCATTGTTCAAAATTTCATCCCTCTCTCCCATGCATGTCTCCACAGGATTTTGCAGAAGTGGTCTGCAGAAAGTGGGATTGCTCAACAGTCTTAAGGCCTCAGTTACACAATCCTTTGGTAGTCTAGATCAGTGTTTCTCAAACTTTTTCAGACCAAGGACCAGTTAACCCCCCCCCCCCGCAGTTTTAGTCAATAGTCTTTTTTAGTCATTGACCTGCATCATGTTGGCTTTTTTTTTTTTTTTTTTAATTTAACAATATGTTAAATTATTATTATTGTTTTAAAAATGTAAGTTGCTTATCACACAGACCTAACAATTCAGCTACCAGTGAATGAGCTGGAGTATGCCTGTGATAACATAGATTGAAAAATAAGCCAAAGTGATACCTCTTCTCTGAATAGACAAGCTAAGCCAGTGTGCTGCTGTTAGCCAGTGAAAATAGAGCGGAGTGGCAACTCTTCACTTTGTTACACAATCTATGTCAGTGTGCTGCTGTTTTAACTTTGTTCTTGCCACGCTACGCCTCAGACAGCGCCGGTGGGTGTGTGCTCCTCAGTCACACACACACACACACACACACACAAACACACACCGGCATGAGCACACAGCAGCGCAGGGGGAGAAAACCTAACGCGCATCCAATGAATGCACTTTTTGGATTGTAATTTAAAAGGCTATGACGAAACAGGAAAGACACATTTTATTAAGTTTTTATTTAATGAAGTAGATTTCGTCTCATCTTTTTTCATCAACAAAAAATGTGTGTTGATTTGATTTTCTTTTTACTGTCCCTGTCTTTAGCCACGATACATTTTTATTGTACTGTAGCTAGTACCATAAGCCTGAGTGTTTTCTCTGACAGCTAGTTTTTTTTTTTTTGTTGTTTTTTTTAAGTAAATCTTTATTGACAGTTCAAAGTAATACAAACACGTTTTGGATAGAAACAAACAAACAAAAAATATAGGAAATAGGAATATACAGAAATATAGGGTAATACTCTGTCATGCAATTAAATAATAATGATAGTAGTAAATAAATAAGTAAATAAATTAAAAGGGATATAAAAATAAGTAAAGAGGAAAAGAAAGAGTACATACATTGGTCACTCAAAGAACAAGATTACATTCACTGATTATAACAAAAGTCCAGGCTGTCGTAATACTGTAAGAATAGTTCATTTTTTTTATCGTTTATAATTCTTAGAGACTTTAGATTAAAGTTGAATTCAAGCAAAAAGACTTAAAAAAATCTGTTTGTGTATAAAGAACTTACAACAAAGAATGAAGTAATTAGTTATGAATTCAATAGATTTATTGTTATGTATAAAATAGCAAAATACATCTTTTTTGATGAATAAGTATGAGAGACCAAGAAATCCAGAAAAGTAATTTCTCAGGTCAGTCCAAAAATCATGTACAACACTACATTCATAAAACACATGAGCAATGGATTCCTCAGAGTCACAGAAAACACAATTACTGTTTACATTCATAAACTTAGACAAAAATGCATTACAAGGGTAGATTTTGTGTAAGATTTTAAAGTGTATTTCTTTAATTTTATCGGGAATGCAAAATTTGTAAGGCAGTAACCATGCTTTTTTCCAATTAATATCATAAATTAAGTTATTCCAGAAAAAATTACCTCTTGGAGAACATTTCTTTTTGGCATGGACAGCATTACGTATGAATTTATTATTACATGTTTTATCCAGTAGATAAAATAGTCAATAATTAGTTTAGAGTCAATTTTCCCATTTGAACTGTGTGACAGGTGACATTTCATTAGTTGTATGATACCTGAAGGGATTGCCTGACACACAAAACTAAAATCTTTAAATCTGATAGGAAATTCAAAGGTTCTTAGAAAATCACTATAAGAAAGGAGATTACCATTTTTATCAAATAAGTCAATGATAAAGGTGTGCGTTGTGTGCCATGAGGGAAGAAAGATGGATCTGTTTTTTACTGTGATATCTTTGTTGTTCCATAGCAGGGCTTTGTGAGGGGAGAAGTTGTGAATGTAAAGGAGTTTCCATGCTAGGAGAGTTTGTCTATGAACGTTTGATAATTTGAGAGGAAATTTGGAGGGACAGTAATTACATTTTAAAAGAAGCTGTAAACCACCACACTTTTTAAAGATATTGCAAGGTATGAAGTACCACAACGAATCTTCACCATTAAGCAAACATCTTCTTAACCAATTAATTTTGAAGGTGTTAGTGATGTCTATGAAGTTGATTACTTCAAGACCCCCTTCAGATCTATTGTTTGAAAGAACAGCTTTTTTCAATCTGTGCTGCTTGTTACACCATATAAAATTCAGAAAAATGTCATTAATATTTTTACAGGTAGAGTCTGAAGAGTACAGAGATAAAGCCGGATATACAAAACGAGAGAGACCTTCCGCCTTGGAAAGAAGAACTCTGCCAATAATGGAGAGATCTCTTTGAAGCCAGTTGTTCAGGATATTCTTTGTTAAATTTAATCTAGGATGAAAGTTAAGATTCTGGCGAATAGTTTGGTTTTTGCATATGTGAATACCTAAATATTTGATAGAATCTTTAACAGGTATACCACATATTACTTGGGCATTTGGTTGATGAAGACAGAGAATTTCACATTTGTTTAAGTTTAAAAATAGACCAGAGGCATGAGAAAAATATTCTATGGATTTGAGAGCAAGAGGGATTTGATCTTTATCTTTTAAAAACAAGGTAGTATCATCAGCCAGCTGAGAGATTCTAATTTCCTTATTGAAGATGGAAATACCTTGCATAAGGGTGTCATTCAGAATACTAATGGACATTAGCTCCACCACCAAAATAAAAAGAAAAGGAGAGATGTGGCATCCCTGTCGAATGCCTCTGTGTATAGAAAATCTTCTGGAGGTGTTATGGTTAATAATAATAGAGCTATTAATGTCTCTGTACAGCATTCTGATAGCAGAGATGAAATTAGATCCAAAGCCAAACATTTCCAAGGAGGCAAAAAGAAATCTGTGTTTTACAGTGTCAAAGGCCTTACAAAAATCCAGAAATAAGATAATGGCATCTGAGTCGATAAACTCAGCATAATCAACCAGATCCAGAGCCAGTCTAATATTACAACTTATATGACGACCCTTCATAAATCCAGTCTGTGTCTCATTAATGAGATGATCTAAACATTTTTTAAGTCTGTTTGCAAAGATCAGGGAAAGTAATTTATATTCAATAGTTAATAAAGTTATAGGGCACCAATTATCTATAAATTGCGGGTCTTTTCCAGATTTAGGTATGAGAGAGATAACACCTTGTTTCATAGTGGTCACCATTTCCTCTTTTCTAAGACATTCATTAAAAAGATTAAAGATATGCTTCTCTAAAAGATCCCAAAAGTGGAGATAAAATTCAACCGGCAGACCATCGATACCTGGTGTTTTATTTTTTTTCATTGAATTAAGGGCAACATTTAATTCTGTGATTGTGAGTTCCGCGTCACATAAGGATTAAGATCATCTGAGAGGAGTATAGTTACGCACTTGTTGTAAAAAGGCTTCGCATCTATCTTCTTGAAACTCAGATTTGTAAAGGTTTTCATAAAATGAGGAGATGAAGTTAGATATTTGAGCAGGGTCTTTACATAAGTTGTTATTAATGTTTAAAGCAGACAAGGATTTGCATTTATAATTTATTTTTTCGAGAGCAAAAAAATAGCTCCTGTTTTTTTCACCTTCCTCAGTCCACTTGGCTCTAGATCTGATAAAAGAGCCTTTGGCTAAATCAGTATATAGTTTATCAAGTTCCAATTGGGTAGTTTTTAATTCCATTGTTTCTTCTTCAGAAAGATTATCTTTTTTTTAAGAGACTATCAAGTTTTAGCATAAGAGCAGATTCTTTAAAAAGCCTGTTTTTCTTCAAGTCCTTGCTATGTTTGATAGCAAGCCCTCTAACTTTGAATTTAAATAGTTCCCATTGGCTTCCACATGATGATTCTGCATCTGAGTCAAAACATTCAGACATACATTCTATGACAGAAGCATTGAAAGACGAATCATCCAAGAGTGAGGTGTTAAACTTCCAGTAACCGCGGCATCCATTAGATGAATCATAGGATAACAACTTAAGAGATATCAATTTATGGTCGGTTAGGGGAGCATAAAGATGAAAGGCACTTTTCACATGTTGCAAGAGAGAGTGTGAGATAAGAAAAAAGTCTATTCTAGATCTAAGAGTATTAGAACCATTCCACCAAGTAAAATCTTGTATGTTGTTGTTAAAGAAACGCCAAGCATCAACTACAGATAACTGACCACATAAAGAGGGAATTATACTACATGTGTTAGAACCCTGTGATACACGAGTGGGGAATCGATCTCTAAGGTTGTCAGGGGTCTCGTTAAAGTCCCCTGCTAAAATCATTTGAGCGTTTATATTAGGGCTGGGTATTGTTAAGAACCTCACGATTCGATTCGATTTCGATTCTTTGGGTAACAATTCAATTCGATTTCGATTCGATTCGATATTGATTTAAACACTTCGATATCGATTCTGTAATAAGTCGAAATGCTTAAATAATTTTTGCTGCTGACGTTAACTTGGAGTGACACACCCCCAGCTGAAATAAAACATCTGCCAGTGAGTTTATTAAAAGACAGATGTTTTTATGGCGCCGGCACTGGAAAGCAGTAGCCTATATTTAAATATAACTTAATATAAGTTAGTTGTAGATAAAAAAAAAAAAAATCAGCTGTGTTGGTGAGTTGCTGTCACGGCACCTGTTAGATTAAAAATGACTGAGAAGTCGGCAGAAGTATAACTATCAGTCCATGACAAAAATATTTTTTCCAGCGGATATTCTAGTAACAACATGATTGAGCTAGCAGAGCAGTTGGCTGGCTGACAAGGACTAGTTAACGTCAGATCTCATGTATTTCCGCAGAAACGGAGAGAATACCGGCAAAAAACATTGATATTTTGAGAGCGAAATGCTCACAGTATGAATACATCTTGATTATACATTTAATTTTGTTGGTAATAGTTGTATAATCGCATTATTACATGAGAGGGTGTGCCTGACCGTCATTATTGTCACTTCAGTGATGCGCCCGTCAGCATCAAGCACACCCTCTCATGTAATAATGCTTAAAAGGATAAAGGACGTGTCGAGTTGCATCTGTCTGGGTTTAGCCACAGGTTGCTGCATAACATCAGCATGGTGTCAGCTAAGGTGGCTGCGCAGGTTCGCGGTATTATTACACTACCTTAATACTGCCTGGCACAGTTTACACACGACTTGACTCTTGTCTCTTACCTGTGTTCCGGGGTTACATTTAAATCCAAAGTGAGCCCAACGTCAGATTTTAAAGTCGCAGGTGCCGACTTAACGCTACAGCTACTTGCTTTCATGTTGTTGTTGTGTACAGTGCGGCTTCCGTCCGTACAACGTGAATCACACGGAGGTGTTGCTCACCGCGCCCCCTACTGGTTAGGAGTTGAATCGATTCAGAGGCTTTTGTGAATCGATATTGAATTGTGAAAAAAGATATTGCAATGCATTGATGAATCGATATTTTTACCCACCCCTAGTTTATATACTTATTTTGTAACTCAGAAATCTTGTTAGTAAGATCAGTAAAGAGGATCTTATTGGAGTTATGAGAGTTATAACCATAGACATTACAGACAAGAAAACAGGCATTATCAACATTATCAGTATCAACCACCTTCCTTCATTGGAAGTAACCGACTCAATAATGTCACCTCTAAACCTGTGTAGTAAAATCATAACGCCTGCGGAGTGGTTTGTCCCATGGTCAAAGTAAACAGAATTTCCCCATTGTGACTTCCAAAATTTGCAGTCTGATTCACTAGAGTGAGTCTCCTGAAGAAAAATCTAGTCTAGTAAGGGACTGACATTAATGTTTATACTGCATATATGAATATCTATACTGACTACAGGTATTTAATAATTCTGTAATGTTGTAAGTTAAAGGCAACTAAAGAAAGACAAGCAGCTGAGTTCTTGTCTTTAGTGCAACTGTGCATCATCCTGTACATCAACAACACCGTACAGAAACATAAATAAAATGAAATAAATGTTTGACACTAAATACCTAAATACAAACAGATTAGTGTCCATTGCCTTGCTCTTATTTGAAAAAAAAAAAAAAAAAATCTCTGTTGTTGAGGCTCTACAGTTCTACAAGCTTGACATTTTAAATCATGGTCAGTAAAAATGGATTATTAGGTTAGAGGCGGGACTTCTAGCGGAGACCAGCCCTGCGTTCCAAATCGCATACTTATACTTTTTACTTTTAGTATGTACTGCAGCTGCCCTTAAAAAGTATGTAGTTTAGTATGTATTGGGTCATACTAATTCTTTTTTTCCCTACTAAATAGTATGGTAGTATGGGTATTGGAACGCAGGGCAGCCCTGCATTCCAAATCGCATACTTATACTTTTTACTTTTAGTATGTACTGCAGCTGCCCTTACAAAGTATGTAGTTTAGTATGAAATATGCATGCATATGCATACTATTGGGACACACTACATACATCGTCCCTGCAGTCCGACCCTCTCGCTCACATCCGCGGCCGTCCATAGCGGCAAATTTGAATGTTGTTGTCAAAATGCCACTGCTGTTTCATTCTGCGCTGTCCTCTGTCTGATTTCTGATCTTCTGTCTTCCTGTCGCTGCTGCTGTACCTGAGCCAGTTTTGTGAGATATGTGTGTTTTGTTGTCGTCCGTATGTGGGCGTGGCCTGTACACGCAACTCATTCAGTGTGACGTAACGTCTGCTGTGCAAAGGATTGTGGGTCAGAATGGCCAGAGCAGCATGCTGAAATCCATACTGCAAAATCTGAGCGGATGTAGTAGAACATCCTGGTACTCTTGGCATACTGCATCTGACATACTATGTATTGGGACATACTAAGGGCCCTATCTTGTGCCACCCGCTATCCGCTGCCACTACCCGCTACCCGCAAATTGCGGATTTAGGAACTTCCGCTATCCCTAAACGGTATCTTGCGCCACCCGCTACCCGCTATCCGTTATGCCGACTCCGTCATTTGCGCCTGGAGGCGTGTCCGTGGGCGTGTTTCATGCGCTATCCCTAAAGTTGCTATCTTGCGCACACACTTTAGGGATAGCGGATAGCGGGTGGTCCTGACCACCCGCTATCCGCTATCCCTAAAGTGTGTGCTGTTACGAGAGAGCGCCCAGGCGGCTTCAATGCGCGCCCCGACGGAGCCTCTCCACGCACACGGTCGGACTGATACCGGGACGCCGCCGGAATGGACTGAGTATATTACTCATATAGACTGTTTAGAGGAAAGACTGTTTTAATTGGACACTTACGCCAGCACGTTTTATTGTTTTATCATAAGCCAGCAGCTGTGCTATATTTTTATTTTTAATATTTTATTTGCCCAATCTACCTTGTCAATAAATTAGTTTATACATAGTTCCACCTCTGCCTCTTGTGTGTGTGTGGTGTGGCCCGGGGATTTTACTCAATCAGTACAACCTTGTGACACGTCCACTTGGACACATGTGGCTCCATCTCCCGAATTAACTCGCCTATAATATAATATATAATATGTATATAAAGCCACCTTGCTTTAGCCTCAGTAGAAGCCCTGAGAAAATCTACCTCCCTCTCTCCATCGCGGGTTTAGGATTTAGGATTTAGGATAGTGCAGCCTGCCCTTAAAGGCAATGGCACCTGGCACACTGATTGGTTTAACTGGCGTAACGCCCAAAACACGCCTATGCATAATATAGCGGGTAGCAGAGGTGTTTTGCGGATAGCGGGAGGTGCACAAGATAGCAACTTTTACGGGGAACGCCTCTTCCTAAATCCTAAATCCGCAAATAGCGGGTTTAGGGAGTCTGGCGCAAGATAGGGCCCTTAATCTTTTTTCCACTACTAAATAGTATGGTAGTATGGGTATTGGAACGCAGGGCAGCTGTTAACCTTTTGTGTACCATAAGAATTGACTAGACACTGACGGACAGAGGCGCTTTGAGTGTTTGTTGTCGCTGTTATTTGTGAAGCCGTGCGAGCCTGTGAGGTGTCATACCAGACTGCCTGATGTGTAATCACACGAGTAAGCTCCCCAAATCAATCATGGGAGACATTTAAAAAACGAACAGTGTTTATTTCACAGTTTAACGCCCCTCCCCCCCAAAAAGTTTTAAAAAAATTAATAATAATAAAAAAATATATATATTTCCCTGAATTTTTTTGCGGACCCCCTGGCTATGTGTCGCGGACCCCACTTTGAGAACCGTGGTGTTAGACCTCTCACATTTAATGAGTCAATATTAAATGAATTAAACTCAAAATTTTGCATGACCTTTCGAGGGAAACAAAAAAAGGGACAGACACAAAAGAAAAAAAAAAAAGTAAGCCGTTGAACTGATATCAAGCAAAGGGATAGAGATATCAGGTGAGTATAAGCCTTGTGCTGAAAAATGCAGAACCAGAGCTGAACTGTAGCTCTGTTGAGTATAAGAATGAACAGTGAATATTGTATAATTCTATTCATTTAGAGATGATGTGAAATCCTGAGTAAAAAGTTTTAGGAAGTATTAAGTATGATATGATGAAAGTCTAGCCCATGACAGAAAATAAGTCATGGCCTACAGCAGTAGAGGGCTAGGTGTTCAACCATATTCCTTTACAAACCATGCTGATAGTTATTTTTTCTTCTTCCTTCTTCTCATTTCTCCTCCTGGCAGTCAATCTTCTTGCCTTCAATGTAGGCGAAGGGGCCTCTGTATGACGCTCTCTTGCCCTCATCCCTGGCCTTTTTTTTTTTTTACCAAAGGCCACAGTTTTTCTCTGGCCGCTGCATCTTCGGGAGTCAGGGCCTCTTTGATGCGTAGATTGTTGTCACGTAGAAATCTGGAGTTCTTCGCTTCTCGCCAGATGATGTCACGGTAGAATCTCATGGTGAATCCGATGATGACTGCGCAAGGAGAGCCGATTCTTTTCATGTTGCCCAAGCGATGTACGATGTCCACAGCGAGCGCCATCTTGTCGTTAATTTGCGGTGCCACTTGAGAGAGGATGTCCATGGTGATTTGTCTTATGTTCTCCCCGTTTTCCTCCTTCACCCCATGTAGTTTCAGATTCCACAGTCTGCTGTGACGCTGCGTATCATTTAATTTCATTCTTAGTTGAAGGTTTTCCTTCTGCAGCTTCTCTGTCGCTAAATCAATCTTCTCAATCTTCTCAATTTTCTCACTGTGAGTTGTTACCTGGTTAAGCAGAGACTGTACCGTTGCTGTGAGGGCGTTCATAGCTTCGGCAGTAGCTTGGGAAGATTTTTCAATGGAGGAAAGTTTTTCGAGGATGATTTGAGTTGCTGTGTCGTTGCTGTCAACTGCTCTCAGTTTGGAGGGAGGGCTTTTGCTCGGGGTTGCAGGCAAAACTTCAGTTGAGGAGTCGTCATCCATGGATTCAGCCATGTTGCTGGGATCTGAGGCTAGCTCCGCCATGTTTCTTCTTTTACGCCTTTTTTTTACCTATCAAAAGAAAAAGATATGACGTCCAAAAAACACTTTGTGCGTAAACCAACAAACGGGTATGAAAAAAGTGAGTTTCAGTCCAATTTCAGTCACATACTGCTATACTTTTCAGAGACGGCGTTTAAAAACTCCCGCTCAAGACACCATCGTGGCCGACCCCCCCATTCTCTGACAGCTAGTTCTCAGCACAGTTCTGTCACTCTGACGTTACGTTACTAGGCTACTGATGATCATCAACGTAAACTGGAGACAGCTGTAGTACAATGATCAGCCGTCAGTCACTGAGTTTTTTTCTACTGTTTCTACAGTGTTTATTATATTCTATATACAGTTTATTTTTATTTATTTATTTTTAGAAAAGGGGGTTCCAGGAAACTTCTGAGTCCTTGCAAACGTTTTCTTGGGGTTCATTTTTAACCCTTTCTTACACATGTCCTACGCAAACCAAAAATAGAAAAAATAGAGAATAGCACTTTTGAAGTGCTCATCATACAGACACAAATGAACACAGTTTTCCATACAAGTTTGACCAAAGGAATGCATTAAAATGGTTATTAGAAAGATTCAAGCACATCCTGACTCCATTTCAGGACAAAAAACACAAAAACAACAAGCAGACTGACATGCCACAATGCATGACCTTTTTTTTTTTTTTTTTTTTTTTTTTTTTTACCTGCAATTAAACTATCATGTTGTGGTGTTGGCTGATTTCAGTGGTGCAAACTAACTAAGTACATTTACTCAAGTACTGTACTTAAGTACAATTTTGAGGTATTATTACTTTACTTGAGTATTTCCAATTTTCAATACTTTTACTTACTCCACTACATGTCAGAGGCAAATATTCTACTTCTTACTCCACTACAATTATTTGACAGCTTTAGGTACTAGCTACTTTGCAGATTAAACAGAACAATAACCAGTTATGCCCCATTTTATATATTTCAGCTAGGGAATGGTGGCTTAGCAGGGGGAGGTGTCGACAGACTCAGCTTGGCGCAGTGACAGTTTCGTGCCAAAAGGCTTCGCCGAGGTGCGCCCAAAGCTCGCCATATGAAAACAGGTCTACTTTCAGCGCAAGGCGCAGCGGGGCCGGTGTAGTGGAAGTTTGGCTGAGCGGCGCACATCACCAAAACCTCACAATCAGCACAAACGGTGCCAATCTCCTTTGATCTGACATCAGTTGTGACGGGACAGTCGATGTGGAGATAAATTTATGTGTTGATTGAGATAGTAGCATTGAATAGTGTTTTTTGTGGGTATTTATTGCACTGTTAATGCCTGACATTCCAGAAACCTGCCTGTGAGGTTTTGGTGACGTGTGCGCACCAGTCAGCCAAACTTCCACCATACCAGCTCCGCTCCACCTGCAGCAGTAGACCTTCATGTCAGCTGTGTAAACATTCATTATGCCTTTGTGCAGCGCATTTTAAAGGCGAGGACAGGGGCTCATTTGATTGGTTTAAAGTGAATCGGCTGTGTCAAACCCTCTCCACGCCTTCTCTCCTTCCTTCCGCCACTAGGAGGAACGGCGCCCCTGGGCAAGGTGTGCCAAACTTGCAAAATCCACCTGGCCACACCCAGTTAGTGAAGTGCAGCTGTGCTGCGTCCCCGCCTCGCCCGGTCTGCGAAAATAGAGCCCATTGTATCTACACCTTAAACACAGCGTGGCCATACATACATACAGACATTTATTAAAGTAGAATTCACGGTAGGGCTGTTATTGGTGTGCATTACATTGCACAGTGTCTAATGAAGTGGTCAGTGAGTGTATTTAATAAATTATTATCTGTAGGTAATAGGTAGGTGCAGGGCCGGCCCGTGGCATAGGCAGTATAGGCAAATGCTAAGGGCGCCATCTGTTGGAGGGGCGCTGCTAGCGGCCAGAGGGACGCCGGCTGTGTGTGCGTTTTATTATAAAACGGGTGCTTCCCATCCTTAAATGTGATTGGCTGAGCCGCGTAAAATCAGTGTAACCCACTGGCAGACCGCAGCACAAAATATCCCTGTGCCAGTGTAAACGGACATAGCGTTGCCTAGCAACCAACTACTCTGCGCTCCACTTCCTCGTTAGGTCACATTTGTTTCAAGACTTTTGTGAACAAAATGTCAGACTTTGTGGTGAATTTTGATTTGCTGGGTGGCCTGAGCCTGGATGAGTGGTTGGAGGAGCTGCTTGGTGTCTGTTAAAAGACGCTGAATTCACCACCAGCAACAGTGTTTTCGCCGGTGTGGTAAAGAAACTCCGCCGAGAAGGACGTGACAAATCTTCCCACCACCAAGCCATAACCGAGGCAGACTGCCAGAGGATGAAGCACTTTCAGGCACCAAGTTCAGACACACCTTGGGGGCTTGTCTGTAAAGTCTGGTTTGACGTGCAGCTTCATATGGGACGCAGGGTGAACGAGGGCCACCGCAAATTAAAGGCCGACTCCTTCAGCATTCACCACGACGAAAATGGCCTAAAATATGTCACCCTGAATTCACAAAAAATCACAAAGATGATGCCGAGAAATACATAGAAAGCCTGCGGGGATTCATATATGAGCAGCCGGGTAACCCACTGTGTCCAGTGGCCTCCCTGGAGAAATAGCCTACCTCTCCCTGCTGCCTCCTGATCCACCTGCCTTTTATCTCCACCCAAAGCGGACACAGTGTGACAGCGCCGATGTATGGTAAATTATCAGTAGGCTATACTTTTATTATTATTGTTATTGTTACAATCGATGTTAGGCATAGGCCTACGGCTGTGCAAAAACGCACCTGTCGCGAAACGCACGCCACCGTCCCTGCAAAGACAAGTCCAAACATAATTGAACACTATTTTAACAATTACACTATTAATGGAAATATCCAATTCAACATTAACGAGCCCAAATAGCCTGATGTGGAATGATGATGGCACTAGATGAAAAAGCAATCTTAGCGTGTGTTGCTTGGCAACCGTTCTGTCCACTCTATCTTGCTTGGTGGAAGAATTAATAGTTAGACAAAACCTCGAAAGATATATTTCTGTTTACAGTTTCGTGCAGTCAATAAGAGAGAGAAATGAAGTCTGCTGAGTTAAACGTCTTTGTCCAGTTCAGCACTGAGGTGAGGACAGCAATAGCCACTCATGTGCAGACACGTCCTTTTTTTTTTTGACATGCCGCTCCGGCTGACATGCCGGAGCGGCATGTCAGCCGGCTGCTACATTGGCTGCTATTGTGACCGAGTCCCACCCTGCATTCCAAATCGCATACTTATACTTTTTACTTTTAGTATGTACTGCAGCTGCTCTTACAAAGTATGTAGTTTAGTATGAAATATGCATGCGTATGCATACTATTGGGACACACTACATACATCATCCCTGCAGTCCGACCCTCTTGCTCACTTCCTCCTCCGTCCGTAGCGGCAAATTTGAATGTTGTTGTCAAAATGCCACTGCTGTTTCATACTGCGCTGTCCTCTGTCTGATTTCTGATCTTCTGACTTCCTGTCGCTGCTGCTGTACCTGAGCCAGTTTTGTGAGATATGTGTGTTTTGTTGTCGTCCGTATGTGGGCGTGGCCTGTACACGCAACTCAGTCAGTGTGACGTAACGTCCGCTGTGCAAAGGATTGTGGGTCGGAATGGCCAGAGCAGCACGCTGACATGCAGACTGTGAAATCTGACCAGATGTAGTAGAACATCCTGGTACTCTTGGCATACTGCATCTGACATACTATGTATTGGGACACACAATCTTTTTTTACTACTAAATAGTATGGTAGTATGAGTATTGGAACGCAGGGCCACTCTGTGTTTGGGCGGTCAACCGCTTCAAGATGGCCACCAAATCTGCCGTGAAAAAAGGGGGAGTGGCCAATCTAGCCTCTTTCTATGTCTATGGCTGTGACCGCCTGTGAGGACTTTGGGGCGGGGCAGGGGCTCGCGGCAGCACCCGCTGCTCGCTGAGAACAGGAGCTGCAGAGGAATGATGCATGCTTTCATGTCAGTCTCCAAAATACCAGAAAAGTCTCCAATAACACCAGGAAAAGTCGCTAGATTTGTCGCTAGTCGCTTTTGACAAAAAAAGTTGCCATGGGGAGTTGGAAAGTCACCAGATTTAGCGAGAAAGTCACCAAGTTGGCAACACTGGAGCCCGCTGCCGGCTGTATCTTTCTCTCTGTGGCCTTTCTCTGCATTTTACCTAATGTATGAGTTACCGTAAGTGTTGCAATATAGGGGCATTTGCAGAGAATGGAGCCGTTTTTACTGTAAGTGTTGCTATATAAGGACCTCTGCTTGTGCCAGTGGTGACGACGATTTTTTCAGATTCCACTATTCTCTCCTTTTGGACGGCCGAGTTACAAAAAATTTCAACTTGGGCGCGGCGTGCACGTGCATGTTAAAGCCCGACTCCTCTGACCCTGAGATGCTCCCCCAACACGTCATGTGACTCGGCAGCGCAAGCGGCAAACATGTCTTTGTTTATTTCTTTCTTTATTTGTTTATTTTATGTTATTTTCAAGACAGAACACAAAGGGAGGGCGCCAATGGGCATCGGAAATTATTATTATCGTTATTACTATTATTATTATTATTATTAGTAGTATTATTATTTTCCCCGAGGGTGACTGGCGCTTGCGGCGCCCCTCCAGCAGATGGCGCCCTAGGCGGCCGCCTATACTGCCTATGCCAAGAGCCGGCCCTGGTTTCACCACAATTTTAGGATTATTCTGAAATTCATTCAGTGCTTTCCTTTCTGATACACTTACATTACAATTCTTCAACCTGTTTGTGGATTTGACAGTCGTTTCCATGTCTTTTTCAACTAGTTTGCTAACTGTAGCAGGTGTTGGGAGATTTTTTGTGACTGTTTGTTTGTTGACGTTCTGGCTTTCTTCACTGTTTGTTGCAGGTTAATTCATCTACAGATGAATATATGTTTATTGTCTCTCTTGAACTTCCTGGTGGTCTGTAATAAGAACCAAATGATATATTCACCATCTGAATAACTGATTTAATCTCACCTAATTTCATGTGATCTGAAGTATTTTCTTTGTTGAACAGAAACAAAGACGGAGAGCTGCAGTATGTGAGGAATTACAAACCCCACAGAGACGACGTCCAGCATCTGAGAGTCCTGCTTCATGGTCCAGCTGGAGCTGGAAAATCCAGTTTCATCAGCTCTGTTGACAATGTCTTACAAGGCAGAATCACAACCAGAGCTTCAGTCGAGGCAACAACTGGTCAATGTCCCCCCTGCACGGTATGAACACCTTTTATCACACCAATAAACTCAGCAAAAGCCACATGTCTGAAGTGCACACCCAAGTATAGTTATATTGCATCATTGTAATGCAGCAAGACATTTAGCAAATTTAAATAAGACTAGTTGAAAACCTGGTGTACAGTTGGAGGGCAGCTCCATTTAAAAAGCAGCTGTTTTGACCTCAGCTCTGTGAACAGCAGCTCTAATGGTCACATTTCTGCCTAACATCTCCATCTAGTCTTGTCCCCTTCATCCAACGAGTGCTTTCTGAATGTGAGACGCCATTAACAGTCATGTAGCTCTGATGTGTTATTATTGATTGTATGGAAGTTAAATTGTAGCTCTTCATGCTGCTATTTTCCAGTAACCATTATAGAATGTTTAGTAATCAGAAGTAGTTTAAAGATTTTGAACATTTTGTTATGTTCAGAGTTTTGACTTAAAATGGCCTTTTTGCTTCAGGTAATACATCTGTTAACCCTTTAAATTAGACGCTGAATCTCATCCAGAAAATGCCAGAATAATAAGGCACAGCAGCTCCATCCCACTCTGGAGGATATTTTGATGTTTGGTTCTTATTTGCTGCCAAGTTCATTTGACACTGCTGACACCATATCTAATAACACACAATAACACACAAGTCACACATAGGCCTAATATTATATCAATTACATTTATTTAACCTGATACTGACAAAAACTACCTCAAGTCGTCTGTAATAGCAGCCGACCCTCCGTCCAGACAAAAAGTGTCCTGACCCACCAGGCAGCAGCTCTGTCTAACAGCAGCACTGTCACTCCTGTGTTTTACAGTACAAGACCTACAACTTCCAAAAAGGACAACCTGGAAACTTCTACCCTTTTGTCTTCAATGACACTCTGGGTCTTCAGATGGAGGAGTACGGAGTCAGTCCAGAAGACATCATACTGGCCATGAAGGGACACATGAGAGACGGTTACACGGTAAAATTAACACATTGCAGCTTTGGGATAAAAGCCTCTTTGCTGACAGAAATATATTTAGCAAAAATTCTGTTTACATCATTACTTAAATGGATTTTGCATTGTTTTCTAGTTCAATCCTGGATCTAAACTGTCAGATGACAGTAAGTATTACAACGCAGAACCAACTCTACATGACAAAGTTCATGTTCTGGTGTGTGTTGTTCCTGCTGACAAAGCAGCTCTACTGACTGAAGACGATGTGAAGAAGATGAGGGACATCAGAGAGACGGCCAGTGACCTGGGTAAGAGCAAAGATCAGGATGTTCATTAGTTTGTGTGTAAAGCTGTGGTGCCACATTGAGATTAGTCAGTGTTACCTTGAAAACTGTATTCTTAAAGGACTGAACAGTTTCCTGTTGTGTATCTGCAGAAATTCCTCAGCTGGCTGTCCTCACCAACATTGATTTAGCCTGCCCACTGATCAAGAAAAATCTGAAGAATGTGTATAAGAGCAAGTACCTGAAGGAAACAGTAAGTTTCTGCTAGTAAATTTACATTAGACTGCATAAAGATTTTATAACCTTGATTAGAATATAATACACAGTTAGGACAGTGACACAATATTTAAAAGTTTGCCCGTGTACACCACCACAGTGGATTTGAAATGGTGTAATCAAGACTTGACTGAAGTGCAGACATTAACCGTTTAGGAATGACAGACAGTTTTATACATTGTCACCCCATTTTCAGAGGCTCAAAAGTCATTGGACAAACAATAAATAACACACATAACTATAATTATAAGGATTGTATTCAATATTTGGAGGAAAACCCCTTGCAATCTCTTCCTGAAGTCTGGAGCCCACGGACAGCATCACCAAACTCTGAGTTTCCTCCCTTGAGCTGCTCTGAAGCCTTTACTGCAGCTCCTCCAGCTGCTGTTGCTCTGTGGGTCTTTCTGCCTTCAGTTTGGTCTCCAGCAGGTGAGAAGCAGCTCAGCTGGTTCAGGTCTGAGGACTGACTTTGCCACTGAAGAATATTCCACTTTTTTGCTGTCGGTAACTCCTGGGTTTCTTTCTCAGTGTGTTTTGGGTCCCTGTCCATCTGCACTGTGAAGCTCTGTCCTGTCAGATAAGTGGCATGTGGCTGAATCTGAGCAGATAGTAAAGCCCTAAAAACATCAGAGTTCATCCTGCTGCTTCCATCAGCCGTCACATCATCAATAAACACCAGTGACTCAGTTCCACTGGCAGCCACACCTGCCCATGCCATAACACTGCCTCCTCCATGCTGGACAGATGATGTGCTCTGCTTTGGTTCCTCAGCTGCTCCTTTCATTCTCCACACTTTTCTCCTCCCATCATTCTGGAACAAGTTCATCTTCATGTCATCTCTCCAAAGAACCTTGTTTCAGAATCAGCCAGGCTTTTTAGATGTTTTTTTGTAAAGTCTAATCTGGCCTTGCTGGTCTTGAGTGACACCAGTGGTTTGCCCCTCAAGAGTCCAATGACTTCTGAGCCTCTGAAAATGGGGTGACAGTGTATAAAACTGTCTGTAATTCCTAAAAGGTTAATACCATATTTTTGTTCGGCCCCTCAAATTAAAGCTGAAAGTCTGCACTTAAATCACATCTTGATTACTCCATTTCAAATCCACTCTGGTGGTGTACAAGGGCAAAATTATGAATATCGTGTCACTGTCCTAATACTTATGGACCTGACTGTAACTGTTGGTTCAATCAAGCAATCTCAGTATCTGACCAAAGAACAATTCTTGAAGTCAACCATGACTTTCATTACCTTCTACTTAGATGGAGAGATTCAGTCAGTTGGTGGGAATTCCAATGAACTACATCTTTCCTGTGAAGAACTACGATGAAGAAACCGACGTAAACGATGATGTTGATTCTCTGATTCTGAGTGTCCTGAGACGGATCATCGACTTTGGAGAAGACTTCATCAACGACATGGAAACCTAAGTGACTTTCATTTGGCTTTCAGAGATGTTCATGGCATTATAGAAACGACATAATCCTGTTGACACTGATGCATGGATTTGTTAACAAAAGGAAGTGAGATGTAGACCTTTTTTGTACTCTAGGATGTAACTGCCATGAAAAAAAAAATCAAATAACATTTCATTTCTCTAATTCACTGGTTGGTTCTTGATGCTGCCGCTCCCTCTCTTCATTCATTCTGTAGCTCATCACCACTTCTCTCTCTCTCTCTCTCTCTCTCTCTCTCTCTCTCTCTCTGTCTCTCTCTCCCTGACTGTGGCTTTCTGGAACAAACCTTACTGTTGAACCAGCCTAGCTCACTGCAGGGGAGATTGCTTCACTGTGACAGCATTAGACTGCACTGTGGCTGGTGTGCTGTTTCATGGTTTGGTCTGCTGGGGGAAAAGCAAAACATCTGGTGATAAAGACAGACTGGACAAACAGATTCAAAGAGCTGGCCCGACTACTGGTTTTAAGAGATGACACTTTATTTATCCCCATAGGGAGAAATTCAGGTGTTACAGGCAGCAGGATAAGGAGAGACGATTCAAAAACAAAGTACACAATATACAATATGCACCAGGGGCGAGCGGTCAAAATAAGCTATAAATGCAGCGCATGCCCAAGCCCTTCAATTAAAATCTTTAAAATGTTGGTCTCCTAGTGTGTCCTTTTATAATATACTTTATTTCTATCATTTTGGTTGCAAACTGCTGCCTATATACACGTATCTATCTCAATTTGCTAGCGAAATGCTGTAAAGTTGACAGCTTGTTGCGCGCATGCGCTCTGTGATTCCGAGTATTTACAGTAGTTTTGTAGCCGGTGTTTCCTGTACGTGGGCGTTTTGAATAGAAAATAAGCTGCCTGCGAAGCAGCTTTTCAGAAGACGCATGCGCAACACAAGTAGCTACGTAGCAGCTCGCTTGAAATGTTCAGCGGCAACAGCAAGTCATTCACTTGACAGCTAGCTACCGTTAACGTCGTTAGCTGGCTAGCTAGTACGGGAACATTAACATTAGTTTGTCCTTTCATCTGCATCGTGCCAATCAAAATGGCTGAAAATACAACTTCAGCTGAGTAACCTGGCATGTTTCATCGATTTAGGCTATTGCAGGTGTTATGAAAAAGAGGTGTTCTCTGACGTTTATCACTTTGGTGCATAGCCTGATGGGCAGCTGGGCATGTTTGTGTGTCACTTCATTGACCATGCAGGCTAGCTGGTGACATTGCTCTGTGTTTTCACCCCGTGGCACGTCCAAATAGTTCTGATCTCTGATATACACTGTATGATACAATATATACAATATAAGTCAGCAGTGCAAAAAAAAAAAAAAAAAAAAAACAGCAGCAGTGTGCAAAAATCACAGCAGTAAGTGTGTACCATCACAGTGCAGCATTATACCGTACTGGAGTATGGTAGTACTGTAGTATAGTACTGCCAGGGAGTAATTTTGCCTAGGGCACCAACATGCATAGAGCCGCCACTGCTACATAGAATATAAAAAAACAGTTAGGGGTTCAGTGTCTTGCTCAAGGACACTTCAACACACTCTGCAGGAGTCGGGGATCAAACCAGGAACCCCCCAGTTACCAGACAACCTCTCTGCCTCCTGAGCCACGCCGCCCCAAACCTTCAGAAATCATCCTGGAGCAGAGAAGCTGTTGAAGTTGCAGACTGTTCTTCAGCACAGTGACCCACCCTGTGGTTTCTTTAATGGCCTCAGAGGCTGTTAGTGAGCGATGAGCCCAGATCATCCACAGGATGTTTTCCATTTGGTGTGCAAAAGCAAAGAGCATAGAACAGAAAAGAAAAAAACACTACTGCTATTAATTGATTGGAAATATGTGACTAAATTCACTTTCTTTGCTTGTAGCAATAAAAGAATGGCTATGGGACTTTGTGTGCTTGTTTCATCATTGCATCATTTCAGAACAATGTTGATTAAATGAGTAACACTGAATGAATAACTTTTGGTTTAAAATATTCAGAGCTAGCTGCATGTCTTATAGCCTCGAGAAAGGAATTCCATAATTTGCCAAATTAAAATAACACTTTGCTGATGATTCTCTCAATTATGTGACAGTTTGTAGCTAAAAAAAAAAAAAAAGAAAAAAACAGCAGCAGAAGATCAAAGAAACCTGTAAACAAGTAAAATAAGTTTAAAGTAAATCCTAACAGACACAGGGAGCCGGTGCTCGTTCCTTTCTCCAAATGTGGAGATGACAGCTTTGTCATCTGTCGGGAATCCCGACAGGCCCTGAACCCCCCACAAGGTCTTGTGATGCTGCTGTCACTGGTGCACAGTGCTTTTGGCAGCGAAGGTGGAGATTTCCCATGAAAAGACTTTCTAACTTGATATTTGAGGAAAAAAACGTAATATTAACTGGGAAACCAACACCTGACCTCAAGGATTTAATCCAAAGGAAGAGACAAAAACTGTGAGGACTTTTCAAACGGAATGGTACAAAAAGAAAGAGCGGGTTGTGTGGATGTAGTCAAGCTAGCAGGTTGTTGCTTTCCAGCCCTGTGTTCCATTACCCATACTACCACACTAGTTAGTAGGTAAAAAAAAGAATTAGTATGTCCCAATACATAGTATGTCAGATGCAGTATGCCAAGAGTACCAGGATGTTCTACTATGTAACCCTGGTTACAATATAGTAATAGAGCACAGATGAATAATGATCAATAATGATAACTGGACCAGTATCAGAAGACACTAAGTTTTTAAAGAGCCAGGAATTTGAACATCAATACTGACACTGCCACTTATGGTTTGTGTTTTTTGTATGGCCACTTATATTGCAAATTAAATATACAATGAAAATTTACAATAGTTTGTGTAAACAATGAGTGAAAAATAATAAATCAAAATAATAAAGCCGGCAAAATGAAAACCCTGTGTTTCCAAAATTAGCCTTTCTTGTGTTGGGGCCCTTTTTCCAATCAGTGTCAGTGTGTCAGACTTTGTTTTTATCCTACCACACAATCCGTGAGAGAGGGGAAATCAAGGAATCCTGTTCACTTGTGGGAGATCAATATCAGTGGTTCGGGTTGGCTCGCCATCCAGTTCACACTGGGAATTGTTTCTGGATCTGGAATGCTGAAACCTCACACACACCTGGCAGGATGTGTTTCCATGGACAGTTGTTAAACTTTGAAATACATTCAAAGTGCTACTTGTAGACATGCACATATTCAAAGACAGTGCTACATTAGTAACAAAATATTTTCTAAAAATAGAACAAACATCATGAAACACTCTTTCAATTTGGTGAAAACTGCATGAAATGCAATAATATTCATAGTATTCATAGTAACTCAGAGGCATTAAGGCTCAACGTGCTTAATTATCTCTTCCTGCACCCGTGAAAAAGTGAGAAAATGCACTAAACATTCACCTCTTCAATTTACTAACACAGAACACAGAATAAACACAAATAAATCAGTCTCACCATCACTTTTTTTGTGTATTGTACAGCACTTTGTGCCTCTGGCTGTGAAAAGCGCTCTATAAATAAAATTTACTTACTTACTTACTTACTTACTTACTTACTTAACAACATTTGCAGCAACTAACACAATATTAAGTCAAGCATCTTCCGGTGCAGGCTCCCGTCTCAGGCCAACCTCCAGCGTGAGGCTGGTTGGGACCGGAAGTGCGCACAATAAACTCCAAAATAAAAACCAAGTTACCAAGTACCAAGTAAAACCAAGTTATCGATTTTGTAAGAGAAAACTTTTATATTTAATTAGTAGGGGTGTGCATCTCTCCAATATAAGACGATTCGATACGTATCTCGATATATGGGGTGCGATTCGATTCAAGAACGATACATTTTAGAATGGAACGATTCGGTTTGATTCGATTCAGTAGGATTACGATACGATACGATACGATTCGATTCGGTACGGTTCGATTCAGTGGGGTGTGATGCAATCTGATAGTTCTTTGTTGAAAGTAGACAATCAATTTACATTACATTGTCACATTACAATGTGGCATTGCCTTCAAAAAGATTTAGCAAAGACTAAAGAACAAGTACATTTGTAAATAATTGTCATGTTTATTAGTGAAACATGTAACTGTAAGAACAACATTCAAGTTATGTTGGCACAAATTAAAGCCAAAGAAACAACTAAACAGAGATCTCTGTATTATCATCTATATCTTTAGCCTCGGATCAAGCAACAATGAGCTAGTGAGGTAGAACAAAACATTTCAAGACATCCCTTGTGCAAATTTTTCTGAAAACAAAACAAAGTGGCCAACTGTAAACAAAATCAGTCTTTTTTAAGTGCTGTTTTGCAATTCAACATGCAACTGCCTGATCAAATCTTGCACTAGTGACTGTACTAATGTATTTCACTTTTTAAAGTGCCATTTTGACACATGTAAACTGAAAACATTAACTAACAAAAACAATAACATCTCATTCATTTTCTATTAGTTATTACTCTTCTGAGACAGTGTCCATTCCTGTATGCTTGGTGCATTCACACATGTACACACACTTTGTTTTCACCATTATGAATCTTAATCTGTCTATCTTAATCATACCATACATACAGTGAAGAAGTTCATGTATGCTTGTGCTTGTCAAGGTTCTTCTTGAGAAAAATCAGTTGATCAACATGATCATGTCGGAGTACACTGCGTTGTGCAGAAACAATATCTCCTGCAGTGCTGAAAACTCTTTCTGAGGCCACACTGGTGGCTGGTATACAGAGATATTTTTTGGCAAGAGATGACAGCAGTGGCAAGTCCACCTGTGCTTTCCACCACTGTAGTGGGTTGTCAGTCAGGGGCAAAGGATTACGTTCTCTGTATCTCATGACTTCCTCACTGGCCTTCTCTCTTGAAGATCGTGCCGCTGCTCTTGCTTCAAAGGTTTCTCCAAACAGCTGGTCCAGTGCTGCACTCTTTCTCTTTTTGCACAGAGGTTCATCATCTGAAATACAAAGCAATTACTTTATGTTACTGGTTGTTTGCCATAAGTCTTGAGTGCTTTTCTTTCACCTTATCTTAATATGCTTATACCTCACTATGTATAAAAAAAACACACCTTTTGGCTTATCCTGGATCTGAGGACCAACCATCCCGTTGTGCGGATCTCTAGGAGCAGGGTCTCTCTGCACTGGATCCCTCTGAACACCTGCTGTTTCCTAGTGAAAATCAATGTAAAAAAAAACAAAAAAACAAAAAAACATTATTAACAAGAAAATGTTTACCATTGATAATAAACTCAAAAGCTGAATTAACTAAATAGTGTGTCATTTTGTTAAATCCAGGACACACTATCAATAGATGATAAATCATGTGCAGTACAATACAGATTGAAATATGTTCAAGAGTAGCTGTTAGAATACAATATGATAATTATTTTGTATTTAGTTAATGAAAGGGTGTGTTTGTTTGGCTTACCTTGTTAAGCAGGGCGGTAGCTTCAGCTGAAATACTTATGAAGATCCTCTCAGCATCATCATCACTCAGGAATGGGAGAGTCTTAAAGCGAGGGTCTATAGCAGATGCAGTGTAGAGGAGGTCCTCAAGATGTGTGTATCGCTTCTCAAAATCATTCTTAAATGCCTTCTTCATCTCAGTGATGAGTGGTGTGTCTTCATCTGCTGCTTCAAAGTGCTTTTTTAGTTTTGCTCTGAGTGGGGCAATCATTGATACTGTGGGCATCTCATCCTCACAAAGGATAGTTGTCACTACTTTGACAGGTGCCATCAACCTGACGATGTCTTCAGCATTACAGATGTCTTTCTCATTAAGAGAATTCACCTCCTCTCCTTTTCTGAGCTCCCTTGACATGAGTGTGGCAAAAACTGCAGGCTGCTGTTCTAAAAAGCGTTCCAGCATGTCATGGGAACTATTCCACCGGGTGGACACATCTTGAATGAGTTTGTGGGAAGGCAAAGTCAGTTGCTGCTGTTTCTCTCGTAGGATTTCAGCTCCCTTTATGTTGCGGTGCAAGAACCCAACCACCTTCCTCACTTTTCCCAGTAGCCTTGCAGCAGTGTCCACTTGAAAGGCTTTCTGGGAGGCCAGATTTAATGTGTGAGCAAAGCAACTGAGGTGTGGTGTCATCTCTGCCTCCACTCCAGCTGCAATCATATTTCGGGCATTATCAGTTACCAGGGCTGGTTCTTTATGAGCAATGTTCCAGTCAGTACATGCTTCTTTTAATAAAGCACCTATGTTTTTGCCTGTGTGTGACTCGTTGAATACTCTGGTTTGTAAAACATGACTCCTCAGCTCCCAGTCGGGAGAGATGTGGTGCGCTGTGATTGTCACATAAGAGTCAGTTGCACATGACGTCCAGGCATCGGTGGTAATTGCCACTCGTTCTGTGTTGAATAGCTGTTCTTTGACTTCATTCTTAACTTTGTTATAAAGCTCTGGCACACACTTGTCCGTGAAATGCTGCCGACTTGGTATAGTGTACCGGGGCTCTAATGTTTTTATCATGTCCCGAAAGCCCTCATTTTCCACTACAGAGTATGGTCTCAAGTCTTTAACAATGAACCGGGCGATTGAAGCCGTTATTACCATGGCTCGCGCCGAGTTGTGGCTGAGTTTTGGCTGGAAGAACTCTTGTATGTCTGTGTCTTGCCGTGTCTTTGCGCTAGCTGTGCTTGCCTCCTCATCACCTGTTTCCCCATGTCGTCTCACCAAGTGAGTGTTGAGATTTGTCGTGCTACCGGTGTACTTTAGCGCGGCTTTACACTCTTTACATATGGCGACGCTTTTATCCAGTAATCCATCTTTCATATAAAATCCAAATTTTCTCCAAACTTTGGATTTTACGCCTGCCGGTGCGTTGTAAATCCTGTCCGAGTCAGCCATTTTTTAACTTTCCCTCACAAACACAGCGCTATCTGGCGTGACTACGACAAGTCTCGCGAGAATTTTATGTTCGGGAGCGAGAGAGAGTCAGAGATGGAAAGCAGGAGATGTAGACAAGGAGCAACGCAGCTATCAGCAGCTGCATCAGCAATATAAACCGATTTATAATGTTGTAATCGGGCCATCGGCCGGTTCATGCTACATTTAGACCGATTCAGGGGTCCGTGTTCCGATGCACTCACATCTTTTAAATCAAAACCGAATTTCCGATTCAAATCGGTTATTTGTTACACCCCTATTAATTAGTAAACTTTGAGACGTGAAAGACATCAGTTTCTTAAATATATAGCACTTTGATGTTGTCTACTTTTTATTTGTGGCATTTACCACAATTTACCACCAGTAACATCAAATATTAGTCCTACAATGGGGTAAACTCCAGGTGCACACAAGAAATTTCAAATAAACCTTTAACCTGCCGCATAAACTTTTATAAACGTATAAACTTTTAGCCTAAGAAAAACTAACCTTTAATCTAAGAAAGACATGTATTCAGATGCCATACGATAAAGGCATAACAGATACCACATACTGTCAACCTGGAGTCCCTCTGAGGAGTAGTTACATGAAAACATTAATCTATGCACATTTGTTCAGAGACTTAACAGCTCATGTATAACATTTATTTAAGGTAAGTGCCTTATTTCTATTGTATTAAATGTCTTCAATGATACACTGTACACCTGAAGATCTTAAGAATACTGGCACCAATCAGATTTTCAACTATGCTTAAATATAAAATTGTCAGCATTTATAGGGAGAGGAAAAGATAAAACTGCAGTCATTTCCTTGAAATGCACTAAGTCACCTGTGACCTTCATGGTATAATTAAAGTAAATAAATTAATATCTAATAACTATATATTTTTATATACAAAATGAAAATATAATACAATTAAAGCAATTATGAAAACACGATTAAGGGACACCAAATCATTCTGTTCTATTCAGCCTTTTATTAAACATTGTTAGTCTTAAATCCAATATCACAACCCATCCTTATTAGCCTACTCCTTCATATCACATTCAGTGTAGGCCATGTTGTCAGCAATCTCCTCACAAAAGACCCATATATTCAGTTTTTTCGAATTTAAATTTGAAATGGTCAAGGATTGCTTCTCTCTCCTGGTTATCGAGATGTCAACGTTCTTTTTCATCCCAAAGCCTTCTGTACTGCCTCACAACCTCTTCCAGTTCTTCCTCTCCCACAGTGAGGACACAGGGAAACCTTGGCCAAAAACAAGTGTTGGTTTGTTTCGTCCCACTCTGCGGCCTTTTTGCAGTGATGAAGTACCCTGGCCCCCACTTCGTCTTATGAAAAAGAATGAGGGGAAAAAAGTGTTAAATAATAATAATAGTTAAAAATTAATGGTTTTTGTGTTAATTTTAAGAGCAGTTTAACAGACCGGTTGAAAGTAACGGGCAAGAGGTGAACACGACAGGAGGGTTAATATGAACAGCTGTGGACTAATTGTGATGTTAGATACTGCATGTGACGTTAACTGTGGAGAGTGAAAAGTGTCGTCTCAGTAACACCGCGGCACAAACACGCCTCGTAAAACGTAGGCCATTACCTCGTTTGGACAGATAACACTACACAAATACAAGCATCGTAACACTTATAGGATAATCCATCAACCCACTATTTGATTTATCAATGGCTAGATATAATGTACGACCAGGAGGGGGGTCCGCAAAACAGCGGAGAACTGACCCGGGACTTGTAGATGCTAAATGCAATTTAGCCTTCAAGACAATTAAAGTCGTGTTTTGATCAACGTTAGGCTATCTCTCAGATAAATAATTTCAAACAAATTGTTGCTACCGCCCAACTTCCGACCCTAACTTAACACAGTTAACATATTTAATTGTAAACATGCAATAAAATATATGTAATGTACTGGGTAGTTTGAGTGCAGATGGCCGCTAGTTCAACTGCAAACATAACTCGTCTACTGTAATTTTTTGTACTTTCACTTACTGTCACAACTGTCGGTCGTACACATAAATGTCGGAGTCTCCTTCTTCTTGGTGGTTGGCCACAATGCCGGACTCCCTCAGCAGGTGTGAAATAAGTTTTATTTCCGGTTATTTCTGGTCTCACGCTGGAGGTTGGCCTGAGATGAGAGCCTGCACCAGAAGACGCCTCACGCTGGAGGTCTGCAGCTAGACCCCTCTCGAATCATCAACCTCTCACGCTGCTCTACAAAGCCCAATTGTAACAATACAGTGATTAACAGATGTCAAACATCATCCACAATTAATAAAACTCAATTTTACAGATTATTTTCATTTCTTACCAAGAGGATGGTGATGGAATAAACCTTTCTATGTATCAAGCAAAACACAATATCAAAAAAAAAAAACACACTATCAAATGTTTTGAACGCAAAAGTTGGACAATATAATGTAGAAAGAAGTTCACAAAACCGATTTATGTTAACCAATCAAAGCTCGCCTAACTGTAACGTGAATTTCAGCTGGCCAATCACATTCGTTGTGCCAGAGGAAACCGGAAATCCTACGACTGGCACTGTTGTAAACAAGAAGAAAACCGAAGGTAAGATAATGTGATGATTGTTTAACAAATTCTTATAAAAATGGATGCAGACTAGAGAATGAGCTGTGTTGATGATAGCACACATATAATACTAGGCATCCATAGTTTATTATTATAACGTTAGTGAAATGTTAGAACGACATGCAAACGTCAGACAACATGCTGGAAAGTTTACCAGAAGCTGATAATTTAGCGAAATAACAGCTGCAAATTGTTATGATACCATTAAACACTGACCAATCAGTATGCACCCCTTTAGAGAGCTTGATCGACATGATTGGTTCTGCTATATATGGTTTAATTAGTTTATTGATTCCTAACCATGACTTTATCTGCTCAGGAGACTGAGGTCTTTTGGAGTGCAGGGGGCACTCCTGAAGACCTTTTATGACACCGTGGTGGCATCAGCCATCTTTTATGGAGTGGTCTGCTGGGGGAGCAGCATCTCGACGGCTGACAGAAAGAGACTTGACAAACTGATCAGGAAGGCCAGCTCTGTCCTGGGATGCCCCCTCGACTCAGTGGAGGTGGTAGGTGAGAGGAGGATGATGGCTAAGCTGTCATCCATGATTGAGAACGACTCCCACCCCCTGCAGGACACTTTAACTACACTGGAGAGCTCCTTCAGAGACAGACTGCTTCACCCAAAGTGTGTGAAGGAACACTATCGCAGGTCCTTCCTTCCTGCAGCCGTCAGACTCTACAACAACCAGTGCTCCCAGTAGACCACACACTCTCCAATAACCAGTGCTCCCAGTAGACCACACACTCTCCAATAACCAGTGCTCCCAGTAGACCACACACAAGACTGCACTGACTGCACTATAATGCAAATCTACTGTTGTTCACTTTACTGTGTTTCCGTTGTTTAAATTGTTCATATTTTCTATATTTTCTATCTTCCTTGTTTATATTGTTTATATTGCTTGTTTGCTATTTATTGTCTGTTTTTACTAGGGTTGGGAATCTCTGGCATGAGGCCGATTCGATACATATCTAGATAAACGGGTTACGATTCGATTCAGAAACGATATATTTTTAATAGAGAACGATTCGGTACGATTCGATACAGTTTAAGAACGATACGATTCGATACGGTTTAAGAACGATACAATTCGATACGACCCTAAAAACAGTACGATAGTTAACATTTGTTGATGTAGACTGGGCATCACCAAATGATGGACTGTGGTCCGGGCATGGAACCAGTGGTGGTTCTGTCCAGACCCATGACAACAAGAGAGCACTTTTTACTTCAGATCTTTTGTAGCACAGAGGAAATATGCTTCTCAAACACTCGGTATTTAGTGTTAGTGTATGATTATGAATTGTAGAACATAATAAATTATCTTGAAGGAGTAGATGTTTACCAGTAAGTTTGACTCCAATAATTTAACAATATGTTAAATTATTATTTGTTTTAAAAATGTAAATTACTTATCAAACATACCTAACAATTCAGCTACCAATGAATGAGCAGCAGTATGCATGTGATAACATAGACTGAATATGAAAAAAGCCAAAGTGATACCTCTTCTCTGAATAGACAAGCTAAGCCAGTGTGCTGCTGTTAGCCAGTGAAAATACAGCAGAGTGGCACCTCTTCACTTTATTATACAATCTATGTCAGTGCGCTGCTGTAGCTGGAAAGTTTCTCTGCCTTTTGGACTCGTACGGTGCCGGTGCAGTTGTTGTAAATTTTTTTTCTTGGTGGTGCAGGTGCAGGTGAAACCACTGGAGGGGTTGTGCCACCCAGGTTTGACCTCACAGGGCGCCAACCAGCTCCGTGCTGCGCCCTTCTCGGCGCGGACCGGTGCGCCCTCGCGTCCCGCGATCACATACACAATGAATGGCTGTGGTGGCCGAGGTCTGCGCCGAGCACACGCTATGTGAAAGCCCCTTAACGTTACGGAGCATGCGGGAGAGTCCCTTTCGTGAGCTCTCGCGTTGTTTAGAGATGAAAACTGTAAAGCCTCAGGCAACCGATTCACAGTCTCGCGATATCCGATCCACAACTCTACAATCGATTCATCTAAGGATTCATGGCGGATTTCGTATCGATTGAGGAGTCTGCTACCGATACAGCCGTATCTCTCGCCAGTAAAATCGTTTATCCGGTCGTATCGGTGTATCGTACCCAACCCTAGTTTTTACTGATGCTTCATATTTTTGCTATTCACTTTGCTTCTGTAATGCTGGAAATTTCCCTACTGTGGGACTAATAAAGGAATATCTTATCTTATCTTCTTATCTTATCTTATCTTAACGTCCACGGCCACATGAGCTATCAGTGGTCATTCAATCTGGTCGCTGTGCAGTGCGCTACCAAATATACCATAAGTTTGTGGTGTTTTGGGCTGAGTTACAGTTGGTTATTTATTCTAATTCCCTCTTAAATGTTTTAGGCTTAAGTTAACAGTTAATGTAGATTGTTGGGCCAGTTGGGTTTGTATAGTTAATTTGGTTCGGGGAATCGGTTGATGTTTTTCATGCAGACTTTCTGTCGTCTGCATTAGGCTGCATTCCTAAAAAGCGTGAATTTTCAGTAATAATCGGCAACACAAAAGTAGCCCTACAATGTTAGGAATTAATTATTTAGTAGCCTATATTATACCTTTAGCAAGTTTGTGGGGAAAACATATATATTATGCTTATTTTAACTCATTTAAGAGCTGGCATTTCAGCCTTGTAGATTGTAAACTTCCTGGTTGTCAAGGAGACCCTGTTAGTAGCCCGGTACATTTGCCTGCTTAAAATGGTAAAGTTTAGATTGTTCCCGTTCATTTATGTCCACGAGTCAAAGTGTAAACATTTGTTTACAGTGACTGTAAGAATTTTACCTGTCTAAGGTGAAAAAATGGTGTAGAGCGGGGAGTGGGGAAATATGAAATTCACAATTCCAGCCCTCGGCCCACAGCCTAGATTAATAAGTTTGTCAAACAGAGCCAGGAAAAATGCAACTAGCCCTTTCCAGCAGCTTGTAAGGAAATACTATTTGACTACAAAACATTTTCCTACTTTTATGCTTATCATTTTAAACATTTTTAAAACAACTTATAAAAGATATGTATTATTTTTAAACCAATATTTTAACAGTTTTAAAGTGCATATAAATCAACTGAACATTAACTATTCATAGTGTTATTTTCGAGCCTGGGCTACAACTTCATCCGGTTAGATTTCGCAGTATGCATGTCAGCATGCTTCTCTGGCCATTCTGACCCACAATGCTTTGCGCACTGGACATTACAGCTGTGTCCCAATTCAGGGTCTGCATCCTTCGAAGGTTGCATTTGAAGGCCAGTTACGTCACAACACTGCGCAAAGGCCTGTCCCAATTCATCCAAAGTCGAAGGATCCTTCAAATGCGCACTTCAAATGTGGCCTCCTTTTTAGCCGTTGGTGGCCGATTCGAAGGATGCACCGTGACTAGCCTTTGCGGGCTCCCATATCCCAAAATGCTTTGTGTACTGCTGCTCAGTTGGAGAAAAATTAACCGTAATGGCAACGCCGACGGCGGCATCTAATGGTGATTCGACATTTAAATGTAAGTATTCAGATTTCACATTATAAAATATTCGGTTTTTACTAATTTGAACATCCAAACGCCATATATGTTAAACCAAAACCCTAAAATTCAGTTAAAATGTGTGATATGTGAAATATATGACGAATAATGCTGAGTAACTGTTAGCTTGATGCTATACAAACTTCACTTTCAGAAGTTTGAGAGGTTGCTTCATATAATGTACATACAAAGACCATTAAAGTTATATTATTTTATGTTGATTTAAAATAAAAATTTATTTTATTTTTACAGACTGTCAATTTTAAAGTCTAGTAAAATGTTTGGAGTGAGTAAATAAATAAATAGATAGATAAATCAGTCAGTCAATCATTCTGATTTAAAAAAAAAAAAAAAAATTAACCCTTTTTCTTTTGTTGTAACACAAAACATGCTTTATTGTGTTTTAGGGAGCAAGGAGCAGACCGAGAAATTCATCAGGCTGAGAGTGGAGAACGACAATCTGTTCACAGGGGCCAAGCATTCGGCAGCAGTCGGTAGGGTGACCACCTGCTAATAAGCCCAATGGGGCACAAGGGGTATGATTCTGAGGGACAATGTGGGACACCGCCCGGTGTGGCGGCGCCCCCACCTGGCGGGCAGACTCACTGATACTGGTTTACCGATTTCTAGCAGATACCACTTTACATGGTATATTAATGTTGCCCTGTTCCCCTAACATATGAAGCTAATTGCTGCTGTATGCTCATGAATAGGCCACACTTGTTAATGAGCCCTTAGCTTTCAATGTGTTTTTTTTTCTAAATAAAAGATATTCATAATATTTTAAACATTTCAATTAAGTGACAGATGAACTTCCACTTAAGATTTACTTTTTATTTAAAGTGAATGAATTGCAATGGGAAATATAAATAAAATTAAATAGCTTATAACAGTGTTAATTTCGTCAGCTATTTTTCAATTTAGTTTTAGTCTTAGTCTTGTGTCAAATGCCCTTATTAGTTTTAGTCATATTTAGTCAACTTGGATTCTTTTTTGTTTAGTCACATTTTAGTCGTTGAAAAGTCTTGGCATTTTAGTCTAGTTTTAGTCGAAGAAAATCCAAAGTATTTTAGTCTAGTTTTAGTCAACTAAATTACAAAGTATTTTAGTCTAGTTTTAGTCAATAGTCTTTTTTTAGTCTTTGACCTGCATCATGTTGGCTTTTTTTAATTTAACAATATGTTAAATTATTATTACTATTTTAAAAATGTAAATTGCTTATCAAACAGACCTAACAATTCAGCTACCAATGAATGAGCAGTAGTATGCATATGATAACATAGATTGAAATAATAAGCCAAAGTGATACCTCTTCTCTGAATAGACAAGCTAAGCCAGTGTGCTGCTGTTAGCCAGTGAAAATAGAGCGGAGTGGCAACTCTTCACTTTATTACACAATCTATGTCAGTGCGCTGCTGTTTTAACTTTGTTCTCGCTGCGCTACGCTTCAGACAGCGCCGGTGGGTGTGTGCTCCTCAGTCATACACACACACACACACACACACACACACACATATACCGGCATGAGCAGACAGCAGCGCAGAGGAGAACTAACGCGCATCGCCCTATCCCCCGGGCGAACGAGCTTTTTTTTTTTGAGCAAGCATTGATTCTGCGGGACACGGTCTCAATTTGCGGGACGTGTGAAATGGACTTCAAACGCTGTACGTGCACGCGCTACGCGGGACAGGTGGTCACCCTAGCAGTCGGATGGAGGTAAGACAATACATAGGCCATTTGTCAGTGTCCTGATGTCACCTTTTGTAAATCCTTGCATCCCTTGCATCCCTCATCGCCTCGCTCCCCGAGGACACACCAGGGCCAGCTGCAGCGGTGGGTCAGCAGGAGGAGGAAACAGAAGATGGACAAGAGGAGGAGGAGGAGGAGCCAGTCCTGGGGCCCTGGAGGAAGAGGAGGAGGGACACAGATGATGGGCTGCTGGACCTATTGAGGGAAGACATCAGGCAGCAGAGGGAGGCCGAGGAGAGGAGAGAGAGAGAGAGAGCAGAGAGCAAATGGAGAGGCTCTTCTCTCTCCTCGAGAGACTGGTCTAACGGCGGTAGCTCTGTATATATTTTGTATATAGTTAATTAGTTGTTTTATTTGTTTTTTATTTTTGTAGGCTAGTTTATTAAATTTATTTATCTAATTCCAATTTCATACATATAGTTGAGTTATTTAATTTTATATTTATGTTGGTGTTTTGAGTTCCTGCTGTAAAAAAGTTTTTATGTTTTAAAAATTAAATTATTGTTATATTGTCACATGTCATCTTGTATTTAGTACTTACAACTTCAGTACACTTTATAAAAGTGTTAGCAAACAGCATCAAGTGTTACTTGTCAGGGACAACAAAGGATTTAATACAAACAAATCTTACCATTTTCAACTATTTACAGAATTACAACAGAACAAACTATTTACAATTTACAGATTTTTATTTTAAAAAATATGTACAAGTTATAATTATGAACAAAAACAAATAAAAAAATTAATTACTAATAAAATTCCTAACTATATACAACAACAGGCTGAACAGGAGTCCCTGGCAGTGCTGCTGGGATGGATGGGATGCCACAATGAGCACGTTTACATGCACACCTTATTCCTGTATTAACCGGAATATTCGCAATATACCGGTTGCGCACGTGTCATGTAAACACGAACCGAACCCGATTAAGGTCATATTCCGGTTGGAGAGAATTCCGAATAAGAACCCTGGCATATGCCTTTTCCAACCAGAATACTGAGGCATGTAAACACCTTAGTCCGAAAATGCCCCGAACCGGAATATTCAGTCACGACTGCGCATGCTCAACTAGCAAGGAATTCTGTGGCGTCTCTGTTGCTATGGTTACCTGCAAGCGGGGAAAACGGCAGGGCGAACAGCTGCAAGAGCCAGGAGACTGCAGTCCACCTTCAGCTAATGAAAGACTTAAATATCACGGAGGATATCGATGGGAGAAAACATAGAACTAGCAACAGAAGAAAATGAAGAACACTTCTTCGTCTGTTTTTCCGGCAGACCAGACACCTATACGCGTGCTGCTGCCCCCCGCGGCTGAGTGTCGCATTACGTCAGAGAGTGGAATACGCCGAAACACGGGGGCATGCCAAGTAACATGTAAACGGAATATTCCCGTTGCCGCGGCGCAGTTACCTTAGCCGGAATATTGAGCCGAACCGGAATATGGTGTGCATGTAAACGTACTCAATAAAGACCCTGGTGTCCTCTGTCGGCCACTGGGGTGGTCTTCAGGGTGTTTGGGTGTCCGGTCTCCACTGTCCACCACATCGTCCTGGGTTTGCAGGGCTGACTTGATCGACGGCTGCCATGTCACTAAGAATTTTTTAAGAAAGAGGCAAAAATTATTACATAGTTTAATAATAGCAATATAGGCTAATGATAATAAATTATTACAACAAACAAAACCATCTACAAAACACTTCAAGTGGGAATAATGACTTTAAAGTTATGTTACTTACCAGCTAAAGATAGTTGTGATCAGGGTTACCCTCCTCCAGAGCAGACACCTCCGCAGACAGACGTCCCGCCACGGAGCACCACTGACGGCCTCCAACACGTTCTCCCCCTCACCATCCGGCATGACGTCCTGCACCTCATCTGCTGGGGGCACGATGTCACCAGCTCCCAGGCAGATGTTGTGAAGGAAGGCACATGCTGTTATGACCTAAAATGAACAAGAAATACTCATTACTTTTAATTTACTCTGTTTCAGTACTCAAAAATTAGAATCATGTTTTGTGATGACTTACCTGAGGCACAAAGGTGTGGTGCACCTCCAGCGCTTGCAGAAAAATGGCCCTGAATCTGGTCTTCATCATTCCAAAGGCACGCTCAGTAATAGAGCGTGCCCTGGAATGATGGGCATTAAAGCGCTGGGCTCCCACACCTTGCACTGGCTGTTCGTACGGAGTGATGAGGGGGAGTGGATGCTGGAGGCACGGGTACCCGCCGTCTGCAAGGATGAAGTGCCCTGGAGGAGGGTAAGCAGCCTGTCTGTACAGTGGGCTGTGCCGGAGTACTCTGGCGTCATGCACCGACCCCGGCCAGCCCATGTATGTGTCTAAAAAGTGGCCCTGATGGTCACTGACTGCCTGCAAGATGATCGATGCAAACAGCTTCCTGTTCATGTAGCACTGACCATCAGGGCCGCTTGGTGGCTTTATCCTGACATGGCAGCCGTCGATCGCACCAGCAGCTTTAGAAAAAGCCTGGTGTCTTGCCAGCCCTGCAGACCCCCGAGTTACTGCCGCCAGGTCTTCTGCGGTCTTTGGGAGGTGGATGACCTTTTGGCGAATGGCCACCACCTCCTCAGTAACTCGGTGGACGATCCGGTGGACAGTGGAGCGAGGCATCCCAAACACCTTGGAAACCACCCTGTACGATGCCCCACTCGTCAGCCAAAAGAGGAACACCAAGGTCTCCAGTGTGGCACCCCATCCATGCCTCCGATCCTGGTGGAGCAGGTTCAGCAGCACTGCCAGGAACTCTCTGTTCAGCCTGAAGTCCTGCCTGGTGTGTTGGCCATTAAAAAATATGTGTCGATTTTGGTGCAATTTTTGGTCTACCATGTTTGGGCCTTCAGAAAACAACTTTGTACATGCCCCAGCTTAAAAAAATCATAACTGTGCAGTAAAGTGCCCATTATTATTTTTTTCAATTTTGAAGATAATCACACCAAAATGGTTTCAATTTGTAAAGAAGTCAATTTTATGCATATTTGGTGAAATTCAGAATGGGTACTTTACTGTGGAAATAGCCATTTGGAAGTGAAAACCCAAACTGTATGAATGGGCGGCTTAAGAGATTTGGTAAAAAGTTCATGAAAATAATGTTGTGATGTTGTGACAAATAAATGCATTTCTGATGCAATGGATGCAATGGCATTATATTTTCGGTTAATAAAGAACAAATAATAAACAATACATGAATATAAGACACAAAAGCAAGCTAAAATGCTCTAATATTGAGGAATTTCAATATTCACGAGTGGTGAAACAGCCCCATGTTTGGGATATTAAAAAAAAATGAAGAACTTGCATAAAGAAAAATTGTTTTATATCCCAAGAAAGAGTAAGCTTCTTTAAATTAAAACAGAGATCAGATTTTTTAAGACATTCCCACATGCAGTTATGGGCCAGTGAAAATCTGACATGAAAACTTTTTTTGGCTTTGGAGAGGCTGCCATCCAGAAACCAATGCATATATCTGACTAACCATTAATGCTTTGAACAGTACATGTATGTATCTCAAAGCTCTGAAAACAATCAAGAAGCTGGGGCAAATACAAAGTTGTTTTCTGAAGGCCCAAACATAGTCGACCATGAAACTCATGTATTTATTTTCCATTTTTGAGGGGCTGGCATGCCTACCAGTTATGATGTATGACAGATGTTTTTGTATATGGTAGAGATGTAAAAATAAGGACGCGCAAAAATTGCACCAAAATCGACACATACCCCCCTCACTAAATTGGCCGTATCTCAAAAAATATCCATCCGAGCAAACTACAATTTTACAGTGTGCCTATTGGATAAATAAGGAACAACTGGTGAATTTTACAGAATTTTTTGAGACCCAAGTGCGTGGGCCATTTGTTGAAATGACATGGAATGATCCATATGCTTCCTGCGACAAGCAGTGCAGTGGACATCAAGGTAGGCCTAAACATTTTATTTCAACTGTAATAATTATGAATAAAATGTTAGTTTTTGGATGTATACATTTTGAACATCATAGATAAAGGCTAAAAGAATTATTGTGGGAAACAGAGGAGAGGTAAATTTTCATGTTAGCAAAACTAGGTAGTTAAGGTAGCAAGTATGTAGCAAAGCTGAGTGTGGGAGAGTAAGACACTGCAAAATTATGTATTGTAGAATGTAGACATTTCAACAAAATTACATTTTGAGAGATAGTAGGGGTGTAAGAAAATATTGATATTCTTTGAAATGCTGTACTGATAATGCTAAAAAAAAAAAAAAAAAAAAAAAAAAAAAAGCCATGTCGTTAGTGACAGCAAACAAGCCATTTTTATTATACTGTAGTTTTTTTTGACTGTTTGAGCTAAAAACAAATAAGAAAAAACACTTCCTGAAAGCACGAAACTTAATTTACTTTCATTATGCGTTTTTATAACTTAAATGTCTCCTTTACCCATGTGGTTCTCTTTTATTTATTTACTTTATCACTCCATCACTGTCACATACCTCAGGACAAGGATTTTGCCCTTGTAGTCCAGTAATTTTAGGCCAAAATTGGGGTCAACCGAGCACAAGTTGCACAAGAAGCAAACTCAACTGATTTTGTATCCTCAGTTTGTCTTAAGTGAGGGGAAAAAAGTCCCAAGAAATCCCATTGGTGGAAAATTTTGAAAATCACCTATTTATGACCACATATGCCAAAAAACACTGTTTTTAACAAACTGGGGAAAGGGGTTCAAAATTTTACTTTCAGACTTGAATTAAAAGGTTACTATATAACAGTGAATTAAAAGGTTACTATGTAAATAGTAACCTCTTAATTCAGTGTTAAAATACCTGTTCTGGCATTTATTCCTTATATTCCTTATTAGCGCATATCAAATCAGATAATGTGTGATATGCATGTGTAAACAGAATAATTCAAAGAACTTGTAATTGACTTTTTTTCTTGTCTTTGTGTGTGTAATCAACTTGTGAATTTTTATTGTCTGTTTATTGTCTGTCTTTCCTGTCTTTCTTTCTTATCGATCCTTTTCGGTCTCCGGAGTTTGTTGTCATGGCAACGGCGGTAATGGCGGTTACGCAACCAGGAAATACTCCGAAGGCTAACCCTAACCCTTTCGTTGACGGGGAGGACACTTCGAAGTCCGGGTCCTTCGAAGGATGCAGACCCTGAATTGGGACATGCCTTACGTCACACTGACTGAGCTGCATGTACAAGCCACGCCCACATACGGAAGACAACATAACACACATATCGCACAAAACTCGCTGGTAACACTTTACAATAACAGTACAACAATTAATGTTAGTTAATGTTAGTTAATGCTGTAATGGTTAATTAACTGTTAGTTAATGATTATTATGGCATTTGATAATGTTAATAATATCTACAATAACCCTTAAATAACATATAAATTAATCCCTTCATACCTCATTGCAACATGATCAAAATCGTAATGAAGGTGATAGGAAAAAAGACTATCCATCCCTTCAGAGCACATATGAAACAGTAGTAGTCAGACTTACACACAGGATTCTGAAGGACCCATCACACATTATATACCATGAATATGAGCTCCTGCCGTCAGGTAGACGCTACAGAGCCAGCAGGTGCAGGGGTAACAGATACAAGCTGTCCTTTGTCCCAGCATCCACAGCACTGCTTAACAAACAGGCTTTAACATAGTAGTGCCATGTAGCCTGGACAGCTGTTGTCCATTCATTATGCTGACTCTGTATGTAACTTATAGGATTGTGGCTTTAGTTATTATTATTTTTTTATTATTATTATTTATCTGTACATTGAGTATGGATTTAATTCAGCTTTCTTTTTTTCACAGGGATGTGCAATTTAGGGGTAGTGCTATCCCAATGCTGGGGCAGGTGCAATGACTTGCAATCTCACAGGGGAAGTGCAATATTTTTTGTGTCCTGTGTCGATTATCCTGTTGACTTCGTGGTGGAGATGTTTTGTATGTATGTCTTGTATGTTGTATGTTGTCGTATCTTGTTTGTAGTGTACTGTTTGGCTGTTGATTGTATTGAGTGTATGTCTGTGTGCAGTCGTGCCCGCACTTTTTGCCCAAGAGGGGAAGAAACTTTTTTGATGGCGTGAGGTTTTGGTCCTGATGGACCGCAGCCTTCCGCCAGAAGGGAGGGACACGAACAGTTTGGGAGGGAGCCAGGATGGGAGGGATCGGCCGCAATCTTGTCTGCACGTTTCCGGGTTCTGGACTTCTTGCAGAGAAGGAAGACTGCAGCCAATCACTTTCTCTGCAGAGCAGATGACACGCTGCAGCCTGCTCTTGTCCTTGGCAGTGGCTGCAGTGTACCAGATGGTGATGGAAGAGGTGAGGATGGACTCAATGATGGAGGTGTAAAAGTGCACCATCATCATCCTTGGCAAGTTGAATTTTTTCAGCTGCTGCAGAAAGTACATCCTCTGTTGTGCTTTTTTGATGAGGGTGCTGATGTTCAGGTCCCACTTAAGGTCCTGGGAGATGACAGTTCCAAGGAAGCAGAAGGACTCCACAGAATTAACTGGGGAATTGCACAGGGTGATGTGGGTGAGTGGGGCTGGTTTCTTTCTGAAATCCATTACCATCTACCGCTGTCTTCAGAGCATTAAGCTCCAGGTTGTTCTGGCTGCACCAGCTCACCAGATGGTCAATATCCCACCTGTAGGCAGACTCATCCCCACCAGAGATGAGCCCTATGAGGGTGGTGTCGTCCACAAACTTCAAAAGCTTGACTGACTGGTGACTGGAAGTGCAGCTGTTGGTGTACAGGGAGAAGAGCGGAGGGGAAAGAGGGGAAAGGACATAGCCTTGGGGGGGACCAGTGCTTATGGTGCGGGAGTCTGAGATGTGCTTTCCCAGCCTCACGTGCTGCTTCCTTTCAGACAGGAAGTCTGTGATGCACCTGCAGGTGGAGTCAGGCACGCTCAGCTGGGAGAGCTTGTCCTGCACCCACATAGCAGATGGGTCTGGCCCGGATCCGGTATTAAGGCGGCACTGCTGGGCTACTGCTGGCATGGCAAGTGGTATGTTAACCGGATGTGGGCCAGGTCTGGAATTGATGGCACTGTTTATGTGACGGCATGCCACATGTGGGCCGATTGTGGTTGGGTTTATGTGGCCCAGATCTGTCTTATATTAACTGACGCACATAGGTTCTGTACAAATAAAGAACTGTTAAGTCTTACCTTTCAAATGTTTTTCTACCTTGTCTCACACATCACCACCCCAAAATACATATACACTCCTAAATCAGTTGAGTCTTTCAGAGTTTACAGTAATAAGTGAATTTAAAATGATAAACAAATCCACAACACAATGAGCTTCAAAACTGACAAAAAAAAAAAAAAAAAAAAAAAAAAACTT
Source organism: Myripristis murdjan (assembly GCF_902150065.1). Lineage (NCBI taxonomy): Eukaryota > Metazoa > Chordata > Actinopteri > Holocentriformes > Holocentridae > Myripristis > Myripristis murdjan. The sequence continues at coordinate 2,227,986 of NC_043986.1, forward strand.
TATTTCTCAGAATCGAATGAGTAGCCTAATAATTAAAACTGATGGCCTTAACCTTATTGTTGAGTTATCAAGGACAACTTTGTGTTTTTGTGTTGAGAAATATCATATATTAAATGTATTATTTATATTAAAAGAAAACGTTCACTGCCTGATTCCTGAAAGACTGTCCGCTGATTGGTCGTGATGTTTCCCTGACAGCCAACCAATAAAACCACCGCTCGGTCGCCACTGAACGTGTCAGGCTGTGTCCTTCGCTCTCATTGGCCAACTCTCAACATGTGACTCCGTTTCCTGTGCTCTCATTGGCTGTAGCTACTTCCTGTTGTAAATCCCGCGCACAGAATTGAATGTTTACTTTGGAACGCGCTACTTTGAGCAAAAGAGAGAAAAGAGGAGGTATGTTTACGGTCTTATTATATCCACTTGTACAGTTTCTTAATATTGTTGATTAAGGAATAACTTTGTGACTTAACACACAGTGCACATATGTCCCTGCAAGCTGTTATGTGTTGTAACAGTATTCTGTGGGTTCTGTCACCAGCAACCGACCCGCGGTCGTCCCGATGCTGTAGCTGCTGCTTCAGTTGGCAGGAAGCGGACATGCAGCTTGTAGGAACCTCCGTGAACCACAGAGTTGAGGCAGAACAGTCGCACGACATCGGAGGGAAAACCAAAGGACATTTTCTCTGTAAAATATGACCCGGTTTTACTAAAATTGCTGTTTTATGCAAGTATGAATGTGCATCCTTAAGTCTGGAAGCCAGGGTTAGCGGTCAAAGTTACATAGTGTTGCTACCCTGTATGTTGAAATTCTGTTTACCTTGTACATGGAGTGATGCCATAGGCAGTCAGTGTTCATTCATATGTGGAATGTTGAATGTTGAATGTTGAATGTTCAATTCATACTGAATTCTCATTTAATATGAATTGCTTGTTATTTAGAACATGTTCCATATCAAAATAAATACAAGTCATTTGTATAATTGTACCACCGTTGTTGAGTCATTTTTAATCTGGGCCAAATAGGGCATGTGTGGTTATTACATGGCTTGATTAAGGTATACTTGAGGCTGACATCTGGTGCCAGTGCAGAAACTGTTCGGGGCCAGAACAGGACCAGCAGTGTGTCCGCAGCTGGCTTTGTGCTGGCCCATGTATGGGCCAGCTCTGGCAAATGAGATCTGGGCCACGAAAGGGCCGTCATTCTTTGCGGTATGTCGGCCGAGTGTAAGTGCATTATGTGGGCCAGAATTGGGCCAGACCAATTTTGCTATGTGGGCAGTAGAGATGGGATCACTGTGTTGAACGAAGAACTGAAGTCCACGAACAAAATCCTAGCGTAATTTCCCACAGAATCCAGATGCTGGAGGATGAAGTGGAGGGCTAGCTTAACTGCATCATCTACAGACCTGTTGGCTCTGTAGGCGAACTGCATGAGGTCCAGAAGTGGGTCGGTAATAGATTTAAGGTGTGAAAGCACCAGACGCTCAAATGACTTCATCACCACTGATGTTAGAGCGACGGGTCGGAAGTCTTGAGGTCCGGTGGTCCTTGTTTTTTGGGGATTGGGATAATGGTGGAGGTTTTAAAGCATGCTGGTACATGGCATGTCTCCAGTGAGGTGTTGAATATGTGTGTGGACTGGTGTTGAAAATTAGCACGTGTGCTATAATCACCCAAGCAAAGCATCTGGTCTGTCCACTGCGACAGTGTCAATGTATTTGTGATGTCCATATCAAATAAAAACAACAACAATGTCAGTGAACACTGGAGACAGCTGATCAGCACAGTGCTTCAGGGTGGATGGTGAGACAGAATCCGGTCCGGCAGGTTTACGGGGGTTCTGCCTCTTAAACAGTCTGTTCACATCCTTGTCTAGGAGGTTGAGAGGTGAGGTGGGAGAGGAGGGGGACTCTGGATTGCAGAGCTGTAAAAAATAAGCCTCTTCCCCTGCTGTGAGGGGGGAGGGGAGGTGAGCTGAGGTGGAGGGTTCATTGGACTCCCGGCTGTGGAGGAAGAGGTGTCACGGGGGATGGTAACAGGATTGTCCCATTGTTTTTCAAACCGACAGATAAACTCATTCAGGCAGTTGGCTAGGCGTTGGTCGTTCATGGAGTGGGGGGGCTTGGGCATGTAGTCTGTGATGTTCCTGAAGCCTCTCCAGACAGACCTGGAGTCATTAGCTCTTTAAATCTGTCTCTGTCCCTGTTAGCACCCGATTCTTTTGTTGAAAGCCCAAGAACAAACCGGAGTCAATCTTCAGTTTTCTGATGAAATATTTATGTGGTCACATATAAAGTAAGGCAGCGCTGGGCTCAGGGTGACAGAGCTCCCACAGGATTTCAGTCAGAATGAGCCCTGATATCAGGAAATGATGCACATTTATCTTCTTGGGCTGGGCCTGCCATGTACAGAGGTTGGACTCACGCAACGGAGTATAATTGGCCAGTTACCCGGACATGGACAGGCCAACCACTGTCCATGCCTTGTTTCTAGAATGTGTGATGCTGGTGTGTGTGTGTGTGTGTGTGTGTGTGTGAATGTTGACTGGGCGCGTATCTAATGCAGCAGACCTAACTAAGAGGATAGAGAAAGTACATCTGGCTCCTGCTTTATCTGTCCTCTGCTTAGCGGTCAAGCTGTCCTGAACTATGTAATACTTTGGATAATACAAGAGACATTTAACTATAAGGCCAATTGTGACATCCCCACTCCTAAATGCCTTCTCCTTCTCCAAACTGAGCTGTCTGCGTTTGGCTGTGAACCAGGGTTTGTCATTGTTGTAACTCACCCTGGTGCGTGATTGGATACACCTCTCCCCACAGAAGGAGATGTATGATGTCACAGCCTCTGTGTAGTCATCCAGACTGTTGGTAGCAGCCCTGAAAACATCCCAGTCAGTGGAGTCCAAGCACGCCTGTAACTTCTCCACAGCTTCACTGGTCCACAGCTTGGATGTCCGTACTGTTGGTTTGCAGAGTTTTAATTTCTGCCTGTAGGTAGGAATCAGATGGATCAAAGCATGGTCTGATTCACTCAGTGGGGCACAGGGGACGGCATGAAAGGCGTTGTTTACTGTGGTGTAACAGTGGTCCAAAATATTTCCTTCTCTGGTGGGGCACTTAATAAATTGTTTGTATTTGGGGAGATCGTGAGTGAGGCTGCCTTTGTTAAAGTCGCCCAGGACAATAACTAAGGAATCTGGGTTTGTCATGTTATGGAGCCCCTTAGGGGACATGTGGGAAAAAATTTTGAAGGGTAAAATAAAAAAAGATTAATTTTTGCAAGATCTCGCAAAACTGTTTATATTAAGAGCATGTTATTCCAGGTCATCCAGGGTCAGAGCGGAAACACAACATCGTCCTCCATTGGCGCTTTTCCACTAGTATGTACTCGGCTCAACTCTACTCGCCTCGACACAGTTTCGGTGGTTTTCCATTACAATTGAGTAGCACCTCGCCGTGGGTGAAGTCATCATAGCAAGGCGGCACACCGTCCAGCTCCCTCTGGATTCTTTGGGCCGCCACCAAGCACAGAAAAGTCTCCACCCCTTCATTTGACCACGGCCCCAGTTTGCTTGCCATTTTCCGACTTTGCCAACTTCAGTGACGATCAATGCACATGGTCGCGTTAAATGCCGGGTTTTGTTTTCGTGCAAGAGTCGCTCTCATCACTCCCTGTCCAATCAGTTGCCTGCACGGTGTTTATGTCATATTTTCGGCTCGACTCAGCTCGCTTGGAACCCCGGCTGAGTAGGTCCCAAAATGGGACCTGCTACCAGGTACTACCACCTAATGGAAAAGCTCTCAAACCGAGTAGAGTCGAGCCAAGTCGAGCCGAGTAGGTACTAGTGGAAAAGGGCCCTTTTTGTGAACGTTGAACACAACTAATCAACACTGGTACATACAACTCAATAAACTTCCCTCTCCCACTCCATGACTCCATGCCACGCCACTGTTGTGTCTGTTGTGTTTCCCGAAAGAACATGCTGTTAATGCAAACAGTTTTGCGAGATCTCGCAAAAGTTCGTCTTTTGTTTTGTCTTTTTTTTTTTACCCCACTTTGCGAGATCTTGCAAAAACTTTGCGAGATCTCGTAAACATTTTTTTTTTTTTTTTTTTTTTTACCCTTCAAAATTTTTTCCCACATGTCCCCTAACAGGCTCTGTAGCATGTTAGGTTTTATCTTATTACTATTATTATTATTGTTACTATTGTTGTTATTATTGTTATTATTTTATTGTGGCTTTTAAATTATTTTTATTTCATGTTTATTATTGTTTGTTTGTATTAATACACTTCATGTTATGTCATTCTTATTTTTAATTCCATTTTTAAAAGTATGTATGCAATGTTTATTCCATGTTTTGATTTAATTTGTTAATACACTTTATTTTATGATGGTGATGTGAAATTGAAAAATAATATTTATAACATTCTTTATACATCGTGTTGCCTTGTCTGCATCGGCTGGCAGAGCTCCACCTCCTGCTCCTCGACGGCCACACAGCTGAAGAAAAGAAAAGTAACTAAGTAACTTTTACACAGAGTAAATATTAAAATAAGTTACTTTTTACTTTTACTTGAGTAAAACTTCACCACTGTAAAACTTTCCCTGCAGTAAAATAATCGTGATGAACACAAAGATCTTTCCTCTCTTGTTCCCCTATCAGGATTGATAACTGGCTCCGTGAGCGGCGGCAGGAGAGGTCTGCTCGCGTTCCCGGCACCACAGTTCCGCCTAGACCTGCACCTCAGCCTCCAGCCGGAGATGCTGCCCAGTCAGGCGGCTCAGAACATCCCCCAGCTCGTCTTGCGGAGGAAGAACCGATGCAACTGGGCCGAGCCAACATTCCCCTGTTGTCAGAATCCCGTAAACTCACTCCCCGTTACATTGGTCCCTTTCCTATCAAAGAAATTATCAACCCATCTGCTGTTAAACTAGCTCTCCCTGACAGTTTGAAGATTCACCCCACTTTTCATGTCTCGCACCTTAAGCCTGTCTCTGTCAGTCCCCTTTGCCCGCCTCCGCCCCCCCCCCCCCGTATCGTTGCTGACCATCCTGCCTACGACGTACGCCGCCTGGTGGATGTCTGGCGTTGTGGGCGCGGCCTTCAATACCTGGTGGATTGGGAGGGGTATGGACCTGAGGCGCGCTCCTGGGTGCCCCGCTCCTTCATTCTCAGCCCTGCTCTTATTGAGGACTTCCATCGGGCCAATCCTGACAAGCCTGGTGGGTCGCCAGGAGGCTCCCGTTAAGGAGGGGGTACTGTTAGGAGCTCCCCTGTCCTATCTCTTTCTGTGTGTGTTTTTCCTCTGTTTTCCCCTCCTCCTATGTCTTGTTGTTGTGAGTCTCCCCTTGTATGCTGGGCGTGGCAGGCTCATTGTCCTCATCTCCCTCACCTGCCTCCTCATGCGCACCTGGTTCCGATCCTGCTAATCATCTCCACCACTCTGCAGTGCATTTAACCCCGGTTCAGATCTCCATTCTTCGCCAGTTCGTCCTGTACCATACGTGACCCTGCCTGCCTCCCCTGTGCTCTGCCTGCTGCATCCAGCCTCCCCAGGATTTCTCCGTCACACTTTTGTATTTTGCCTACTAGTGTTCGATTAAAGAACTTTGTTATTGTCACTGATTCCGCATTGTGGATTCAGTTTGTTGGAAGCCAAGGCTTAACATGTTGTTAGAATTCAGTGTTTTGTCTTCATATTAATGCAGTGATTAATACCTTCAGTCACTGAGGAAATGGGATCATTTCAAACATGAAGAGACACCTGGACACAGCAGATCATTTCTTGAAGCTGCTTCTTTGATTTTCATTTTCAGTGTCGGTGATGATTTGAAAACTGGTGTGACTTTCGAACTTCACTGTAAGAGAAACTTTTTTTTATCGGTTCATTTGAATCAGTGACTTTTTTTTAAAGTTAGCTTTAAGAGTTTATTAGAATTTATGAATATTTTTACTCTAATTTCTCACAGAATGAAACCAAAAACTGCAGATGCTTTTATTTTATTTATAAATTGTTTTTATAATGTTGGATTTCACTAAAGAAACATTTTCATGTTGTACCATATAGGACTAAGATGGCGCCAGGCTGTCAGGCGACTCATCTTCCTCAGGTGTTTTGTATGTTTGCAATCGCTATATTTTTATGCTTTTCCCTGGATGTTTCTGCACTACTTTGCTATGATCGTGCAGCCCTGCTAAACATCGGTGACCTTTATCGGATAGCCAGACCTGAATCAGGAAATTCGACCAAATCACCACCACCACCCGTGCTGTCAGATATTCCTGCTTACCTGAGCCGTACACCTTTGACTCCTCCTCGCAAGAAGCGCTCCAAGCGTCGGGGAAAGAGGGGAGGTTTGCTGGTGAACGTCAAGTTCCAGCTGTCATCCACCCGGGCGACTAATCGGCGTCTGGTGCGCTAGCTCCGACCTGTCGTCCCAAACTCGCCTGATACTCCACCCGAGTCCACCCTCGACCTCGGCGCTGCTACATGGCTTCTACCTCCTTTGCTATCAGCTCCTCCAACGGCGTTGATCGGACAGCGACGTACTCAAGTTCCTGATTCCATTCCTGGCTCAGCTCCCTGGCACTGTCGGGCTAACGTTGGACCGGGGATTTTGTCGGGGATTATGGTGAAATATGATCACATCATAATCTGCGGTGATTTCAATGTCCAAGTTTGCTGCAAATCACAGCCTCTGGCCCGGGACTTTCTGAATCTCCTGGTCTCAAGCAGTCAGTCTCCGGTCCGACGCACGAAAAGGGGCACACTTTAGATCTTGTGTTATCATATGGCCTTTCTATCTCCATGAACAAAATCTGTCCTATGTTAATCTCAGACCATTCTCTGATTTTGTTTACTCTGACTGTACTGTGCTCTGGTCGCAAGACCCTACCCTCCAATTGCCTCTCTCGCAGACTTAACCCCTCTACTGCTGGACAGTTCTCAGTTGCCTTCAATGACTCTCCCTTATGTGCGCTGGATGCTTGCTCTAGCCTTAGTGCTGATGAGCTTCTGTCCATGTTCACTTCAACCTGCACCATCATCCTGGACTCTGTTGCCCCCTTCAGGTCAATACGCAACAAAGCACTGTCTACCCCATGGTTAAATGACACCACACGCAACCTCAGGCGTGCCTGTAGGCGGGCTGAGCGCAAGTGGGACAAAGACCGGCTCCATGTCTCCCTTCAAATCCTCAGAGGTTGCTTAACTGAGTACCAACGAGCCATTAAAGCAGCCAAATCAGAGTATATCTCTTTTGTGGTTTCCAACAACAGTCACAAACCCCAGGTTCTCTTTAATATGCTTAACTCTCTCATTAATCCCCATAATGAGTCCCCGGTCACACCTTCCCCTGCCCTCTGTGAAAGTTTTCGCAATTTCTTCATTGAAAAAATTGCAGCACTCAGGCCAACCATCACCACTGCCACTTCACTCCCCTCCCCTCCCCTGTTCCACCAGCCAGCTGTCTTCGAGCAGTTTGAGCCTGTCTCCTTGTCCTCCCTCTCAGATGCAGTTAAACACCTGCGTCCAACAAACTGCCCTTCTGACAGCCTGCCCTCCCGCCTTCTCAAAGAAGTCTTCAACACTGTTGGCCCCTTCATCCTTCAATTGATAAACTCCTGGCTCTCCTCTGGCTGCGTCCCAGCTGCCTTCAAGCATGCTGTGGTACAGCCTTTGATCAAAAAGAAAAACCTTGACCCATCTGTTTTGTCTAACTTCAGGCCCATCTCACAGTTACCTTTCCTGTCTAAAGTCCTTGAGCGTGTAGTGTATGTCCAGCTACAATCTTTCCTAGCCTCCAACAAAATCCACGAGAAGTTCCAGTCTGGCTTTAAAACATCTCATAGCACTGAGACCGCTCTCCTGAGGGTGCAAAACGACCTGCTCATAGCCGCTGACTCAGGTAATCCTGTGATCCTGGTGCTCTATCTCACAGCTGCCTTTGACACAGTGGATCACAGGATCCTGTTGTCTCGGCTGGAGCAGTATGCCGGCATCTCTGGTGTAGCCTTCAGTTGGTTCCAGTCCTACCTGACCGACCGGAGCTTCTCCGTCCAGCTAGGAGAGTTTTTTTTCTACCATAGCCCCACTTACCTGCGGGGTCCCTCAAGGCTCTATCCTCGGTCCACTCCTCTTCCTGCTGTACTTGTTACCCCTCGGGGAAATCCTAGCCAAACACAATATCTCCTTCCATTGCTTTGCGGACAACATCCAGCTATATCTCCCTCTCAGGGCTGAGGGAAGGCTTGCACTTCAGCCACTCTTTGATTGTCTAGCTGATATCAGGTAGTGGATGGGTGCAAGCTTCCTCAACCTTAATGAGAACAAGACCGAGATCATCGTCTTCGGCAAAACCTCTCCAGTCCTCTCCACCGACACCTTCGGCTCCCTTGCCGCCAACATCCGGCCCTCTGTCAGAAATCTTGGTGTGATTTTTGACAGCGGCTTCAAATTTGAGAAGCAGGTCATAGTCTAGCAGGAAGGGCCTTCAGATTTTGAGGTACCCCTACCCAAGTTATAACAAAACACAACCATGTTTTTTCATATCCCATATGTGTCCCATTAATGAAATGGATGGTTGTGGAACTTTATTTTTGTGGGAAATCAGGTTTTTGGGCTATTCTTTAGACATACCCTAATATCTGAAAAAGAGCCAAATTAGGCCACTCCGCATAGGGGTGAGGTGACAAAAAAGCCCATAATTTCATAATGCTCACTCAGATTTTCATCAAATTTGCTGTGGTTTGACCCAAGTAACTGTCCAACAACACCAAAGAGTTAAAATGTAATTTTTCCAAAGAAATAGTAGAATATAATCCTGCAAACATGGCTTTAATGTAGGCGGAAACATGCAATCCATATCACCCTCAGAAGTCAATAGGGTAATGAACAAAATACAGCACCACATTCAGTTCACACAGAATACAGCAACATATTCCATTCCATGATTTTAAATTTTCAACTGCCAACTGCCAAACTGCCACATCCAGATGAGTGACGAAATGCTATGTGGCAGAAATAAAAAAAGAAGAAACCATCACCACCAGTCTAATGACAGATCAGGTAACATAAATGTCTAAATATGTTTTCATATATATTCTTAAATTGAGTATAGCATGTTTTGTGTTGAAAGAATTATTATTATTATTTTAGCTAGTTTAACCAGCTTACCATTTTATGCACAAAGCTAAATCTGCGTGTGTGTCTGTGTGGCAAATATGTTGATTGTGTTTTTAGTATGTGTGTCTGTGTGTGTCTGTGTGGCAAATATGTTGACTGTGTTTTCCGTATGTGTGTCTGTGTGGCAAATATGTTGACTGTGTTTTTAGTATGTGTGTCTGTGTGTGTCTGTGTGGCAAATATGTTGACTGTGTTTTCCGTATGTGTGTCTGTGTGGCAAATATGTTGACTGTGTTTTTAGTATGTGTGTCTGTGTGTGTCTGTGTGGCAAATATGTTGACTGTGTTTTCCATATGTGTGTCTGTGTGTGTCTGTGTGGCAAATATGTTGACTGTGTTTTTAGTATGTGTGTCTGTGTGGCAAATATGTTGACTGTGTTTTCCGTATGTGTGTCTGTGTGTGTCTGTGAGGCAAATATGTTGACTGTGTTTTCCGTATTCACCAGCTGTGTCTGAGTCCGGCTTTGCACTTATGGAACCAAGAGAGGCAGCACAGTCGTCAACAAGCCAGACACTGGCACTAAATGAAAAACTATGCCTGATATGTCGAAAAGCCCTGCGCGATGATAAAAAAAATCCATATATCAAGAACCCCAAACTGGAAGGACTGAAAACAATATTGAAAGTTGCCCAGGAACGAAATGATGAGGTTCACAAGAGACTCTCTCCCCACTCAAATGACCTACTCTCCTTCAAAGTGAAAGTGTCATACCACAAGTCATGCAGAGCAAATTACTCCAGCATAACCAACCTGGCCCATTGCACTTCTTCCACCCTGACTGTGCAAGACGCAGACAAGGATCAGCCCCTAATCAAAAAACCAAGACTGAGCAGAGACACCAAATTTGACATTCGCAATCAGTGTTTCATTTGTGATGAGAAAGCCCACTATAAAAAAGGGCCGTTGACTGCAATAAGTACTGGAACAGGTGAAAGCACAAGTTTAAAGGTCCTTAGTGCTGCCTCAGAGAGGCTTGATGAAAAAATACATCTTCGCATGCTGACACATCAAGATCTATTTGCTTATGATGCTAAGTATCACAGAAGCTGCCTCGCACAGTATCTTTCAGCAAATAATATTTCAGCAGCCAAAAACAAGCATCTGTCAGAAAAGAAATTCACCAAACATCAAAGAGCTTTCATTGAGCTAACTGAAGAGTTAAATGAGACAGTCTTTTCAGATAACATGACTGTCACAACACTGAGTGCTGTAACTGAGAGCTATGGCAGAAAACTAAGTCAAGAACCAGTGGAAGAACCAGAATCGGAGGAACCAGTTGCAGTATACAAGTCATGGAAACTCAAAGAAAGGTTGGTCCAAAATTATGGAGACAGGCTCACTTTCATTGAACGTCCTGGAAAGTCAGATCTAATTTGTTCCAGCGGCATTACTGTTGGCCAGGCAATGAAAGAAGCATCACTCATGAGAGAAAAAGTAGCAGAGGTCAGGGAAACAATGCCTCCTCAGAGAACAGAGGCACTAACGGATACTCAAATCCTACACCAAGCTGCAGGTATACTAAGGAAAACCATGGAAGAAGTTGAGCATGAGCCTCAATTTTACATAAGCAGTGATCAGCTTTCCCTTCCCCAGTGCAGTGAATATGTTCCAAACATTCTATATGATTTTGTGAATTGGTGTGCTAACTCTAGTGCATTTAGAAAAGTGCAGACCTGTAATGAGGACCCATCTCTAAAAAATAATCTAAGTGTCCTAACCTTTTGCCATGACCTGATCGCACAGTGCTGCAGCAGCCGTACACCTATCACACTGGGACTTGGCATAATGATCCATCATGAGTTTGGCAGCAAGGCCCTTATTGACAAGCTTCACGCAATGGGTCACTGTGTATCTTATGATGAAGTGCGTCAGTTCCTCACATCTGTAGCAGCAGATCAGTTACAACGAAGCAAAGGTATTTACATACCTAATGGACTGACAAGGGTATCGGAACATGGAATAATTGATGCAGCCATTGACAACTTCGACCAGAATGAAGAGACGCTGGATGGCAAGAATACAACACATGCTATGGCAATTGTTGTATACAGGAGAGGCAATGTTACTGCAGTACATAACCCCATCCAGAGAGTTCCCAAAAGATCTCTCACTGCTCTGACCAGCTTTGATTTGGATGATGAAGTTCAGAGGTAAATATTGTAATCATGATTACTGTTATGATTAAATATATTCATATAAAATACATTTTCTGTTTACTGAGACATGATTTAATATGACTTAATATGCTTATGTCTTGCTTCCCCTCTAATTTCAGGTATGTCAAGCCACCTAGGCGACCTGAACCACCAGCAGTTTTACCACAAGTCCTCAAACCAGACAAGACAAAAGCTGAAGCAGCAGAGAACAAAGACTTTCTGTGGAAGGTGAGCCGTATCATGAAAGAAAAAGAACAGAGAATCCCAGGATGGTCTGCATTCAATGCATACGTATCCACGTCAGACATCCCAGTAGCCACAGTGCAATATATGCCCTTCATAAGAGCTTCACCATCTGACCTGTCCACCATCTACACATCCCTTTTGCAGCTCACACAGCTTGCTGAGGCACTAGGACAGAAGCATATTCTCATAACTGCTGATCTTGCAATCTATAGCAAAGCACAACAGATTCTATGGAGTAGACCTGAGGCATTGCATGGGAAGGTTACAATGAGAATGGGAGGCATGCACATCACCATGGCCTTTGTGGCAAGCATAGGAAAGCTGTACGCTGATGGGGGCCTCTTCGACACTGTAACTGAGTCTGGTCTCTATGCTGAGGCAACAGCTCGACAGATGCTTCAGGGAAAACAACTTGCAAGAGGTATCAGGAGCATTAAACTTGTATCTGAGGCCCTCTTTAGGCTCCTCTGGATAGCAATGGTATCCTGGTTTGAAAAACAAGATGAAGCTCCACTGGCTGGTGCACAGGAGGTCCTCTTGCGAAATGTACAGCATGCCTTTCATAGCAATGACCAGGGTTCTGCCAGACAGTCCTTAAAGGAAATGGAAACAGACCTTCCCGAGCTTAGGAGAAAAATACAGCAGTTTTCTGAGAGTGGCATTCAACAGTCAGCAACCTTTAAGTACTGGCTACATTTTATCGAAGGGGCTGATCTCTTACTTAGACTGCTGCGTTCAGAGCGTGAGGCTAACTTTGAACTTCATCTCAACTGCTTGTCTGAAACAATACCATGGTTTCGGGCTGCTGGCAGGCTGAACTATGCAAAGTACATGCCAGTGTATATAGCTGAGATGAAAGCTCTTGAAAAAAGCCAACCAGAATCCTACAGATTCCTTAGAGAGGGAGGGTTTGTTGTGCGGCGCTCAGACAACAGAAACTTTAACTGTGTAGCCACTGATCAAGCACTTGAACAAACTATAAACAGAGAAGGAAAGAGTCAAGGAGGTGTTGTCGGCTTCACCCTACGAAAAGGAGCTCTGAAAAGATGGCTCATCACAAGACATGTGACCAGTGAGTACCGCAATGCAATGAATGAGCTTTGCGATGGAGACACCCATACGGGTACACCAAAATCCCACAAAGAGCATGGAGCAGCCCGCATGGACAGGGATGAGAGGGAAATAGCACAGATAATGGAGTTTTTACAAGACAGGCAGAACCCATTCGATTTGGAGAAAATTCCTGATGAGCTAATTAACATTGCAAGTGGACGAGTGGCATCACAAAAAGTGACAAAAGATCTCTCAAACTTTCTGAAATATGGAGAAAAGGAAAATACAGCTTTCATAGAGGAACGACTAAAGAGGGAAAAACAAATAAGTTTCTGGAACCCAGAGAAAAGACACAAATTGGCAACATTCACTGATATGAAAACATGCATTTCAACCAGTAAATCTACAAAGCTTCAAATGGATTCAGATGTGCTCTTCAGGAGACTCTTGGCTGTTTCAAAACAAAGAGATGTGTCACTGGAGAATATAATGTCTCATGAGTTGGCTGCTGTCCCACCCTCTCTCTTCTATGATGATGGAGAGATGAGGAAAACCACAAAAGCTGACCTAGCAAAGACACTGGAGTCTGTAGTGGAGGTGATGCAAGAGCTGCCTGAGATCACAGAAAAATCGGCCTATATCATTGATGGCATGGCTCTGCTCCAAAGTCTTCCTGATTCAGCCTTCCTGACTTTTAGTGACCTTGCTGAATGCGTCCTCAAGAGGATCTTGTCTCTTGTACAGAAACAAGAGATAAAATGTGTTGTCATAGTCTTTGACAGGTATGACAACCCACAGTCAATAAAGATCCCGGAGAGGCAAAGGAGAGGAGCGACTGATGGGCCCACACATGTGATCACGGGTAACGCAAATGTTCCAAACTACAGGAGGTACCTGAAGAGCAGTGGAAACAAGACAGCACTGTGTATCTTTGTGAGCAGTTACATCATCTCTGCAGGCCCACAGATGATCCAATCAGATGGCTCCATCATCCTGGCAGGTGGATTTGAGAAAGGAGAGGAGGTGAGGAGCATAAGCAGAGCAGGAGTCAGCACTCTCACATCACTTTACAGTGATCAGGAGGAGGCTGATACAAGAATGGTCTTACATGCCATACATCTTGCCGATTCATATTCTTCCATCATTGTGAGGTGTGATGACACAGATGTAGAAGTGCTGCTGGTGTATTATGCAAGCAAAGGCGTGTTTGGATCATCTCAAGTCTACATGCATGCAGGGCATGGAACGAGAGAGAGGTATGTCCCCATCAACACCATAGCGGACAAACTCGGAAAAGACATGTCCAGCTGTCTTCCAGCATGTCATGCACTCACTGGCTGTGACACAACAAGCAGTTTGTACCGAATAGGCAAGACAACAGCATTCAACAAACTCAAGACACATCTCAGTGAGCAGAGGTTAGAGACATTACACACTTATATTGCACTGATGCAAATTGTGGACAGACTGGAAAGTGCCAGTGCCTCTCTGTTGGCCTTCCCTGTACAGAGTTCTGTACTTGCTGTGCAGAATGTCAAAATGTATCCCCAGATGCGTCGGAAGAACCTGATATTTATACTGTTCTAAATACTGGAGAAAGCTAGGGATCACAAAATGCATGGAGCAAAAAAAGGACCGAGCAAAGAAACAGGGAAACATGCAAGCTCAAAAGGAGAACAATCAAGGAGTGAGGGGGAGAAGGCCACCTGGGCATGAGGTCAGTGGACGTCAGCCTAGGACACGGAGAGTATCAGTTAGGGGCCGCGGGACTGAGGCACTGGGGAGATACTTCAGGGGCCGCATCAAGCTGGAGTACTAGCATTTGCTCCTCTCTCTCTCCCTCTCTCTCACACACACACACACATACACACGCACACACACACGCGCACACACACACACACACACACACACACACACACACACACACACATTTTATTTTATGCATTTGTTCTATTTATGAATGGTATGTTCTTGGTTCTGATTTAAATGGGTTATTCAATAAAAGTTACTCTACCTACACCATGGATCTTTATGTTTGTAATTTTAGTCAAGCTTTTTTTTTTTTTTTTGGTTACTCACACACTCTATAGGTGTAGCCTATAGCACCTGGCCTTTCCCTCTCCAAATATGAGCATTTCGTAATCATCCAATTTGTTTGGTACCAGAGAAGTAGTAGGTGATACCTTGTCACCTTGTTTGCAATAAAACCAAAATATATATGCACCCAACCATTTGATTTTAGTTCAATAGCACCCTGGGCCAACCAGTAACAGTAAATCACATGGGAATCTATGTTTTCCCAATGAATAAGAGAAAAGTTAAGGAGTGCTCTTGTCCTGTCCACAAAAATACAATTTCCGCCTAACTTAAGGCTATGTTTACATGATCTTATATCAGTATTTATTTATATAAAAATAAAAATTTGACTCTTTGGTTATGTTGGGCAGGTACCTACTTCATACCACAGCAAATTTGATGAAAATCTGAGTGAGCATTATGAAATTATGGGCTTTTTTGTCACCTCACCCCTATGCGGAGTGGCCTAATTTGGCTCTTTTTCAGATATTAGGGTATGTCTAAAGAATAGCCCAAAAACCTGATTTCCCACAAAAATAAAGTTCCACAACCATCCATTTCATTAATGGGACACATATGGGATATGAAAAAACATGGTTGTGTTTTGTTATAAGTCGGGTAGGGGTATCTCGAAAACTAAAGCCTTTTTTGAGGACTTGCTGCTAGCCTATCAGTGCAGTGGTAAAAAACAGCTTCTTCCAGCTCCGTACCCTCGCAAAGACCAAGGCCTACCTGTCCCAGAGTGACTTGGAGAGGGTAATCCATGCCTTCATCACAACACGTCTGGATTACTGCAATGCCCTATATACTGGTGTCGATCTATCACAGCTCCGCCACCTACAGCTAGTTCAAAACTCAGCTGCCCGGCTTCTCACCTGCACGAAGAAACATGATCACATCACCCCGGTTTTATCCTCACTTCATTGGCTCCCGATCTATTACCGTATTGACTTCAAGGTACTGCTCACGGTCTACAAATGCATTCATGGACTGGTACCATCTTATCTGTCCGAGCCCCCCCCCCCCCCCCCCACCCCAGCGTCTGGAAATGTTTAAATCCCTGCTCAAAACCCACCTCTTCTCACTTGCATTTCCTTGCGCTTAGATCTTCCCCAAGGTTATTCCCTTGACTTTCTCTTGCATTTTATTCTAGTTCTCTCAATGCACTTTTTGGAAATTGCACTTTTGCTAGAGTAATTGTCTTTGTTTGTTTTTTTGCTGCTACACCTGTTTTTTAATGTGCACTTATTTTTTTTACTGTGAAGCACTTTGGTTCAGCTAAGCTGTTGTAAATGTGCTATAGAAATAAACATGACTTGACTTGACTATTCACTTTCCCCAGTGATAATTCACAAAGCCATGATCCTCTCAACTCATTTTGAGCTTAAAGTGTAATACCACTTGACATATTCAACTTTTTCTATTTATTAAGTCTCAGAGTTATGATTACAGTTTGAGGCAGGAAGGAAAGTTTCTGTTGTTTGGTTTTGTTCGATGACAGTGATCACTTGGCAGTGTGATGTTTGTTATGTTGGCCCTGGTTCACCCTGAAGATACATCAGACTAGATCTTTATTATTTTTACATTGTAAATAAATTCCCTTTCTTTACACTGAGTTTGTTTGTATTTGTGGCTGGTGTGCTATTTCATGGTTTGGTCTGACAAGGGAAAAGCAAAACAGCTGGTGATAAAAAGACTGGACAAACAGATTCAAAGGGCCAGCCTGACGACTGGTTTTACCCCAGAACCCTCAGAAATCATCCTGGAACAGAGAAGCTGTTGAAGTTGCAGACTGTTCTGCAGCACAGTGACCCACCCTGTGGTTTCTTTAATGGCCTCAGAGGCTGTTGGTGAGCGATGAGCCCAGATGATCCACAGGATGTTTTCCCTTTGGTGTGCAAAGGGAAAAAGCATAGGGCAGGAAAAGGGGGAAAATACAAAATAAATGCAAAATAATGCCAACAGCTGATACTAATCCTGTCTTTGTTGCCACCACTGCTACTACTGCTACTAACAGTAATAAGAAGAGCTGAGAGGGGTGTTATATTTAGGTTATATTTATATGTTATATTTGCTGTTTGTTTCTCCTGCCTTTTTCTCTCTTTCAGTGTCTTTCTCTTTTAGTGTCCTTCTGTTTTGCAGAACATTGCATGTTTTCCTGTTTTCCCTTTCTCTTGGTTTTACCCTCCTTCCTGTGGTCATTTTTCTTTCTGGTTATTCTGCTTTTGCTCTGTCTGTCAAAGCACTCTGTGAGCTGTTTTTAAAGGTGCCATAAACATAAAGATTATACCGTATTGATCTGAATATAAGACGATATTTTTTCCATTGAAAATGCCCTAAAAAAACGTCCTCGTCTTATATTGGGGGTCTAAGCAAATACACATGTATTGTACTTGCATATGTTCCGTGCTTGAATACAGCATCAAAAACATAATTAATGTGCGCAAATAAGTAATAACTGTATTAACCATAAGTGTATGAGGAGTTTTATGGGGCCCTAGGCAACCGCCTAGTTTTGCCTAATGGTAAGTCCGTTCCTGGCAGAATGTCCATATAAAAAGTATTTTTCCAAAAAAGGGTCTTGAAAAAGAGGGGTCGTCTTAAAATCAGGGTCGTCTTTTATTCGGGTCAATACGGTAATTATTACTATTATATGTTGTGTTTATTTGACCAGACGTCCCTTTCCCCTCCTTTGTTTACACTCTCCTTTAGTTTCACTCTCAGTGTCTCAGTCATTTCATTCTGCAGTGAAACTGAAAGTGAGTCGGGCTGTGACTCGACAGGAAACTGGAGGATTTCTTGTAAATCACAAGGCTTTTCACCGCAGTGTGAGAAGGCAGAGCTACATCAACACCCTGCACTCTCTCCCGGCTCGACAGCAGCACAGGTTGGTTTTTTCTCAGTTTGTTCTCCTCAGGTTTTGTAGTAAAACACAGACAGACGTACTGTTGAGTCATTTTCAGTGTCGGTGGTGATTTGAAAACTGGTGTGACTTTCCAACTTCACTGTAAGAGAAACTTTTTTGTCAGACTTGAATCAGTGACTTATTAACTTGGCTTTTAAGACTTTATTTGAATTTCTGAATATTTTTGCTCCAATTTCTCATAGAATGAAACCAAAACTGCAGATGCTTTTATAATGTTGGATTTAACTAAAGAAACATTTTCATGTTATACCATATATATTCACTTTCTCCAGTGATAATGCACGAAGCCATTCTCAGCTCATTTTGAGCTTAAAGTGTAATACAACTTGAAATATTCAACTTTTTCATTCAAGTTATTAAGTCTCAGAGTTATGATTACAGTTTGATTTTAGGCAATGAATACATTGCTCATTCAACTATAATATCTAAGTTGATCTCGTGTTATTTTCTAGCAATGGGAGGTTTATTATCCAAACCTGGTAAGACACAACATTTTAAAACTCAATGTTGATGAACTGATCACTCACAGAGAATAACAAGTGGCTGCATAATGTCTCTGTGAAACACTGCTGACGTCTTAACCAACATGTGCAATTTTCTTTTCAGAGCCATGGAGGCAAATACCATGGAGGTAAGTCCCAAACTAACGTCTGTGTGGTGCCATGGGTGCTCTTGATGTTGTTTTCTCTTCAAAAACACAGAAATTGCGCAACATGATTTTTATGTCTGTGCACCGGCGATCATGGCCTAAAATGTCATGTTTTCAGGTTTCAGGTTCATGAACACGATATCTCAGGAATGCCTTGTGGGAATATCTACAAAATTTGGCACAAATGTCCATGTGGACTGAAAGATGAACTGTTTAAGATTCACGCAAATATCAAATACACTACTCACAAAAAGTTAGGGATATTTGGCTTTTGGGTGAAATTTATGGAAAATATAAAAAGTTCACACTATAGTGATATTATATCATGAAAGTAGGGCATTTAAGTAGAAGCATGCACTGGTGATTTCCTCATCTCAAACAATTTCTTGAAACAAAAGCCAACAACAGTGGTGGATATACCACAACAAAAAATGTCAGTGTCAATAACTTGTCATGTGCCCTTGAGCATCAATTACAGCTTGACAAAGACGTCTCATGCTGTTCACAAGTCGATGTATTGTCTGCTGAGGCATGGCATGCCACTCTTCTTGAAGGGCGGCCCTCAGGACATTGAGGTTCTGGGGTACAGAGCTCCGAGCCTCTACACGGCGACTCAGCTGATCCCATAGGTTTTCTATGGGATTCAGGTCTGGAGAAAGTGCAGGCCACTCCATCTGAGGTACCCCAGTCTCCAGCAGCCATTCCCTAATGATACGACCTCGATGAGCTGGAACATCAAACACCTGATGTGAATTTTGCTGTTAAACTCCTTGTTAGAGAACAGGAACTTGTGCAAAAAGTACTGAAACACTGAACAGTTGGACATGTGCATTCAAAAGTTTACAGAAGGTCACATTAAGTTCACCTGTAAAGGTTACAATGCATTTTAGGTTCATCCTGAAATTTCACCCGAAAGCCGAATATCCCTAACTTTTTGTGAGTAGTGTAGGATAAAATGATGAAGTCATGACATTTTATATCCAAAAGGGTGAATGTCACCTTCACTGACATCAAAAACACTATTCAACACAATGGGCTCTAGTTTCGCAGACCAGGCGAGGCGGGGGCGTAGCGCAGATGCGCTTCGCCAACTGGGTGTGGCCAGGCGGATTTTCCAAGTTTGGCACGCCATGCTCGGTGGCGCAAGTACTCCACCGTCCCTCCTACCGGCGCAAGGGAGGAGAGAAGGCGTGGAGTGGGTTTGACACAGCCGATTCACATTTAACCAATCAAATGAGCCCCTGTCCTCGCCTTTAAAATGCGCTGCGCGAAGGCGTAATGAAAGTTTACACAACAGACAAGGAGGTCTACTGCCGCAGGCGGAGCGGAGCTCAGGAGACAGGCGCGGAGCGGAGACCGGCGATCAGTGCGGACACGTCACCAAAACCTCACAGGCAGGCTTCCGGGATGTCAGGCACATGAACGATGCAATAAATACCGACAAAAACACTATTCAATGCTACGATCACAATCAGCACATACATATATCTCCATATCAACTGTCCCGTCACAACTGATGTCAGATCAAAGGAGATTGGCACCGTTTGTGCTGATTGTGAGGTTTTGGTGATGTGCGCCAGGCAGCCAAACTTCCACTGCGCCGGCTCCGCTCCGCCTTGCGCGGAAAGTAGACGTGGTTTCAGATGGCGAGCTTTTGGCGCACCTCGGCGAAGCCTTTTGGCACGAAACTGTCACTGCGCTAAGCCGAATCTGTCGGCACCTCCCCCCGCTGCGCCACCACTCCCATCTCCGCGCAAGTCCGTCTGCGAAACTTGGACACTGTCCGCCTCTCCCGCTTCGCCGGTCAAAACTAGCTCTGCGCGGGGTTCGCCTCACTGCGCCACCCCGCGCTGCGCCGGGAAACTAGAGCCCTATGACTCAGCATTTTGACTTGACTTCCTCTCCCTGATGGCAGCAGGACAGGAAGTCTCCTGCTCCTCTCTGGTTTTTCTGATATTGAACTTCAGGTGTTTATCATTGTACCATGTAACCAAACTTAAGGTTATAATCCATAACCCAGTTCTTTGAATAATATTCGTTTCGATGTCTCACTATGGGAAGCAAGCCTCGCTGTGACCCTCAGAAGCACTTATCTCATTCCGCCAATTCTGATTGGCTGATGAAAGGTGTCCATCAGGTGGACTAGTGCCATCTACTATAAATGATGCCTACTATAAATGACAACATTACGCCATTCAAGATAAGAAACCTCTTCTCACCTGCCCAAGCAAGACGGGTGTGTGTCTGGTGTGTGTCTGGTGAGACATTGAAACAAATATTATTCAAAGAACCAGGTTATGGATCATAACCTTCAGCTCTTTTTCATAATATTCCACTGATTCTTGAGAATTTGGATAAATCATGTCCCACTAAGAAAAATGCTATTTCTGCTGGAAATTTACAACATTTTAATGAATAAAAAGAATCAAGGGCATAATCGGGGGGGTCCTTTGCACATTCGTAAGGTTCTTTTATAGGTTTATTTTTAATTTGTATTAATTTAATGATTAAACCAGTTGTCCTCGGATAGGAGACAATTATTTCAACTTGATTAAAACAACAAAAAGTAATAATTTCATTGAATAATATCTTTACCACATGAAAGAGTACATCATAATATGTATTAAAAACTACAAACGATGAGTTTTGAACAATATTTACTATTATTTTGTGGTTGCTCAAAATGTGTCCCAGATATTCGTCACCACCGTCAGATATTTATTTAAAAAATAATAATAAAAAAATGACAAGGTCAGTTAAATTCCTGAGGAGCCCTTTTCAAACCGTCAGCTCTACTGCATGCTTCAAGACCGCTCAGGCTCCTGGAAGTTTGCTGTTTTCTCTTAAATCTCTTCATATTATTGGACACTGCTACTGTCACAACCATAACATGTCAACACCGTCACTTCTGTATAAAAAATATTAAATTAGATTATGGAATAAATGTATACTTTTTAAGAAGAGGTCTGATGCAGGTAGCAACAGGGCGAAAACAAGCTGGCTAATGTGAACAACTCATGCTGATCATGTGAAAGAGCAGGTTTTTGTCTCCACCGTCAGACGTCACCACCGTCAGGTTTTCTGTGTGACGGTGATGACTGAAGTCTGAAAAATGCTTATAACAGAGCTCAGGATTGTTATTTTTTGTACCAAATAGTTAAATAAAGTTGTTAAGCAAGAAGCCATTGACTTGAGTGGTATAAATTTTGGAAATGTATGTTTTAATGAGGCCACTGTCACCACCGTCAGATTAGTGTCACCACTGTCAGAGGCAGTTATATTGGTTTTAAATGAATATGTTTACAATATGTCTCTTTGGTGCTGTTGAGTTATTAAAGTAATAGTCTCTTTAATACAAAAATATGTTTTTCAAAAAAAAAAAAAAAAAAAAAAAACATTACGGTGATGGTGTTGACAAAAACAAAGTAGCCTAATAACTGGAAAAACCTATTTTATGAAAAAAAATGCAAAATGAGGAGGTTGCACCGGTACATTGCTGAACAGCCAAGACCTTGACCTATAATGATATACCTTCAGATTTTGTAATTTAATGCACTTTTTTTTTTTTTTTTTTTCAAAATTAAAACCTGTTTTATCCAAATTCCCAAGAATCAGTGATTCGTTTTAATGTCTCACTATGGGATGTGGCAGCCCCGTATTGCCAGACAAGCTTATCCAGCGTCCACCAACCTACAGGGGAGAGACTTCCTGTTCCAGTTAGGACTCCAAGACCGCGTGTGCCATGCATGGGGCTGAGACGTCCACCATGTAAAAGCGGACAAAAGTGAGAGGCGAGGACCAGCTCGCTGCAGCACAAATGTCCTGAACAGACACTCCCCTGAATAAGGCCCAGGATGAGGCTTTGTGATAGGTTTCCCTTTATGTGGATTAGCCCAGGAAACAAACAACTGTTCACTCAGCCTGAAGCTCCCAGTCTTATCCATTTACATGCGCAGAGCACAAACTGGACAAGTGTGCGTGACCGCTGCTCTCCAGGGGAGGCTGCGAAGGCCACAAGATCAATAAGAACATGAACCAGCCACTTTAGGCACAAAGGCCGGGTTAGGCTTCAGTGTCATCCGTACATCACCCGGGGCAAACTGAGCGCACAAAGGGTGTGTCGAGAGCACATGGATATCACTATCTCGTTTTGCCAAGGCCAGAGCAAGTAACAAAGACAGACAGATGTTTCAAGCCTGCCTCCTCCAGTGGTTCAAAAGGAGGGCCCTCCAGCCCCTCCAGAACGACAGCCAAATCCCACGGAGGCACCAGTGGTCTAGATACCGGCAGAAGCCTGCACGCTCCTTTCATAAAACGGCACACCATCAGGTGCTGGCTTGCCGTTTTCTTACCGAATCCCACATGGCAGGCAGCGATAGCTGCCAAATACACCTTGTCTGTGGAAAAGGCTTTCCATTTGTTGATCAGGTCCTGCAAGAATGACAGTATCACTCCCACCGAACACTGATAAGGAATGTGTCCCTCCTTGTGACACCATTCCTCAAACACTCTCCACATACAGTCATATAGAGACCTAGTGGAAGAGGCCCTCACATTCTGAATAGTGGAAATAACCCCCAGCAGGAGTCCCACAGTAGTCAGATCTAGCCACTCATGGGCCAAGCCCACAGTGCCAGGCACTCTGGGTGTGGGTGGAACAGCATCCCTCCCCCCCTGCGCAGCGGGAGTTGCCAAGGCTGAGTGCATAGCATCTGATAAATCTCCGCTAACCAGTGCATGGCAGGCCAGTGAGGAGCTATCAGAATCGTCTCTGTTACAACAGCAGGCCAGGGGATTTCCAGCTTTTCCGCTGTGCATTTGCACCCGTCGAGCACATTGGTGGGGAGAGGGGAAACTGGTGTGCTTCTCCCATCTCCGTCCTCAGGAGTGGTGAGGGATCCGGGCTTTGCAGCTCCAAGAGTGATGAAGATTTTGGACTCATCTTCATCCTCTGAAATGAGGATGTTGGATGAGTCGTCTTCATCGTCTTCCTCATGTGAGGAAACTGCGGCTAGGTCAGCCTGGGAACCCCAGCTGGTGCTACCTCACAGTAATTCCTCCATCAGACCGCTTCACTCCTCCACGGGCTCGACAGCGTGGTCGCCAGTGGGGAGAAAAGGGTCAAGTCCATTCAGGCTAGCTTGGCGAGCAAAGCGTCTGTGGAGACTCTTCACGGTGAAGGCTGCGCGTGTGGACATGAGCCGGGAACATCGATAGCCTGCCCGGGCATGTTCCAGCCCCAAGCAGCTCGAACAGACTTGGTGAATGTCTTTGCTCGAGATCTTGTTTCCACAGCAGCAGAGATGGGGTTCGTCTCCGGTACCCCTGGTGTGGGGATTTTTCTTTGTTTCCATTCCTGCGAGCTGGTGTGCAGACAGGAGCGGAGACGGCTAGCTGGTATGCTATCCAAAGTCCAGAGATTAGCTGGAGTGCTAACAATCGACGAGACTCGAGCAGCCGTGGTGGGGATTCGAGAATCGTATCCAAGCTGTGGAGGGCGAGGTAATACAAAGTCCGATCTGGTGTGACCGGAGAGGCAGAGTCTAAAGTTAGCAAGCGCCCGGCAACAGAAGCTAGAAAAGATCTGTCTGTGGACAGTGAAGCTAGCTAACCACAGACGTGAGATAGCTTCGGGTGAGAAGAGGTTTTTGAATGGTGTAATGTTGTCCACACGCATCATTTATAGTAGGTGGCACTAGTCCACCTGATGCGGATGGACACCTTTCACCAGCCAATCAGGATTGGCGGAATGAGATAAGTGCTTCTGAGGGTCGCAGCGAGGCTTGCTTCCCATAGTGAGACATCGAAACGATTATTATGAAAAAGAACTATCAGTCCTTTGGGGCTGTAGCCAACCACAGACAATCTCGGTCGACTGTAATTTGACCTACTCCAACTAACAGATTGGTCAAGAGAAAAAAAAAAAAAAAACATTGGGGAGAGTGGGGTAAGTAGTGACAATTTTTACTTAAAGTGCCTTTAGAGCAGGGGTGTCAAACTCGTGCCATGGAGGGCCGAGAGGCTGCAGGTTTTCATTCCAACCGAAAACTCCACCAGGTGATTTCACTGATTAGTTCATTCTCTCTGCTTGGAGGTGGGGTGATCAGTGAAATCACCTGGTGGAGTTTTGGGTGGAGTTTATAAAATTATTTATTTAACATTTATTTATTATTTTAACAAGGTCACTGGCTACTTTAACAAGGCCTAGCGCCACATGAACACATACCCAGAACAAAATAAAAATTCCACAATGAACACCTGCAAATCATCTTCATCTGAATCTGAATACTTTCAATGATCAAAGGTAAGAAGACAATGTACAATAACAATAAAATACAATTAAGTAATATATAGTATATAATCACAAGTTGCGCCACTGCACAACTTACCCCAGGCCCTTTGGCACAAATTACCCCAAGCCCACCATTTTGAAAAAAATGCATCCCCCAGCTGTTTTGAGCTAACATCATGCTAACTGTATA
The DNA here is from genome assembly GCF_902150065.1 of Myripristis murdjan. NCBI lineage: Eukaryota > Metazoa > Chordata > Actinopteri > Holocentriformes > Holocentridae > Myripristis > Myripristis murdjan. The sequence continues at coordinate 2,252,768 of NC_043986.1, forward strand.
GACTCATGGTGTAGCTTACTAAAGTACTAAAACCTGTGTGAACTGTTTTCAAAGTTTTCTATATTTGTTCAAACACAGCAATCAAAAAACCTTGATCACAGAAATTTTACTTTGGAGGGCAAAAAAATGTTTTTTGAACTGAAATGTGCTTACCTCTCAAGCCATGTGTCTCCCTTCTTTGTAGGATGAGTGAAATGGATGCCTCTTCAAAAATATGTGGTCACATGACCAACTTCTTCTATGGTTTTCTAGATAACAGGGGTGGCACTACTTGCCCCTTGGCACAAATTACCCCACTCTCCCTTAATGGGTAACACTTTAAATTAACAGTACAACAATTAACGTTAGTTAATGTTAGTTAATGTTTGCAGCGATACTCGCTCTTACTCCATCAGGTCCCTTCCGGCCCCTGAAAATGACCCTTCTGCTTATTAAAGTAAGAAGACAAGTATCAGACAAGAGTATATCAAGCAACCGAGCAGAAGACTACAGTCCTCTGTCCTCCTCTGTAAAAATAGCTTCTAAGTGAAGACAGCATGTTTAACACTGGAAATCATTCACTGGAATCATACATGTCAATATAATGATAACTTCCATCTTGGCAAAAAAATGTTCTTCAAAGTCTAATTCCTTCAAAGTCTAATCTAATCTAAGCTGATATGATCTGAAGTCTTTTCTTTAACAGACACAAAGACAGAGAGCTGCAGTACGTGAGGAATTACAAACCCAACAGAGACGACGTCCAGCATCTGAGAATCCTGCTTCATGGTCCAGTTGGAGCTGGAAAATCCAGTTTCATCAACTCTGTCAACAACGCCGTACGAGGCAGAATCACAGGCAAACCTTTGGCTGGGGCAAATTCCAGTGAAAGTTTCACCAAGAAGGTATGAATACCTTTTATTGTTCAAATAAACTAAGCAACAGCCACATCTCTAAAGTGGGAACCAAGTATAGCTACAGTGCATCACCGCAACTACAGCAGAACCTTGATTATCTGAAACCCTCAGGACTTAAAGTGTTTTCAATAGCTGAAACTTCAGATAATTGAAATATGCACAAAAATGCACCAGACCATTTGGAGGAAAAAAATGTATTTCATGAAATAGATTATCAATGTGTTTGCAAAAACTTTTGTGCTACAAATTAATCTTAAAACACAGGAGAAACATTTAGGCCTAATAGCTTATGAGCTCTTTTTGACGATAAGACGTCAGCCGCGACGCCGCACACACACACACACACACACACACACACACACACATACACACAACAAAATAACCAATGAATACCTGAATGATTTGCTGGCGGACAAAACTAACAATCAGATCAGCAGGATACTGTGCTGAAGGCTACAGCAGAGTAGGGCACAGCTTGGAGTGGGAAGGAGAAAAAAACAAAAATGGAAATGGTCATCGCTGTTGACCAGTCATTCTGTTACACTGAGGGTTAGATAATCAAAGAGCTACTGTAGTCGCAGTATTACAGCAGGGGACATTTTGAAAATTAAAAAAAATATATCCAAGCTCACCAGATGATAGCATTATCATAACAGCAGCACTGTCATCCCTGTGTTTTATAGTATAAAACCTACAAAATCCAAAAAGGACAGCCCGGAAATGCCAGAGACTTTTACCCTTTTGTCTTCAGTGACACTATGGGTCTTGAGATGGAGAAGCAAGGAGGAGTCAATCCAGAAGACATCAAACTGGCCTTGAAGGGACATATGAAAGACGGTTACACTGTAAAGTTAACACATTGCAGCTTTGGGATGAAAGCCTCTTTGCTGACAGAAATATTTAATGAAAAGTCTGTTTACATCATTACTTAAATGGATTTTTCATTGTTTTCTAGTTCAACCCTGCATCTAAACTGTCATCTGACAGTCAGTATTACAACGCAGAACCAACTCAGAACGACAAAGTTCATGTTCTGGTGTGTGTTGTACCTGCTGACAAAGTGGCTCTACTGACTGAAGACTATGTGAAGAAGATGAAGGACATCAGAGCATTGGCCAGTGAGCTGGGTAAGAGCAAACATCAGGATGTTCATTAGTTTGTGTGTAAAGCTGTGGTGCCACACTGAGATTAGTCAGTGTTACCTTGAAAACTGTATTCTTAAAGGACTGAACAGTTTTCTGTTGTGTATCTGCAGAAATTCCCCAGGTGGCCATCATCACCAAAATTGATTTAGCCTGCGAAGAGATCCAGAAAGATCTGAAGAACGTCTATAAGAGCAAGTACCTGAAGGAGACAGTGAGTTTCTATTTGTAATTTTACAATAGACTGCATCCAGATTTTATAATCTCATTCACTGCTCAAAAAAATTAAGGGAACACTTACATCACACATCAAAGCTCTATGAATGAATTATTCAAGTTTTAAATCTTTATCTACAACTTATTATTGTATTAAATTTTGTTATTTTATTATTATTATTATTATTATTATTATTATTATTATTGTTATTATTATTTGTCTTCAGTATTGCTATTATTATCTTTTATTCATATTGTATTAGTGTTATGGCATTATTGTAATTATCACAAAAAAGATCGAAGACTTGTACTCAGCAATGCAATGTACTCAGGTGTCCCTTGAAAAAAGGATCTTGATCTCAATGGGATTTATTTTATTAAATAAAGGGTATTATTATTACTATTATTATCTGAGCAAAAACAAATGTTGAAGTCAGCTGTTCCTTTTGTTACTTTCAACTTAGATGAAGAACTTCAGTGATTTGGTGGGAATTCCAATGAACTACATCTTTCCTGTGAAGAACTACAGTGAAGAAATCAACATAAAGAATGATGTTGATTCTCTGATTCTGAGTGTCCTGAGACGGATCATCGACTTTGGAGAAGAGTTCATCAACGACATGGAAACCTAAGTCACTTTCATTTGACTTTCAGAGATGTTCATGTCATTATAGAAACGACATAATCCTGCTGACATGAATGAATGGATTTGCGAACAAAATTAACTCAAAATGCTTTTGTAACAAGATTCTACATGTTGAAGGTACAATCATTTTTTGCTCTTTTGCATTTTTATTGACTGTAGTGACTGTAGCGCCTTCATCATGTGTTTCATGAGATTCTTTTTGGGAAAATATCTGAAACTTTCTTTTTGGCTCATCTTGCAATAGCAGGTAAACTGAGAAAAGCTTCCAGCCACAAATATTTGTTACCAATCATAAAACCGCATGACGTATTATTTACAGGCTGTGTTTTTGAGCTTCATGTTTTATTCTGGATGTCAGTGCTTCTCTTCTATCAAGAACACTGATCTCTGTGACTTTTCTCTTCAGCTTCATGTTTTCTTGTTGGAGGCTTAACGCTGGAAATATGTCACCATATCTCTAATAACATGTAAAGCAGACGTTTCTTAAAGCAAAAACACAGACGTGTAGAAAGTACCAGATAGTACCAGTAGTAAGCAGCTTTGAGTTGATTGGCTGACGTCACGATAGGTACGGTGGACAGTGAGGGTCACATCAGAACAAGAGAGGCACAGGGATTAAGAAAAAATAACTTTTTGTTGAAAAGGTACACCTGTGTGTGTGTGTGTGTGTGTGTGTGTGTGTGTGTGTGTGTGTGTGTCAACAAAGTGACACCCTTAATCCAATCCTCCAAAAGTGTAAAAAGGTAGCACAAACTGTAAAGTGAAGGAGGACAAAATCCTCATATTTCACCCGTTCACTGGCTCACATGTTTCAGCACAGATCCTTCAGCCCAGCATTTGAGGTTAACATGCTAAGTGAGGTGGTATATATGTATTATATATGTATTGTATGTATGTAATATATATACAAGTTCAGGGAGTGTGCACAGCTGTGGCGGCACATTGTCGAGTAAAGAGAGCATCACATCCACAGCCTATGAACCTACACACATCTACAGGTGAAACAACAACACTGAAACAATAAAGGCTGTTGAGACCAAATCATCTCTGTGAACGGTTCATGTTACTCTCGACTCCAATAATTTAACATGTTAAATTATTATTATTATTTTAAAAATGTAAATTACTTATCAAACACACCTGTGATAACATAGATTGAAAAATAAGCCAGAGTGATACCTCTTTTCTAAATAGACAAGCTAAGCCAGTGTACTGCTGTTAGCCAGTGAAAATAGAGCAGAGTGGCGACTCTTCACTTTGTTACACAATCTATGTCAGTGCGCTGCGGTAGCTGGAAATCTTCTGTGCCTTTGCCAGACATACGTTCATATTCCACTCAAAAACGACATTTCATTCAACTTATGTAAAATCCTGCCATATTCCGCGTAGCGGTGCAGCTTGGTGGCGTTATCCTGGTAATTTCTGCTCTGACGACGTGCTAACATCCGTGCTAACTCGCACTGGCTCTGCCTCGTCATCGAGCCGCGGCTCGGTCGGCTCGCCGGGGATGCACTCCCCTCGGCCTGGGGGTGAACGAGCAGGCTCATCGTCTCCTCCAGTGCTCCTCCGACTTCGGAAAAAGAAAGTGTTCACGTATCGACCATAAGATGTCGCCATTGCGCTTTCAACCGTATCACCAGATGCGGTTAAAAGCTCTATATACCGTCTTTGGTATCACTGTTTCTGGTGCATAAAAAAACTATTTAAAATAAATAAACAAGCGACGCTTAGCCTGGCGGGGGGGCAAGAAAAGCCTGGCGGCCCACCAGGCCTATAAAGGGAAACCCTGGAGTCTCTGTAAGCCTTGTTGGGTATTGTTGCTGGTGTCATTATTATTATTATTATTATTATTAATTTGGTTTTGTCTTTTTGCATGGCACGGTTTTGTTTTTTTGTCTTGTGGCTGTTACTGTGGAGGATTGTGTATTTGTTACATGTTTGTTACATGTTGCCACGACCTATTCATTCCATTCATTTCCAAAAATAAAAATGGAAAAAAGAAAAAGAGATAGCAGAAAAGCAGAAAAAGTTTTATACATAAAAAGAAAAAAGCAGAAAGAAAAAGAGAAGAAAAACATAAGAAAAGCGTCCCCACTAGGGGGTGGTTGGTTGGGTCAAAAGGTCAACTAAAAAAAAAAATGGCTGTTGAGGAGGAGAAAATGATGAAGTCATTTAAGAAACAACTCAAACACAAACAGAGAACACCAACGTGATGTGAACCTTCAGCAGCAGGGACCAGTCGACCGGTGGCAGAAGCCAATCTGATAATTATCCCTCGTCTGTGAGCCACAAATCAAACACACCAAGTGACGATGAGGATCTTCTAACCAACCATGGAGCAAGTTCTTGGGACCTGCCCCGCCCACGCTGCCATGGAGGAAGACAAAGAGGTGGAGCAAACGACGGAGGGGCTCCGTCCAGGAAATCGCCAAAACACTTCAGTCGCCTGTAGAGAATCTGCCCAAAGTTCCTCTTGAGCGGGGGTCGGCAACCCGCGGCTGTGGAGCTGCATGCGGCTCTTTCATCCCTCTGATGCGGCTCCCTGTGGCTTTTGAAAATAATTAGTATTTATTAGTATTTTATTTTAGTTCGTTTGTTTTTAAAATGTAATTCTAAATTTGAAGATTATAGTGATCTTGTAACATCTAAATAAAACGTGTTAAAAAAAATTGTCATTCTTAAAAGCAAACATCGCGCACGCCTCACAGATCCTGTGTAAAGATGAAGGTGACGGCATACAGCCCTGGGGTCTGTTTCACAAAGCAGGTTTAGTGAAAACTCTGAGTCTGTTAACCCTGAAATGAGGGAAACTCTGAGTTTCTGAGAGGGAGGTAACTTAAACTCTCGGTCAGTTGCTGCAGTAACAGACTCCATGAAACTAACCTGGTCGGGACCAGGTTTTTCTCATGAAACCTCGAGTTTCTCTCTGTGTCCGCCCTCTTTCAGCCACACACCGTATTTAACTTCCTCATTCATTCAGTCAGCAGGCCAGTTTTGGCGTGGCATATTAGTTCTGCCGTCTGTTATTTTAAAAAATAAATAAATTAATTAAAAAATAGTCAGTAGGCCTTTATTAGAAGTCCATTAGTAGTTAGGTGGCGTCATTTTTTCATGAACATGACACGTCCTTTCGACAACGATCCCGTGGATGAAAGTGCAGTGTTACTGCACAGAGAATTAAATATTCGTCGGGAGATGGTTATAAGACCACGCATAGATGTTTTATCTGTCTGAACAATGTTTTTAGATTTCATCTTAAGCTGCTGCCAAGTGTGCTCCTCCCCCGCAGGATTGCACCTAAATGAAATAAATTAATAGGCTACCATTCAACCAGTTTTCCCCTGTAATATTATTGTGATTGCTATGGACTACATTTAATAATAATAATAATAATAATAATAAACTTTATTTATATAGCACTTTTCATACAGAATGCAGCTCAAAGTGCTTCACATAAAAAGAATAAAAATAAGATATGTATACATATATACATACACATACATACACACTGATAGATAAAAACAACAAATAACAAATAAATAAATAATTGAGGACATCAACAGAAGGAATAAAAGGGGATAAACAAGAAAAATAAGAGGTAGTGTGTTACATTAAAACATAGGAAACGCAGCTAAAAATCAGACATAAATAAGAATACAAATGCCTTAAAATGGATTAAAATGTTGGAGCATATGATATTGAGTAAAAGTCATGCTATAAAAAGGCATGGATAAAAAGATACGTTTTTAGGCGTTGTTTAAAGATAGACTTAAAGAGAGACTGCCTCTCTAATGTCTTTGGGTAAGGTGTTCCAGAGTTTTGGTGCATAATTGAAAAATGCTGCATGACCAATTTTCCTTTGGGAGTGTGTATGGCTCTCGAGCAGTCCTGCAGAGGATGATCTGAGGGTTCGTGAGGGAGCATAAGGAGTCAAGGAGTCTCTGATGTAGCTCGGCCCTGATCCATTGAGAGCTTTAAAAACTAGTAACAAGACTTTGAAGTCAATTCTGCAATTCGAATGTGGAGATACTTTGCATGAATTTAAGACCTTTTTATTTACCTCGCGATTTTGGAAGTATCCTGCTGCTTGTGGTGTATGTGCCGCCAAGCTATTACTACTACTACTACTACTACTACTACTATTGCAGACTGTGTTCACAATCTGCAGCAGAGGTACCCAGGAGCACCTACTATCGTGTTGGGGGACCTAAATCAATGTTTTTTGGACAGCATGTTGCCTGGTTTTAACCAGTTTGTTAAAAGTCCCACCAGGAAAGATAAGATCCTTGATAAATGCTATGTAAACGTCAAACTAGCATATGAATCCAGAATTAGACCCCTCATAGCTATCTCTGACCACAACGTAGTGTACTTGATACCTACCTATAAATTGAAGCTGAAAAGTAGCAAGCCAGAGGAGAGGGAAATAAGGAAATGGTCACCTGAAAGTAGGGAGAGGCTGGGCGCCTGCTTTGACTGCACAGTTTGGGAGACATTAGGGATGCTAACCGGTGGCCGTTTGACCGGTTGTTGACCGTTTGAACTTTAACCGAGTAATCTTGTCGGTTAAAAATCCTTTAAGCCCGAACTAGAGTGCCTGTACGCCGCCATTGCTGTGAAAAAACAGAACCGTTGGAGTGAACGGAGTTGTCGCCACTCTCTCTCTACAGGCACTCTAGTCAGAACGTGTCGTCGCCGACACAAATGCGCATGTCAGATTGTAAATACTGTAACTACCGTAAGATTTTATCGATCGAAAAATTCCAACTGTTCCTGATGGCGGAGAAGTTGCTCTTGCGCTTACATACAGTTTAATACGGTAAACATGGCGACAGGACGCTCTGCCGGGTTTCGATGATGTCATTACGCACAGAGCTCAGCTCGGTAGAGACAGACTGGAGAAACCATAGATATCGATAATAATTTTAGCATATTATAATTATATTATAGATATTATAGATATCTACGGGAGAAACGAGCCAAGCTCATGTTGGTCGCGGACGTAGTGGTATGCGTCCGGGGCAAGACAATGGCGCCGGTGCTAGCGCTGCTAGCTTCTATTTGTTGCGGTTATTCTTTTATGGTTTACAGACAGTAAAATAATATTCTCGGTTAACCGAAATAAACCGATTAATGAGGCCCGGTGGTCGACCAAGAAAATTTTCCATTTTCGCCATCCCTAGGAGACATTCCATAGCAACTCCATAGATGAAACAACCACTGTAACCAGTGACTATATCAACTTCTGTGTGCAGATGGCTATCCCTACTAAGAAAATCAATATCTATCCCAACAATAAACTGTACGTGACCAGAGACATTAAAAACGACATCAACGAAAGGAAAGCTGCTTTTAAGAACAAGGACTTAGTAAAACTTAAGAGTTTGGATAAGAGCCTAAAGAAGAAACTAAGGGAGGCGAAACAGGCTCACAGAAAGCGTCTTGAGGATTCATTCCATGCAAACAACCCTAAAAGACTCTGGGACACTATGAAGAGTATGACCGGCATGTCCACATCCAATAAGCCAATTGTGACGGACAATGAACTGGTGTTTGCAAATGAACTTAATACATTTTTCTCTCGATTTGAGTCTGAAAACAATGATGGAATAGATGCATGTGTAGGCCTACTTGACTCGATTGTGCCCTCTAGGGGCGATAGAATCACTATAAGTGAGGAGGAAACCAGGGGCATCTTTCGGTGTTTTAACCCTAAGAAAGCCCCTGGCCCTGACTTAATTAGTCCCCTCATTCTTAAAGACTTTGCCACGGAATTGGCACTTGTCTGGCAGCCTATTTTCCAACAGATTGTGGATAACCCCCACACCATTCCACAAGCCTGGTTAACTGCCCACATTAAACCCCTTCCTAAAAAGCCAGATCCCAAACAACATAACAACTATAGGCCAATAGCACTCGCATCTGTTATCATGAAAGCTCTGGAAAAAATCATGGTTCATCATCTCAACAATGCCATATGTAACTCACAGGATCCGTTTCAATTCGCTTACAAACAAGGTCGCAGTACAGAGGATGCAGTTGTCACACTGGTACACCTCATCTCTAAACATCTTGACAAACCAAATTCATATGCTAGAGGTCTCTTCATAGATTTTTCATCCGCTTTCAACACAATAAGACCGGACTTACTTCTCACTAAAATGATTCAGTTACACATAAATCCTTTTGTTATCCGGTTTTATCACACATTTCTCACTGACAGAACTCAGTATGTAAAGATAAACAAGACACTCTCCTCTCCCATCAGGACCAGAGTCGGTGCACCCCAGGGGTGCATTAGCTCACCTGTATTGTTTACTCTTTACACGACAGACTGTAAAGCCTGTGAGTCAAACCAGTTTCTTCTGAAATACTCAGATGATTCTACTCTAATATCTCTGATGTCTGACAGTGATGACCCGAGACAGTATCAGTGTAGCGTTGATCGGTTGGTGGGGTGGTGTGATAAAAGCCATCTGATTATCAACACTGATAAGACTGAGGAAATCATTTTTGGTTCTGTCCCTGGTGATATGACACCGCCGGTGTCTATCCATGGTACTGACATTAAACAAGTTCCATCGTACAAATATCTGGGGGTGATGATAGACACCACTCTATCATGGTCCTCACATATTGAGTACATTTGTAAGAGGATACAGCAGCGTATTTACTCCCTACGGAGACTTAGATCGTTTGGTGCTAGCAGTCAGATCTTGTCTCTCTTTTATACTTCTGTCGTCCAAACTGTGTTGTTGTACTGTAGCACGGCCTGGTTTAACAGCCTATCAATAACCCATAAAAACAAACTGTATAGCCAAATTAAGATCTGTGCTAAAATTACTGGTAGGCCTGTTGAGGCTGTGCCAAATTCTTTCAAAGAAGCCCACACTAAGAGCATGCTTAGACTGGCAAACAGTATCTCTTCGGACCCCTTACATGTTTTAAATGGTGAATATCAACTGTTGCCATCCATGAGGCAGTTCAGAGTCCCTAAATTTAAGAAAAACAGACTAAGGAACTCTTTTGTATATCAGTCTGTCCTGCTTTTAAACCAACATCGATGATTCAGAGGAGATGTTTGGTGTTGTTGCTCTTTCTGCTCTAGTGTCTTGTCCTGTCCATCGTTCTGTCCTGTAATGTACTGCAATGTTTTGTCTGAAACCAGTTTTGACCTGTTTGTATTGTGTTGTGAACGCTGAGGCCATGGAGGCAAAACAAATTTCACTGTAAGCGGGCAATAAAGTTGTATCGTATCGTATCGTAATTCTGGAGGAGACAGGGAGCCAGTGTAATCCAGCCAAGACCGGAGTGATGTGTTCTCTCTTTTTAGTTTTTGTCAGTAGTCTGGCGGCGGAGTTTTGAATGAGTTGTAATCTTTCGATTGACCTTTTAGGAAGACCTGTTAAAAGTGCATTACTGTAGTCTAATCTGCTAGTAATAAAAGCATGAATTAGTTTTTCGGCATCTTGTTGAGTCAGGAATGGTCGTACCTTGGCAATATTTCTGAGATGAAAAAATGCTGTTTTGGTTACCTTGTTTATATGGGATTTGAAGCTTAAGTCAGAGTCTAAAATGACTCCTAGGCTTATTACCTCAGATTTGACTAAGGGAGTCAGGGTGCCAAGTCTTTTAAGGATCTCATCCCTTTTTGCTTTGGGACCGATTAATAAGATTTCTGTTTTTTCCTCATTTAATTTGAAAAAGTTATCACTCATCCATTTATTGATTGCGGACAGACAGGCAGTCAGAGAGTTTAGAGCAAGTGGATTGCTTGGTTCTACAGACAAATATAATTGTGTATCATCGGCATAGCTGTGGAAGTTGACATCATGTGCTCTGATGACATCACCTAGTGGAAGCATATACAATGAGAACAGCAGAGGCCCGAGGCAGCTCCCTTGTGCAACACCCGAAGCTATGTCAGATTTTTGAGACATGTTCCCCAAGTCTAATGAAAGATTCCTTCCTGTGATATATGTCCGGAACCAGTTTAAAACGCAGTCTGAGAGGCCGACCCAACTCTCAAGGCGATTTATGAGGATTCCATGGTCTATAGTATCAAATGCTGCACTTAGATCAAGAAGAACTAGAACAGATACTTTATTAGCATCAGAGTTGATTCTCAAATCACTAACTGTCTTAACCAGAGCAGTTTCTGTGCTGTGATTGGTTCTGAACCCAGATTGGAATTTCTCCAGGATATTATTCTCATTTAGAAAGGTGTTTAATTGGTTGAAGACAACTTTTTCAAGTATCTTACTTAGAAAGGGGAGGTTTGATATGGGTCGGTAATTGTTTAAGACTCCACAATCCAAGTTAGGTTTCTTTAGCAGAGGAGTCACAACAGCAGTTTTGAAGTTGTCAGGAAAGACTCCTGTTTCTAGGGATGTATTAATGAAATTTATGACTGTGCTTGAAATACTGTTGAAGTGCTTCTTAATAAGTGCAGATGGAACTGGGTCAAGGCAACAGGTGGAGGAGTTACTTGTAGCTACAATCCTGCAAAGTTCGGAGTTTGTGATATTAGAGAATTTTCTCATTTTTGCCTGCTGTTCACAAGGTTGCCTGCAGAGGTCACCAGGTGTTCTGACATTTGTGCCTCTGATGGTTGTGATTTTGTTACTGAAGAAATTTGCAAATTCCTCACATTTGAGGGAAGAGGCTTGGGTAAGAAGGTGTGAAGCAGGTGCAGGGTTCAACAGTCAACGGTGGAGAACAGTATTCTGGGATTGCTGTTGTTTTTTGAGATGATTTTGGAAAAATAAGACCTTCTTGCAGTGCGTACAGTGTTGTTATAGGTAATCAAGCTTTCTTTGTGGATTGTACGGTGGATCTCCAGCTGGGTTTTCCTCCATCTCCTTTCCGCTGCTCTACAAGACCTCTTCAGTTTGCGGATAGTGCTGTCTATCCAGGGTGAAGTTTTTACATAAGGTTTCCTTTTGACCTTGAGTGGTGCCACCTATTTAAGGCGTTTCCCATTTTTTTGGTTTAGGGCAGAGATAATTTTGTCTGGCGAGCAGTTATCACTATGTGGATCAGACGCACTTATGAGCTTGACAAATTCATTTTCTGCAGCATCATCTAAAAACCGCTTATGCACCATGCATTCCTTTGTAGGTGCGGTTATAGGCAGTACACAGTTAAAAAAAACACACAATAGTGATCGGAAACAGGGTTATGAGACACAGAAACATTATCAATGGTCAAACCTTTTGATACTACCAGGTCAAGTATATTGCCCTGCTGATGAGTTGGTTCAGTGCTGATGAGTATGGGTGAGTTCTAAGCTGTCAAGTCGATTCAGGAATTCCAGAACCTTTGAGTCAGCAATGTTGTTAATGTGAATGTTAAAATCTCCATTTAAAATTATACTGTCATATTTAGTGATGATAAAAGCAGTCAGCTCAGAGAGTTCTAGGAGAAATAGTGCTATGTGTCTTGGCGGCCTGTATATAGTAACAATAAGTACAGCTGGTTCAGTATTAAGGACAAGGGCTAGATATTCAAAGGATGAGAACTCGCCCAGGTCGACCTTTGTACAGCTAAGCTTTTTTGAGTAGATAGTGGCAATTCCGCCCCCTCTTTTTCCCTGTCTTACTGACTGATAAAAGCTATAATCTGGTGGACAGGTCTCAATGAGTGCTGCAGTATTGCTCATATCCAGCCAGGTTTCAGTCAAGTGTATAAGGTCAAACTTGTGATCAGTTATGAGATCATTAATTAGAAATGATTTGTTTGCTAGAGATCTAACAACATCTAACAGCTAGGTTTATAGTACTTGCTGGGACCAAATCAGATAGTGGTTGACAGGGAATTGATATCAAATTTGAATGAGTTGCAGTGCGAACTGGGAGCACCATGTTTAGTCTTTTGCTGGTCACAACAGGAATGGGGCGGGTTACAGGAGATGAAGACCCAGTATATGAGATATAATCTGGATCTAATGTCAGTGCAGGTGGTATGGATACCGGGGGAGGACAGTAGAGGGGGCTAGAGCAGGAAACAGTGGCCTGTCAGACCAGAGAGGAAGAGGGGGATTTGGGGGTGTGTGTGGGGGTAGTAAACAGTCAGTCACATGGTGAGGTCTGCACAGCATGCTGCAAGTTTAAACTTACGCATTGACCCGAGCAGCAGTGTTCTCCCACGCCAACTCAGAGACTCGGAGTTAGTTGAACCTGCTTCATGAAACGGACCCCAGATGTGCAGACGCTGTGCGCTGAGGTTCAGGTTAACGTCAAATCACGTTAACCAAGTATGATAAATATTTGACTTGCCTATTATTTTGCATATATTCATATTTTTTCATTGTTCAGTGAAATAGTCCTTTTATGATTCAGGTTGACAGCTGACTGCACGCGCCAGTACAAGGATGACGGCACACAGAGAGAGGACGGCATTTTTGGTTTGCTGCCGGTGGATAATTTAAGTTCGGCGTTTGTTTTCATATACAAGAAGGACTCAAATAGACATTGAGTATTCTACTTTACTGCTTGAAGTAACCTTCAACCCAGTGTCTTTCTTTCGGAGTTCAAATGGGTTTTTTTTTGCATGCAGAAATTTCGTTTTCTCTGCAGTTATTCATTGATTTCATAAATGCAACACATGGTTTGTTTAGCTATACATAGCATAAAGGCAAAAAAACAAACAAAAAAAACAACTTTATATGCAGTGTTATTTCATTTTAAATGTCAAAAGGGTTTTGCGGCTCCCAGTGTTTTCTTTACTGTGGGAAACGGGTCCAAATGGCTCTTTGAGTGGTAAAGGTTGCCGACCCCTGCCCTTAAGGCTCATTTCTGCTCCTTTACACATGAAAAAAAGATACAGCCATTTCAACAACATCACTCACACACAGTTCATAATAACTGGATATTTTGCAGAGCAATGTGGCTGGTGTGCTGTTTCATAGTTTGGTCTGCCGGGGAAAAAGCAAAAATGTTAAAATGGTATATGGACTACATTTCTATAGTGCTTTTCTAGTCTACTGACCACTCAAAGCGCTTTACAATGTTTGCCTCTCATTCACACACTGATGGCAGTAGCTGCCTTACAAGGTGCCAGGCTGTCCCTCAGGAGCGGTGAGGGGTTCAGTATCTTGCTCAAGGACACTTCAGCACACTCAGGAGGAGCTGGGATCGAACTGGGAACCCTCTGATCACCAGACGACCGCTCTGCCTCCTGAGCCACGCCGCCCAAAAAGAGCTTTGAAGAGCCGGCGTCTGGTTTTCAAAAAGACGTGCACTTGAAGACTGTACCATTTCAGGGACGGGGTGTGTGTGGGGGGGCCTCTTTTTGGTAAAACATTTAATTTGCTTAAATTGAGTATTAAAAAAGACAACAGTGGGCCTGTTCAAAAATAATTTATACATTTTTTGTTATGTAATAATGTTATAATTATCATGACATTTTTTAATTATCAGCCTTAATTTTTCGGCCCCCCTGCACGTACTCGGGGCCCTACGCGCTGTGCGTAGTCTGTCTATAGGGAGCGGCGGCCCTGGTAATTCACAGCGCCAGTGGCGGCCAGCGGGGCGGGCGGGGCTAAGGGGCAAATTCACCAGATGACTGCCCCCATTCCTCAGCAGGTCTGGGGTCGGCTTATAGACACACAGCTCATCATGTGGCACAGATCTGCTGCAGCTGCACTTTCACACAACAGACCGATTTAACCAATAACATGCCAGAGGCAGAGCGAGCTGGAGTGAATTACTGAGTGGATTACACTCGTCTCACTAGACAACAAGAAGCACTGTGCTGCTCCTTTCACTGATTTATCAAAAGCCTTCGACACACTGGACCATTTCCTCCTCCTGCAAAGATTATCAATATAGGAACTAATCTAATTGCATGTAGATGGTTAAGCAATTACCTTTCTGATTTACCTTCACCCACTTCCACACACTAGTCTGTCAGAGTTTCTACCAATAACAAAAGGTGTGCCACAAGATTCAGTCTTAGGACCAGTTCTGTTCACTATTCATATGAATGATTTACTCTTGCTGTTGCAAACCTATAAGGTCAAAATTTACACAGATGACATTATATACCACTGGGCTGACTAAAATCTACTCACAACTAACCCTAACCCCACAGACTGCGACCGACACACTTACTCACTCTTATTCTACTTGTACTTCTTTTACAGTGTACATAAACCCCCTGTAAATATGCCATTCCGCCTATAAATATGCCATTCATTCCATTCATTTTTCCTATTTATTATATTACATTACAGTTTATGTTTATACTTGTGTCACCGAGTGTAGGGACTGTACCACTGTTTCTGTTGGGGAGCAAGCACCTCACAACAAACCCAGGAGAGGATTAAGATTTTAAAAATACGTCTTTATTACAAAAGTTAAAAAAGCAGAATAAAAAGATACTCCAAAGAATCCAGTATAAATTGGAGAGTCCAGCAATCACTGTGGTCCACAATGAGTCCTCATCCGATGGGTCCCCGTGCAGTAGAGGCCCAGTATCTTGAGGGATGAACACAACAAAATATCCGTCAGGGCAACTCAACCACCTACAAGTCTCTAGCCGGAATGGCTGATTTAGGGCAAAAATAGTAGGTTTTATGGGTGGGAATTCACAAAATAAACACAGCAAAATCAAAGCAACCAAATAAACAAAAAATTCAACCAAGGCAACTACTAAACAAACAATCGGAGGTCGAAACTTCCATGCAACTTAAAATAAAACCCAACCCAAAATTACTGCGATTTTTGTCCATCTAGTGACTAATGGCGGGATGCCCAAGTTATAGGTAATTTCCCAGGATAAGAAGTTGTATTAAAATAGCTAGCCACAGCAGTTACAGGTGGTATCCTAGGCAATGTGTTTTGTAGTGACAGTAGAGGGGTACTTAGCTGGAGGAAGGGTGGAACGTGTCCCTACCCCTCCACTTCCATCCACGGCTTCCCCCTCTCGCACCATGCGTCTCCGTTGTCTCTCCGGGCGTATGGCGACCTGTCCCCTCAGGGTGGCAGCGGCAGCTTCCTCTGTCCCGGCAACCGGTACACACGTCCGCGATATGAATCACCCACTGTCCGTCCAACGTGTTCTTCCACGGTGTTCCCCTGGTGTATCAGCTGCTGTCGACTCAGCCGCGCTCTCGTTCTGCTCGTCTGCTGTCACCTAAAAAAGAAATGCGGACAAAGAGACCCAAACTGCCCACACCTGTGGCCTAATTACCCACACATGTGTTGTGCATCCAGGGGAGTGTGTCAATTACAGGCAGGCGCATGCGCGCGCACACACACACACACACACACACACACACACACACACCCTGTGACACTTGTATATAGGGGTGTATATATACTACCAGTCAAAAGTTTAGACAGACCTTCTCATTCAATGTTTTTTCTTTATTTTCATGACTATTTACATTGTAGATTCTCACTGAAGGAATCAAAACTATGAATGAACACGTATGGAATCGTAGTAAGCAAAAAAGTAAAATAAATGAAAATAAGTGAAAACATGTTTTATATTTTAGATTCTTCAAAATAGCCACCCTTTGCTCTCATTACTGCTTTGCACACTCTTGACATTCTCTCGATGAGCTTCAAGAGGTAGTCACCTGAAATGGTTTTCCAACAGTCTTGAAGGAGTTCCCAGAGGTGTTTAGCACTTGTTGGCCCCTTTGCCTTCACTCTGCGGTCCAGCTCACCCCAAACCATCTGGATTGGGTTCAGGTCCGGTGACTGTGGAGGCCAGGTCATCTGCCGCAGCACTCCATCACTCTCCTTCTTGGTCAAATAGCCCTTACACAGCCTGGAGGTGTGTTTGGGGTCATTGTCCTGTTGAAAAATAAATGATGGTCCAACTAAACGCAAACCGGATGGGATGGCATGTCGCTGCAGGATGCTGTGGTAGCCATGCTGGTTCAGTGTGCCTTCAATTTTGAATAAATCCCCAACAGTGTCACCAGCAAAACACCTCCTCCTCCATGCTTCACAGTGGGAACCAGGCATGTGGAATCCATCCGTTCACCTTTTCTGCGTCTCACAAAGACACGGTAGTTGGAACCAAAGATCTCAAATTTGGACTCATCAGACCAAAGCACAGATTTCCACTGGTCTAATGTCCATTCCTTGTGTTTCTTGGCCCAAACAAATCTCTTCTGCTTGTTGCCTCTCCTTAGCAGTGGTTTCCTAGCAGCTATTTGACCATGAAGGCCTGATTCGCGCAGTCTCCTCTTAACAGTTGTTCTAGAGATGGGTCTGCTGCTAGAACTGTGTGTGGCATTTATCTGGTCTCTGATCTGAGCTGCTGTTAACTTGCGATTTCTGAGGCTGGTGACTCGGATGAACTTGTCCTCAGAAGCAGAGGTGACTCTTGGTCTTCCTTTCCTGGGTCGGTCCTCATATGAGCCAGTTTCGTTGTAGCGCTTGATGGTTTTTCCGATTGCACTTGGGGACACATTCAAAATTTTTGCAATTTTCCGGACTGACTGACCTTCATTTTTTAAAGTAATGATGGCCACTCGTTTTTCTTTAGTTAGCTGATTGGTTCTTGCCATAATATGAATTCTAACTGTTGTCCAATAGGGCTGTCGGCTGTGTAGTAACCTGACTTCTGCACAACACAACTGATGGTCCCAACCCCATTGATAAAGCAAGAAATTCCACAAATGAACCCTGACAAGGCACACCTGTGAAGTGTAAACCATTTCAGGTGACTACCTCTTGAAGCTCATTGAGAGAAGGCCAAGGGTTTGCAGCACTGTCAACAAAGCAAAGGGTGGCTACTTTGAGGAATGTAAAACATAAGACATTTTTTGAGTTATTTCACACTTTTTTTTTACTACATGATTCCATATGTGTTCATTCATAGTTTTGATGCCTTCAGTGAGAATATACAATGTAAATAGTCTTAATAGTCTGTAATAGTCTAAACTTTTGACTGGTAGAGTACATAAAGAAAGAAAGAAAAACAGAAAAGAAAGAAAAGTCAAAGTTAAAAAAAGGCTGTTGAAATAAGGTAAGCAATCTCCAGAAGTCAGGTGAGGGAGCAGTGGACCAGTGGCAGAGGTCGAGCTACAAATGGAAACAGCCAATCTGATAATTATCCCTGTTCTGTGAGTGACAAATCAAACACACCATGTGAGGCTGAGGATCTTCTAATCAACCATGGAGCAAGGCCATGGAGGAAGACAAAGAGGTGGGGCAAACGACGGAGTGTCACGGTGGAGGAAGGTGGAGGACCCAAACGCAGGAGCCGCAGGCAAAAAATGCTCAATGGCAAACAAAATTTAATAACTGCAAGGAACACAAGAAATCAGGCAGAACGTAACAGAACACAAAACAAAACAGTACAATGAACCGACAAAGAACAGAACTCAAACAGGACTTAAATACACAAGAACTAATCATCAAACAAGACACACCTGGGGAAGGGGCTGGAGCACAAGACAGGAGAACACAGAGGATAGGCTGAGGGAAACACTGGGAGGGATCAGAACAATCAGGGATGATTAACAGACACAGGACAGGTGTGGCACAGGGAGGAGCAAACAAGACACAGGTGAAATAACTGAAAGGAACTAGGCAAAAGAAACTCAGGAAACAGATACAACAAAACCATGACAGAAACACATGAAACAGAACCAAACAAAACACAAGCAACACAAAACCATGACACGGAGGGGATCCGTCCAGGAAATCCCCAAAACACCTCAGTCGCCCAAAGTTCCCCTTAAGACTAATTTCTGCTGCTTTACATACGAAAAACAATACGTCCATTTCAAACGATGTAACCGTCTCTCCAACATCACTGACACACTGTTCATAGTCACTGGATGCAAATATTTCAAATATTTCGGGGGTGGACACACAGTTTTGTTCCACCTTGTTTTCTCGTGTTTTAACTGGGGAGGGAAGTTTCTGTTGTTTGATTTTGTTTGGTGACAGTGATCACTTGGCAGTGTGATGTTTGTCATGTTGGCCCTGGTTCACCCTGAAGATACATCAAACTAGATCTTCATTATTTTTACGTTGTAAATGAATTCCCTTTCTTTACACTGAGTTTGTTTGTCTTTGTGGCTGGTTGTTAGTTGGGAAAGATCAGACTTTTTTCCTGTAGTGTCTTGGACACCCCAAAGTGGAGCTTGATACGTGTCATTTACTGCACATACAGTACTCACAAAAAGTTAGGGATATTTGGCTTTCGGGTGAAATTTACGGAAAATGTAAAAAGTTCACGCTACAGTGATATTATATCATGAAAGTAGGGCATTTAAGTAGAAGCATACACTGGTGATTTCCTCATCTCAAACAATTTCTTGAGACAAAAGCCAACAACAGTGGTGGATATACCACAACAAAAAATGTCAATGTCTCAATAACTTGTCATGTGCCCTTGAGCATCAATTACAGCTTGACAACGACGTCTCATGCTGTTCACAAGTCGACTTATTGTCTGCTGAGGCATGGCATCCCACTCTTCTTGAAGGGCGGCCCTCAGGACATTGAGGTTCTGGGGTACAGAGCTCCGAGCCTCTACACGGCCACTCAGCTGATCCCATAGGTTTTCTATGGGATTCAGGTCTGGAGAAAGTGCAGGCCACTCCATTTGAGGTACCCCAGTCTCCAGCAGCCGTTCCCTAATGATGCGACCTCGATGAGCTGGAGCATTGTCGTCCATGAAGATGAAATTAGGCCTGTGTTGTTCATGCAGGGGCACAATGACTGGATTAATGATGTTATTCAGGTAGTATGGGCTTGTCACTGTACCATTCACAAAGTGTAGGGCAGTTCTGTACTGACCAGACACACCTGCCCACACAGTAACACCACCACCACCAAAGGCTCGTCTGGTGACAACAGTGGCTGATGCATAGCGCTCTCCTTGACGTCTCCAACATCGTTGGCGGCCATCATTTCTGCTCAACATGAATCGTCTCTCATCAGAGAACAGCACTGAGGCCCACTGGTCCCTCGTCCAGCGTAAATGCTCCCTGGCCCATGCAAGACGATGACACCTGTGCCTGGTGGTGTGGTCAGGTACCCTTGCAGGTCGTCTAGCACGCAGACCATGCTGATGTAAACGGTTTCGAATGGTCTGATGTGACACTTGGGTGCCTCTCACCTCCCTTAAACGTGCCTGGAGTTGAGTGGCATTCATCATCCGGTTCCGCAGGGCACTGTTCACAATGAAGCGGTCATCAGTGTGGGATGTGGCCAAAGGACGTCCACTTCTATGCCTTTCTGTGACTCTTCCAGTCTCTCTGTATCTCTGTTGCAACCTACTGATGACACTCTGTGACACTCTAAGCTCAGTGGCCACTTCCGTCTGAGAACATCCTGTTTGAAGCCTCGCAATGGCGAGGTGCTGCTGATCAATTGTTAGGTGTCGTCTTGGTCTCATGATGTCAAAATGTGAACAGCATGATGAGGAGGACTGTTTAAATACCAATTCTAATTGAACCAGGAAATTTATTGGTCGATTCATGGATCAAACACCTGTTGTGAATTTTGCCGTTAAGCTCCTTGTTAGAGAACAGCAACTTGTGCAAAAAGTACTGAAACACTGAACAGTTGGACATGTGCATTCAAAAGTTTACAGAAGGTCACATTAAGTTCACCTGTAAAGGTTATAATGCATTTTAGGTTCATCCTGAAATTTCACCCGAAAGCCGAATATCCCTAACTTTTTGTGAGTAGTGTATACGGCAAACAGCTGAAGTTATTGCATCTGTTTTTTGCAGAGGGTTGTGGCTGGTGTGCTGTTTCATGGTTTGGTCTGCCGGGGGAAAAGCAAAACAGCTGGTGATAAAAACAGATTGGACAAACACACTCAAAAAAGCAATTCAGAGGACCTTTAGCCAGTGCTTAAATACTTGGATTGTTGTGAGAAAACAAATTAAGTTCTATGATATTGTCAGACTTTTAGTTTCTAACTGTTATTTTATTGAGTTTTACTGACACCAAAATTACACCTATTGTGTATTTATGACTCAGCCAAACTTAAAATCTTTTACATAAAAATAAGGAACAAAATTAAAGTCCTGGTAACTTAATTACATTTGCTGACAACTTAATTTTTCTACACTTTGAGTTTCCCCGCCCACTTTACATGCCTGGACAAGTTCAAATGGCGACAGACTGAGGAAAAATACAAGCACAAAGCGTGTTCTTTCTCAAACAAGGTGAATGGTTATTATAGTTAAATATTTTCTTTGTGACTCCAACAGTGTGGGCATTTTTTGCTTTCAATGGTGATATGATTAGCAGCACGCTCTTCCAATTTTGTTGTTGTATTGAATGTCAGTAGACTGATAAGTTAGACATTGTGGGCCCTATCTTGCGCCAGACTCCCTAAACCCGCTATTTGCGGATTTAGGATTTAGGAAGAGGCGTTCCCCCATAAAAGTTGCTATCTTGTGCACCTCCCGCTATCCGTAAAACACCTGCGCTACCCGCTATATTATGTATAGGCGTGTTCTGGGTGTTACGCCAGCTAAACCAATCAGTGTGCCAGGTGCCATTGCCTTTAAGGGCAGGATGCGCTATCCTAAATCCTAAATCCGCGATGGAGAGAGGGAGGTAGATTTTCTCAGGGCTTCTAGTGAGGCTAAAGCAAGTTGGCTTTATATACATATTATATATTATATTATAGGCGAGTTAATTCGGGAGGTGGAGCCACATGTGTCCAAGTGGACGTGTCACAAGGTTGTACTGATTGAGTAAAATCCCCGGGTCACACCACACACACACAAGAGGCAGAGGTGGAACTATGTGTAAACTAATTTATTGACAAGGTAGATTGGGCAAATAAAATATTAAAAATAAAAATATAGCACAGCTGCTGGCTTATGATAAAACAATAAAACGTGCTGCCGTAAGTGTCCAATTAAAACAGTCTTTCCTCTAAACAGTCTATATGAGTAATATACTCAGTCCATTCCGGCGGCGTCCCGGTATCAGTCCGACCGTGTGTGTGGCGAGGCTCCGTCGGGGCGTGCATTGAAGCCGCCTGGGCGCGCTCTCCTAACAGCCCAAACTTTAGGGATAGCGGATAGCGGGTGGTCAGGACCACCCGCTATCCGCTTTCCCTAAAGTGTGTGTGCAAGATAGCAACTTTAGGGACAGCGCATGAAACACACCCATGGACACACCTCCAGGCGCAAAGACGGAGTCGGCATAACGGATAGCGGGTAGCGGGTGGCGCAAGATACCGTTTAGGGATAGCGGAAGCTCCTAAATCTGCAATTTGCGGGTAGCAGGTAGTGGCAGCGGATAGTGGGTGGCACAAGATAGGGCCCTGTGTGTCAGTTAGCTTTTTGTAAAACTGTTACTGTCTAACAAACTAGCAGGCACTCTGGCAATCTAACACTGAGCAGTTGATTTTATGCTTACAACAGTTCTGCAGTTCTGTTGTTTATGTGTTGTTCTTGCATGAGTACTTTGCAATGTTCCACTAGAGAACAAAACGAGAACCAGACATCTACAAACGCTAAACTAAATAATGTTAACCTACTAGGAAGCATAATGGAGGGGATGAAACAACCACTAATTTAACCATGTCATAGAAAGGTTTCCTTCATCTGATGTATTTTGAAAGTAAACAGTTGTTTTTGTTGCAAAGCATGTAATTTATTGAGTAATGTTACTGTTGTGGTGTAGGCTTTATTTTCGTGCCACAGAAAGGTTCCGTGTACCACGCAGTAGCTCCACACCATCCTGCTTTCAGGTTATTGTTACCTAACATGTCAACATTGAATGGTTAAATTTGGCAGCATGTCCTGAAGCAGTATGGTCTTTCCTGTTTAAAACAACACCACTCCTGTGTCATTCTGACCTTTTTTTCCAGTTTACGTTGCATAAAGCTACATACGTTGTGTGACAAACCTGTTGCTAATTAGCTACCACTTCATTGTAATTGCATTGAAAATACATTTTTTGTGAAGCATTTTGTGAAGTTAGCACATATGTAATGAATT
The DNA here is from genome assembly GCF_902150065.1 of Myripristis murdjan. Taxonomy (NCBI): domain Eukaryota; kingdom Metazoa; phylum Chordata; class Actinopteri; order Holocentriformes; family Holocentridae; genus Myripristis; species Myripristis murdjan. The sequence continues at coordinate 2,275,616 of NC_043986.1, forward strand.
TTTTTTTTTTTTTTTTTTCAGTATCTAACACAATGCAATGGGCTTGTAAAATCTGTACTTTTGAGACCTCCACCAAAGCAGAGCTGCTGAGACATTATAGGCTACATCACAGTCATGGTGGGCAACCTCTGCCATGTTCTCATCTGGACTGTTTTTGTTCCTTTACAACATGGGGTAGCCTTAGATCACATCTGTAAAGAAAACACTCAACTCAAGAAAGGGTCAGATTTCTGATATACTCAATTTCTGTTGCCAGTGCTGCAGTGTAGGCACAATCACCACTGAAAAAGAGTATTTTGAGCATCTTGGTTGACATCTGAAGAAGCAAGAAACTATCACCTGTGTTTTCAAAAACTGCAATTTCAAAACTAACATCTATGGAACGTTTGCTTCCCACAGAAGCCGTAAGCATACTCCTCACTCACTAGATGATGAAGAGGCAGTGTGCACTAACAGGAAAACTGAAATATTTTGACGTTTTGACCGGTTATCCACCTGATGTGTTGCACGATCTCTTTGAAGGCATAGTTCCCCTAGAATTGGCTCTGTGCTTCAGAGTGTTCATTCAGAGTAAATACTTCACCCTTGAAGAGTTGAACAAATGCATCAAAGAGTTCCCCTATAAATGGTCAGACAAGACAGATGCACCACAGCTTGTCCCTCTGAACTTTGCTGCACGTAAAAGTATTGGAGGGAACGCTTATGAGAATTGGACGTTGTTGCGTCTCCTGCCACTGATAGTTGGATCAAAAATCCCTGAGGGTGACTGTGATGTCCTCGCTACAGTGTAGGAACTGCAGCTATACAACTAGCTAAACTCTTCCCTGCAAATGATTGACTTGAGTCGTAGTGAGCTTTTGTTGCTGTTTACTGTGGCTCTTTTGTATCATCTTACAGGTCAGAGTGAAAACTGTAACAAAACAAAAATACAAAAATCATCATTTTACTCTGCAACGTGTGCTTTCTTCAATGTAAATACATATAAATGAAATATTTTTTAATACAAACTAATCAAATGCTTTTCCATGTAAATATATATATTTTTAACAATAACTTACATATAAAACTATGAAATTATTTACTTACGACATTGCCTCTGTGGCGTTTACAGTGTGGATTACTTTTAAGGAACACAGAAACACTGATGACTGATCTTGCTAGCTTCGTCAAGCTAAGTTGAGTGAGAACATGTAACTTCCTCAATAAAGTAAACACATTTCAAAATAAAGGTATTTCAAAATAAAAGCATGTTCAAATCTATGCCATAAGGGCAACACACTCCCCGCCTGACCTCAGTGAGGTCACTAACCAACCACCCCATGAACTAAGTGGGTCTCTGAACATCAGTCTTTGCAAGAAGTAAGACAACTTCTGAGACTGGTCTGAAGAACGTCTTTGAGTGTCCTTGATCTGTGGTCTTTAATTCCACCTTTCTCACTCTTCCATCTCCTCCAGAGAAAGCCTTTGTGATCATAGCCATCGGCCAGTTGTTGCGGGCAGCTTGACTGTCTTTTAGAAGCACAATGTCTCCCTCTTGCAGGTTTTGGTGTGAGTAGTTCCATTTCCTCCGGTGCTGCAAAGTTGGCAAGTTCTCCTGACTCCAACGGGCCCAGAATTTATTGGCAAGAGCCTGTACTTGTCTCCATTGCTTGGTGAGGAGGTCTTTGTCTGTAAAGTCTCCTGGTGGAGGTGGGACTCCAACTTTCTGGGTCAAAAGCATTGATGGTGACAGAATAAATGGATCCTCAGGGTCATTTGAAACTGGGATTAGTGGCCTTGCATTGATAATGGCTGTCACTTCTGCCATCAGTGTGCACAAAACATCATGGGTTAAGTGAGTATGCTGTTCACGAAGCATTGAGTCCAGAATTCTTCTGGCCACCCCAATTAGACGTTCCCAAGAACCACCCATATGCGAGGCATGTGGTGGGTTGAATTCCCATGAGCACCCTTGTTGGTTTAGGTACCTCTGCACAGTCGTGTCTGGTTGGTTTTTACACATTCCAAGCTCCTTACATGCTCCCATGAAGTTTGTGCCGCAGTCAGACATGAGCTGTTTGGCAGGTCCTCTTATAGAAAAGAAACGCCTTAAAGCGTTGATGCAACTTGAAGTGTCCATTGAATCAATGACCTCGATGTGTACAGCTCTAGAGCTCATGCAGCAGAACATTATAGCCCACCTCTTGCTTGTAGCTTGTCCTCCCCTTGTACGTCTAGTTGTGATGGGCCAAGGTCCGAAGACATCCAACCCCACATACGTGAAAGGAGGGCAGGTTTGCAGACGCTGTGGTGGCAAATCTGCCATGCGTTGTTCTTGCATTTTGCCCCTAAGCTTACGGCAGTTCACACATTTGTGTAAGACCGAGTTGATGAGCCTTTTTCCTCCCAAGAGCCATAGTCCTGCTGCTCTGACAGCTCCTTCTGTCAGGTGACGGCCTTGGTGTTTGACCTGAGCATGATGGTGCCTGACAAGCAACAAGGAAACATGATCATCCTTTGGGAGGATTATTGGGTTCTTCTCTCCAATCTCAAGGTTAGCATTTTTTAGTCTGCCTCCAAGACAGATGAGATTGTTCTGCAAGGTTGGACTGAGGCAACGAAGACTGCTGCTTAGAGGGACTGGCTTGTTTGTCATCAAAGCTTCAAATTCTTTTAGGAATGCTCTCTTCTGAACAGCTCTGATGATGACTTCCTTTGCTTGAGACAGTTCTTCTGGAGTGCGAGGCAGATCACACTTATGCCATCCTTTACACTTGTCCATGCTGTTGGAGAGATTGTGGGACCTTGCAATGTGAATTAGGAGTGCTATAGCTCGAACGAGAGAGTTGAAGCTGGAGAACCTTTGAAAGCGTTCTGTGCTGAGGCCTTTCTCCTGAAACTTTGTAGCATAACTACTCACTGGTGGACGGACATCCCTATCCAGCTCTGGTTTGACTAGGTCAAAAGATTGGACTGGTTCTGGTTTGTTAGGAGAGCTGAGCAGGAAGTCAGGCCCTGTGAACCACGTTGTCTGTGCCAGGAGTGAGGCAGGAACAGACCTTGATGCGTGGTCAGCAGGATTATCCTCTGTGCGCACGTAGTGCCATTGATCAGGTCTTGTGGTTTGGCGGATGCGCTGCACTCTATTATGAACATAGACGTAGAAGCGTCTGGATTCATTATAGATATAACCCAAAACCACTTTGCTGTCAGTGAAAAACTTTGTGGAATCAAGCCTCAAATCCAATTCGTCACAAATCAAGTCTGCCATTTCCACGGCTAGGACTGCTGCACAAAGTTCCAGCCTTGGAATAGTTGGTTCAGACTGCGGTGCAAGTTTGGCCTTCCCCATGACGAATCCAACATGAGTTTCTCCATCTTCTTGTACAACTTTCAGGTATGCCACAGCACCGATGGCTTTGGTAGATGCATCAGAAAACACACACAACTCAACATGCACTGCCTTAGCAAGAGAAGCCGCGGTGTATGTACGTGGTACATGAAGGTGTCTCAGGTCCTGAAGCGAGTCTTCCCAGGCCTGCCACTTACTGAGTTTATTTTCAGGCAATGTTGTATCCCAGTCAGACAGCTCTGCTGTGAGTTCCCGGAGAAGAGCTCTTCCTTGGATTGTGACTGGGACCAGAAAACCCAAGGGGTCGAAAACACTGTTCACCGTGGAGAGGACACCACGACGAGTAAATGGCTTGATGTCATTTGCCACGGAGAAGGTGAACGTGTCGTTTGTTATCTCCCACAGGAGACCCAGGCTGCGTTGAGTAGGAGCAACCTCTCCACAGAAATTCACATCCTTCGCGACTGCAGCACAGTCTTCAGTTGGGAAAGCTTTCAAGACTACATGGCTATTTGAAACAAACTTGTGAAGCCTCAGGTTTGATTCAGCAAGTGAAGTCTGCGTTCTGCGTAACAAGTCGATGGCTTCAGCCTCAGTCGGCAAAGAACGAAGGCCATCGTCCACATAGAAGTGGCGCTCCACAAAGTTGACTGTGTCAGTTCCATGTTCTTGTGCACCCTCTCTGATAGCTCTTCTGAGTCCATAGATAGCTACAGCAGGGGACGGGCTGTTGCCGAAAACATGAACCTTCATCCTGTAGTCTATAATTTCTTTTGTCATGTCATTATCCTTATACCACAGGAATCTCAGGTAGTTCCTGTGGTCCTGTCTCACCAAGAAGCAGTGAAACATCTGCTGTATATCTGCCAGGATAGCAACCCTTTCCTTCCGGAACCGCATAAGAACTCCTAGAAGTGTGTTGTTGAGATCGGGGCCAGTGAGGAGCACATCGTTGAGAGAAACCCCCAAGTGTTTGGCACTTGAGTCAAACACCACCCTGATCTGGCCTGGTTTTTGTGGGTGGAACACCCCAAAGGTTGGTAGGTACCAGCACTCTTCACTCTCTCCCAATGATGGTGCTACCTCCGCATGACCGTTCTCTAATATTTTTCCCATGAAGGTCACGTATTGCTGTTGCATCTCTGGTCTCTTGTTTAGACTGCACTGGAGTGATGCAAAGCGTTTGACTGCTTGTTCTCGGTTGTTGGGCAAGCGTTGCCTTGGTTGCTTAAATGGGAGTGGGGCAACCCAACTATTAGACTCATCTCTGTAGACTTCTTTGTCCATCAGTTTCAAAAAGATATCATCTTCAATCGAAGATGCCAGCTTGTTGTCACGTTCAGTGTGATTGAAGACCTTTTGTCCCAACATTTCTTCTGCAGCTTTCCCAATCTCTGACATCCCATCACTTGCTGTTGCGCCATAATGAATCTTTTCTTTGATGTGCAAGAAGCTTGTGCAGGGTTGGAGAAGTGAGGGTCGACCATTGTCAAGTACAGTTGTTTTGAAGGTGTTGACTGTTGGCTTGTGTGCGCTTCCCAAACACACTTCCCCAACTAGCACCCATCCTAGGTCCAGGCGTTGCGCAAAGGGGGCATTGTGAGGTCCGTTCACTTGTTCTCTAACTTTGTGCACTCTTATTACATCTCTGCCAAGCAACAGGAGGATCTCAGCAGTGGGGTCGACCTCTGGAATGTGCTCTGCTACCTTGACAAGATGAGGATGATGTTGAGCTGCATTTGGAGTCGGGATTTCCGCCCGATTGTCGGGTATATCGTTGCACTCAGTAAGCGGAGGAAGAGGGATTTTGGCCCTTCCATCGAGTGACTCAACAACAAAGTCTTCAGCTTTGCGCCCAGTTGCTTCTACAATGCCAGAACACGTCTTCAGATAGTACGAGTATGGTTTGCACTCTACATTAAATAGCTCAAACAAACTGGACCGTGCCAACAACCTGTTGCTTTGGTCATCCAGGATGACGTAGGCCTTAATAGCTTTGTCTGGTTGGCCTTTGCGATATACTTTCGCAAGACAAATCTTGGAGCATGACCGGCCAATTTGTCCTATGCCACAAACCTCAGTGCAGTTTGAGTTAACAACTGCTTTGATGGTGTTGTTCTCTTCTCCCTCCCCGCCATTGTGTGGTGAAGTTGAGGAAGCCTTAACTTGAGGTGCAGGGCCAGGATGCATGGCAGAGTCATGATAGGTGCTGTCACACTCCATACACTTAACTGCATTTGGACAGTCCTTAGCAAAGTGAGAAGTTGAACCACAACACCTAAAGCATATTCCTCTATCCTTGAGAAACATCTTCCTTTCTTCCAGGTTCTTGGCTCTAAAAACTTTGCACCGTTTGAGAGGATGTGGCTTGCTGTGTATTGGACAGCTTTTGTTTGGGTCACTCACACCTTTCACATTGTTTGCACTTGTGTCTGTAGAAGCAACATCTGTCTTGTGGACTGAAATGGGGTTCCTTGTACCTTTAAACGGGGCTCTCTCAAACTTTGTGGGTGAACCGCTGGTGCCTGGGATAGCAAAGCTGGGGTCGTTTCTTTTCCGTGCCTCACAGCATATGAACTGGCTGAAAAATCCGAATGGTGGAAATTGTCCTCCATTTTCTTCCTTGTATTTTGAACCAGCTGAAATCCATTTTTCTTGAAGCCCATAGGGCAGTTTTGCAACTATGGGTTCAATGCCACGTGCAGTGTCTAAGTAGGAGAGAGCTGGGAGGTAACCATCCTCCTTGGCACACTGTACTTCCATCAGCAAATCTGCTAGTTCCCGTAGCTTCATGTGTTCCTTTCCTGAAACTCTTGGGAAATTGTCAAGTCGGTCGAAAAGAGACTTTTCGATCATTTCAGGTGCAGCATAACATTCCTGGAGGCGATCCCAGGCCTTCTTAAGTGCTATGACTGGGTTTGTTATGTGCACTGACCGTATACGTTTAACATGGTTGCTGGATTCTTTACCAAGCCATTTTATCATTAAGTCCAATTCCTCAGTAGGTGTGAGGCCTAGCCCTTGTGTGACATTGCTGTATGATGACTGCCATGCACGATAGTGTTCAGGATTATCATCAAACTGATATAAACTGGAATTCACCAGGTCGCGCCGAGCCAGGTACTGCGCCAGGTGCTCAGTTATGGGTGCACTGTGGGAAGCTGTAGGCACACATTGGGGATAGAAGGGCTGTGCTGACTTTTTCAGGTTGGAGTGACACATTTTTGAATCTCTCTGCTGGCCAGATTCTCCATGTGAAGCCTGATTTTCCTTTTTGATTGCTGACGGGACATACACATTGTCAAAATCGTCATTGCCTAATGCTGGGTGGCTAGTGTTATTTGCATATGATGTTCCATTTGGAAAAACAGGGGTCCGACATTCTGGATTAAAGGGATTGTGAGAGCTAAGTACTGTTTCATCTGCTGGGGGCTGACTTGTTGATGGGTGAGCTTTAATGCTTGCTTGAGCTGGGAAGTCAGTTGAAGGACGGCTTCTATGTGAGTGTGGGTCAAAATGAGCGGTAATGTAATCATTTGTACGCTCCATTTTGTCTTCCTCTGATGGGCCTACTTCATCTATTAGCAAACCATTTTCCCTGGCATCTGCTGCTTCCCACACGGCCGCTTCAGCCTCTGCTGCTGCTGCCTCTCGGCGTATAGCTAGCTCTTCTAGCTCTGTTTCCCTCTTTACTTTCTCCACGTGATATGCAGCATCTCTATCAGCCTTTACCTTTTGATATTCGGCGTCTATGTCAGCTTTCTCTTTCTGTTGCTCAGCCTCCTTAGCTGCTCTCTTTTTTTTAGCTTTAGCTTCTTGTTCGGCGAACGCAAGGCGTGCTTTAGCTGCCTCTGCTTTAGCACGTGCACGTATTAATGAGCTAGTTGACGATGCAGATGACCGTGAACTCCTTCTACTAGCCACTGAAATCTTGTCACTTTGTTTTGCTTCCATCTTGCCATGATGTACAACACCAGCTTTTCACTGTCTTTTCACTGTGATGTCCTCGCTACAGTGTAGGAACTGCAGCTATACAACTAGCTAAACTCTTCCCTGCAAATGATTGACTTGAGTCGTAGTGAGCTTTTGTTGCTGTTTACTGTGGCTCTTTTGTATCATCTTACAGGTCAGAGTGAAAACTGTAACAAAACAAAAATACAAAAATCATCATTTTACTCTGCAACGTGTGCTTTCTTCAATGTAAATACATATAAATGAAATATTTTTTAATACAAACTAATCAAATGCTTTTCCATGTAAATATATATATTTTTAACAATAACTTACATATAAAACTATGAAATTATTTACTTACGACATTGCCTCTGTGGCGTTTACAGTGTGGATTACTTTTAAGGAACACAGAAACACTGATGACTGATCTTGCTAGCTTCGTCAAGCTAAGTTGAGTGAGAACATGTAACTTCCTCAATAAAGTAAACACATTTCAAAATAAAGGTATTTCAAAATAAAAGCATGTTCAAATCTATGCCATAAGGGCAACACAGTGACCAAGCATGGGAAGTGCTTCTTGTGCTCAAAGACACTGTTGAGCTTGTTGTATGTCAAGTCCACACAGAGGAGACTATTTGCTACTTAGATAGTAAGATATCTGAGCACAAGCACAGGTTTCTCCAGGTTTTACCACTGGACAAACTGATCCCAAAACATCATTTTCTGGAACATTATCCAGGACTGATCAGAGGTTATGGCCCGCTGGTGTCACTTTGGACTATGCGGTTTGAGGCGAAACACAGCTTTTATAAGCGCGTTGTCAGGCACACTCACAGCTTTCGAAATATTCTGCTGTCACTGTCCATGAAGCATCAGTTGATGGTTGCTTATAACCTACATGATTCCAGTGTTGTCAGACCTCTACTACAGGCCACAGCACTGTCCACAGTGCATGTTTCTGTGCTGAGAGAAGATATCCAGGAAGCACTGCAGGCTAAGTTTCCTGGTGAGACGTGTCCAAATAGCTAATAGTGTGTGTTACAGTGGCACCAAGTTCACCAGTGGGATGATCTTGGCTAATGGTTCCACAGGTGGTCTGCCAGATTTTGGGGAGCTGATCCAGATTGTGGTTGTGAAGGGTATGGTTGGATTCTTAGTGGAATGCTTAAGTGCTTGGTCAATTGAGCACCTGAGAAGCTATGTGCTTGAGAAAACACATACTGTGAAAGTCCTAGAGCCAGTCGAGCTATTAGACATGTTTCCTCTAACATCTTACATGCTTGGTGGGAAAAGCATTATGACTCTAAAGCGCTACATTCATGTTCCATAGATGGCTGCCAAATTGCCGTATGGTAAGGTAGGTAGGTAGATAGGTAGGTAGATACTTTATTCATCCCGCAGGAAATTCACATTTTTTTTCAGCAGTATCCACAGATTACAGATTAAGTAAATAAAAAAAAAAATAGAAATAAAGAATAAGATCTAAGTATAACAGAATAAGATCTGAGTACAACAGAATAACCTAAGTACAACCCAGTGTGCAAAAAGCAATGTGCAACAAAAAAAAACAGAAAAAAATGTGTGCATGGGTGTATAAAATGTGCATAGAGGTAGGTCAATGTGCAAATTTAGAAGAAATATACAGTATACACATGATAAATAGCAGTAAGCAATATAAACACTATGAACAAGGATTATAAAAAGATAGGAATATGAACAATTTCAACAGAAGTATTAACAGTTAAACAGAGGTAATAACAGTTAAACAGCAGTGGAAAATAACCTAACCTGAAGAACACACGCTCCGACCGAGGTTCAGAGTCAGTGTGAAACCATGAGACCAAGACCGTCAACAGAACCTGACGCCCGGTACTGGGAATTCAGGAACTGTCAGACTTGATCCAGCCTCATGGAATCACCCCTTCCCCTCCAGTCTTTACGTGTTATCTACCAGTAGTGCAGTATGTGTATAATGAGAGTTATTATTTCCTCCGGGTGGAGTTAAAAAGCCGCATGGCGTGGGGGAGGAATGATTTCCTCAGTCTGTCGGTGGAGCAGGACAGTGACAGCAGCCTGTCACTGAAGCTGCTCCTCTGCCTGGTGATGGTGCTGTGCAGTGGATGCAGTGGATTGTCCATGATTGACAGGAGCCTGCTCAGCGCCCGCTGCTCTGCCACAGATGTCAGGCTCTCAAGTTGTGTGCCCACAACAGAGCCCGCTTTCCTCACCAGTTTGTCCAGTCGTGAGGCGTCCCTCTTCCTGATGCTGCCTCCCCAGCACACAACTGCATAGAAGAGGGCGCTCGCCACAACAGACTGGTAGAACATCAGCAGCAGTTTTTTGCAGGTGTTGAAGGACGCCAGCCTCCTGAGGAAGTACAGTCGGCTCTGTCCTTTCCTGCACAGAGCCTCAGTGTTGGCTGTCCAGTCCAGTCTATCATCCAGCTGCACTCCCAGGTATTTATAGGTCCGCACCATTTCCACACAGGCACCGTTGATGCTTATGGGCTCCGGGTGAGGCCTGGTCCTCCTGAAGTCCACCACCATTTCTTTTGTCTTGGAGGTGTTCAGGTGGAGGTGGTTGGAGCCGCACCATGCTACGAAGTCCTGGATGAGTTTCCTGTACTCCTCCTCCTGTCCACCGCTGATACATCCCACGATGGCCGTGTCGTCCGCGAACTTCTGCACGTGGCAGGACTCCGAGTTGTACTGGAAGTCCGACGTGTATAGGGTGAACAGGACTGGAGAGAGTACAGTCCCCTGCGGCGCTCCTGTGCTGCTGATCACAGTGTCTGACGTGCAGTCCCCCAGTCGCACATACTGAGGTCTGCCTGTCAGATAGTCCATGATCCATGCCGTCAGGTGTGAGCCTACTCCCTTATCAGTCAGTTTGTGACCAAGCAGCTGGGGCTGGATGGTATTGAAGGCGCTAGAGAAATCCAGAAATGTGATTCTCACAGCACCACTGCCCCTGTCCAGGTGAGAGAGGGATCGGTGTAGCATGTAGACAATGGGGTCCTCCACTCCCACCTTCTCCTGGTACGCAAACTGCAGCGGGTCGAGGGCATGGCTCACCTGCGGTCTCAGATGGTGTAGCAGCAGCCGCTCCATGGTCTTCATCACATGTGACGTCAGGGCGACCGGCCTGAAGTCGTTTAGCTCTGCAGGACGTGGCTTCTTTGGGACTGGAACGATGCATGATCCAAGGCTTGTTGTTTGCATAGCAGCGCACCGTTCTTACAGGAACAACAACGTCCATACAGAAGTTAATGTAGTCAGTGGTGCAGTCTACAACCCCCTCGATGTTCCCGCTGTGCGACCCCTGCAGTACATCCCAGTCAGTAGTGTCAAAGCAGTCTCTCAGAGCGTGCTCTGCCTCAGGAGACCACTTCCTGAATGACCGTGTGGTTGTGGGTAGCCTCCTCACCTTTGGTTTGTAGTGAGGCTGAAGCAGAACAAGGTTATGGTCAGCTTTTCCCAGTGCAGGCAGTGGGGTGGCCCTGTATGCGTCCTTTACATTTGCATACAGCAGGTCAATAGTCTTATTTCCCCTGGTGTTACAGTCCACAGACTGGAAAAAAGCAGGAAGTGTATTGTCTAGGGTCACATTATTGAAGTCCCCGGAGATCAACACAAGCTCCTTGGGATGTTGTGTTGAGAGTTTATCAACAGCGGAGTGGATGACGTCACACGCGACTTCCGCGTCGGCTCGGGGCGGAATGTAAACAATGACCACAATGGCGTGTCCAAACTCTCTGGGCAAGTAATAGGGACGTAAACTTACGGCCAGAAGTTCGATGTCCCTGCAGCAGATGCAGATCTTCACACTTACATGCCCAGGGTTACACCACCTTGTGTTCACGTACACCGCGAGCCCCCCTCCTTTCCGCTTCCCGCAGGCTTTGTTGTCTCGGTCCGACCTGACTGTGCTGAAGCCGGGTAGCTCCACGTTAGCGTCTGGGATGGTAGTCGTTAGCCACGTTTCAGTAAAGCACAACAAACTGCACTCTCTGTAGGTCTTGACATTTTTCACCAGCGCAGCCAGCTCGTCGATCTTATTGGGCAGTGAGTTCACATTCCCCATGATCACCGCAGGTAGTTATGCATTTACTTTTTTTCTCCAAAACTTTAATACCTGTCAATTTCTTCTATAAGGACATGGAGGAGCTTGAGGCAGACCTTGTGATGCAAGTGATGAAGATTGCCATCATCAGTGGGTGTGCAACCATTGTCATCGAGGGGAAGGGATCGATGTTGCCAGATCCTGTGCTTTGCTGATGGGCATAATATATGTTGCTAACCTCAGCTATCCCAAGCAGCTGAAGCTCACCTTTGAGTTATTTCAGAAGCTATTCCTGGAACTTGATTGACAAAAAGCCAGCATAAAAGTAATGAATCTCAAGTGCAGTATTTTCTGACTGTGCTCTAAAACCTCAGCACAGAGTTGGAAGTTTTGACTGATGACTTCTCTACATTATGGACAGTGTTATCCCATAATACTGGTGTTATTGTTACAGTTATCAAAGGTTGAGGTTTTATCAGGTTATATGCTTGATGTGTTACACTTAAGAATTGGCTTTAGAATTGGTGTTGTCTAGTATACTCATAGGCCTGTTCTATACATTCAAAATTTCAGGCTCCCTTTGTTAAATTTTCAACCTGTTCTGAGAAATATCCAGTTGTCTGAGTAGAAATAATCACATGCTGCCCTTACTTTTGAAACTCTAGTGTGCAACATATTTCTTAAATGAGTATTTGGGCACAAATAGCTGCAGTTCTTTGGAGAATTTTGAGAGTTAATACTGCATGCTCTTTATAATATTTAGGGTTGCCTTACTAGTCCACTAAGCTGTTGGTAACATTAAAATCAAGTACACATTTTACATGACTGTTTTATAGTGAATCAGCTATTAATAATCCAGTCCTGGTAATAATTCATGTTCTCTCATATAAATATACTTGGTATACTTGCACTGTTGTTGAAGTTGTTTCACACTGTGATTCAAACAGTCACAATTTTGTAATGGTGAACATGGTGGGCCAGATACTTAATTTCCTAAGGCCACAGTCACTATAGATAATTTGTGTTAATACTTTGACATGTTTTGAGTGTAATGAGTGTAAAAGAAATGACAGACAGACAAAGGCAGAGGTGGTGCTGCCGAGGCTTGGACTGTGCTCACGTCTCACTTTTCTTAAGCTCATGAAAAATCTTTGAAACTGATTACAGAGGAAAAAAGAAGAATTGTCGGATCACAACAATTCATTCTTAATTATCTTTTTTAGCACTATGGTTTAATCCTCGAACCGGGAATATAGCAATCATCAGACCTGCTTACCGGAGGCCGTTCAACAGCAGTAGGCCCAGTCTTTGGGCCTATGCCAGTAAGTCTTGCTCTGAGCAAACATATGTTCTCCTCTGTGATCAGGGGCCCGTTGCACAAAAGTAGGATTAAGACATCCGGGATAAGTGACTGAGCCGAGCTCAACAAATCCAAAACAAGAGCGTCCAGGCTCAATTGGTTGCACTAAGACCAAGCCAGGATCAGCAGACACGGATTCATCAAGCCAGCTGAAACCTATCCTGGATAAGTGCGCGCACGCGGCTTCCTCAGATAGACCCCGCCATCGATCACAGATTCACCGATCCACCATGGCAGCGAGAGCAGCGTGAGAGAAAGCGTGGCAAAGTATTGCAGACCGCCTGAATGTGTAAGTAGTGTGCAAATACACACTCATTGTTCCGCTGAAACCATCACAATTACAATCCAAATAGTTAATTAACATCTCCGAAAACGTAGTTGTACTCTGATTATTAATCAGTTGTAATTGTAAGTGAAACTGACTGCACATGTGAGTGAAATTGTGTCAATGTAACTTCATCAGACTGTAAAACTCTTTGATAAATAGATGAGCTCACTGACTTAATTGAATTTCCCATTGGGATAAATAAAGTTCCTCTTATGTTATCCTTATATTTGCTCCTCATGCTCCTCTGCATGCACATCAAGATAAAATCCCCCTCAGGTGCCCATGAGGTGGGTTTTGTGAATAGGAAATCCTTTCACAGCATTATGTTTAGGTGAACATGACTTTTTGATATTGTCAATTAATGAACACTGTACATTGCTTGTGATGTGCGTTGATTGGTTTAATAGTCTTCATCTTATAATTTCAGATGGTCTGCAAAGCTGACTGTCTGATCAGCAATGTTGTGGCAAAGTGGCCTGGCTCAGTCCATGACTCCCGAGTCTTTCAGACCTCTGGAATCTATCAGCGCCTATCACAAGGTGAGCCACACAACCTCTATTAATAACCACTTTTTACATCATGCCTATGTCAAGAATGTCACTCTATTTATGAGGTTGTGATGACGAGATTTTGTATTGACAGGTGAATTCTCTGTTTTGTTGCTGGGGGACAGGGGGTATACCTGCCAGCCTTTTTGTCCTGACACCACAGACCCCCAGGGAGCACAGCAGGCCTACAATCATGCCCATGCCAGGACAAGGGCCAGGACTGAAATGACCTTTGGCCTCCTGAAGGCACGCTTTTCACTGTCCTCAGGACTTAAGGGTCAGAACTTTGAGGGCATGTGACATCACTGTGGCCTGTGCTGTCCTCCACAGTGTGGCCTGCCTGAGGAAGGAGAGGGCCCCCAGAGTGCCATCACACACAGACTGGGACAATCCTGCATCTTCCCTGATGACGACAGTGGTCGGCTGCTCAGGGACCAACATGTGCTAAATTATTTTAGTTAACATGCATGCTTTAAATTTAAGTTAAATATGTCCTGCAGTGGCAGAGACGCATGCTGTGAATTTCAGTTAAATATGGCCTGCATTGGCAGAGGAATTAAAAAAAAAAAAAGTTTAATTGTATTTAAACTGATTTGGCCTCTTATGTCGTTTGTGCTGTATACTGTGTGTATACAAGCTTGCTACTGCATCCATTCATTTGTCTGTTCATTTGTTGTGTATGGATTTGTCCGGCACTTATTTCAGTGTGCAGACATGCAGGGTGTGTTACATACAGAACTTTGAATGTGTCTTTATTCTTGTGTTGTGTAATATGCTTTGATTCTGTGCTTTCTATCTTGTAGAGTCACTATCTGAAGGAGCTGATTGTTTACCTGCTTTGATTTATCCTTATTCAATAAAGGAACGTCATGTTACTCTTTGATGTGTATTTATATGGGATGTGTATTTTATAGTCTATGGGAAACTGTAAATTATCTAATGATTGCTAAAATCATCATTTATCATCAAATTAATGATCACAAATGTTTAAATAATGACAGTGGGTCTAGTTTCGACACCTTCCTAAAATAATCGCCTAAGTCATTTTATTTTTATTATTATTATTGTTATTATTATTATTATTATTATTATTATTTTTTTTTTTTTTTTTGTCAAAAATGAGTTTTTTGCCTAAATCATCTCCTCTTGATGCTGGCCACCCCTGGTAAAATCGCCAGCATCAGAACAGGTCATGCCATTCTACCCCTGAAGTATAACTGCCTAAATCAAGAGTGTGTCAAAACTGTGACTTCGGTAGTTTTATTTTGCCTAAGGCAAAAAAAAAAAAAAAAAGTAACTTAGGCAATTTTATGTTTTTAGGCTATTTTAAGCGTTTCAAGATGGCAGCGGTATCAAGAAGAAAGGAACATTTTCTCTGCCAGTGAAGTTATTTCAATGATCCAGGGCTCATCCTTAATCAGTAAGTGATGAGGTTTAGTATAACATTGGCATACAACATATTACAATTGCCTAAGTCAACAAAGACATGTTCAGAAATTTGCCTAAGTCATTTATTTCTGTTATGTTACATAATTGACTGACATTGTTTTTAGTATGTCTGTAGTCATTTTTTTTCATAACCTTTTTGAGTGAAATTATCAATAAATATCATACAGTTAATTTTTGGTGAATTTTTTTGAGTCTCCTGAAAAACCTGAAAAAAATGACTTAGGCGATTATTTTAGGAAGGTGTTGATGTGATAACAATGTGTAGTGGGCAGTGGAATAACTTTTAGTTTCCGTTTGTGGTGACTGCTGTCTGAGATAAGGGATGAGATTAAATAAATCCTGGAATTTAGCCTGGTCTGGAGCAGGCTAGCTCCACAGAATGAATCTCGATGGTAACTAATGTCATAACATATCCCACTATCCACTATCCCACTTTTGTGCAACCGGATCAAGGATAAGTTAATCCAGGATAACCAAGATATCCCGGCTTAATCCCTTATCCTAGTTTTGTGCAACAGGCCCCAAGTCTATCTGAACGCCTGCCAAAACAAAAACTGCCGCAACGTCAATAATAACAATTTTATCAATTTTATTAAGACCCTTTTACTGGCCGCATCTGTTCTTTCTCCTCCCTAGTAACCACTATATAGACACTATGATGTCAGAAGAGGAGAGTTCCCTATAGTCCAGCAGCTATGTGCAATATTTTGATGGAATCGTGCACTTCACGATACAAGCATGAAATTTGGCACACTGTTAGAGCATGCCCTAAGGTTCATTTTTGGCTATAGGGCCATCGCAGATTTGTCCCGTGGTAACCGTGGCAACCATTTTTCAAAATGGCTGACACCTGCTGTGATTTTTACCTGTAACTCAGGTTCTAGACCACCTAGGATCTTGATCCTGGTGGCTAATCCAACATTTTCAAGGATGAGGAATACAATGGTACTATTTACAACATGCTAGGAACTACCTAACTACATATTTCCAGTATATTCCAGAGTATACTGTACATGTTTTCTAAGATGTTGACAGATATGCCATGAGATGCATGTGTGTTATGGCAATAGCCAAAGTGGAACAATACAGCAGTACAGAGACAGGATACCATTTAGCCTAAAGGCATTTTTAATAAAGCCAAAGAGGAAAGAAAGTGTGACAACACAAAGTTACGTATGATGACACAGTCCACCACAGTAGCAAAGGGCAGTGCACTAAAGTGCTGCCTCGGCACATTTGCATCTTCCACAACACCCCTTTTTGCAACCACAGTGGAGGAGGTTGCGACATGCCAGGCTTACTTCTGGTAGTGTGGTCCAGTGAACTTCCCATCCACCTGACAGAATCAGAATCAACTTTGTTGTCACATGACACATTTTACAGGTGTAAAAAAAAAGTGGGTTAAATTATTCATTCATTCATTCTGTGTCCTTCCTCTTCCACCCCCAGTCACCTGGGGAGGGGAGTTCAGGGACTGCAACCATGGCCTGTCCCCAGCAGTGACCAGCTTGGTAGGCTGCCCTCTTTGTATGTTGTGCTGCTTGTGTTGGGGGGAGTCCACCAATCGTTCTACCTTTTTGGGTGAACAGCTGCTTCCGTGATTCCTGGCTACTAGTGCGGTCATTCAGGAATACCACAAATCACTCAAGAGGCTCCATCCAGTCATCTACGGCGTCTGGTGTGGTAGCCAAGGCACAGAAGGCACGAGTCACATCACTGAATTTTTTCCATGTATCCCATGTCGTCTTCTTGCCCCTGCCTCCAAATGATGACACAGTGTCAAAACCAGTAAAGGCAAGGAACATTAGCAAGGCTACACATCGATCTGGGCCTAATGCCCTTCGCCATCTCATGAGTTGCTAAATGCCGGAAACTCTTCCCAGCTCCAAAGGCAACCCACAGCTGAGCAATGTTGAGGCGTTGGGCTGCCGTCACTGCCAGTACCAGCACATCTGTGTCAACTGTGCATATAGAGAGGTTGTCATACCCTTCCTTCACAGCATCTTTCAGGTGTAGTATGATGCGTGTATCAGCCTCCACATGTGTGCATGGTGCAAAACCTGATGTATCTTGGGGCTGAGTACAGACAACTTCAGCATGATGAGTGCTGATTACCTGTTTCTCAGTGGCAAGGGATGTAACACAAGTTGCCAGGAAGGAGAACAGCTCAGCTTTGCTCTCATAAATAATGTTATGGATGGGCAAAGAATTCATTCATTCTTGTTGAGACTTGGATTTTTCTTGGACTGGAGGCCAGCCAATTAGAGGGAGTTTTTTTTCTCTTGATGGGAAATTTTGTGGGTATTGTCTGGTTAACTGGAAATGCTGAAGGCTGAAACATGCAGCAAGAGAGGGAAAGGAATTCGTTGACACATTGAGCAATAAAGTGCCATTCCTGGGCATTGGTCGGAGTATCTATGAATTGATGATGTAACTTGTGTTACATCCCTTGCCACTGAGAAACAGGTAATCAGCACTCATCATGCTGTTTGCCTTTACTGGTTTTGACACTGTGTCATCATCTGGAGGCAGGGCTAAGAAGACGACATGGGATACATGGAAGAACTTCAGTGATGTGACTCGTGCCTTCTGTGCCTTGGCTACCACACCAGATGTCGTAGATGACTGGATGGAGCCTCTTGAGTGATTTGTGGTATTCCTGAATGACCGCACTAGTAGCCAGGAATCACGGAAGCAGCTGTTCACCCAAAAAGGTAGAACGATTGGTAGACTCCCCCCAACACAAGCAGCACAACATACAAAGAGGGCAGCCTTCCAAACTGGTCACTGCTGGGGACAGGCCATGGTTGCAGTCCCTGAACTCCCTTCCCCAGGTGACTGGGGGTGGAAGAGGAAGGACACAGAATGAATGAATGAATAAATGAATAATTTAACCCACTTTTTTACATCTGTAAAATGTGTCATGTGACAACAAAGTTGATTCTGATTCTGTCAGGTGGATGGGAAGTTCACTGGACCACACTACCAGAAGCAAGCCTGGCATGTCGCAACCTCCTCCACTGTGGTTGCAAAAAGGGGTGTTGTGGAAGATGCAAATGTGCCGAGGCAACACTTTAGTGCACTGCCCTTTGCTACTGTGGTGGACTGTGTCATCATATGTAACTTTGTGTTGTCACACTTTCTTTCCTCTTTGGCTTTATTAAAAATGCCTTTAGGCTAAATGGTATCCTGTCTCTGTACTGCTGTATTGTTCCACTTTGGCTATTGCCATAACACACATGCATTTCATGGCATATCTGTCAACATCTTAGAAAACATGTACAGTATACTCTATACCGAAATACATATTTTGATGGTTTTTACTATTATTTAATTAACTGAATGCTGGAAATATGTAGTTAGGTAGTTCCTAGCATGTTGTAAATAGTACCATTGTATTCCTCATCCTTGAATTAGCCACCAGGATCAAGATCCTAGGTGGTCTAGAACCTGAGTTACAGGTAAAATCACAGCAGGTGTCAGCCATTTTGAAAAATGGTTGCCACGGTTACCATGGGACAAATCTGCGATGGCCCTATAGCCAAAAATGAACCTTAGGGCATGCTCTAACAGTGTGCCAAATTTCATGCTTGTATCGTGAAGTGCACAATTTTTTGCATAGCCGCCGGACTACTACTGAAAAGGGCGGAAAAAAAGATCACTGACCTTAAGGAGGACATCAGTCGGCTGTCGGAGGAACTCAGGAGAAAGGATTCCCTGTTATCCACCTTCAGGGCCCGGTTCCCTAAGTTGTCCAGCTTCCTGGAGACCACACACCACGGAGAGCCAGCCTTCCAGGGGGCTGCCCTCCAGGACACCGTTGTGTAGGACGCTTCCTCCTGTCAGCAGCCCTGTTCAACTCCGAACCACAGGATCCCATGATCCGAAGTGGTTATCCGTGGTCGGAAGAAGGTTTCAAGCTGGGCTGTCCCACTCTCCAACCGGTATGCAGCCCTATCTGCAGAGGAAAACCCGGCGCTCCACATCGATGCCTGTGCTTCCGGGGCTCCACCGCGCCTGAGCCCTGACCAGTGTGCAGTGCCCGTCGACGTCCTTGCTGTCCCCCCCACCGACAGACACAGCAGCTGCCCTCCCACTGGCAGATGCCGCAGCGTTGCCCCCACTGACAGACACCGCGACCTTTCCACCACTTGTGGTTGTCAACACTCCGGCTCCCCCCTTGCTGGCGGCTGGCGGCGCTCTCGACGCATCCCTTCCTGAGGGCTCGGCATCAGCGGGCTATTCAGCGCCCTCTCCACCACTGGCTGCCGGGGCTGCCCGCCCTGGTTCTCCTCCCGGGGCCGACCATCGGATGCGAAAGACTCCTCCCTCCCGGCCTTCATCGGCTTGGCAGAAGAAAATCCTGAGGGAGGCTGCGTGTAAAGCCAGCCGCTTTGACTTCGGCCCAGCACAGGACCATCATCATCCACACAGTGCACAATCACGTAGCACAGAGGGACCATCACAACAGCCGTCACAACAGCCACCTGCCCAGATAGACGGTGCCGAGGCACGTTCGCCACTGTCGGCATCTCTCCGTCCTCTCCTCTCCCCGACCACATTACTGGTAGGGGATTCCATAACATGGAACATCCATCTCTCCAACTCTATGAACTACTGTTTCCCCGGTGCCACGGTTCCAGTAATTTCCTGGAAAGTTGTGGAAAGTCTGTCTTTATCTCCAGCCCGATCCCCACACTGTCGAGTGGAGTAGCACGCTTCAGTCATGTTATGAACCTTAGCTTGTGGCTACCATCCACATGCAGAACAAAAAACATAGGTTTTATTGATAATTTTAACTTATTTTCGAACCACTTTTCTCTTTTTAGAAGGGAAGGAGTGTACCCAAACAGGTTGGGTAGCCAAATGCTATCAGACAACATGCAGCACACTGTATTGTGCAGCCCATGTGACTGACTGTTTACATCGCACACACCCACCCCGGAACTGGCCCCTCACCCTCCTTCCGTATTTCCAGCTCAGACCACTATCTCCAGTGCTAGCTCCCCCTGTCACCCCTTGCCGGTATCAGCATCCTCATCGCTTCACTTCTCTATTCTGAGTGAAGCGATGAGGATGCTAGTCACTGGGTGAGTACCCCACCCAGTGACTAGCTCTGCTGTTCACTTTCAGAAGTTCACCCCCCGGTAGGGTGGCGTTAACCACAGAAACCTCCGGCCGCTGAGCGGGGCACCTCAGGCGGCCACTATCCCTGCTCCAGTTACATCTGCACTGGTCAATGCCAGATCACTGGCTAAAAAAACCTTCATCCTAAATGACTTCTTCTGCTCTCATGCCCTGGATTTTTTATTTGTGACTGAAACGTGGCTAAATATTCGTGACATAAGCTGTTTTTCTGAACTCTTGCCGCCCAATTGCACATATTTAAACTCTCCGAGGACTACTGGTCGAGGAGGTGGGCTAGCCATTATTTTTAAGAAAAAGTATAACTGCAAACAGCTATCACTGCTCTCTTTCTCAAGTTTTGAACTTGCATTATTTGAACTGGGTAAACCTCCTCCGGTCTTGTGTGCAGTTATATATCGACCCCCTAAATATAACAAAGACTTCATCAGTGACTTTTCTGATTTTCTATCTGAAATAACACCAAAATATGACCATATTTTAATCACTGGTGACATAAATATTCATGTATGTTGTCCTTCGATCCTGCTAGCAAAAGACTTACGTCATACATTAGATCTTGTCCTGTCATGTGGTCAGCCTGTAAAAATATGTGAGGCTGTCTTTTCCGACCATGCGCCTGTCCTATTTGACGTTTCTCTTCCCTTTCACCCTGTTAAACAATGCGTCCCACCACGCATCTGTCGGATAATCATGCCCCATACTGCTAGTAAATTCTCCAATGCTTTCAATATTGCTATGGAGACTGGGGGGTCCTCTGTTTGCTGTAATACTGTGGAATTAACTCATTCTTTTTTCTCCACCTGTCAAAACATTCTGAACACAGTTGCCCCACTCAAATCCATGCGCGCCAAGCCTAAACCTGAACCATGGCTTAATGATGTAACTCGTGCTGCTAGACAAGAGTGTAGAAAAGCTGAGCGCAAGTGGAAGAAGGACAAATTACAGGTCTCTTATGACATTCTTAAGGAAAGCTGGCACAATTATCAGAGGGTTGTCAAATCTGAAATGATCAAGTACTTCTCTGACACCATCCTGAAAAATTGGCATAAACCTCATGTTCTTTTTAACACAATTAACTCTGTCCTAAATACTCCCCAACCTGCTCATCAGGAGGCCTCCTCTGAGGCCTGTGAAAAATTTTTACACTTTTTTGTGGATAAGATTGCCACCATTCGAGCAAGCATCTCACTCCCTGTATTTGACCCCTCTATTGCTGTTGAGTGTGCAGCAGTGTTCCCCCATTTTGAACCGATGTCACTCTCTGCTCTTAAAAACATTGTCACTCATTTGAAACCTTCAATCTGTCCCAATGATGTTATCCCACCTCGCCTGTTTAAAGAGATGTGGGACACTATTGGTCCTCACATTCAGGCCATTGTAAATAGCAGCCTTACCTCCGGTAGTGTACCATCCTGTTTCAAACAGGCAGTGGTGCAGCCACTTATTAAAAAAACAAATCTTGATACCTCAGTACTTTCAAACTTTCGACCTATTTCTAAACTCCCTTTCAGGTCTAAAATTTTAGAAAAAGCAGTTCTACAGTTGCAGTCCTTTTTAGATGTGAATGGTATTCTTGAGGTGTTTCAATCTGGTTTTAAGGCATTCCATAGCACAGAATCTGCACTTTTAAGAGTTTTTAATGATCTTTTAATAGCAACTGACTCAGGAGATGCTGCTATTCTCGTTCTTTTAGACCTTACAGCTGCGTTTGATACTACTGATCATAATGTTCTTATCTTTTGTCTTGAACACAGTGTGGGGATCAAAGGCACTGCCCTAGAGTGGTTCAAATCTTATTTGTCAGAGAGGTGTTTCAGAGTCAGCTTTGGTGGTTTTACCTCCTCCTCAGTTTCTCTAACGTGTGGGGTTCCCCAAGGCTCGATTCTTGGGCCAATTCTATTCTCTCTCTATTTGCTGCCCCTTGGAACCATTTTAAAAAGTCATGACATTGTTTTTCATTTTTATGCAGATGATTCACAAATTTACCTGCCTATTAAAAGAAATGGTGGTAGCTCGCTAAAGAGTTTGATGGAGTGTTTTAATGACATCAAAGCCTGGCCGGCCTTAAACTTTTTAAACTTTAACGAGAGCAAAACTGAAGTCATGATATTCAGACCTAGTGACACCCTTATTGCCTCTCAGCTAGATCTAGGCCCTTTAGAACCTTTTGTCAAGCATGTGGTAAATAACCTTGGTGTTAAAATGGACTGTAATTTTAAACTGGATAAACAGATAAATTCGGTCGTCAAATCTGGTTTCTTCCAATTGAGGCTTCTCTCTAAGATTAAGCCAGTTTTATCCCGTAAGGATTTTGAAAGGGTTACCCACGCGTTCATTACTACTCGCATTGATTATTGTAATGCCCTGTATATTGGAATTTGCCAGGCCTCCCTCTCCCGTCTGCAGCTTGTCCAAAATGCTGCCGCCTGTCTCCTTACTGGCACTCGTAAGCGAGACCATATTTCCCCTGTGCTTGCCGCCCTTCACTGGCTCCCGGTGCGTTTTAGGATTGAGTTTAAAATTTTACTGTTTGTTTTTAAAGCCCTCCATGGACTAGCTCCACTGTACATTGTCGATCTTTTAAAGCCACATGCTCCCTCTAGGTCATTAAGGTCAGCCAATCTGATGCTTCTTGAGGTCCCTAAGACAAGGCTCAAGAACAGGGGGACCGAGCCTTCTCCATTGCTGCCCCTAGGTTGTAGAACGAGTTGCCTCTCTATGTAAGGCAGGCCCCCAGCCTGCCGGTTTTTAAATCACTGCTCAAAACTTACTTTTACTCCTTGGCTTTTAGCCCAGCCTGAGAGCTGTATAATCTTGTATTTTATGGTTGTTATATTTTATGTTTGGTTTTATGTTTTATGTCTTATGTTTTTACATTTTTATGTATTTATGTTTTTTTTTTTTTTTTATGTTTTTATGTTTCTTCTATGTTCTAATGTCTTTTATGCCTATGTACAGCACTTTGGTAAAACTGGTTGTTTTAAGTGTGCTTTATAAATAAAGTTGGATTTGGATTAATGTGGTGATGATGTGAAATCACAGTGCAAATAAAGGCAGCCTAATTGTCTAATATTTGCTTTGTTTGACTTCGTTCAGAAAGGTAGGCTTTACAAAGAAAAGAAAAGAAAGATGAGTTGGGATGAGAAAAAAAATTTTGTTGGGACAATACAATGCTAGAAGTTGGTCAACATAAAAAAAAAAAATAATCTAGAGAAATATTAGGCTATGATTATATTGAAAATGCTTTCAAATACTGAAAAAAATAATAATTTGGACAATTTGATTTTTTTAAAAATAAAGTCAGTTTGAAAACTTGTGTTCATGTGTGTTCATGTTACTCAGAAATGCGTATGATTATGCCAGAAAAGCTAATTCATTATACTTAAAGAAATGTGTTTGATCAATGTAATTTTACCTGCAGTTGTCATAACTCAAAAAGCTTGATGCAAAATGTTGCTTTAATTTTTTTGTTGGCCCAATTTTTTTGTTGTTATTTTTTAGAGTGCAGATTCAAAAAGCCAGCCTGATGACTGGTTTTACCCCAGAACCTTCAGAAATCATCCTGGAGCAGAGAAGCTGTTGAAGTTGCAGACTGTTCTGCTGCAAAATAATTCCAACAGCTGATAATAATCCTGCCTTTGTTGCCACCACCCCTACTACTGCTACTAACAGTAATAAGAAGAGCTGAGGGGGGTGTTATATTTAGGTTATATTTATGTTATATATATGTTATATTTGCTGTTTTGTTTGTTTCTCCTGCCTTTTTCTCTCTTTCAGTGTCTTTCTCCTTCAGTGTCCTTCTGTTTTGCAGAACATTGCATGTTTTCCTGTTTTCACTTTCTCTTGGTTTTACCCTCCTTCCTGTTGTCATTTTTCTTTCTGCTTTTGCTCTGTCTGTCAGAGCACTCTGTGAGCTGTTTTTAAAGGTGCTATACGAATAAAGATTATAATTATTATTGTTATATGTTGTGTTTATTTGACCAGACATCCCTTCCCCTCCTTTGTTTACACTCTCCTTTAGTTTCACTCTCAGTGTCTCAGTCATTTCATTCTGCAGTGAAACTGAAAGTGAGTCGGGCTGTGACTCGACAGGAAACTGGAGGATTTCTTGTAAATCACAAGGCTTTTCACCGCAGTGTGAGAAGGCAGAGCTACGTGATCCACACCCTGCACTCTCTCCCGGCTCGACAGCAGCACAGGTTGGTTTTTTCTCAGTTTGTTCTCCTCAGGTTTTGTAGTAAAACACAGACAGACGTACTGTTGTTTCTATTGTTAGAATTCAGTGTTTTGTCTTCATATTAATGCAGTGATTAATACCTTCAGTCACTGAGGAAATGGGATCATTTCAAACGGGAAGAGAAACCTGGACACAGCAGATCATTTCTTTAAGCTGCTTCTTTGATTTTCATTTTCAGTGTCAGTGGTGATTTGAAAACTGGTGTGACTTTCATATTTAGAGGTAAGAGAAACTTTTTTTGGTCAGACTTTAATTCATTTTAATCAGTGACTTTTATTAACTTAGCTTTAAGAGTTGATTTGAATTTCTGAATATTTTTACACCTATTTCTCACAGAATGAAATCAAAACAGCAGATGCTTTTATTTTATTTATTTTATTTGTTAATATTTATATAGTGTTTAACTAAAGAAACATTTTCATGTTGCACCATATACAGTACAGGCCAAAAGTTTGGACACACCTTCTCATTCAATGCGTTTTCTTTATTTTCATGACTATTTACATTGTAGATTCTAACTGAAGGAATCAAAACTATGAATGAACACATGTAGAGTTATGTACTTAACAAAAAAAGGTGAAATAACTGAAAATATGTTTTATTTCTCGTTTCTTCAAAATAGCCACCCTTTGCTCTGATTACTGCTTTGCACACTCTTGGCATTCTCTCCATGAGCTTCAATAGGTAGTCACCTGAAATGGTTTTCACTTCACAGGTGTGCCTTATCAGGGTTAATTAGTGGAATTTCTTGCTTTATCAATGGGGTTGGGACCATCAGTTGTGTTGTGCAGAAGTCAGGTTACTACACAGCCGACAGCCCTATTGGACAACTGTTAAAATTCATATTATGGCAAGAACCAATCAGCTAACTAAAGAAAAACCAGTGGCCATCATTACTTTAAGAAATGAAGGTCAGTCAGTCCAGAAAATTGCAAAAACTTTAAATGTGTCCCCAAGTGGAGTCACAAAAACCATCAAGCGCTACAACGAAACTGGCACACATGAGGACCGACCCAGGAAAGGAAGACCAAGGGCTCTAGTTTCGCAGACCAGGCGAGGCGGGGGCGTAGCGCAGATGCGCTTTGCCAACTGGGTGTAGCCAGGCGGATTTTCCAGGTTTGGCACGCCGTGCTCGGTGGCGCATGTACTCCGCCGTCCCTCCTACCGGCGGAGAGGAGGAGAGAAGGCGTGGACTGGGTTTGACACAGCCGATTCACATGTAACCAATCAAATGAGCCCCTGTCCTCGCCTTTAAAATGCGCTGCGTGAAGGCATAATGAAAGTTTACACAGCTGACATGGAGGTCTATAGGCGGAGCGGAGCTCAGGAGACAGGCGCGGAGCGGAGACCGGCGAGCAGTGCGGACACGTCACCAAAACCTCACAGGCAGGCTTCCGGAATGTCAGGCACATGAACAATGCAATAAATACCGAAAAAAACACTATTCAAATCTACGATCACAATCAGCACATACATATATCTCCATATCAACTGTCCCGTCACAGCTGATGTCAGATCAAAGGAGATTGGCACCGTTTGTGCTGATTGTGAGGTTTTGGTAATGTGCGCCAGCCAGCCAAACTTTGACTGGCCGGCTCCGCTCCGCCTTGCGCTGAAAGTAGACGTGGTTTCAGATGGCGAGCTTTTGGCGCACCTCGGCAAAGCCTTTTGGCACGAAACTGTCACTGCGCCAAGCCGAATCTGTCGGCACCCCCCCCCCCCCCGCTGTGCCACCACTCCCATCTCGGCGAACCTCCGCCTGCGAAACTTGGAAACTGTCCGCCTCGGCCGTTTCGCCGGTCGAAACTAGCTCTGCACGGGGTTCGCCTCACTGCGCCACCCTGCGCTGCGCCGGGAAACTAGAGCCCCAAGAGTCACCTCTGCTTCTGAGGACAAGTTCATCCGAGTCACCAGCCTCAGAAATCGCAAGTTAACAGCAGCTCAGATCAGAGACCAGATAAATGCCACACAGAGTTCTAGCAGCAGACCCATCTCTAGAACAACTGTTAAGAGGAGACTGCGCCAATCAGGCCTTCATGGTCAAATAGCTGCTAGGAAACCACTGCTAAGGAGAGGCAACAAGCAGAAGAGATTTGTTTGGGCCAAGAAACACAAGGAATGGACATTAGACCAGTGGAAATCTGTGCTTTGGTCTGATGAGTCCAAATTTGAGATCTTTGGTTCCAACCGCCGTGTCTTTGTGAGATGCAGAAAAGGTGAACGGCTGGATTCCACATGCCTGGTTCCCATCGTGAAGCATGGAGGAGGAGGTGTGATGGTGTGGCGGTGTTTTGCTGGTGACACTGTTGGGGATTTATTCAAAATTGAAGGCACACTGAACCAGCATGGCTACCACAACATCCTGCAGCGACATGCCATCCCATCCGGTTTGCGTTTAGTTGGACGATCATTTATTTTTCAACAGGACAATGACCCTAAACACACCTCCAGGATGTGTAAGGGCTATTTGACCAAGAAGGAGAGTGATGGAGTGCTGCGGCAGATGACCTGGCCTCCACAGTCACCGGACCTGAACCCAATTGAGATGGTTTGGGGTGAGCTGGACTGCAGAGTGAAGGCAAAGGGGCCAACAAGTGCTAAACACCTCTGGGAACTCCTTCAAGACTGTTGGAAAACCATTTCAGGTGACTACCTCTTGAAGCTCATGGAGAGAATGCCAAGAGTGTGCAAAGCAGTAATCAGAGCAAAGGGTGGCTATTTTGAAGAAACTAGAATATAAAACATGTTTTCAGTTATTTCACCTTTTTTTGTTAAGTACATAACTCCACATGTGTTCATTCATAGTTTTGATTCCTTCAGTTAGAATCTACAATGTAAATAGTCATGAAAATAAAGAAAACACATTGAATGAGAAGGTGTGTCCAAACTTTTGGCCTGTACTGTATATTCACTTTCTCCAGTGATAATGCACAAAGCCATGATGCTCTCAACTCGTTTTGAGCTTAAAGTGTAACAACTTGAAATATTCAACTTTTTCAATCAAGTTATTAAGTCTCAGAGTTATGATTACAGTTTGATTTTAGGCAATGAATACATTGCTCATTCAACTATATGATCTAAGTTGATCTCATGTGTTATTTTCCAGCAATGGGAGGTTTCGTTTCCATACCTGGTAAGACACAACATTTTAATAGTCAGTGTTGATAATCTGATCACTCACAGAGAATGACAAGTAGCTGCATGATGTCTCTGTGAAACACTGCTGACGTTTTAACCAACATGTGCAATTTGCTTTTCAGAGCCATGGAGGATAATACAATGGTGCAAAATACAATGGTGGAGAATACAAAGGTGGATAATACAATGGTGGAGAATACCATGGAGGAGAATACCATGGGAGTAAGTTCCAAACTAATGTCTGTGTGGTGCTCTCTGTGTTTTAGTCTTCCCATACGCAAATCGGATATATGGCCATATATGAACATATATACTACTCACAAAAAGTTAGGGATATTTGGCTTTTGGGTGAAATTTATGGAAAATGTAAAAAGTTCACGCTACAGTGATATTATATCATGAAAGTAGGGCATTTAAGTAGAAGCATGCACTGGTGATTTCCTCATCTCATACAATTTCTTGAAACAAAAGCCAACAACAGTGGTGGATATACCACAACAAAAAATGTCAGTGTCAATAACTTGTCATGTGCCCTTGAGCATCAATTACAGCTTGACAACGACGTCTCATGCTGTTCACAAGTCGACTTATTGTCTGCTGAGGCATGGCATCCCACTCTTCTTGAAGGGCGGCCCTCAGGACATTGAGGTTCTGGGGCACAGAGCTCCGAGCCTCTACACGGCGACTCAGCTGATCCCATAGGTTTTCTATGGGATTCAGGTCTGAGAAAGTGCAGGCCACTCCATTTGAGGTACCCCAGTCTCCAGCAGCCGTTCCCTAATGATGCGACCTTGATGAGCTGGAGCATCAAACACCTGATGTGAATTTTGCCGTTAAACTCCTTGTTAGAGAACAGCAACTTGTGCAAAAAGTACTGAAACATTGAACAGTTGGACATGTGCATTCAAAAGTTTACAGAAGGTCACATTAAGTTCAACTGTAAAGGTTAGAATGCATTTTAGGTTCATCCTGAAATTTCACCCGAAAGCCAAATATCCCTAACTTTTTGTGAGTAGTGTATATCAAATAATGGGACATTTAAGTTCACATACTGTATTTGGGAATATTTCAGGATATGTGTGCAAATATGTGGCCTCTGACATAAGGTAACATATATGTGCATATACTGGATTGCATTATTTATTTTCCACAAGTAGCTTTACTTTCCACAAGTAGCTTCAACCTTTTAAACGGTGACACTTAATGAGGCAAGAGTGCCAGCTCTCTCCCCCATAGACTCCCATTATATCTGGAACCCAAAATCTGGGGAGAGGAGAAACACACACTTATTTAACTTGCCAAATCTCGGGGAATTTTGGGAGTTTGAAAATAATTTGACACAGTTTGAAAGCCCAAAGCCTTACCTTTCTCATGATATCTTATATTTTCCGCTTGGACTTAACTGTCATTGAGATAAAAGCATTTGTTTGACCACTACTTTTAGGCGACTCTTTCCCAAGCGCCACTGTCACTCATGCTGTGTGCTTTATAGAGCCTCATTTCTGAATCAGGCCCCACAAGCCCCAGTGGCACAGTGGATTTTGACTCTGTCCCAATTCAAAGGCTGTACGCTACCTAGGTCATATTTGTAGGCTGCTTACGTCACGGTGGCGCGACAAGTGCTGTCCCAGTTCAGTTTTACCGCGCGGGGTCCTGCAAATGCAGCAGACAGATCCAGCCTATTTCTGACTAATTTGCAGGATTCACCCCCACGATGCTTCACAGCCAACATCACAGCCTACTTCCCAGGGTACCTTTCGGTCCAGCTGAATTTCTGGATCAGCCACCATTGCTGGAATTATGAAGCATGTTTTAGACCGTCTTAATGTTTATATCATGACGTTTTGATAAGTTTTCATGCCTATAATTACCACCATAGATTCGGTTTAGCTGTTAACTGTATCCGAACAATGCCTGTAAATGCAAGTTTAGTTAGATGAGTTAGATAGGCATTTTGCATGATGTTTCCATAGCAACCATCAGCGCATCAGGTACGTTACAATGTAGCCATGTGTACAATTACTTTAATTAGGATATTCTGTTGCAATTGAGGTGAGGTGTAACAATTATCTTAATTTTCTGCATCTTCACGAAGACAAAATAAAATAAAATACATAAAACTACAGAATCAATGTTGTCCATCTTGAGAGCGTTGAAGCTGCTTATCGTTTGGTTTCATGCACAGGTGTTCACTGACACACCTCCGAAACCTACTTCGGCATTTTACGCTGCATCACTCGAATGCGCTTTGGGAAGCCTTGATAATAATGACGTAGGAATCCTCCGCAGGTTACACCGTCCCAATTCACTAAACTTATAGTTCCGGTAAACTTGATATCGGCACCTACGTCGGACGCCTCCTACTTGGGCACCGTGGGCTGAGACCTAGTAGTCAACTAGCCCTTCGATTGAGACAGACCCAGTGTCTCTGCCTGCCATGCAGGAGACCAGGGTTCAACTCCCCGCCTGGGCAAGAGCAACACAACCCACAAACAGCATAGGGCTGGTGGGTTACCACATGTCCACACAGTAACAAGGGTGGCAAGCACACTCAAAGAAAAAAAAAATCTCCCTATTTTTCACAACCCAATGTTGGCAAGAATGATTTGGATCCTTAATATGATTAACAGTATATGACTAAATCATATATCAACATTTATGCAATAGAAATATATTTGCCATATATGTGTATATCTGGAAAAATATATGGAACATATTTGAAAGTGGCCATTTTTGCTATATTTGAAAATATATTTGTCATATATGCCTATATAATTATCATATATGTATGAGACATACATGGACATATATACTTAATATGTAGTTTACATATATGGCCATATATCAGATTTGTGTATGGGTTTTCAAAATGAATGTTTAGTGACTGTTTCTCTGGACGTACATGAGACCACAGGGGTGTTTCAGCGTCTTAAATAAAGTGGTTTACAAACTGATTTAGGGGCTTGGATAGTGAGTTGTTAGTTGCTACAACTGGTCTGCCTGGAGGGCAATAAGACAGTAGGAACATGATGCTGTATTTTCAAAAATTCATGATGACTTTTAGTTATCCACTTGTTCTCCATTGCATTGTTCAAAATTTCAGGTAGTGGCGCCGCGCGAGGTGGCAGCCTGTTACAGCAGCTCCCGTGTGTGTCTTAGTTTTTTGTATTTTTCTTTTTAATTCTGTAATGCTACCTGTACTTTTTTTTGCCAGTCATTGTCCAATCACTACGGACACGACTTTTTCTCTCTTTTTAAACTTTCTGGCCGTTCTTTTGGACTCTATGGCAGCGGAGGGTCACAGACGCGACGGTGAGTGCATTGTTTACACTCCTGACCAGCTGATTGCGCTGCGTAAAGCTGTGCTGCTCCCCGGAGCGAGGCCTGACATCCCGGAGGAGCTGCAGAGGAGGCGCCGGGGGTGCAGAGCTGGAGCCAAGCTGAAGGCGAAGAAGAGGAGATTTCGCTCAGCGGTACCGGCGATTATCATGGGGAACGTGAGGTCTCTGGGGAATAAGACGGATGAGCTCGCCACGCTGATTAAGACTCAGAGGGAGTATCGTGAGTGTAGTGTGTTGTGTTTCACTGAGACATGGCTGCACTCGCACATCCCGGACCACAGCGTGGCGGCACCCGGCTTCAGCGTTGTTCGTGCGGACAGAGACGTTATTAGTAGCGGTAAGAAGAAGGGAGGAGGGATTGCACTGTATGTGAGTGAGAGGTGGTGTAATCCCGGACATGTGCATGTGAAGGAACGTCTCTGTAACCCGGACATTGAACTGGTTGCTGTGGGAATGCGCCCGTATTACCTGCCTAGGGAATTCACGTCCGCCATTGTAATTGCTGTTTACATCCCCCCATCAGCTGATGCGCCGACAGCCTGTGACGTCATCACCTCCACCATTGCCAGTGTACAGACTCAACACCCCAATGCCCTCACTGTTATTACTGGAGACTTTAATCATGTCTCACTGGACAAACTACTGCCAACGTTCCACCAGTATGTTGACTGCCCCACCAGAGAAAATAAAATCTTGGATCTGCTGTATGCAAACACCAGGGATGCATACAACACCACAGCCCTTCCTCCCCTTGGCAGATCGGATCACAACCTGGTCCTGTTAACCCCCAAGTATGTCCCCCTTGTTAAGAGGCAGCCTGTTCACACCAGGACGGTGAGGAGGTGGACTCAGGAGGCTGCTGAGGCACTGCAGGACTGCTTTGAGACAACAGACTGGGATGCACTCTGTGAGCCACACGGGGAGGACATCAACAACATGACGGACTGCATCACAGGATACATCAGGTTCTGTGAAAACACCACTATTCCAACCCGGACTGTACGCTGCTACCCCAACAACAAGCCATGGATCACCAGTGACCTGAAAGCACTCCTCAACAAGAAGAAGAGGGCTTTCAGGTCTGGAGACAGAGAGGAACTGAGGAGAGTGCAGCACGAACTCAGGGTGAAATTGAGGGGGTGCAAAGACAGCTACAGGAGGAAGCTGGAGGCCAAACTCCAGCAAAACAACGTGAGGGATGTGTGGACTGGGATGAAACAGATCACAGGATATAAAGGGAGACAAAGGCAACCATCAGGCAGCCTGGAGAGAGCCAACGAGCTGAACGGTTTCTTCAACAGGTTCAGCTCACAGCCGTCTGTCTCCCTCACACATCCAGACCCCCACACACCCCCACCACATCCACCCCTCCCCCCTCTCCCCCCTGTGGTGAGCACTCCTGTGCAGCACCTCTCCTCCCCCTCCCCCTCTACCTCGTCCTTCACTGAAGACACCAGCACCCTCCCCCGCATGACTGTAACTACGGGCCAGGTTAGGAGACAGCTGGAGAGACTCCACCAGAGGAAGGCCGCAGGACCTGATGGTATCAGCCCCAGGATCCTGAGGACCTGTGCCAGCCAGCCGTCTTCTGTCGTCCAACACCTCTACAACCTGAGCGTGAGTCAGGAGAGAGTCCCGGTGCTGTGGAAGACGTCCTGCCTGGTTCCTGTCCCAAAGAAGTTGACTCCATCGGACCTCAATGACTACCGACCAGTTTCCCTCACATCTCATCTGATGAAGGTGCTGGAGAGGCTGGTCTTGGCCCACCTGAGGCCGCAGGTGAAGGAGCTGCTAGACCCTCTACAGTTTGCTTACCAGCCCCATTTGGGAGTTGATGACGCCGTCATCTACCTGCTGCAACGAGCTCATATGCATCTGGATGGTGGTGGCAGCACTGTGAGAATCACATTCTTTGATTTCTCCAGTGCTTTTAACACCATCCAGCCACTGCTGCTGGGTGAGAAGCTACGGGTGATGGGTGTCGACACCTCCATTGTCTCCTGGATTACTGACTACCTGACAGGCAGACCACAGTTTGTCCGTCTGGGCAGTGTTCTGTCTGACGCGGTGGTCAGTGATACAGGAGCTCCTCAGGGGACTGTGCTGTCCCCTTTCCTTTTCACCTTATACACCACAGACTTTCAGTACAACTCCGAGTCATGCCACCTGCAGAAATTTTCTGATGACTCGGCTGTTGTTGGGTGTATAAGTGAGGGAAGGGAAGGGGAGTACAGAGCAGTGGTGGATAACTTTGTGGAGTGGGCTCGACACAATCACCTGAGGCTGAATGTCAGCAAGACCAGAGAGCTGGTGATCGACTTCAGGAAGAAGAGGACGGCTTCACAGTCACTGTGCATTCTGGGAGAGGATGTGGAGGAGGTGGAGGACTACAAGTACCTGGGCGTCAACATCAACAACAGACTGGACTGGAAATCCAACACCGAAGCTGTGTACAAGAAGGGGATGAGCAGACTCTACTTCCTGAGGAAGCTGAGATCCTTCAACGTGTGCAGCAAGATGTTGGATCTTCTATCAGTCTGTTGTGGCCAGCGTACTCTTGTTCACCGTGGTTTGTTGGGGGAGCAGCATCGGAGCCAGCGACACCAACAGACTCAATAAACTGATCAGGAGGGCTGGCTCCGTGATCGGCTGCAAACTGGACACTTTGGAGGCTGTGGTGGAGAGGAGGACACTGAACAAACTGTTATCCATCATGGATAACCCTGATCACCCTCTCCACCACACACACACACACACACACACACACACACACTGGACAGACAGCGGAGCTCCTTCTCCAACAGACTGTTACAGCTCTGCTGTCGAAGGGACAGATACAGGAAATCATTCCTGCCACAAGCCATCACACTGTACAATAACTCTCACTGGTCTGACAGAGACTCACAACTCTCTGCAGAATAGCTCTGTTTTTAACACTCCACTACCCAGCACCTTAAATTGTATGTTTATTTATTATCCACTACTCAGCACCTTACTTACTTGTTTAGATTATTAGGGCCCGAGCACTGTCCCAGTGCGAAGCCCTATTGTATCTGCTTTGTTTTTTTATTATTATTACGCCACTTTGACGCTTAATTTGACCCCCTAAACATGCTCAAAAAGTCACCAAATTCGGCACGCACACCAGGTCTGGCGAAAAATTCGATAAAATCAAAAATCGGCACCCCCGGTGCAAAAATGGGCTCGGTAGCGCCACCTAGGGACGCAAAGACAGCCCCTGCGGCCCACAGGAATGTGATAGAAAGACCAAACCAGCACCGAAACATAGATCTCATCAAGCCCGACATTTTTCATGCTCGTGCCCCCCACCTAAAACCAAAAGTCCACAATTTGCATTTGAAAGTCATGTTTTCGCCCAAATTTGCGCTTTGCATAAAATCTATAAACTCCCAGGGCGTTAATCTAATCAGCTTGAATACTGAATAGATGACAGAGGACATAGTGCTTAACAAAAGTTCTTCAAGGTTCCGTATAATTCCAAACCGTTTGGATTTCAGAAGGCCTCAAAGTCAGAGTGTCCACAACCAGCGCCTCCACTTTTTCCCATGGACCCTGGTGTGCCTGCTGTGAATAAACTGGCACTTGCCCTGACAATTAGGCCCCAGCAGTCCAAAGTAAAA
The DNA here is from genome assembly GCF_902150065.1 of Myripristis murdjan. Taxonomy (NCBI): domain Eukaryota; kingdom Metazoa; phylum Chordata; class Actinopteri; order Holocentriformes; family Holocentridae; genus Myripristis; species Myripristis murdjan. The sequence continues at coordinate 2,310,153 of NC_043986.1, forward strand.
GTCTGACAGCTTCCAAACCTATGCAGATGGAAAGAGGACGAATTTTCCTACAAAAATAGGAGGTCTTGCTTTTGATTGGAAAAAGTTTGTGGCCGCGGTGAAGACTAGTTTAACAGGTGGGACTCTGTTTTTTTTTTCTCTGCTCTTCTCTCTGCTTCCACTGCCCCTCCCCCCACTCAGCCCCATGGTCAAGACTGACAGGGAACAGAAACAACTCTCAAACTCAAACGCAAGCTTAGGGCGACATCTGCTGGAGGAGCGCCACTAGCAACTGGGCCAGAACTGTGTGTGTGTGTGTGTTTGTGTGTGAGTGAGTGAATGAGTGTGTGTGTGTGTGTGTGTGTGGCATGCACATGTGAGTGTGTGTGTGTGTGTGTGCGCGCGCCTGTGCATGCACGTGTGTGTGTGTGTGTGTGTGTAGGTGCCTGCCCGTGCATATGTGTGTGTGCGTGTGTGTGTGTGTGTGTGTGTGTGAGTGTGTGTGTGTGTGTGTGAGTGAGTGTGAGTGAGTGTGTGTGTGTGCGTGTGAGTGCGTGTGTGCGTGTGAGTGAGTGTGATTGAGTGAATGGCACCGTGAATGGACCGTTCCCGACGGGCACGAGGGAGACGCGGGGCACGGGTGCGAGGGCCCGTCCAACGTTGCTTGCAGCTTTAATTAGGGCCCGAGCACTGTCCCAGTGCGAAGCCCTATTGTTTTTGTAAAGTTTTTTTTTTTTTTTTTTTTTTACTTATTATTATTACGTCTCTTTGAGGCTTAATTTGACCCCCTAAACATGCTCAAAAACTCACCAAATTCGGCACACACATCAGGTCTGGCGAAAAATTCGATAAAATCAAAAAACGGAACCCCCCGGAGCAAAAATGGGCTCGGTAGCGCCACCTAGGGACACAAAGGCAGCCCCTGCGGCCCACAGGAATGTGATAGAAAGACCAAACCAGCGCCGAAACGTAGATCTCATCAAGCCCGACATTTTTCGTACTCGTGCCCCCCACCTAAAACCAACAGGAAGTCTGCAATTTGCATTTGAAAGTCACGTTTTTTGCCCAAATTTCCGCTTTGCATGAAATCTATCTCCTCCCAGGGCGTTAATTTTATCGGCTTGAACAGCTAATATACGACAGAGGACATAGTCCTTAACAGAAGTTCAGAAGGAATTAGTAAAATTTTCACTTTGCATGAAATCGCACTCCTCCCAGGGCGTTAATCGAATCCGCTTGAAAATTTACTACATGACAGAGTAACCAGTGCTTAACCAACGATCTAAAGAAAATCGTAAAATTTCGAACCGTTTGGATTTCAGAAGACCTCAAAGTCAGAGTGTCCACAACCAGCGCCTCCACTTTTTCCCATGGACCCTGGTGGGAATAGCGCAGAATGCTAGGGGCTAATTAGGCCCCTGCTGACTAAAGTAAAAGTCTGACAGCTTTCAAACCTATGCCGATGGAAAGAGGACCAAAATTCCTACAAAATTATATATCATGGTGTGGATTGAAAAAAGTGTGTGGCCGCGGTGAAGACTAGTTTAACAGGTGGGACTCCGGATTCTCTGCTCTGCACTGTTCTCCCTCCCCTCCTCCACTCCTCTGACTCACAGTAACTGCCTGCAGCCTTTTCCCAATGCACACTCATTGGGAAGGAGCAGTAACAACTCTGTGTGTGTGTGTGTGTGTGTGTGTGTGTGTGTGTGTGTGTGTGTGCTTAATGCCACAGCCACTGGGCACAAGTGGGCACGAGGCGGCACGGGTGCGAGGGCCCGTCCAACGCTGCTTGCAGCTTTAATTTTAGTTTATTATCCATCACTCAGCACCTTAACTGTTATTTATTAGAAGTGGTGATTCCATGGGACCAAATCAAGTCAGACAGTCGCCGAATCCCAGTACTGGGCGTCGGGTTCTGCCACTTGGTTTTCCTGGTTCCATGGTGTCAAGCTTACCCTGTGCCATACCATCTACTATCTGTATTTTTCATTTTTCATATTTATTATTTTCATCAGTATATCTTACATTTCAACACTTAAACATCTCATATTCTCAGGCTACTTTATTGTATATACTTAGCCCTTATTGTTTTTAGTGTATGTATTTCGCATATTTAGTCTCTATTGTATATAAAGAGATTCCAGGGCTGAGGACTGAGTCCGGGCTGAAATCTCTAATAGGAGAGGTTTCAGAGTCTAAGGAATTAAGAGGTTGGGCTGTCGGCATCCCTGCGGGGGGTGACCAGGAAGTCTGAGTCAGCTACTGCTGTGACTCGACACTGGGGAGCAGGCTGTGAATTCAGATCTAGAAGGGAGACGTCCTGTGATGGATCTTTAGAGTTCATTACGATCTGAATAAGACCAGAGTGTGGAACCTGTGTCCGGCGGGACTGTAAGACTCTGAGTGAAGGACTCAAGAGCAAATAGTGTGATGTATTATTAAGGGCGACGTCCCTTACAAAAACAAAACAAAACAAAAAAAAAAAAAAAACAGACCCGACCAACCAAATTCCTGATGGTTCAGAGCCAGGGACAAGAGATATTAGCTGAAATCTCTGACAGAGCTGGTTTTGAATTTAAACTCAAATTTTGTCTAGTCTGGTGGCAAGGAGTCGCGGGCGTGATATAGGCTATCACGGCCTGGACCCTTGGCCTATTGCCTTTTGGTGGCAAGGAGCCGCCGGGGTGATAAGGCCTATCACGCCCTGGGCCCTTGGCCGTCTAGCTCAGGCAGTGTACTGAGCCTGTTGTTATTTTATGTTATTTTATATTTTATGTTACTGTATTTTATTATTGCTATCATTCTAAATTTTTATTTCCCTTTTTATTGACTGTTTTTATTGTTTTAATTTGTGTCTTGTTGCTTTTAATGTTTCTGTAAAGCACTTTGAATTACCTTGTGTTAAATTGTGCAATAAACTTGCCTTGCCTTGCCTTGCCTATACTTTTAATTTTAATTTTAAATTTTTTGTTTTTATTGATGATGCTGCTGTAACGTGTGAATTTCCCAGTCTGGGATCAATAAAGTATACCTATCTATCTATCTATCTATCTATCTATCTATCTATCTATCTATCTATCTATCTATCTATCTATCTTCATCCCTCTCTCCCATGCATGTCTCCACAGGATTTTGCAGAAGTGATCTGCAAAAAGTGGGACTGCTTAACTGTCTTAAGGCCTCAGTTACACAGTCCTTTGTTAGTCTAGATGGAAAGGGGGGTCCATGCGCATAGGGTGGGTTTTTTATCAAGCCCTGTTTTTTTCTTTATCTTTGAAGGGTGTATTTTAAGATTCTGCTAGGTACCAGGCTGAAATAATGTCCCATGGGGTTCACTTTGATACTTTTAAGTATATTTTCATGCCACTACTTTGTAGTTTTACTCAAGTCAGATTCTGAATACAGGACTTACATGTATAAGAGTATTTTTATATTGTGATATTGCTACTTTTACTTAAGTAAAATATCTGAGTACTTTTTCCACCACTGGCTGATTTAGGCAGTCACACCAGGCCTGAATCCACCTCACTGCACTCTGAGCTGGGGTTGAATACACCTGTACACCCGTTTTGTATTACAGTTTTTTTTTTTTGTTTGTTTGTTTTTTGATTGCTTACACACTAAGAACATATGCTTAAACCAATGTGACCAAACTTTAACTCATTGTAACTAAACCTTAAACACAGTGTGGCCAGACCTTAGACATGTGCTGCTCGGAACTGTGTTTGCAATTCTACAACACACTTCCTCCTGAACACCAGACACTATTTCATACAGAAGACACCTCGCTCAAAAATGAAATCATGTGGTTACCATTGGGAAAACACTTATGTTCAGAATATAAAACACATCAGGTGATTAGAAAACCTGAGACACACAAATGAAAACACTTACTTAGAAAACTGAACACCAACCAGTCAGGGCCTAAGCTCTACAAACAGGCCCCTGTTCAGCCATGTTGAGTACTTTGCAAGCATGGAGGCGGTGAGAGAAAGAGGCACAGGAAGACATTGTAGCCCCCAACTTTCTGCTACGTACTGTGCATAGTCTGTTTTGTTGTATTGTTTTGTTTTTGCTTTACACACTATGTTTTATATTGTTTTTTGCTATTGTTTTATACACTCGTCATAAAAATATTAAGACCGATTGAAAAATTGCAAGAATTTACATTTTGCACTGTTGGATCTTAAGAAGGTTCTAAGTAGAGCTTCAAAATGCAAAAAGAAGAAATGGGAGTGAAACAAAAAAAAAAAATTGAGGAAGCAATTTATTGCAAATGACCATTAAATGAAACAGGCTGTTCATCAGCTGATCAAAAGTTTAAGACCACTGCCTTTAAAAGCCCAGATCTTGGCAAAAATGTGGATTCAGTGTCATTTTCTGTCAGGTATCCACACTGTCATGACCTCCTTATGGCAAAGGCAAAAAAGCTTTCTGTCTTTGAACGTGGTCAGATTGTTAAGCTGCATAAGCAAGACCCAACAACAAGGCCCTCACAGCGTGCCATTGCTGTGGAGGTTGGACGCAGTAAGACAGTCATTTTAAACTTCTTAAAAGATCCTGAGGGTTATGGAACAAAAAAGTCAAGTGGTAGACCCAAAAAAATGTCACCGGCCCTGAGCCGGAGGATCCAATTGGCTGTCTGTCAAGATACGGGACGATCCTCAGCCCAAATTAAGCTTGTCACTGCTGCCAACTGCAGTCCCATAACCATCAGACGGCATCTGAGAGAGAAGGGTTTTAAGAACCAAAAACATCTTCAAAGGCCTCGTCTCCTTCAACGGCACAAAACTGCCCGTTTGGAGATTGCATGAGAGCACCAAACATGGGACATTGAAAGGTGGAAGAAAGTTTTATTCTCTGATGAGAAAATATGTAACCTTGACAGTCCTGATGGCTTCCAACGTTACTGGCATGACAAGGAGATCCCACCTGAGATGTTTTCTACACGGCACAGTGGAGGGGGCGCCATCATGATCTGGGGGGCTTTTTCCTTCAATAGAACAATGGCGCTTCAGGTTGTGCAGAGGCGTCAAACGGCAGCTGGCTGTGTGGAGATGTTGCAGGGGGCATCCCTCATGACTGAAGGCCGTCGTCTGTGTGGTAATGACTGGGTTTTTCAACAGGACAACGCTGCAGTTCACAATGCCCGCCTGACAAAGGACTTCTTCCAGAGAAATAACATCACTCTTTTGAACCATCCTGCGTGTTCCCCTGATCTAAATCCAATTGAGAACATTTGGGGTTGGATGGCAAGGGAAGTTTACAGAAATGGACACCAGTTCCAGACAGTGGATGCCCTCCATGAAGCCATCTTCACCACTTGGTGCAGCATTCCCACTAGCCTTCTGGAAACACTAGCATCAAGCATGCTGAAATGAATTTTTGAGGTGATTACCAACAATGGTGCAGCTACTCATTACTGAGTCCTTTTTTGAAAATTATTTCTATTTTAGAGGGTTTTTGGGTTTTTTTGAGATATGGGGCTCTATTTTCGCAGACCAGGCAAGGAAGAGGCGCAGCTGCGCTGTGCTGCGCCAACTGACCTAAAGATGGCGCGGACGAGTCCAGACGCCGTCGTGACTGCTCCGCGTAGACTGTGCTTTTTGTTTGTTACTTTCTTAGCTTTCTTTAGTTCTTTGACCTCTCTTTCAGCACACTATTCAACATTGCTACCAGGTCTAATTACCTTTTTTCTGAAGTTTTACACGAGAGCTCCACCTGGCCGAAGGAGATCCTGCGGGACGCGGAGTGTAACCAGGGGAACGGGCCTCCGAGGAGAAGCAGGAAAAAACACCGAGGGAAACGTGCCGGGGTCAGAAACAGGCTGCGAGCACGAGCACACCATCCTCCTCTTCCCAGTATCCTGCTGGCTAACGTCCAATCCATGGATAATAAGCTGGACGACATCAGGGCCCGGGTCCGGTTCCAGCGGGACATGAGGGACTGCAACATCCTTTGTTTCACGGAGACATGGCTCACGCCGGAGGTGCCGGACCACGCCGTTCGCCCAGCAGAAACATTCACAGTGTTTCGCATGGACAGAACGAAGGACTCCGGTAAATCTAAAGGTGGTGGAGTGTGTTTCCTAACCAACAACAACTGGTGTGATCCAAGGAATGTTTCTGTTCTGTCGCGCTCTTGCTAACCGGACCTCGAACATCTGGCAATCCTCTGTCGCCCTTTCTATCTGCCCCGGGAGTTCTCTGCGGTCATCGTCTTTGCCGTTTACATTCCACCACAGGCGGACACGGACACTGCTCTCAATACTCTGCATGACACCATCAACAAACATTATGCTAAACACCCGGACGCAGCCCTCATCGTGGCCGGTGACTTCAACAAGGCGAACCTCAAAAAGGTTATGCCCAACTTTTTCCAACACGTCACATGTCCCACGAGAGGTGACAACATTTTGGATCACTGTTATACCCCATTCAAGAACGGATACAAAGCCATATCACTGCCGGCTTTTGGTAAGGCTGACCACGACGCCATTTTCCTCTTACCAAAATATAAACAAAGGCTAAAACAGGAAGCCCCGGTATCGCGAGAGGTCAGACGCTGGTCCGCCCAATCAGAGGCCACACTACAGGACGTGCTGAGTGACGTAGACTGGGACATGTTTCGGGCGAGCTCGGATGACGTGAATGAGTTTACGGAAGTGGCTACATGCTTTATATCCAAGCTGTTAGATGATACCATCCCTATGGTGACTGTGAAGGTTTTCCCTAATCAGAAACCGTGGGTGGATAAGTCTATCCGCGAGGCTCTGAAAGCACGTACCGCTGCCTATAACGAGGGACTCATCACCGGAGACATGTCACCGTACAAAGCGGCAGCCTACACGCTCAGGAAAGCAGTGAAAGCGGCTAAGAGGCGATACAGGGATACGGTGGAGGAACAACTGTGCGACCGCGACAGCAGACGCATGTGGCAAGGACTGCGGACGATCACGGACTATACAGGACGAGTGAACACCCCGGCTGTGGCGGACTCCTCACTGGTGGAAGAGCTTAATACCTTCTTCGCTCGCTTTGAGGCTGGCGGCGCTCGCGCTAGCGCTGTGGCTAGCGCAATCGAGGCAGGCGGCCTGACCGGTGAGGAGGACCGCCCACTCTCGCTCTCGGAGCACGACGTGAGGAGAGCTCTGAGGCGAGTGAACAGCAGGAAGGCAGCCGGCCCAGACGGCATCCCCGGGCGGCTGCTAAAATCCTGCGCTAACCAGCTAGCTCCGGTGTTCACCACCATCTTCAATCTGTCCCTGGCCCACTCTGTCGTCCCCACCTGCCTAAAAAAGTCCACCATCATCCCTGTGCCCAAAAAGACCAACCCAGCCGGTCTAAATGACTTCCGCCCTGTAGCTCTGACCTCCGTGGTGATGAAGTGCTTTGAGAGACTCATCAAAGACTTCATCTGTTCATCACTGCCGGACTCCCTGGACCCCCTTCAGTTCGCCTATCGCCCCAATAGGAGTACTGACGATGCCATCACCCATGTCCTCCACTCCACCCTCTCCCACCTGGACACCGGTAAGGGGAATTATGTGCGTCTGCTGTTTATTGATTACAGCTCAGCATTTAACACCATAGTTCCCCACAGACTGGTCACCAAGCTCAGGGACCTGGGGCTGAGTTCCTCACTCTGCTCCTGGGTTCAGAGCTTCCTGACTGGCAGACCACAGGTGGTGAAGGTTGGAGCCCACACCTCCAGCTCCCGTACCCTCAACACTGGTGCCCCCCAAGGCTGCGTACTGAGCCCTCTGCTATACTCCCTGTACACCTATGACTGCACAGCTACACACCAATCCAACATCATTGTGAAATTCGCGGATGACACAGTGGTGGTAGGCCTGATCTCCAACAACAACGAGACGGCCTATCTGGAGGAGGTGGAGCTGCTGTCTTCTTGGTGTAAGGACAACAACCTTGACCTGAATGTTGACAAGACCAAGGAGGTGGTGGTCGACTTCAGGCGAGAGAAGCAGAGGATCCACTATGCACCGCTCAGGATCTATGGGACCCCGGTGGAGAGAGTAAGCAATTACAGGTACCTTGGGGTTCACATCTCTGAGGATCTGACATGGACTACACACACCACCACCCTGGTGAAGAAGGCTCGGCAGCGGTTGTACCACCTCAGGCGGCTGAGGAAATTTAAGATCTCCACCACGCTGCTGAAAACCTTTTACGCCGCCGCAGTAGGGTCTGTGCTCTCTGTGAGCATCACTGCCTGGTACGGCAGCTGCAGCTCCCAGGACAGGAAGGCCCTGCACAGAGTGATCCGATGTGCTGAGCGCATCACCCGCACAGCACTGCCCTGCCTCCAGGACATCTACACCCAGCGGTGCAGGTCCAGGGCAAGTCGGATTTTAAAAGACACTCATCATCCCAACCACAGACTGTTCGAGTGGCTGCCCTCAGGCAAGCGGCTTCGCTCCATCAAAGCCCGGACTGAGAGGCTGAGAAGGAGCTTCTTTCCCCAGGCCACACGGATTCTGAACTCATAACACAAACTCTGTATGTCAGTCCACAACACCACCTGCATGCAGTGTCAGACAGCTCAACACCTTACTATCCCCTGTTGTCTGATACTCACTGCCCCCCCCCCCCAACCACTACACTACACCCTACATTACTGGCAGATCGCAACACGTAAAGACTGGAGGGGAAGGGGTGACTCCACAAGGCTGGATCAAGTCTGACAGCTCCTGTAACCCAGTACCGGGCATCAGGTTTATGTCACTTGGTCTCACGGTTTCACACTAACCCTGAACCTCCGGCGGAACGTGTTGTTCTTCAGGGTTTTGCAACTCAGTTCTTCTACTCATTTGTACTTACCCTCTACTTATTTGTACTTTTTGTACTTTTTGTACCTTTTGTATATTGTTGCAGATTGTATATAGTCGTTCACTGTATATAGGAATGTCATATATTCTTTCTATTTTATCTTTATTTCTATCTTATTTTCTTTTATTTTTTATTATTATTACCGTCATTATTATTATTTGTATTTTTATTTTTATTTTATTTTTATTTTTATTTTTTTACTTGCACAGTGCCGGAGTTGTTGCAATTACATTTCACTGCTGCTGTACCTGTACATTCATGCATGTGACGAATAAACCTTGAATCTTGAATCTTGAATCTGGGTGTGGCCAAGTGGATTTTGCAAGTTTGGCACGCCGTGCGCCTTGGCGCAACTACTGCGCCGTTCCTCCTACCGGCGCAAGGGAGGAGAGAAGGCGTGGAGTGGGTTTGACACAGCCGATTCACATTTAACCAATCAAATGAGCCTCTGTCCTCGCCTTTAAAATGCGCTGCGCGAAGGCGTAATGAACTTTTACACAATTGACATGGAGGAAGAGAGCAGCAGCAACACACACTCAGGACAGTGAGGCCAGTCTTGGCTGGTTGAATGTTGCTGGAGCTACCTGCCATCCATCCATCCACCCATCCATGCATCTATCCTTAGATTCGTCTTCCTCAGTCCCCTGTCTTTCCATTACCTGCCTGCCTCGCATCTCTCTTTTTCCAGCTCTGTCACCGTCTGTTAAAGTTATTGATTTTTACCAGCAAATATAAATTTAACTGTGAAGCCCCCATTTTTAATGAATGTTTTTACCTCAAACCATAATCCTCGCCATATTCATATAAATAAAATATAATAAATGTTTGTTTTGCAACTTTCGACTCCATCACTTACTGATGCAACAACACACTAGAGATTAAAACAAAATCCGGTTCATGAAAGCTTTTACATTCGCTGTTCTAAACGTCCAGTGTCTGGCAAGGAACTGATGCATTTTACATTTTCTATATGTGTGGAATCGGGGTTTCCACTAGAAAAAAATTGGCACTGGACAACGTGACCAGCAGGTTTTCAATTTACCAGACAAATGTTTGAAATTCCGGTCAAATATTATCTGAATTTATTGAGCTTAAAAATATATGCAGGCTACATAAGAATGATATCAAGGCATGTCAATTTATAGCGTAATCTTTTTATTGAAAAGTAGGCTATATCAAATAAAATGAGTGCCGTCAATTGCGTCACGTCTAACATAAATAAATAAATATTGCACAAGCCTGTGCTCTTTTAACGTGAACATTGCATGCAGTTGCAAACAATTGCAACTACAATTTGCAAACAAAAAACCTGGCTCATACCATTTTAATAACGCAGCGTGCTGCCAACTTGAAATCAAATAGATGCAATAAAAACTTAATTCAGCAGCTGAATTAAAATCGACAGTCTCAAGTGTCTCTCCGCAACTTGCAATGCACATCAGTCTTGTGACCTTGTTCTCCTCCAGGCGACTTCGCTGCGCTGTTTTGATCCGGTTCTGCAGAAAAAAAACAACCTTTCTCTCTCTCTCTCTGGTACACTGGAGACAGGGATCAGGCAGGCTATTTTTTTTTTTTTTTTTCAAATAATAAATAAAATTACGTGGAAATTGACTGTTTTAATAAAATTCAAATTGTTCTTAGAAGGAATACTTTCACCGGACATTTAAAAATTACAGGACTTTGGCAGATTTTAGGCTACCAGTCATAGTCCGGTGATTACCGGATAATGGAAACCCAGTGTGGAATATTTATATATATGGAAGAAGAACTGTGTAGTTAACACGAGCAGCGCCAGACACCATGACTGGAAAAAAGACATCACTGTATGGGACACATTGTTTGACTGACAGGTGATCAGGTTGGGTTTTCATTACGCTGCCAAACGGTGCCAAACTCCTTTGATCTGACATCAGATGTGACGGGACAGTCGATATGGAGATACATTTATGTGCTGATTGAGATTATAGCATTGAATTGTGTTTTTTGTGGGTATTTATTGCATTGTTAATGTGCCTGACAATCTGAGGTTTTGGTGACGTGTGCACACTGCCCGCCTGTCAGCCAAACTTCCACTACGCCGGCCACGCTGCGGCTTGCGCTGAAAGTAGACGTGGTTTCAGGAGGCGAGCTTTTGGCGCACCTCGGCGAAGCCTTTTGGCACGAAAATGTCACTGCGCCAAGCTGAATCTGTTGACACCTCCCCCTGCTGCACCGCCACTCCCATCTCAGCGCACCTCGGTCTGCGAAAATACGAAACCTTGCGCCCCACGCGTTGTGCTGGTCGAAACTAGCTCTGCACGGGGTGCGCCTCACTGCGCTGCGCCAGGAAAATAGAGCCCATGGACTTTTGATCAGCTGATTAACAGCCTGTTTCAGTTTAATGGTTGTTTGCAATAAATTGCTTACCCACCCTGCATTCTAAATCGCATACTTATACTTTTTACTTTTAGTAGGTACTGCAGCTGCCCTTACAAAGTATGTAGTTTAGTATGAAATATGCATGCGTGTGCATACTATTGGGACACACTACATACATCATCCCTGCAGTCCGACCCTCTTGCTCACTTCCGCCACCATCTGTAGCTCCACATTTGAATGTTGTTGTCAAAATGGCGGTGCTGTTTCATACTGCGCTGTCGTCTGTCATATTTCTGATCTTCTGTCTTCCTGTCGCTGCTGCTGTACCTGAGCCAGTTTTGTGAGATATGTGTGTTTTGTTGTCGTCTGTATGTGGGCGTGGCTTGTACACTCAACTCAGTCAGTGTGACGTAACGTCTGCTGTGCAAAGGATTGTGGGTCAGAATGGCCAGAGCAGCATGCTGAAATCCATACTGCAAAATCTGAGCGGATGTAGTAGAACATCCTGGTACTCTTGGCATACTGCATCTGACATACTATGTATTGGGACATACTAAATCTTTTTTTTCCCTACTAAATAGTAGGGTAGTATGAGTATTGGAACACAGGGCCAGTTTTTTTTTTGTCTCACTCCCATTTCTTCTTTTTGCATTTTGAAGCTCTACTTAGAACCTTCTTAAGATCCAACAGTGGAAAACGTAAATTCTTGCAGTTTTTCAACTGGTCTTAAAATTTTGATCAGGAGTCTATTTGACAAGACCAAGCAAAAACGTGAACCCAAGTGCACGACTCCAGACAAAAGTTCAGAATGTAAACAGTCTTTAATAAGGCAAAAGTAGCAATACAAAAACTCACTCTCATGGAGGATAATAACATAACCAAAAATCACTCAACTAGGAGGAACAGCAATACAAAAGTAACAACTAAAATACAATGCAAAAGTATCAACTAAAAATCACTCTAAGCGAGGAGAAACTAAACAAAGGCAAAGGCAAGACAAAGTATCAAATAAGAAATACGGCAAAAAGGCAAGAACAAACTGTGAAGATCAAGACGAGGATGGTGTGGTTCCCTTGGCACAACAGCACAAGACAAACTGGCACAGGACAAAGGAAAATACTGACTATATATACACACACACAAGGTAATGGGGAACAGGTGGAAACAATCAGGGCGGGGAAAAGACAATCAACCAGGGGAACACACAATAGGAAGGGCAAGTTACCTGGAGGGGAGTGGGAATTCAAAATAAAACAGGAAATCACGAGACAAGACACAACAACACTTAACACTTTTTCCTTTTCATGACACTATTTTCTTGACTGTTCTGTAAAGTACTGTATACTGTATACAGTTTTGAGTTGACACCTTTCTTATTTATTTTTACTTTTTGGTTATTTTGGAAACAGTTGTTACTGTGAAAAAGATGCTTAATTTCTATTTTGAGCGTTGCAGAATTCTTTTTGAAGAAATAAATGAAAAGCAGTAAAAATGCAGTGTTTTGTGTTCAGTATGTTATTGTGTTGCTGCTGATGTGAAAGTGTGTTCATATGATGGAAATGTTACATTTTGACAAAGGATTTTTAAGTTTTGATGACAGTGTTTCAGAATGAGTTCAAGCAATCAAAAACAAAACAAAACAAAACAAAAAACATTAATACAGACAAATCATGAAAAAAGGAGAACCTTGCAACCCTGCTGAAGCCACGAAAAAGAAGGCTCCACCTCTGTGTACTGTACATGTCCCAACTCTCTGTGAGTACAGTAATTTTACTGCCTTGGCCAAATGCAAGGGGGATCCAAAGAAGAGGCAATCATATCTACATGGTATTCGTGATATGAGACTCTGTGAAGATGCCTCTTCACCCTACCGTATGATGGATGTTTGTGACCAGATACCTGTGACATTGGAGGGTGTGCATTTGGCTAGCACACTGGCTATCATCAAAATTGTTATAAAACCTTCACCTTCACCTTGTGGTAAAGAGCCTCTTTGTTCAATTCCCATGCCCTAGGCTCAATGACTTTCCAGGCAGACATGATTTTAGCAACGATATTCTAACACTGAAAAATGTACTACAGTGTGCTGGATCTCCACCTTTAAAAAAAAAACACTCTGTGGTTAAGTCCTTTAAACAGACTAAAGTCAGGAATGTGTTTTGTATTGCCATAGTTCCTCCTTTATCAACTGGATTCACCACAATTTTAGGATTATTCTGAAATTCATTCAGGGCTTTCCTTTCTGATACACTCATATTACAATTGTTCAACCTGTTTGTGGATTTGACAGTCACTTCCATGTCTTTTTCAGCTAGTTTGCTATCAGGTGTTGGGAGAACATTTTTTGTGACTGTTTGTTTGTTCTGGCTTTCTTCAGTGTTTGTTGCAGGTTAATTCATCTACAGATGAATGTATGTTTATTGTCTCTCTTGAACTTCCTGGTGGTCTGTAATCAGAACCAAATGATATATTCACCATCTGAATAACTTATTTAATCTCACCTAATTTCATGTGATCTGAAGTCTTTTCTTTGTTAAATAGAGACAAAGACAGAGAGCTGCAGTACGTGAGGAATTACAAACCCTACAGAGACGATGTCCAGCATCTGAGAGTCCTGCTTTATGGTCCAGTTGGAGGTGGAAAATCCAGCTTCATCAACTCTGTTGACAGTGTCTTACAAGGCAGAATCACAGGAAGACCATTGGAAGGTTCATTCACCAGGACGGTATGAACACCTTTTATCACACCAACAAACTCAGCAACAGTCACATGTCTGAAGTGCACGACCAAGTATAGTTATATTGCGTCACTGTAATGCAGCAAGACATTTAGCAAAATTAAACTTAGACTAGGTGAAAACCTGGTATACGGTTGGAAGGCAGCTCCATTTAAAAAGCAGCTGTTTTGACCTCAGCTCTGTGAACAGCAGCTCTAATGGTCACATTTCTGCCTAACATCTCCATCTAGTCTTGGCCCCTTCGCCCAACGAGCACTTTCTGAATGTTTGACGTCATTAACAGTCATGCAGCTCTGATATGTTATTATTGATTTATATGGAAATCAAATTGTAGCTCTTAATGTTGCTTTCCAATAACCATTATATAATGTTTATTAATCAGAAGTGGTTTCAAGGTTTTGAACATTTTTAATTAACTTCTTTAATCTTTATCTGTGGAAACATGTTTGTCACACTCTGCCTTTGAGTGTGGGTAGTTTGGCCAAAAGCTAGCTGAAAAAGGTGCAGTTGTTTGCAAAAGACAATCACAGCACCACTAGGTCTGCACCATATGGCAGCCCTTCACTGACTGACTAGGAGGGGGTAGATCCCCTCTATTTAAAGGCAAGCCCCCTCCCACTGGACCATACCATCTTTAATTGAACACAGGAACAATTATTTTCAAACAAACAAAAACCTTTAAACCTATATACATGATTTAAGTACATTAAATCAGTGAGTCACATTAAATTATTAACATTACACCATTACCAGGTTACAATCCACATTTATATTTTTATTCACTGGGATGGTGCAGCATGAGTGGACAAAGCACGCTCCCTACTCATCAATCAGGCAGTATAAAAGGCTGCCTGAAGCTGTGCTTGGGTCCTTTGACACTGCCCAGAACCAGGAAGCACTGCGGTAAGGACAAGGACACATTAAAAAACAAACAACTCAAAATATCATTATCATTATTTAAATAAAGAGTTATCTCACCTCACTTAAGTGTTTGTGTGTGTTTGTGGTAACCTTAATATGAAAAATAGCACAGGAAACAGCATTGTTGTGATATGTAGCTCAGTGTGTGCACCCACCAAACTATCCAAAAGCATGCTACTTGGCTAACCTGTTGCATGTGGAGTGAGTGATGGTGTGGTGTGCTGCTGTGGTGTGTTACTAGTGGCAGGGGAAACTGCCACAATGTTCTTCAAGATCTCTGGATAAACATTCAGGGCCCGATCTTAAACCTGGTGCAAAGTGTCGACAAGCACGACTCAAGTCTCTTTTCTAGTCTTCAAGCGGCTCAGTTGTCTTTTCCCCGTCCAGCGCCCCCTTGTGGAAACAGCAAAGTCTCTTGTGTCTCTCTGAGATCCATGGGCGTGTTGCTCTTAAAATGAGCTCAGCTGCAGGGTTGCTGCCTTGCTGAAAGTGACTGAGCAGCAAACAGCAGCTCTGAGGTCAGTGCTGCAGGTTTCTCTGCTATTTGAAGCTCATTATCAGACAGTGATGGTGGCCTCCATAGGGGGCGCCGGCGAGCGTCCACTCTGCTTGTCCCACACACAGGGACGCTGCTTCACCTCAGCCTGCTGAGGTGATCATCTACTGCAGATCATCTACTGCTGTCGCCGTAGATGATCTGCTCAGGAGCTTTCACTCCGTCTCCTTCCTTCTTACCTGGAGAATCCTCCATTAGAACAGCAGCCCACCAAGGTGTGACACACCTGGCTGTTAAACGGGACGGGAGATTGTGTTACGAGTGGAGGCAGGTGGGACCCAAATGCAGGAGTAGGCAGGCAAAAAGGCTTGAAGAAAACAAGAATATTTACGAAACTCAAGAAAACTAAAACATTTGGAACATGTGCATCACACGCAGTAATGAAAATGACCAAGAACTAAAAAAACTAAACTGAAGACTGGACTTAAATACACAAGGAACTGACAAGGAAACGAGACACACCCGGGGAAGGGACTGGAATACGAGACGGGAGGACACAGGATTGGCTGAGGGGAACACTGGGGAGGGCAGACAGGACTGACACACACCTGAGCTCTGACCTACCAAGACAGATTACCAGGTTAGCAAGGTGTGTTGAGTCTAAAGCCAAAGTTTGCCGTGTTACGATGGCGGCTCTCTTTTGACCCGGCTTCATCACCATGGTAACATATGCTAACAAACATAAGCTGCTCCTGACCAGGTTATGTTCAGAGTTTTGACTTAAAATTGGCTTTTTCCCCTGCTTGCTTCAGGTAATATATCTGTTAACCCTTTAAATTAGACGCTGAATCTCATCCAGAAAATGCCAGAATAATAAGGCACAGCAGCTCCATCCTGCTCTGGGGGAAATTTTGATGTTTGGTTCTTATTTGCTGCCAAGTTCATTTGATGCTGCTGACACCAAATCTAATAACACACAATAACACACAAGTCTATCACACATATATTGATATAATAGCCTGATATTATATCAATTACATTTATTTCACCTGATACTGACAAAAACTACCTCAAGTCGTCATAGCAGCCGACCCTCCGTCCAGACAAAAAGTGTCCTGACCCACCAGGCAGCAGCTCTGTCTAACAGCAGCACTGTCACTCCTGTGTTTTACAGTACAAAACCTGCAACTTCCAAAAAGGACGGCGTGGAAACTTTTACCCTTTTGTCTTCAATGACACTATGGGTCTTGAGCTGGATGAGTATGGAGTCCATCCAGAAGACATCATACTGGCCATGAAGGGACACATGAGAGACGGTTACAGGGTAAAATTAACACATTGTAGCTTTGGGATGAAAGCCTCTTTGCTGACAGAAATATATTTAGCAAAAATTCTGTTTACATCATTACTTACATGGATTTTTCATTGTTTTCAAGTTCAATCTTGCCTCTAAACTGTCAGATGACAGTAAGTATTACAACGCAGAACCAACTCTACATGACAAAGTTCATGTTCTGGTGTGTGTTGTACCTGCTGACCAAATACCTCTACTGACTGAAGACGATGTGAAGAAGATGAGGGACATCAGAGAGACGGCCTGTGACCTGGGTAAGAGCAAACATCAGGATGTTCATTAGTTTGTGTGTAAAGCTGTGGTGCCACATTGAGATTAGTCAGTGTTACCTTGAAAACTGTATTCTTAAAGGACTGAACAGTTTCCTGTTGTGTATCTGCAGAAATTCCCCAGCTGGCTGTCCTCACCAGAATTGATCTAGCCTGCCCAGCGATCAAGAAAAATCTGAAGAATGTCTATCTGAGCAAGTACCTGAAGGAAACAGTGAGTTTTGACTAGTAATTTTACATTAGACTGCATAAAGATTTTATGACCTTGATTAGACTATAATACACAGTTAGGACAGTGACACAATATTTATAATTTTGCCCGTGTACACCACCACAGTGGGTTTGAAATGGTGTAATCAAGGCTTGACTGAAGTGCAGACATTAACCGTTTAGGAATAACAGACAGTTTTATACATGGGGCTCTATTTTTGCAGACCAGGTGAGGCAGGGGCGCAGCGCAGTTGCACTTCACCTACTGGGTGTGGCCAAGTGGATTTTGCAATTTTGACATGCCGTGCACTGTGGTGCAAGTACTCTGCTGTTCTTTCTACCAGTGCAAGAGAGGAGAGAAGGCTTGGAGTGGGTTTGACACAGCCAATTCACTTTAAACCAATCAAATGAGCCCCTGTCCTCGCCTTTAAAATGCGCTGCATGAAGGTGTAATGAACGTTTACACAATTGACATGGAGGTCTACTGCTGCAGACGGAGCTGAGCCGGTGTAGTGGAAGTTTGGCTGACCGGCACGCACACATCACCAAAACCTCATAGGCAGGCTTCCGGAATGTCAGACACATGAACAACGCAATAAATACCGACAAAAACCACTATTCAATGCCACAATCAGCACATACATATATCTCCATATCAACTGTCCCGTCACAGCTGATGTCAGATCAAAGGAGATTGGCACCGTTTGTGCTGATTGTGAGGTTTTGGTGATGTGCGCCAGTCAGCCAAACTTCCACTACGCCGGCTCCGCTCCGCCTTGCGCTGAAAGTAGACCTGGTTTCAGATGGCGAGCTTTGGGCGCACCTCGGCAAAGCCTTTTGGCACGAAACTGTCACTGTGCCAAGCTGAATTTGTCGACACCTCTCCCTACTGCGCCGCCACTCCCATCTCTGTGCGGGGTTCGCCTCACTGCGCCACCCTGCGCTGCGCCGGGAAAATAGAGCCCATTGTCACCCCATTTTCAGAGGCTCAAAAGTCATTGAACAAACTATAAATAACACACATAACTATAATTATAAGGACTGTATTCAATATTTGGAGGAAAACCCCTTGCAGTCTTTTCCTGAAGTCTGGAGCCCATAGACAACATGACCAAACTCTGAGTTTCCTCCCTTGAGCTGCTCTGAAGCCTTTACTGCAGCTCCTCCAGCTGCTGTTGCTCTGTGGGTCTTTCTGCCTTCAGTTTGGTCTCCAGCAGGTGAGAAGCAGCTCAGCTGGTTCAGGTCTGGTTCAAGAAACCCAGAAGCTGCTGAAAGCAGCTTCTGTTCTTTCTCAGTGTGTTTTGGGTCCCTGTCCATCTGCACTGTGAAGCTCCATCCTGTCAGTTTAGTGGCATGTGCCTGAATCTGAGCAGATAGTAAAGCCCTGTAAACATCAGAGTTCATCCTGCTGCTTCCATCAGCCGTCACATCATCAATAAACACCAGTGACTCAGTTCCACTGGCAGCCGTAACATAACATGCCCATGCCATAACACTGCCTCCTCCATGCTGGACAGATGATGTGCTCTGCTTTGGGTCATGAGCTGCTCCTTTCATTCTCCACACTTCCCATCTCTTCTCTTCCCATCATTCTGCAACAAGTTCATCTTCATTTCATCCATCCAGAGATCCTTGTTCCAGAATCAGCCAGGCTTTTTTTTAGATTTTATTTTATTTTTATTTATTTATTTATTTATTTTTGGGTAAAGTCTAATCTGGCCTTGCTTGTCTTGAGTGACACCAGTGGTTTGCCACTCGCTGTAAACCCTCTGTATTTATTTTCTCACAAACATCTCTTGACTGTAGATTTGGACAGTGATGCTCCAGTGTTTTTGACTCCCCTAGATGTTGTGAACAGGATTTTCTTCACTAGGAAAATATTCTTCAGTCATCCACTTTAGATATCTGTGGTCTTCCAGGCCTTTTGGTGTTGCTGAGCTCACCAGTGCATTTCTTCTTTTTCAGGATTTACCAAACCGTTGATTTGACTGCTCCTAAAGTTGTTGCTATCTGTCTGATAGATTTTATTTGCTTTTGGAGCCTAATGATGGCCTCCTTCACCTGCATGGACACCTCTTTGGATCACATGTTGAGGGTTCTGATAAACAGCTAACAAATGCAAATGCAAACACTTGGAATGAACTCCAGACATTTTATTTTCTTAATTTGTCACAAGTCCACACCAGGACATGAAACTGCTTTTAGTCAAGAGTCCAATGACTTCTGAGCCTCTGAAAATGGGGTGACAGTGTATAAAACTGTCTGTAATTCCTAAAAGGTTAATACCATATTTTTGTTCAGCCCCTCAAATTAAAGCTGAAAGTCTGCACTTAAATCACATCTTGATTACTCCATTTCAAATCCACTCTGGTGGTGTACAAGGGCAAAATTATGAATATCGTGTCACTGTCCTAATACTTATGGACCTGACTGTAACTCTAGGTTCAATCAAGCAATCTCAGTATCTGACCAAAGAACAATTCTTGAAGTCAACCATGACTTTCATTACCTTCTACTTAGATGGAGGGATTCAGTCAGTTGGTGGGAATTCCAATGAACTACATCTTTCCTGTGAAGAACTACGATGAAGAAACCGACGTAAACGATGATGTTGATTCTCTGATTCTGAGTGTCCTGAGACGGATCATCGACTTTGGAGAAGACTTCATCAACGACATGGAAACCTAAGTGACTTTCATTTGGCTTTCAGAGATGTTCATGGCATTATAGAAACGACATAATCCTGTTGACACTGATGCATGGAATTGTTAACAAAAGGAAGTGAGATGTAGACCTTTTTTGTACTCTAGGATGTAACTGCCATGAAAAAAAAAATCAAATAACATTTCATTTCTCTAATTCACTGGTTGGTTCTTGATGCTGCCGCTCCCTCTCTTCATTCATTCTGTAGCTCATCACCACTTCTCTCTCTCTCTCTCTCTCTCTCTCTCTCTCTCTCTCTCTCTCTCTCTCTCTCTGTCTGTCTCTGTCTCTCTCTCTCTCTCTCTGACTGTGGCTTTCTGGAACAAACCTTACTGTTGAACCAGCCTAGCTCACTGCAGGGGAAATTGCTTCACTGTGACAGCATTAGACTGCACTGTGGCTGGTGTGCTGTTTCATGGTTTGGTCTGCCGGGAAAAAGCAAAACAGCTGGTGATAAAGACACTCTACTTTATCTCTACATATTCCAAACTATATCAAACTGTGTGTGTCCTGTTCTAGATTATGTGTCAGGCATTTGGGGATATAAAGGGTTTCAAAAGAATATTTACATTCATAATCGAGCCATTTGATTTTTCTTGGGTCTTCATAAATACGTTCCTGTTCTGGCAATAAATGGTGATATGGGGTGGGACTCCTGTGAAACCAGATGGAAGACCAGTATGGTGAAGCTGTGGAACAGGCTGCTGGGCTTACCAGCAGGGTTGCTAGCAAAATATTTCTTTGGGACTTTTCAGTTGGTGGAGAATGGGTCTCAGAAATATGACTTACTTGTGGAGGGAGGATTTGAAGGAAATTATTTTCAAATGCAAAACGTAGTGATAGAAGAATATAAATACCAATTCAGACTAAATATATACAACTATGGGCAAAAGAAATTTCACAGAAGCCAAAATTGAGAATGTACTGTTTATTTAAGAAAAACTATGAATATGAAAAATATGTTAAATATCATGTGGCTAAAAGTAAGAGATCACTCTGTGCACAGTTAAGATGTGGTATATTACCCCTGCATATTGAAACTGGAAGATACCTGAAGAAGAAAGAATATGTCAGTACTGTGAATTGAATGAGGTGGAGAATGAGATACATTTTCTTTTGTATTGTCCCTTATATCATGATTTACGTCACATTTTATTTGATAGAGTGTATAATCCTGACTTAGATTTGTTAACTATGGAGGACGGAGCTTTAATTGAATATCTTTTTGAACATGTTTTTGCCTTTTCTGAATTTCTATTCAAAGCTTGGGATAGAAGGAGAAAAATAACTTACAACAAATAACTTACAACAGATAAAATTATATTTGTTTTTGCGGTGTGGACTGTTGATTATTGTTTCAAGAATCGGATCAATAACCTGAGAATTAATGGCTGGTATTAATTTTAATTTATTTTTTTTTATTTTGGACCTGTGCATTGGGGGGCTGTGTGCGTGTAGGCCTGTATACTCATGTATGCTGTTGTTTCCTATTGTGGGACATTCTCTGAAGTGTTCATTTTTTTTTTTTTTTTTTTTTTTTGTGGGGAAGCTTATGTGTATAGTTGGATCATATCTGTTCATGTATATTAATGTGCTATCAGATGAAAGCCGGTTTACATGCCGGAATGACTGCATCAGCACCTCACCCAACACATCATATCTCAATAACTCAGACGGCACGGCCATTCTCGCACTCCTCTCAGATAACCAATCCATCCTGGACTATCACAACACAGTCGCCCATTTCACCAAGTGGTGCACGGACAACCATCTCCAAATCAACGTCAATAAAACAAAGGAACTACTGTTCAGTCCCACCTCACCCCAGCACCCCACCATCATAAACACCCAAACAGTAGAGATAGTGGACACATTCAAATATTTGGGAATAACTCTGGACAATAAACTCACTTTTGATCAGCACACCACAGACATTCAAAAAAGAAGCCAACAAAGACTGTCAGCCATCCGCAAACTCAAAGGACTATATGTCGCACCCCACCTCCTGTTGTTACTTTACCAGAGCATCATTCAACCCATCCTCCTGTACTGTTCCACATGTTTCTTCACCATGCTTTCTGTCACCAATCGGGCCAAACTCACACGCATCACAAACACAGCTGCCAAAATCATTGGTCTCCCCACACCCAACCTCACAGAACTAAACAATAAGTCCATCTCCCGCCTAGCAAACACTATAGCACAGGACATTTCCCACCCACTGCACCAATTCATCACCCCACTACCCTCAGGGCGCAGGTACAGGACAATTAAGTTCAGGAGGGCTCGCCTCAGGAGAAGCTTAATCCCTGCAGCCATAGCTGCCCTGAACAGCAAGCCACACTGATATGTCTGTCCACCACTGCTGTTGCTATTTATGCAATGTCAGGAATGTACTGTTATGTTGGTATTGTTATATGGTATTGTTTTTGTTGTTGTACGTTTGTGACGTGAAATTCTCTTGTCATGTACAGTCAGTGAAGACGAATTTCCCCTCGGGGACCAATAAATCAAATCAATCAATCAATCAATCAAAGTCATACTTTGTTGTAATTAATGTGTCTGTATAATCAGTGCCAGTTCTGCCCATGTTGCCGCCCTGGGCAAAATTACTGCCTTGCGCCCTTCCGTGTTACTCCTCCTCCCCCCTCCCACAGCAGGGGCGCCAGCACCTGCACAAATACCTTTTTTGGAAAAATACTTCTTATATGTACAAAATCTTACTTGCGCGGCACCGGCCTGATGCCGACCGGTGCCGCGCCCACCCGGTCAGGTCTGCCGGATCTGACAGGTGAGCGGCGCACACAGACTGCCATATATACCTTTCATTATAAATCAACTTTTGTTCATACGCGGTGGCAGCAGCACAATGGACAATGACACAGACAACATGGTTGATTAGTGACTGCGAAATGCGGCCATTCGCCGGTAATCGTGGCATCAGGCAAGCCTACCTAGGCTACTGGTTTACATATGCAAGTACAATACATGTGAATTTGCTTAGACCCCCAATATTAGACGAGGGCGTTTTTTCTGGGCATTTTCAATGGAAAAAATATCGTATTATATTCAGATGAATACGGTAATAGAAAACTGCTTTGCAGCGAGGATGATTTTTTTTTTTTTTTTTTTTTGCGTTCATGCCGCCCCCCATGTGACATGAAAAAATGCCGCCCCGGGCAGCTGCCCACTTCGCCCGTGCCTAAAACCGCTACTGTGTATAATCCCATGAGGGATGGGTCATTTAAATGTCCAGACACGAAAATAAATTAATTCATTCATTTATTCATTCATTCATATCCACATAGGGGGAAATTCAGGTGTTAAAAGCAGCAGCATAAGGAGGGACGATTCAAAAACAAAGTTATATACACTGTATGATACAATATACACAATATAAGTCAGCAGTGCAAAAAAAAAAAAAAAAACAGCAGCAGTGTGCAAAAATCACAGCAGTAAGTGTGTACCATCACAGTGCAGCATTATACCGTACTGGAGTATGGTAGTACTGTAGTATAGTACTGCCAGGGAGTAATTTTGCCTAGGGCACCAACATGCATAGAGCCGCCACTGCTACATAGAATATAAAAAAACAGTTAGGGGTTCAGTGTCTTGCTCAAGGACACTTCAACACACTCTGCAGGAGTCGGGGATCGAACCAGGAATCCCCCAGTTACCAGACAACCTCTCTGCCTCCTGAGCCACGCCGCCCCAAACCTTCAGAAATCATTCTGGAGCAGAGAAGCTGTTGAAGTTGCAGACTGTTCTTCAGCACAGCGACCCACCCTGTGGTTTCTTTAATGGCCTCAGAGGCTGTTAGTGAGCGATGAGCCCAGATCATCCACAGGATGTTTTCCCTTTGGTGTGCAAAAGCAAAGAGCATAGAACAGAAAAGAAAAAAACACTACTGCTATTAATTGATTGGAAATATGTGACTAAATTCACTTTCTTTGCTTGTAGCAATAAAAGAATGGCTATGGGACTTTGTGTGCTTGTTTCATCATTGCATCATTTCAGAACAATGTTGATTAAATGAGTAACACTGAATGAATAACTTTTGGTTTAAAATATTCAGAGCTAGCTGCATGTCTTATAGCCTCGAGAAAGGAATTCCATAATTTGTCAAATTAAGATAACACTTTGCTGATGATTCTCTCATTTATGTGACAGTTTGTAGCTGAAAAAAAAAAAGAAAAAAAAAAAAAGAAAAACAGCAGCAGAGGATCTAAGAAGCCTGTAAAAAAGTAAGTTTAAAGTAAATCCTGACAGACACAGGGAGCCGGTGCAGGTCAGCTAACCCTGGGCTGATCTGTTCCCTCTGTCTGGTTCCAGCTAAAAGTCCGGCAGCAGAGTTTCTGAGTTAACTGAAGTTTGTCAGTGGACTGTTTTAGAAAGCAGAGCATTACAGAAATCTAGTGTGAGATCAATGGCGCCGGAATTGGGGGGGCCAGGGGGCTATTGGCGCTCCCACTTTTACCCTCCTCCCACATTATTTTTAAGCACAATCAGAGGTCCCTATATTGCAACACTTACAGTAAAAAGGGTTTGGCTCTGTCCTACAGCCCCCAGCAGCAGCAGGAAGCCCTCACCCTGCCACCGGGGTGGCAGGGTGAGGGCTACAAAATTAATTTACTCAAAAAGTGAGTGAAATTGTATCTGGTTCTCACTCAAACATTTCTAGCGCCCAGTGTAGTAAAATGTGGCCTGGTGTGTTTTATTGTTCTCTGTATGGCGCCTCCGCGGCTCCATAGTACACAAACATATGTTACAGCCCGGCTCGGAGAGTGGAACTAAGAACGGGAGGGGAGGGGAGGTTCAAACAGAAAACATGTTTATTGCCTCATGGAAAATAAAAGCAAAAGATCAGTATCAGTAATCAGTAGTGGGGGCGTCTATGGATGCATATGTGTGGGTGAGTGTGCGTAACAAAAGGAAAAAGGAGAGCACAGCCACGCCATGGCGTCCTCCTCAGACGGCGTGGATGGACTGAGAGAGAGAGAGACTCTGAATCACCTGATGACAGTCCCACCTCTGCTAACCTGAAAGACAGAGCAGACCAACCAGCAACCAACAGCACTTGTTTTGTATTTAAATAACCAGGTTAACATCTCTTTATCCTGCATTAGGTGGATTGTCTGTACCTTAACTTGATTAAACAACTTAAATCTTAAATCATGGTAAAACGGGCAGTAAAAAAGAAAGTGCATTTCATTTTCTATTTCTCCAAGGTCACACATATGACAGAGCCTATCCTCCTCACTGGTTCCCACCCGCTCTGTTGTGGATGGTTTCTAAGGCTGGAAAATTCTTGAAACCCCAGACCCCTGCCACATAATCCAGTACCAGGCACACACATGCATGGTAGAGTTTGGTGTATGTGGAGAAACCCATATTTCTCAGCATCTTGGTTTTATCATTGACCCCACCAAGAGCCCTACTGGCTGACTCGGAGAGAACTGTTGTACCTTTTATAAAGTTCATATGTTCGTCAAGGAATAGACCTAGATATTTACAGTATTTTGTGTAATTCAGCTTTTTCCCACCAAAACAAAGTTGAAACTCACTGATAGTTGTATGTGGATTTCTAAAATGCATTATCTCAGTTTTCTTTTCATTAATAGTCATTCTTCACTGGTTGCACCACCTCTCTGCACACGTGAGCATCTTCTGCAGATCTTTTTCTGACTCAGCCAGCAGGAGTAAATCATCCGCGTATAGGAGGACACTGATGTTCACCCCTCCACACTGTACTCCACATTGCAGAGATTTAATTTTAACGGCCAGATCATTTATATAAACAGCAAACAGGGTCGGAGACAGGGCGTCACCCTGCTTGACCCCTGAGGGAGTAGGAAACCAGTTGGTTAGAGTTTCATTCACCCTCACACAGGCTTCTGGTGCACTGTACAGAGAACATATTGCGTGATAGAATTTTCCACTTACACCTATCTTAGAGCGTTTTCACACCTGTCTCGTTTGGTCCGGACTTTCGGACTTTTCAGTTTGATCCGAGCGAGCAGCAGAGTCCGAACCTAAATTAGATGGTGGATGCCGCCGTCAGCTCCCAGCTGCTGGGCCGTTTGCCCTCGGCGCGGCCCCGCTGGGTCTGCCGCTGCTGAGGCGACGGTGTCGGGATGGTGGACGCCTCCGTCAGCTCCCTGCTGCTGGGCCGATTGCCCTCGGCGCGGCCCCGCTGGGTTAGCCGCTGCTGAGGCGACGGTGTCGGGATGGTGGACGCCTCCGTCAGCTCCCAGGTGCTGGGCCGTTTGCCCTCGGCGCGGCCTCGCTGGGTTAGCCGCCGCCGAGGCAACGGTGTTGGGATGGTGGACGCCTCCGCCAGCTCCCAGCTGCTGGGCCGTTTGCCCTCGGCACGGCCCCGCTGGAGTGACGGTGTCGAGATGGTGGATGCCGCCGTCAGCTCCCAGCTGCTGGCCTGCATGGCTCCGGCGCGGCCCCACCAGGCCAGCCGCCGCTGAGACGATTGTGTCGGGATGGTGGACGCCCCTGACAGCTCCGTTGAGGGCCGCTGGTGGTACCAGCCCCCCGATTGGTGGAGTTCGTTC
Source organism: Myripristis murdjan (assembly GCF_902150065.1). NCBI lineage: Eukaryota > Metazoa > Chordata > Actinopteri > Holocentriformes > Holocentridae > Myripristis > Myripristis murdjan. The sequence goes on from NC_043986.1 coordinate 2,336,592, forward strand.
CCCGGGATGCGCCGGCGGTAGCATGTGCATCGTGCCAGTGGTGCAGGTGGAAGCCGCCATGATGATGCCGCGTTGGGGTGCCGGCTGGCCATGAGCTGCTGGACAGTGTGGCTCCCCACCACCACGCTGCAGCCCAGCACGGCGGACAGCGGCAGCGACAGCAGGGAGACACCACCGAAATATCGGGGGAGGTAGGTGAAACAGAGCCAGCAGATCGCTAGCCCGACTAGTTGTTAGCTCCGCTGGATAAGCAGCTGCCGTGTTGCTGGTGGTTGGGTGTAGCAGGCTATTGTTAGCCTCTAGCCGCTGTATTGGGCCAAACGTTTGTGGGTCAGGATTTACCTCCACGTTGCCAGCTAGAAGTGCCATGACTGTCAGAAAAAGCAACCTTCATGTCACATTTGCTGGGGTAGCCTCATTTTTCGTGGTGGTGGAGGGTGCCCGGGCTCGTCCGTCGTGTAGGATTACTGAATACAGTAGGTGCTGACTCCCCGGTGCCGGGGAGAAAGCGTTGTCTTTGTTATTGTCGGTTGTTAAACGCTGCCGAGTTGATAGTAAAAGCAAGCGTAATGCAAAGACGACACTTGGTATCCAACTATTAGACGGAGTTGACTTTTTCAGCACAAACGCCGTACCTGCCACCCTCTGTGTATGCACGGCAGCCATCTTGCACCATGGTTATGCGTCTTGGACCGGCATGCTAACTTTAGCTGCTAACGTTAAACGTTGCTGTGACACGCAAGGCGCAACATTAGTCGTGTCCGTTATTATGCTGAATGAAAAGTGTTGCACGGTAAAAATGTATAGCACTATAAAGACAAATTAATACATCACTACTGACAGCTCATCTTTTTAAAAAATATTCCCACACTCACCTTCTCTCCGGAATACACATTGCCATAACTCACAGGACTGTATGCCGTTTTCTCCTCCTCCCGATAAAGTTTTCTCATGATGAGGAGGCTCATCTTGCGAATAGCAGTTACTCTGATGTATTGCTCATTAACTTGGTGCTGCTGGTAGCAATATACCAACAAAAATATTAGAACGGGGAAAAGATGGCTTGCTCCAGTGCTGGCTTTACCTATGTCGCCGACGACTCTACCTATGACGCCGATAAAATCCTGCAGGTATCCTCCGGTAAATAACCGCTGCCGGTGCCCCTCTGGCCGCTAGCAGCGCCCCTCCAACAGATGGCGCCCCATACTGCCTATGCCAAAAGCCGGTGTTATGCCAAGGTACGTATCCCCGCTAAAAATTGTGTCCCCTGTCCGCGGGAGCCGACAGGAGCACACATACATTCAATGAAGGCGGAACTACGATGTTTTAGTGCTCAAGTTTTATCCACGAGCTTTTGCAGAGGGTTAAGGTTAGGGTTAGGATTAGGGTTAGTGTTAGCAAATTTAAGCAGTTGCTTTGATTGAAAACCCATGTTTTACTTGGCGAAACCGGACAGGGGACAAAATTTTTATTGGTGATACGTATCTTGGCACAACACCGGCCAGCCTAACAACTCAGCGTAACCAAAGCAAAATGAGCCGCGGAAGTGCATGGGGAGTTGATGCGTCCTCTAATGAGCAGAATAAATTTCCCCTGTATGTTTGTCTTGTAAAGTCCGTTACTCCATTTGCAGTGTGAAACCAAAACCAACTGGACCAAATGTATTACATTGTAACAGAAACACGGAGTTCGGTTAGGACCTTGGTTCGGACTTTCAGGTGTGAACGCCCTTAATGAGCATGTATGCAAGGAGGTCTCTATTAACCAAATCAAAAGTTTTCTTGAAATCAAGGTAGCAGGCGAAAGTGGACTTATTTTCTAGTTGTCTGTTTCTGACTAATGGGCGGCATGGTGATGCAGTGGTTAGCACTGTCGCCTCACAGTAAGAAGGTCCTGGGTTCGATTCCCACCCAGGGTCCTTTGTGTGTGGAGTTTGCATGTTCTCCCCGTGTCTGCATGGGTTGCGTGTGGTAGGAAACCGGGCACTCCGGTTTCCTACCACAGTCCAAAGACATGCAGGTTAGGTGAATTGGAGAAGCTAAATTGCCCCTAGGTATGACTGTGGCTCTGTCGCAATTCAAAGGCTGTACGCTACCTAGGCCGTATTTGTAGGCTGCTTACGTCACGTTTATATCATGACGTTTTGATAAGTTTTCATGCCTATAATTACCACCATAGATTCGGTTTAGCTGACAGAGATGGACAGAGTACTCGACCCCAGTACTTGAGTAAGAGTAAAAATACTACTGGTCAAAATTTACTCCGTTACAAGTAAAAGTAGCTCAGTTGACATGGTACTCGAGTAAGAGTAAAAAAGTACTTGCTTTTAAAGGTACTTAAGTATCCAAGAGTACATGCTTTTAAATTTACTTAAAGTAAAAGTAAAAGTAAGAGTAAGAGTAAATTTCTTATTTTTTACATCAATGAATTACTGTAATTTTTTCAATTTATAGGACCTTGTAACTCTTGTTTCAGAGAATTAACTCTTGGAAACCACCTGCACTGATGTGCTTGCGTGTAAAATCACAATGTTATACAAAGCCTGCAGAAACACCTACAAAACAAATAAAATGAATGAGATCATAAGAGGATCATAAGACTGAGACTCTTTCTTCTCCTGCTGCCGCCATTGTCGCGGTCTTGTTTTGAGTTGTTGAGCATGGTTACTTTGGCATTATCCTTATTTGGCGATGTATTTCCGCTTTTACGTAGATCCCAGTGGAGAACGTGTACTGTGATAGGTTTCCTTCTTTGACAAACACAGCTTGTGTCCAATAGCATTTTAGAAAAAAAAAAAAAAAAAAACACAGCCGACTTTAAAGTAACGAGTACTTTTCAGCCTTCCTAGAAATTTACTCGAGTAAGAGTAAAAATAATTGTCTTGGAAATGTATTCGAGTAAGAGTAATAAGTATCAAAGAAATCTAATACTCAAGTAAAGTACAAATCCTCAGAGTCTGTACTTAAGTACAGTACTCAAGTAAATTTACTCCGTTACTGTCCACCACTGTTAGCTGATAACTGTATCTGAACAACGCCTGTAAATGCAAGTTTAGTTAGATAAGCTAGATAGGCATTTTGCATGATGTTTCCATAACAACCATCAGCGCATCAAGTACGTTACAATGTAGCCATGTGTACAATTACTTAAATTGGGATAGTCTGTTGCAATTTGTGAGGTGTAACAATTATCTTAATTTTCTGCATCCTCACGAAGACAAAATAAAATAAAATACATAAAACTACAGAATCAATGTTGTCCATCTTGAGAGCGTTGGAGCTGCTTATCGTTTGGTTTCATGCACAGGTGTTCACTGACACACCTCTGAAACCTACTTCGGCATTTTACGCTGCATCACTCGAATGCGCTTCGGGAAGCCTCGATAATAATGACGTAGGAATCCTCCGCAGGCTACACCGTCCCAATTCACTAAACTTTTAGTTCCGGTAAACTTGATATCGGCACCTACGTCGGACGCCTCCTACGTGGGCACCGCCAGCTGCGACCTAGTAGTCAACTAGCCCTTCGATTGAGACAGACCCAGTGTGTGTGAATGTCAGTATTTGTCTGTCTGCCCTGCGATGGACTGGCGACCTGTCCAGGGTGTTTCACTGCCTTCGCCCTATGAGCGCTGGGATAGGCTCCAGCATCCCCCCCCCCCCCCCCCCCCCCCCCCCGCGACCCTAGTGAAGATAAGCGGTTTAGAAGATGAATGAATTAATGTTTCTGACTATTGAACAAATAGTAAAAATATGATCAATACATGCCCTCTGCTTACGAAAACCATTGTTCATCCACCAGGAGGTGTTCTTTTTCAAGGAATGTGGTTAGCCTTTCAATAAGGAGTGTGGAATACAGCTTATACACTGTGCTCATTAGACTTATCCCTCTGTAAATGAGGGGCACCCTTGAGTCTTCCTTTTGAGATTTAGGAATGGGGTTTATAATGGATTTGAGAGAGAGAGATGGTAGCCTACTGGAGTCAAAGCAGTTCTTGCATAGGTCATAGAGAATAGGGGCCAACTGGGGTGATTTTCCCTAATTTGGCTCTACTAATCACTCTCATAACCTCTGACTTGGAGATCTCTATGTTGAGATCCTCATTGCCCTGAAACCCCTCCTCAAGCATTTCTGCTTCTAGCTTGATTTTCATTTGACATGCCTCCTCAAGGAACCCCTCATCAAATCCCTTAGTTTCTTCCAAAAATAAACCTGAGAAATCTTTCTCCCATTTGTTAAGCACTTGAGCACAGTCAACCACCAAACCTCCGTCGTCCCTCCATACCTCCATTGGAATTTTCTTAGACCGCATGGGCCTCAATTTGTTAATCTCATTCCAAAAACCCTGTGGATTTGATGTATGAATCTGTTCCAAATGCAGAACTTGGCCTCTCTCATACCTTCGTTTAAACATATGATATCTTTTATCAAAAGCATGTTGACTCCTCCTGAAATTATTTAAAAGCTGTTCTCTGCCCCCCCCCCCCCCCTTTGCATTTTATAATAATCGTTCAGACCTATGCATATCATACCAGAGATCTTGTAACTCCCTACTCCAATAGGGTTTATTTATTTTATGAATCTTCTTTGATTTAAAGGAGTGGCACTTATCTTGAGTGAGTTTGCTCATTTCGTCATTTATCAGTTTACAGAAATCGTCATACCACCTGTCAAGTTCTTCCTGTGTTCTATGGCAGGCCTGCAATCTGTCAATCAGGTCTAATAAAGCTGAGCGTCTTAACTCTGAGCATAAAGACTGGATTATGGTTGTGCGGACACTCGACGGAACGCGTACGCAGGGCATGTTTGTCCAACATACCTCAATTCTCCGCCAAAACGCAATGGGGCACGTTTTTTTTTTTTTACGGGGGTCGCAAAACCCCCGTAAGCTTCGCACTCGGCCTTAAGAAATCGTCCGGGGTCTTTCTACATAGTCTTTTCTTTTTTATTTCATTACACTCTACAGAAACTGCATTTGGTGGACTGTCACCCCCCCACATAGAAGGTCATATGTAATGGAGAGTGTTCTGGCAATTTACTATAATCCCCTATTAGATCAAAACAACCCACAGATTCCATCACCTGATTGAGTGTTAGCACTTTAAATTAGAGATCGACCGATATGTTTTTTTCAGGGCCGATACCGATACCGATTATTAGTAGTCAAGGAGGCCGCTTACCGATATTCGGAGCCGATATTCATTTGCAGTAAAAGTGAAAATATTGGCGTCAAAATTTTGAATAATACAAACTCGAACACTTAACTTTGTTTAAATGCCTTTAGACATTTGTTTATTAAACAGCTTTTCAAATTTGCAACATGTTAAAGGATTTTTTTTTTTTTTTTTATCTTAGACAATATTCATATTTGTTTTAAAATTCTAACAAAAAGTGCAGGGAGTTCCCAGGGTCAGCAGCATCATAAAGTTAACTGAAAATTTAAATGAATAAATAAATACATAGCTTCCTGAAGTTTTATAAAGTAATTAAAACAAAGTTGAATAAAATTTGCATAGAAATGTGAGTCTCAAATTAATTGGTAGTCCCAGTTGAGCAGCACCAGATTGTGGTTGTGTGCAGAGTTGTTCAGCGTGCTCTCGAGTTCAGTGTTGATTTTGGCAGACATTTTAATTTTAGTTTTAGTCTTCTTGACAAAAATTAAAAATATTTTAGTCTAGTTTAAGTCATTAGTTTTAGTTGTGACATTGTGACATCTTAACACAATCATCACTTTGTTCAAAATCAATACCAAGAAAATGTGTTAGTTTACCAAGATCTTTCATTTTAAACTTGGATTTCAGCATTTCCTTTACACATTTCAAGACATTATCATCACTGGCAGCAATAATCAAATCATCTACCCATATGATTATGTGAGCTTCTTCTTTGTCAGTAACTTTGCTATAAACACAATGATCAGCTGGGTTTTGCACAAACTGCATTTCACACAAATAGTCATGTAACATTTTATTCCAGTTGCGCCCTGATTGTTTTAGTCCATACAGGGATTTCTTCAGTTTACACATCAGTTTACCATTTTCTTTAGATTTTACTTCATAACCCTCAGGCTGTTCAATGTAGATCTCACACTCAATCAGTGCATGTAAATAGGCAGTTTTTACATCCATCTGGTGGACAATCAGATTGTCCTGTGCTGCTTTCTGTGCGAGCACTCTAATACTGGTCATGCTGGCTGTAGGAGAAAAAGTCTCATCATAATTCACACCTTTCTTTTGGCTAAACCCTTTGGCAACATATCTTGCCTTGTATTTAGCCGTTCCATCATTGTTCTTTTTCATTGCATAGACCCATTTACCCTCTACTTTATCTTTGCCCTTAAGTGGTTAGGGTAAAAGTTGCATTTTCCTCCAATGACTGTATTTCCTCATCCATAGCATTTACCCATTTTTCAGCATTTACACAAGTTACAGCTTCTTTGTATGTCTGAGGCACATTACATAAAAGTCTGTAACAGTAATCAATATTGGTCATGTCATCTTCAAAACCACAAATATAGTCACCATAGTAATCTGGCTTTCTCCTCTCTCTGTCAGGATAGCGCCTCTCTATAGGTTCTTCTTTCTCTTCTCTTTCTGTTTTCACTGTATCAGTATCACATTCCACTGTGTCAGTATCACACTTTACTGTGTCATTGTCTGTAACCACTTCTTGATTCTCTGCCATTTGGGGGCCAAAAGGTGGGGTTTTTACTGATTGTCTTTTAGTTTGAACAACAGCATCATCCTCAACATCCAGCATTTCTTTATTCATTCTCAGTGTAAACTCCACAAGTCTGTGTTTTTGTATTTTCCTGTTGCTGGGATAGTACACCATATAGGCTGGACTATTCTTGTCGTATCCAACAAAAATGCCCCTCTCACATCTAGAGTCTAACTTACCCTTCGGATGTTTGTAAGCATAACACACTTGTCCGAACTTCTGCATTCTAGCTATATTAGGCTGTCTGCCTGTTAACATGTAGTAAGGGGTCTGTTTAGTACGGTTATTGAAGCACCTATTCCTCACCACTGCAGCTGTCTGGACAGCATAGGTCCACAATGGCTTTGGCAGCTCACTCTCTATAAGCATACACCGGGCCATCTCAAACAGGGTTCTCCAGTTGTGCTCGGCTGTACCATTTTGGTGTGGAGAACATGGGGCTGAGGTTTCATGCCTAATACCATTCCTGCTCATTAATGCCTGAAACTCCCTGCTTATGTACTCCGTCCCATTGTCAGATCTCATACATTTTATTTTGCCATATGGAGCCACATCAGCTATAAACTTTTTACCTTATAATGTCCTAATATTTCATGCCAACTCTGCAAATCAAGGCTTTTCTTACAGTGGTCATCACAGTCATTTTCTGATGTGTGCAGATAGTATAGTTTGTTGTGTACGTGTATGGGGAATTTGGTACCATCTTTATGGATCAGCACGTTCTTCCTCTCCCTGAAGATCACTGTGGCTTCGCTGGAGGTAGCAGCTTTCACAGAGAAGATATCTTGGGGATATGTCGGGATGTACAGGGCGCTCCTCAGCGTTGTTCGGAAACGCCGTCCCCTGCTGTCGAGTAGCCACACCTCTGCATCACCTCTGCGCTTGGCCACTCCGTTGCATCTGGAGCCATCGGCCAACTCTACACAATGCGTCTCGGCCTGGAAACCGTTGTCAAACTTCTTAAACTTAGAAATGTCTGTGATTATGTGTGAGGTGGCACCCGCATCCACCATCAGACCTCTTCTCTTGACATCTGGCACTTGCATCTCCGCGTCACTTATCCGGAATGCGTATTCTTTACCACTGTTTGCACCACTGTTTTTGCGGACAGGCTCTGGCAATGTGGCCTCTGGTGCTGCATCTGTAACACACAATGTCCATATTTTCACCATCCTTTGCTCCCTCTGGCGCGCTCTTTTTGCCAAAATGCGCTCTTGCCTTCATTACATTATCATCAAACGCTGCTGCACGCATACTTTCAACATGTTCATAACTTCGGAGCTTTGTCTTGAATTCAGCAAAAGTCAGTTTATCATCGACCTGAGTCACATGTATAGCAAATGGTTTAAATGTCTCTGGAAGTCCTTTCAAAACCATCGCTATCAAAAGGCCGTCACTGAGCTGTTCCCCTGCGCTTCTCAAAGCAGTGATCACAGTCTCAGCTCTGATGACATATTCAGTGACATTCTAAGTGGGTGATTTTTGCAAAGAGGTTAACTCAGTATACAGGTTTATTACCCGGGGCTTCCCTTTTCCAGCATAATATTCACGGAGAATCTTCAGCGCTGTGCATCCGTCATCTGCTGTGTCGTGCATCACCAGCAACAGGCTCTTGTCGTCCAGTAAACTGGATGAGCTCCGCATAGGCCCCGGCGTTTCTCCCTTCATCCTCATCGTCAGCGACAGCGGGTTCATTTAAAATAGTGTCTTTCAACCCTTGCAGACAAAGATGTCCCAAAAACTTCGTCTCCCACAACTCATAACTTTTCTCATCGCCATCAAAAATGAGCCTCGCCCAGCGGGTGCTTGGCACTGCGTCTCTGAGAAGCCTGTGAAGAGCAACTGAGCAGGCAAAGGCAGCACTCAGACACAGGGACATCGTGGGCTGAGTTCAGGAGGGGAGGAGTGGTCTTGGTCTCGGGGCCAGTACACTGGCCTGGAGCAAGGCCAATCCAGCTCAGAGACGCAAGCTGGTGGTCCAGGAGGTTCGGCGGGAATAGGAAGCAAAAAGGCGCACACAAGCTGTGTCACAGGCGAAGCAAGGGCAGTGGATGGCATGGGAAGGAGTGGAGAAGAGGAAGATCTCCTGGAAAGACCTGTGGGAGATGGAGGCGTTCAGGGCGAGCTTCACCATCAAGGCTGCCTATGATGTCCTGCTTTCTCCTGCAAACCTGTTGCGTCTCTGTCCTTTCTGCTCATGTTGCTCGCTGATTGCTCCAATCTCAGCTCCCAGGTGCATGCTGTAAACGTCGCGACTTTCACCCAGCAAACTTGCCAAACTGTGCACCCAGACTAAACTTGGTCTGAAGATACACCAGGGCAAGAAAGGGTGCCTAAAGAAGGGACAACAGGGAAGTCGCATCGACAGGGATTATCTGGGTTATCTTTGTCTAATATCAAAATTTGTTTGATGATCTGAAACATTTAAGTGTGACAAACATGCAAAAAAATAAGAAATCAGGGAGGGGGCAAACACTTTTTCACACCACTGTACCTTCTGAGAAGCAGGCCGAGGCAGTCGACTGAAGTTCAGCAGCAGGACACACACCACAATCTGCAGGACATCAACACCCCTGTCACAGAGGAGGAAGAGCAAGGCACAGGAGAGCAACCTGAATCCAACACGTCACGCCCACCAGCAGAGAAGTAGATCCCGGGGCAAAGGCCATTAGTAAAGTGGCCAAAGTCCTGCGACAAGACGCTGTGGAAGGAGATCAACGCTGATCTCTGCAACATCCCAGAAGGGATCAAAGGTACCACCATGAAGAAATTGGAGAGAATGGGCAGCCTGATCTATGCCTATGGAGCGGAACGGTTCGGAATGATCGAAGGCAAAGGATCCACTCCATCAAGTCCCCAGTAAGTCCAGAAGGCAGACAGAAATAAACCGCCTAGTTAAGGAGAGGAGGCAGCTGAAGAAGCAGTGGAGGAAGGCCACAGAGGAGGAGAAGGAGGGAATAAACCTGCTGCAGGAAGAGATTCAGAGTAGGCTTAGAACACTGAGGAGAGCTGAAAACCTCCTGAAGAAACGCAGAAGGAAGGAGTAAACAAGATCACGCCTCTACAAAGACCCTTTCACATTTGTGAAGAATCTCTTCACAAAGGAGAAGAGCGGAAGTCTCTCAGTGTCAAAGGCTGATCTGGAAAAACATCTGAAAAAGACCTGCACAGATGTCCGACACCACGAAGGGGTTACACTCCCAGCTGACATGCCACCAGTCAATCCACCAGAGCACGAGTTAGACATCAGTCCACCCAGGTGGAGTGAAGTGGTCAAAACTGTGTGTAGAGCGAGGGCCGCGTCAGCTCCAGGTCCCAACGGAGTTCCGTACAGGCTCTATAAAAATGCACCAGATGTCTTGAAATTCCTTTGGAAGCTGATGAAAGTCGTGTGGCAAAATAAGGAGGTACCAACATCCTGACAGAGAGCTGGAGGGATCCTAATCCCCAAGGAAAAGGACTCATCAGAAATCGGCCAGTTCCGCCAGATCAGCCCTCTAAATGTCGAGGGAAAAATCTTCTTCAGCGTGGTTGCCCATCGGCTGGCAGTATTCCTGAAGAGAAACAACCTAATTGACACGTCAATCCAGAAAGCAGGCATCTCAGGCTTCTCAGGATGTGTGGAACACGCAAGTGTCATCTGGCATCAGATCCAGGTCGCCAAGAAGGAGGGAACAGATCTCCACATTGTGTTCCTGGATCTCACGAACGCCTTCGGCTCAGTCCATCACAACCTCCTGTGGACAGGCTTCGACTACTTCAGGGTCCCACCAGCTCTCACAACTCTTGTCAAGGCCTACTTCCAGGACATCCAGCTCTGTGTGACGACAGCAGAGTACACCACAGCATGGCAGCATCTGGAGGTGGGAATCATGGCCAGCTGCACCATCTCCCTGCTGGCCTTTACCCTGGCCATGGAGGTCATCATACGGGCCTCTCGGTGAGTGGTTGGCGGACAGCGAATAAGACCTGGGCTGAGGCTGCCACCGGTCAGAGCCTATATGGATGACCTTACAACACTCACCATGACCAAGGCTTGCACAGTACGGCTATTAGGAAAGCTACAGCAGAACATCGAGTTGGCTTGCATGAAGATCAAGCCGAGCAAGTCCAGGAGCATTTCCATTGTCAATGGGAAGCTCTCTGAGAAGCCTGTGAAGAGCAACTGAGCAGGCAAAGGCAGCACTCAGACACAGGGACATCGTGGGCTGAGTTCAGGAGGGGAGGAGTGGTCTTGGTCTCGGGGCCAGTACACTGGCCTGGAGCAAGGCCAATCCAGCTCAGAGACGCAAGCTGGTGGTCCAGGAGGTTCGGCGGGAATAGGAAGCAAAAAGGCACGCACAAGCTGTGTCACAGGCGAAGCAAGGGCAGTGGATGGCATGGGAAGGAGTGGAGAAGAGGAAGATCTCCTGGAAAGACCTGTGGGAGATGGAGGCGTTCAGGGCGAGCTTCACCATCAGGGCTGCCTATGATGTCCTGCTTTCTCCTGCAAACCGAAACCAGTGGTATGGCTAAGACCCCACATGCCCTCAATGTCCAAGTCCAGCAACACTGAAGCACATCTCAAGGCCACATTGCCAGAGCCTGTCCGCAAAAACAGTGGTGCAAACAGTGGTAAAGAATACGCATTCCGGATAAGTGACGCGGAGATGCAAGGCCAGCCTCACCCAAGGCCGTTACACGTGGCGGCACAACCAGGTGTTACAATGTCTTGCAGCAGTGCTGGAAACTCGACGGACAAGCATGAACGCCCTTCCTCCCCCGTCATCCAGTTGGCAGCCAACACCATTTGTCCGGGAGGGTCAAGCTAGCCTTGCCACCATAAGAGCTGACCCTGGGCAGCTGGGCAGTGCACGGGACTGGAAGCTGCTGGCGGACCTGGGCAAGAAACTCTGCTTCCCAGCTGAGGTCGCATCTACCAACCTGCGACCAGACCTTGTTCTGTGGTCACCCTCACTCAAGCTCGTCTACATCATAGAGCTCACGGTGCCCTGGGAGGGTGCAGTGGAGGAGGCCTACGAGCGGAAGAAGATGACGTATGCCGACCTCGCTGCGGATGCTCAACAACAAGGCTGGAAAGCCAAGATCCGCCCAGTGGAAGTAGGCTGCAGAGGTTTCGTAGCCACCTCAACATCCAGGCTACTCAGGGAAGTGGGAGTGCGAGGGAAGGCCCACAAGCAGGCAGTCAAGGACCTCTCCAGAGCTGCTGAGAAGGGGAGCCAGTGGCTGTGGATGAAGAGAAAGGATCCGACTTGGGCCTTCAAGTGAGCTGACGGCATCTAGGGAGTGAACCTGGGACGCTGGGACTCACTGCTGTACCCTCTGGAGGTGTCGTGGGTCAATCAGCGAAACACACTTGAAGGAGGGCGCCCACTTGATAACCCGAAGGATGCCACCACTCACTTGAACTCCATAGAGTCTCATCGGTGCCTTAAGTATGTTTCTATTGAGGGATATCAACACCTAGTCCTACACAACAGATCTGAGACTGGGCCCATAACCTGTTAGCAGAGTCTTCATTCACAGCATTTAATGTGACATAATCACAGCACACGTACTTTTTCCTTTGTGTGGATAACCGCACCACGGGCACACACTTTTTATTAAGTACACCTGCAGTTCATCAGCTCATCAGGTAGGTCACATGATTACATTACATCATTAAATAAATCAGTGCTTGCCGTAATGACAAACAAAACTTATTTTTAGGGGCATAATAACAAAAACAAATGAAATGAGAGCACATCTCTCAACATCTCCCTTGAGCTGCTCTGAAGCCTTTACTGCAGCTCCTCCAGCTGCTGCTGGTTTCAGCTGATTCAGGTCTGAGGACTGACTTGGCCACTGAAGAATATTCCGCCTCTTTGCTTTCAGTAACTCCTGGGTTTCTTTCTTAGTGTGTTTTTGGTCATTGTCCATCTGCACTGTGAAGCTCCGTCCTGTCAGTTTAGTGGCATTTGTCTGAATCTGAGCAGATAGTAAAGCCCTAAAAACATCAGAGTTCATCCTGCTGCTTCCATCAGCCGTCACATCATCAATAAACACCAGTGACTCAGTTCCACTGGCAGCCATACCTGCCCATGCCATAACACTGCCTCCTCCATGCTGGACAGATGATGTGCTCCAGGGGCGAGCGGTCATAATAAGCTATAAATGCAGCGCATGCCCAAGCCCTTCAATTAAAATCTTTAAAATGTTGGTCTCCTAGTGTGTCCTTTTATAATATACCTTATTTCTATCATTTTGGTTGCAAACCGCTGCCTATATACACGTATCTATCTCAATTTGCTAGCGAAATGCTGTAAAGTTGACAGCTTGTCGCGCGCATGCGCTCTGTGATTCCGAGTATTTACAGTAGTTTTGTAGCCGGTGTTTCCTGTACGTGGGCGTTTTGAATAGAAAATAAGCTGCCTGCGAAGCAGCTTTTCAGAAGACGCATGCGCAACACGAGTAGCTACGTAGCAGCTCGCTTGAAATGTTCAGCGGCAACAGCAAGTCATTCACTTGACAGCTAGCTACCGTTAACGTCGTTAGCTGGCTAGCTAGTACGGGAACATTAACATTAGTTTGTTCTTTCATCTGCATCGTGCCAATCAAAATGGGTGAAAATACAACTTCAGTTGAGTAACCTGGCATGTTTCATTGATTTAGGCTATTGCAGGTGTTATGAAAAAGAGGTGTTCTCAGACGTTTATCACTTTGGTGCGTAGCCTGATGGGCAGTTGGGCTGTTTGTGTGTCATTTCATTGACCATGTAGGCTAGCTGGTGACATTGCTGTGTGTTTGCAGGCTAGCTAGTGACATTGCTGTGTGTTTGCATCACCCCGTGGCTCCGATCTCATGGTAAATTCCAACATTTTGTTGGTAACATTGTGAGCATGTTCATGTGTCATTTGCTTGACTCTGTAACTGGTTATTACTGCATCATCCGTCCGTTCTAATTATTTCCGCTTTCATTTACACTGTAAATTCCAACCAAGGGCGCACATTTCCCTTAGACATTGGGGGGGACACATTTAGTGGGGGGTCAGGGGGTCCTCCCCCTGGAAATTTTGAGCATCTTACATTTAATTTCCTGCATTCTGATGGATTTTTATGCATCAGTTTACTAGGAAAATAGGCCTATATTTCATAAAATGTAAAGGGAAAACAACATTCAGCTAAGCTAGCCAAGTAAACACCATGGGCTCTATTTTCCCGGCGCAGCGCAGGGTGGCGCACCGCGCAAACCTATTTTCGACCAGCGCAACCCGTGGGGCCCACAGTTTCGTATTTTCGCAGACTGAGGTGCACTGAGATGGGAGTGGCGGCGCAGCAGGGGGAGGTGCGGACAGATTCAGCTTGGCACAGTAACATTTTCGTGCCAAAAAGCTTCGCCGAGGTGCGCCAAAAGCTCGCCATCTGAAACCACGTCTACTTTCGGCGCAAGGCGCAGCAGGGCCGGTGCAGTGGAATTTTGGCTGACAGGCGGGCAGTGCGCACACGTCTCCAAAACCTCACAGAATGTCAGGCACAGTAAAAATGCAATAAATACCCACAAAAAACACTATTCAATGCTATAATCTCAGTCAGCACATAAACGTATCTCCATATCGACTGTCCCGTCACAACTGATGTCAGGTCAAAGGAGATTGGCACCGTTTGGCAGCGTAATGGAAACCCAACCTGATCACCTGTCAGTCAAACAATGTGTCCAGTACGGTGATGTCTTTTTTCCAGTCATGGTGTCTGGCGCTGCTCCTGTTAACTACACAGTTCTTCTTCCATATATATAAATATTCCACACTGGGTTTCCGTTATCCAGTAATCACCGGACTTTGACTGGTAAAATCTGCCAAAGTCTGGAAATTTTTAAATGTCCAGTGAAAATATTCACTCTAAGCACAATTTGAATTTTATTATTATTTTATTATTTTTAAAACAGTCAATTCCCACGAAATTTTATTTATTTATTTTTCTTATAAAATAGCCTGCGTGATCCCTGTCTCCAGTGTGCCGGAGAGGGAGAGAGAGAGGCTTTTCTCTGCAGAACCGGATCAAAACAGCGCAGCAAAGTCACCTAGCGGAGAACAAGGTCACAAGACTGATGTGCATTGCAAGTTGTGGAGAGACACTTGAGACTTTGGATTTTAATTCACCTGCTGAATTAAGCTTTTATTGCAATTGTATGCAGTGTTCATGTTAAAAGAGCACAGGCTTGTGCAATATTTATTTATTTTAGACGTTACGCACATGAGTCAATTGATGGCACTTATTTTATTTGATATAGCCTACTTTTCAATAAAAAGATTACGCTATAAATTGACATGCCTCGATATCATTCTTATATAATATATAATATATATAATTTTAAGCTCAATCAATTCAGATAATATTTGACTGGACCATTGTCCGGTAAATTGAAAACCTGCAGGTCACGTTGTCCAGTGCCAATTTTTTTCCAGGGGGAACCCCTTATTCCACACAAATCGAAAATGTAAAATGCATCAATTCCTTGCCAGACACTGGACGTTTAGAACAGCAAATGTAAAAGCTTTACTGGATTTTGTTTACTCTCTAGTGTGCTGTTGAGTAGAAAGTTGCAAATCAAACATGTATTTATATGAATATGGTGAGGATTATTCTTTGAGGTAAAAACATTCATTAAAAACGGGGGCTTCACAGTTAAATTTGCTCGTAAAAATCAATAACTTTAACAGGTAGCTCCCTCCAGCAACATTCCAGCAGCCAAGACTGGCCTCACTGTCCTGATAATTTACGTTCTGGGGTCCGTTTCACAAAGCAGGTTCTACAAACTCCTTTACCCCGAACTCTGAGTTGATCTACTCTGAGAAAGGAAACTCTGAGTTTTCGGTTCCAGAACAGCTGATTTGAGTCAGTTTGATCAGCTCGGAGTAGTTTCACCTGGAGGTAAGCGCGTGACCCACAGCTGTAAAAAGACAGCGTCAATGGAGCCCCGATTTGACGAGTCACCATGGCAACGGGGAAGCGTCGGGCTGCGTTTTTCACCCCAGTTGAATTGGAAGTCTTAATGCGTTCATACAGCGAGTTTGGACGGAGCCCCTAAAGTCCCAAAAGTTTTTTTTTTTTTTTTATGTTGTGCGCACAAGTTATTATCTTGTGGGAGCAAGTTATTTATCTTGTGCGCACTATGAACTATACTATACTCATGCATCCCTAACGACTTCGGATGCAAACAGCAACCATATAATGGAAAAAACTAAGCTAATCAAGTTTTATTTTCATCTTGGAATGCTGTTTGCTGTTTGAATCGGAAGTCGTTGGTTCATAGTGCGCACAAGATAAATAACTTGTGCGCACAAGATTAAAAAAAAACAAACTTTGGGACTTTAGGGACTCTAAGTTTGAACATGTTTCTTTGTTTTTTTTCCTCAAAGGTGAGGGAGACGGCAAGGGAGAGCATTGCTGCTCGGGTCAGTGCGTAAGTTTAAATGGAGTCCGTTGCAATCACAATAATATTACAGGGGAAAACTGCTTGAATGGTAGCCTGTTAATTTATTTCATTTAGGTGCAATCCCGCGGGGGAGAAGCGCACTTGGCAGCAGCTTAAGATGAAATATAAAAACACTGTTCAAACAGGTAAAACATCTATGCGCGGTCTTATAACCATCTCCCGACGAATATTTAATTCTGTGCGCAGTAACACTGCACCTTCATCATGCCTGACTAATTTATCAAACATAACTTCATTTTTCAAAAAACGTGATCCAATTGAGGCTGCCAACAAACGGAAACGTGTTCAGAAAAAATATATTAATACACCGTGAAAAAAGCAGCTACTCTATCGCTGAGGATCGATCAAAGACGAAAGCCGGCCTACCGTCTACAGCAGGGGTGTCAAACTCGTGCCATGGAGGGCCAAGAGGCTGCAGGTTTTCATTCCAACCAAAAACTCCACCAGGTGATTTCACTGATCACCCCACCTCCAAACAGAGAGGCGGGACTAATCAGTGAAATCACTTGGTGGAGTTGTTGGTTGGAATGAAAACCTGCAGCCTCTCGGCCCTCCATGGCACGAGTTTGACACCCCTGGTCTACAGCCATTGACATAAGGCATGCAGCGCAAGAGGGGGTGCCAAAGTAAAAATGGTATGGTCCAAGCATAGGAGTGTAAGGTTTTTTGGAAAACAATTATGAACGATTTTACAAGTGTTTTGTCACTCTGTATTGTTATATTACCTGTATTAGTAAGGGGTTTGTATCTCATGATATTTTTTTTTGGGGGGGGGGGGGGGGGGGGATTTATCTTTTATAAATATTGGGGGGGACTTGTCCTCCCTGACCCCCCCTAAATTTACGCCCTTGATTCCAACACATTGTTGTTGGTAACATTGGGGCAAAATGCACACGCGTGTCTATCAAAATCGAGTTGTCGAGTTGATATAGTATAGTTAAAAACCATATTGTGCGTTTTTATTAATAAATAAATGCCCAAAAATTTTCGAGCTTGAGCCCTCGCGGGCACTTGCATCACAGCATGACTACACAAAAACGTCACCGCTCGCCACTGATGTGCTCTGCTTTGGCTCCTCAGCTGCTCCTTTAATTCTCCTCACTTTTCTCCTCCCATCATTCTGGAACAAGTTCATCTTCAATTCATCTGTCCAAAGAACCTTGTTCCAGAATCAGCCAGGCTTTTTTAGATGTTTTTTTGCAAAGGCCAATCTGGCCTTCCTGTTCTTGAGTGACACCAGTGGTTTGCCCCTCACTGTAAACTTTCTGTATGTATTTTCTCACAAACGTCTCTTGGCTGTAGATTTGGACAGTGATGCTCCTGCCTCCTCCACAGTGTTTTGGACTTCTCTGGACATTGTGAATAGGTTTTTCTTCACCGGGGAACAGTTTCTTCAGTCATCCACTTTAGATGTCTGTTGTGGTATTCCAGGCCTTTTGGTCTTGCTGAGCTCACCAGTGCATTCCTTCTTTTTCAGGATTTACCAAAGTGTTGATTTGACTGCCCCTGAAGTTGTTGCTATCTGTCTTATAGATTGTATTTGCTTCTTGAGCCTAATGATCAGATGTTGAGGGTTCTGCTAAACAGCTAACAAATGCAAACGCAAACACTTGAAATGAACTCCAGGTTTTTTATTTTCTTAATTTGTCACAAGTCCACACCAGGACATGAAACTGCTTTTAGTCAAGAGTCCAATGATTTTGAGCCTCTGAAAGTGGGGTGACAGTGTATAAAACTGTCTGTAATTCCTAAATGGTTAATACCATATTTTAGTATATTTAGCATATTTTTCTGAAACTTCTGCACTTCAATCACATCTTGATTACTCCATTTCAAATCCACTGTAGTGGTATACAAGGGCAAAATTATGAATATTGTGTCACTGTCCTAATACTTATGGACTGACTGTAACTGTAGGTTCAATCAAGCAATCTCAGTATCTGACCAAAGAGCAATTCTTGAAGTCAGCCATGACTTTCATTACCTTCTACTTAGATGGAGGGATTCAGTCATTTGGTGGGAATTCCAATGAACTGCATCTTTCCTGTGAAGAACTACCATGAAGAAACCGACGTAAACAGTGAAGTTGATTCTCTGATTCTGAGTGTCCTCAAACAGATCATTGACTTTGGAGAAGAGTTCATCAACGACATGGAAACCTAAGTGACTTTCATTTGGCTTTCAGAGATGTTCATGGCATTATAGAAACGACATAATCCTGTTGACACTGATGCATGGAATTTTTAACAAAAGGAAGTGAGATGTAGACTTGTTTTATACTCTAGGATGTAACTGCCATGAAAAAAAAAAATCAAATAACATTTCATTTCTCTAAGTCAGTGGTTGTTTCTCAATGGTGCCGCTCCCTCTCTTCATTCATTCTGTAGCTCATCTCTCTCCCGTCTGAATCCTGAACGGACCTGACTGAGGTTTTCTGGGACAAACCTCACTGTTGAACCAGCCTAGATCACTGCAGGGGAGATTCCTTCACGGTGACAGCATTAGACTGCACATACAGTGACAAGATATTTGTTTTGCAGAGCATTGTGGCTGGTGTGCTGTTTCATGGTTTGGTCTGCCGGGGGAAAAGCAAAACAGCTGGTGATAAAAACAGATTGGACAAACAGATTGAAAGAGCCGGCCTGACGACTGGTTTTACCCCAGAACCTTCAGAAATCATCCTGGAGCAGAGAAGCTGTTGAAGTTGCAGACTGTTCTTCAGCACAGTGACCCACTCACACTCACACAGAATGTATTTTCTTTGATGTACAAAAGCAAAGAGCATAGAAGACAGAGAAAAAAAAACCACTACTACTACTATTAATTGATTGGAAATATGTGACTAACTTGATATCTTTGCTTGTAGCAAAAAAAGAATGGCTATGGGACATGGTGTGTTTTTTTCATCATTGCATCATTTCAGAACAATGTTGATTAAATGAGTAACATTGAATGAATAACTTTTGGTTTAAAATGTTCACAGAGCTAGCTGCATGTCTTATTAGACCCTCCAGAAAAAACGCGGCCCAAAATCCTTGATTATGCGATTAATTATGCGGTGTTTTTATGTCATTTTATGCAGTGAAATTGCGGGAAGTTACGAAGTATGTGAATTGTTGTGAAATATGTGAAAAGATGCGAAATATGTAGGAACAAAAAAATGTTTTTGTTTTTTTACTATTGGGCTGTCTTACTTATTCTCTCTCTTTTATCTCTCTTTGTCTCTCACTCTCTCCATCTCTCTCCCTCTCTTCTATCCCTCTCTCTCATCCTTTCTCTCCCTCACTTACTTTCTCTCTCATCCTCTCTCCCTCCCCCACTCTTTCTTTCTCTCTCTCTCTGTCATCTCGCTCCCTCTCTCTTCTACACTATATTACCAAAAGTATTCGCTCACCCATTCAAATGATCAGAATCAGGTGTCCTAATCACTTGGCCTGGCCACAGGTGTATAAAATCAAGCACTCAGGCATGCAGACTGTGAAACAAGACATTTGTGAAAGAATGGGCCGCTCTCAGGAGCTCAGTGAATTCCAGCGTGGAACTGTCATAGGATGCCACCTGTGCAACAAATCCAGTCGTGAAATTTCCTCGCTCCTAAATATTCCACAGTCAACTGTCAGCTCTATTATAACAAAATGGAAGCGTTTGGGAACAACAGCAACTCAGCCACGAAGTGGTAGGCCACGTAAAGTGACGGAGAGGGGTCAGCGGATGCTGAAGCGCATAGTGCAAAGAGGTCGCCGACTTTCTGCACAGTCAGTTGCTACAGAGCTACAAACTTCATGTGACCTTCAGATTAGCCCAAGTACAGTACGCAGAGAGCTTCATGGAATGGGTTTCCATGGCCGAGCAGCTGCAGCCAAGCCACACATCACCAAGTGCAATGCAAAGCGTCGGATGCAATGGTGTAAAGCACGCCGCCACTGGCCTCTAGAGCAGTGGAGACACGTTCTCTGGAGTGATGAATCACGCTTTTCCATCTGGCAATCTGATGGACGAGTCTGGGTTTGGAGGTTGCCAGGAGAACGGTACATTTCAGACTGCATTGTGCCGACTGTGAAATTTGGTGGAGGAGGAATTATGGTGTGGGGTTGTTTTTCAGGAGCTGGGCTTGGCCCCTTAGTTCCAGTGAAAGGAACTTTGAATGCTTCAGGATACCAAAACATTTTGGACAATTCCATGCTCCCAACCTTGTGGGAACAGTTTGGAGCGGGCCCCTTCCTCTTCCAACATGACTGTGCACCAGTGCACAAAGCAAGGTCCATAAAGACATGGATGACAGAGTCTGGTGTGGATGAACTTGACTGGCCTGCACAGAGTCCTGACCTGAACCCGATAGAACACCTTTGGGATGAATTAGAGCGGAGACTGAGAGCCAGGCCTTCTCGACCAACATCAGTGTGTGACCTCACCAATGCGCTTTTGGAAGAATGGTCAAAAATTCCTATAAACACTCTCCTCAACCTTGTGGACAGTCTTCCCAGAAGAGTTGAAGCTGTAATAGCTGCAAAAGGTGGACCGACATCATATTGAACTCTATGGGTTAGGAATGGGATGGCACTTCAGTTCATAGTATGAGTAAAGGCAGGTGAGCGAATACTTTTGGTAATATAGTGTATCTCTTTCTCTAGCCCCCTCTTTCTCATCCTCTTTTTCTCATCCTCTCCCTTCCTCTCTCTCTCCCTCCATCTCTCTTCTATCTTTCTCTATCCCTCACTCTCTCTCTCATCCTTTCTCTCCCTCCCTCTTTCCTTCTCTCTTTCTCATCCTCTCTCCCTCCCTTTCTCTCTGTCCATCTCTCTCTCACTCTTTCACTCACACACACACACACCTTATCACTGACGTTTCCTATTCAATTAAACATTCAGTATTTAAAAAAGCAATTTTAATAGAGATATTTTAATCACACTGCATAAACACGCTCTCTCTCTCTCTCCCTCTCCCACTCTCTCTCTCTCTCCCTCTCTTTCTCTCTCTCTCAAATTCAAATTTCAAATTCAAATTTGCTTTATTGGCATGCATGTTTGAAAAATAAAACACAGTTGCCAAAGCATCAATCAATAAAATAAACAAAAGCAAAACAAATATATTCCATAGGTTCAAAATTCACAAATTCTTTACATTGTAAACAAAACATATTGAAAAGGAAATGAACACATAGGCTACAGATGATATTAAAAAAAAAAATCCAATCAACAATATTACTAATATTACTAATGATGATTTATACATGTTGATATATATGAAATGTGACTATTGCTGTGTCTCAAATCGCGCACTTCCGTTAGTGCACTGTCTGTAAGTACACTCAGCTGACAGTACACTTACCGGCACAGTGCACGAATTTTGACAGAGAAGGGTGTCTCAATTGCCGCACTTCCTGTTGTGCACTTACCGGAAATGACGATCGCCACAGTCGGCATCAGGCGAGCCCCGCAGCACCGGCCGCTCACCTGTCAGATCCGGCAGACCCGACCAGGTGGGCGCGGTACCAGCCGGAGCCGCGGCCGGCCCGCCTGATGCCAGCTTTGGTTTTCGGTGGTAAAGTTATCCAGAAGTAGACGTGTACACATCCTATCTTCAAAATAAAAGCATCACCACTGCTTCTAATGTATTGGGTTTTTATTTTTGTAAACAACCGGAAGTGACTGTACTTTGCACAATCGCCAGCTTGAGAGTTATCCGAAAACGTTGAAGCAATTTTCAAAACAGACGTTATTTGGACAAACTGACCACAGATTTGGAATCTACGTAGTTACTTTCTCGCCTGAAAAAAAAATTAAAACTTAATAAAGTGACATATTAACAGTCGTAAAACGAAAAGTAAACTCAGCTTTTTTAGCTAGCTCCTTCCGGTCAGTGGTGTCTGAGGGTGATAAGTGTCCATCGTTCCACACTCAATTTTTTGACCGTTTTGAGTGTACATCCGGGCATTTACAGTGCACTTAATTTTGTTAGTATTTTGTTAATATTTCCAGTGTGAACGCACTTATGCACTCAAAATACTAAGTGTAAGTGCAGAAGTGCGCGATTTGGGACACAGCATATATTTTGTTATTATGGAAACATCATATATTCAAGGAATTCTAATTAACATTCACGTTCTCTAGTTTCATGGCAGAGTCTGACATATTGTGCAGCGAGCTGTGTGAATTGTGGATTTTCTCCCAGACAGAGTTTTAACAGTTCATCCCATGTTTTCCCCTGATATGACGGGTCTACTGCTGTAACCTGCTGGATGAAAGTCTCTCTCAAAGTTTGGTACAGTTGGCAGGAGAGGAGGAAGTGGGCCTCTGTTTCTATTTCCCCTGATGAACATTGTTTACATATTCTCAGTTCTCTGGGCTTCCATTCTTTCTTGTATCGACATTTTTCAATCTCTAATTGATGGTTACTGAGTCTGTACATTGTTAATGTGTGTCTCTGTTTGGGGTTTTTTACACTGACCAGGTCATTTGCTAGAGAATATTCTCTGTTCAGTGAGCGATAACATTCCAATTTGTTGATGGATTTCATTTCGTTTTTCCAATTGTTGACGTAAGCAGTTTTGTTTTCTTTGTCTATAGACATCAAGTGTGTTTTGGAGAGATGACGGAGGTCTTGGAGTTTGAGGTGGCAGGTTTCTCTGATGTGTGTCAGAGGGTCTGTCTCTGGGCAGAGGAGGTTACTGATAAAGGCTCTGTGGTGATAGGAATCAGGATCAGCTTGTGCTAAGTGAACCTGGAACTTAACTGACCTCTTGATCATGTGGAGAGAAAGAGGGAAGTGTCCCAGCTCTGCTCTGCATGCAGGGTTTGGACAGTTTCTGTGGACCTTGAGGATTTCCTTGCAGAACTGAAGATTGAATTTTTCTGTGGGTGTCGTGTCCCATGAGCTGTGCCTCTGGGTAATTAGAGGGCCCCACACTTCACTTCCATACATAAGGATGGGTTGGATTACACTGTTAAATAGTTTTAGCCAAATTTTTATTGGGGGATTGAATTTATTTAGTGTAAATTTGATGCTATAGTATCCCCTGCGTGCCTTATCTGTCAGGGAATTTATTGCCTTGTCAAAGTTTCCGGATGCAGTGATGACAATGCCTAGATAATTGTATTCCATTGTATGCTGAAGTGTGGTCCCTCTTACAGTGAAAACATACTTTGATTCTTGTGACCTGGCCTTTTTTTGGAATACCATGATTTTTGTTTTATCAAGATTGATATCCAACGCCCAGTTTTGACAGAAGCACTCGAGCAGAGAGAGGTTCTGCTGTAGGCCCTGTTCTGTTGGGGATAGTAGTACTAGGTCGTCTGCATACATCAGGAATTTGATTTCTTTGCCTTGTAGATCTAATCCTGGGCTTGGGGACTGCTCAAGAAGAGTGGCCAATTTATTAATATAAATGTTGAACAGGGTAGGAGATAGGTTGCATCCCTGATGCACCCCTCTTCCTTGTTTGAAGAACTCTGTTCTTTTGTTTCCAATTTTCACACAGCACTGGTTGTCGGAATATTTGGATTTGATTAGGTCATACATTTTGCCACCGATTCCACATTGTAAAAGATGTAAAAATAATCCGTTGTGCCAAATGGTATCAAATGCTTTTCTTAGATCTGCAAAACATGCAAATATTTTGTGTGTGTAGATGTGGTCTGATGTTCGGTGGTTGGGCAGAAAACCAATTTGGCCTTGAGATAGGGCATGATGATCAATGAGATAATTAATTAATCTGGAGTTTAGGATGCTACAGAAGAGTTTACTCAGATTGCTATTAACACAGATGCCTCTGTAATTGCTGGGGTCGTATTTGTCTCCATTTTTAAATATGGGAGAAATAAGACCTTTATTCCAAACATTGGGGTAATATCCGGTTGCTAACACCAGGTTGAAGTGTTTCTGCATGGCAAGTTGAAGTTTTATGTTACTGTGTTTTAGCATTTCTGAGTTAATGCTGTCTATACCGCAAGCTTTTCCTTTTTTAAGGGTTTTGAGTTTGTGCTGTATTTCTTTAAGGGTGATGGGGTAGTCAAGGGCACTTTGGTTGGCCTTCACTGCTTTTTCTAGTTCTTTGAGTTTATCTAAAGTTGAAATTTGGTTAGGATTTAGACTGTGACATTCTGGATTTTTATAAAGGTTGTCAAAGAAATCTTTCCAGATATTGCCATTTTAATTGGGTTGGTCTCTGTATATTGGTTTCTGTCGATGTTTTTCCATAATTTCCAAAAGGTGTTTTCATTTAGAGCTTTTTCGATGTTGTTGAGTTCTCCTTTCATATAATGTTTCTTTTTCATATGAAGGAGTTTTTTGTATTCTTTTAGGGCCTGAAGGTATTCAATCCTTTCCACTGGGTCACTTGGGTTCCTGTGTTTTCTATTTGACAATTTTCTCAGATTTTGTCTAGATACAGCACATTCTTTATCAAACCATTTCTCTTTTTGTTTAATGCTGGATTTTCTAATCTGTGAGATTTTTAATTTGGATTCTTTTGCTAATTGAATAAATATTGCGTTTAAGTGATTTGTGGCCAAATTTACGTTTTCCCTGTCAGGCGCTGAGAAAAGTATCCAGCATGTTGTGAGTTTGAGCAGAGTCTAGTGCAGCGGTAAAGGCAGCAGTACTCTCCTCTGTCCATCTGTATCTCCTCGGCAGAGGAAACAGTCTTGGCTCTGGATTTGGAATTGCCAAGGGTGACAGTGACTTTTTCAGGAATAAGGTTATTTGGCTGTGGTCTGATATGGGCTGTTGTGGTGATACTATGAATGCATTTATATATTGTGGCTCAATATCAGTAATAGCATAATCTACCACACTACTACCTAACACAGAGCAGTATGTGAGTCGGCCCAGAGAGTCTCCTCTGATTCGGCCATTAACAATGTACAGACCCAAGCTTTTACACAGCTGCAGTACTTGTTTGCCAGTTTTGTTAACCACACTGTCATAGCTTTGTCTTTGAGTATTTATGCAACTCTGGTACAAAGGGGAATGTCTGAATAGATGTTTGTTTCCTTCATAGTGAATGAAGTCTGGCTCTCTACCAGTTCTAGCATTTAGATCACCACATATTAAGACTGACCCTAGACTTTGGTAGAAGGAAATTTCCTTCTGGAGTTCCTCAAAAATGTCATCTGCATAGTAGGGGGAGTTTGAGGGTGGAATGTATATTGCACATAGGTAGATATCTCTGTTGTTTTCTAAAATATTTGAGTTAATTTTAATCCAAATGTGATTTTTTCCTTTTTTTAACTGGTGTGATGTAATCTTTATATTCCCTTTTGTACCATATGAGTAGACCACCTGAGTCTCTGCCATTCTTAATATGGTTGTGTTTTACAGAGGGTATAATACATTCTATATAGTTGTATGGACAATTAGTTTGATTTTGATTTTGATACCAAGTTTCATTCAATATTATTATATCTACATTTCTAATATTATTTACAAATTCAGGGTTTGCTGATTTCAAACCAAATGCAGAAGAGGATAAGCCCTGAATATTCCAGTTACTTATCGAAAAAGATGCTATTTCCTTTTCTTGAACAGAACAGTGTACCACTAGAAAATATCCGATTCACAAGAAAAATAAATGTTATGATGAAAAAAAAAGAATGTATAGTAATGATGAATTATGTTACATGTTGTTCCACATTCCATTAGCTTATTAATTTAGTGTAGAGTAGGGTTACCATGTCTCTTATTTGCTTTAGGTTTAGATCAGTTGGTGAAGTGTTGAGTCTGGCGGCTTTCTCTCTCTCTCTCTCTGACTGTGATTTCAACTGTCGGGTCATTTTGACCCGAAGACAATATTAGTACAGTTTTTTGTACAGCTCACATGGAAATATAAATAAAGGCAACACTTCACTTTTTCTAATGTAGGGGTCAATCTAGGAAAAGTCATCAAATTCCAAGTGGCGGGTCATTTTGACCCGAAGACAACAGAAGGGTTAAGTAATATGGCCACTGTAGAATGAATACATTTTAGTGTGTGAGCATTCTGAAACCGAAGATTTTAACTATTATTATTATAATAATAACTTTTTAAATTTTGTATCAAATTAAATTTTAAATTATGTGCACATGTGCATCTGTATAGACATGAGGGTTTGAATTTCTCTTAAAATAGACTCTGACCTAAAGATGGATAAACAGATAAATGAGGTTGTACCAAAGAACTTCTTCCAACTTAGGAGGCTGTCAAAGGTTAAATCGTGTCTATCTCGCCCTGTATTTGAAACTGTAATGCATGCTTTTATGACATCTCTTCTCGACTACTGCAATTCCCTGTATGTTGGTCTTAGCCAGACCTCCATTTCTCGCTTGCAGTTAGTCCAGAAAGCCACTGCCCGTTTGCTTACAGGTACATGAAAACGAGACCGTATTAGCCCTGTATTGTCTTCCCTCCACTGGCTTCCAGTGCAATACAGGATTGATTTCAAAATCTTGCTCTTTGTTTTTAAGTGTCTAAATGGTTTGGCACCCGTATACCTGTCGGACTTGCTGGAACCCTATGTTCCTTCAAGGACACTCAGATCCTCCGACCAGCTTCTCCTGTCCGTGCCCAGAACCAGACTGAAGCTCAGAGGCAGCTGAGCCTTTGCTGTGGCAGCCCCCAGGCTCTGGAACGAACTGCCCCTGAACATAAGACAAGCCCCTCCCCTTCAGGTGTTTAAAACACGCCTCAAGGCTCATTTCTACACTTTGACGGGACGGGACAGTTGATATGGAGATATATGTATGTGCTGATTGTGATCGTAGCATTGAATAGTGTTTTTTTCGGTATTTATTGCATCGTTCATGTGCCTGACATCCCGGAAGCCTGCCTGTGAGGTTTTGGTGACGTGTCCGCACAGCTCGCCGGTCTCCGCTCCGCGCCTGTCTCCTGAGCTCCGCTCCGCCTGCGGCAATAGACCTCCATGTCAGCTGTGTAAACTTTCATTACGCCTTCGCGCAGCGCATTTTAAAGGCGAGGACAGGGGCTCATTTGATTGGTTAAATGTGAATCGGCTGTGTCAAACCCACTCCACGCCTTCTCTCCTCCCTTGCGCCGGTAGGAGGGACGGCGGAGTACTTGCGCCACCGAGAACGGCGTGCCAAACTTGGAAAATCCGCCTGGCCACACCCAGTTGGCGAAGCGCATCTGCGCTACGCCCCCGCCTCGCCTGGTCTGCGAAACTAGAGCCCAGAATGTTACCATACAATAAAGTCTGGGATTTCTTATCAATCACAAGGCTTCTCACCACAGTGTGAGAGGGCAAATAAAAACATGATCAAAACTTTGTTTCCACCACACCCTGCACTCTCTCTCAGCTCGACAGCAGCACAGGTTGTTTTTTTCTCAGTTTGTTCTCCTCAGGTTTTGTAGTAAAACACAGACAGACGTACTGTTGTTTCTATTGTTAGAATTCAGTGTTTTGTCTTCATATTAATGCAGTGATTAATACCTTCAGTCACTGAGGAAATGGGATCATTTCAAACATGAATCCGTATCCATATCCATCTGGGATATCGGCATCGTCCTTTAGGCGTTCTTGCACGATATGTAAAGTGACATCAGCAGGGGTTTTGGTGAATAGTGACACGATGCCGTGTGATATGAGGATTTCATCTTTTTGCATTGTTACGTTGTTGAGATCTTGTGCCAGTTGTTTTGAGTTCTTGCAATGGTGTTCTGTGGTGGTCGTATGCATCTTGTGTTATTTTCTTGGTTACCAGTAAAGGTTTCAGTAGTGTTTTCAGTGTCCTTTTCTTATCTTCTGTGAGGTCTTTTTTTCAATATTTCATAAGTGTCTCTGTCCGCTAGCACTGCTTTCATCTGTTGCTCATAAGTTTCCGTGTCCATTATGACTGTAGTTCTGCCTTTGTCGGATGGTAGAATGGTGATTGTTTTGTCCTGTCTGAGTGAGCTGATTGCTTTCTCCTCTTCCTTTGTGATGTTGCTCTGGGGAAGTTTGGCTGATTTGAGCATACCTGCTACTGTGTTTCAGAGTTCTGCTTTTCTGCTCCCTGATCTTGTAGTTTTCTGACATGCGAGTTCTGTGGCTAAAATGTGTTCTTCTTTTGGTATTTTTGAGGGTGTGATGGCGAAGTTTAGGCCTCTTGTTAAAACTGTTTTTTCTGCTCTGTTAAGGTGCATTGCATAACCATTTATTGTTGGTTTTGACATGTGTTGGTCCGCTTCTGTTTTTTCCTTATACTAGTTTGTTGAGTTTTTTGATTTGACGTTGTTTTGGGTGCTGTGCCCAAGTTAAAGCATTTTCAATTTGGGCGCAGTGTGCACAGGCGCTGGCGCCAGCCTCACGCTGCACCCAGCTCGGTGCAGACCGGTGCGACCTTGTCTCCTGGCTCCAGCTTAACTGCTGCTGTTGCTATGGTGGGGCGGGCACAGTGTAGCTTAGCAACACTGAGTGACAGCACTTTGAGCAATGAAAAGAGAGTACATACTCACTGATGTGTGTGAATGAGCTCCACTCATTGGTCAAACAGTGGGAAAGGGGGCAGACTCTAAGGGACAAAGTGCATCCCTTATTGGTTCAATACGGAATGTGTGTTTTGGTTGTTAATGATCTGTCATTAAAAGCAACATGCATCAATATGTCATTTCATTTCATTACTAGCCTTTTAAGTCAAAATCAGAGGTCGCGTTAACCGAATATTTTCCGTCATTGACGGGTTTTTTTAAATGGTGACGGAAAAATCTGAAGGCCATCTGTCATTTTGACAGATTGCAATTCACACCCCTGACCACTTGGTGGCAATGACAGAGCTGATAGCAGTCCGGTGCGGTGCCAGTTCTCCGGCTTACCGGTGTGACTGCGAAAAAAAAAAAATCTGGGTTCGCCCAGCTTTATCTAACAGACATATCTCTGGATCCAATAGAAGTGCAGCTTTCGTTCTCAACCACACTAACAATAGGCCTCCTAGCCAATCAGAAGTAGGGCGGGGGCGGGACTTGGGTGTTGACAGTGAGGCGCTCCATGTACCGTCCAAAGTGAGCCTCGTCAGCCTTCAGTGACGCACTGCAGCCCACAGGATGGACCGCAGATTCATGAAGCCCGGGGAAGACAGTAAAGATGTCTCTTAAACCGATGATGTCGGCGCCGACAGGATTCGGCATGCCTACTTTACATATCTTTATCTCCTAGAGCGTTTATGACACACAGAAACTTAAAAAAACGTCTGAAACCGGAGAAACGGAGCTTTGCGCCTATATACAGTGCCATTACGGTAACTCCTTAGGACTACTGACACTTCAACCGTCCAATCACAGAAGAGTCCCCAGTGTGTCACATGTTTGTAATATAACTCCTGAACCAATGGCGCGACCGAAAAAAAATGAGACGGTTTCTGAGAGCAGAGAACCGGAGCTTTCCGATGGTGTGCGAAATCACTCAGTCATTGCACAATTCTGACAATTCTACAACCATAAAAAGCAAAATAAATCAAGGCGGATTTAGTTTAATTGCAGGGTTAATAAGAATAAATGGCGATGGGCTTGGAATGGCAATAGATAGTTACAAGATAGTTAATATTTCAGATAATGTATATATGTTATATGATGAAATTTTATTATATTAATTAAAAATGAATGAAAATGAAATGCTATTGAATATGTCCTTCTTATCATTTAAAAAATTAAACTGGTAAAAATAGATTATGACGGGATTTTTATGACCCTGTCAGTCAAAATGACAGACAATGAAAAAGTGTAGCGCCACCTCCGGTCAAAATACACACTCAATAAGTAGCTCAGGTTCTAGACCGCCAAGGATCTTGATCTTGGTGGCTAATCTTACATTTTCAAGGATGAGGAATACAGTGGTACTATTTACAACATGCTAGCATCTACCTAACGGCATATTTCTGGCATTCAGTTAATTAAATAATAGTAAAAACCATCAAAACATGTATTACGGTAGAGTATACTGTACATGTTTTCTAAGATGTTGACAGATACACCATGAAATGTGTGTGTTATGGCAATGACCAAAGTGGAACTTTACAGCAGCACAGAGACAGGATACCATTTAGCCTAAAGGCATTTTTCATAAAGCCAAAGAGGAAGGAAAGTATTACAACACAAAGTTTCATATGATGACAGGGCAGTGCGCTGAAGTGCTGCCTTGGCACATCAGGGACTGCAACTATGGCCAAGCAGCACTACATACAAAGAGGGCAGCCTACCATGCTGGTCACTGCTGGGGACAGGCCATGGTTGCAGTCCCTTAATTCCCCTCCCCAGGTGACTGGGGGTGGAAGGGGAAGGACACAGAATGAATGAATGAATAATTTAACCCACTTTTTTACACCTGTAAAATGTGTCATGTGACAACAAAGTTGTTTCTGATTCTGACAGGGGGACGGGAAGTTGACTGGACCACACCACCAGAAGCAAGCCTGGCATGTCACAACCTCCTCCGCTGTGGTTGCAAAAAGGGGTGTTGTGGAAGATGCAAATGTGCCAAGGCAGCACTTCAGCGCACTGCCCTGTCATCATATGAAACTTTGTGCTGTGGCAAGAAAAATCCACCCAAAATATTTAGTAAACAGAGAAATATAGTAGGGCTGTGGCTCGATTAAAATATTTAATCAGATTAATCGCATGATTGTCCATAGTTAATCATGATTAATCGCAAATTAATTGCATATTTTTTATCTGTTCTAAATCTACCTTAAACAGATTTTTTTTCAAGTTTTTAATACTCAGTGCGCCACGCTCACAGACTGCTGTACTTTCATTATAAACCGACTTTTGTTTATACGCGGTTGCAGCAGCACAACGGACAATGACACAGGCAACACGGCTGATTAGTATTGGCCATTCGCCGGTAATCGTGCTGTGTTCATTGAACAATTTTGCAGAGGCAGGAGGAAAGTTGCATGATTTCACCTCTTGATTTCTCAAACCATGAAGTGGGCAAAGATTCAAACACCACCGCGTTAATCGCCCATTAAAAAAATTGGATTTGGATTAACGCAAAAGGATTTTACATTAATTAGTTAATAACACGTTAACTTCCACAGCCATAAAATATAGATGTGATCTAACGATTTTCGTTAGATCACATCTATATTTTCACAGGAGTTCACAGGAGTTGCTGGGGCCAAACACCATCACTTCTGTTTTCTTTTCATTAAAGTTTAAAAGGTTTAGGGCCATCCAAGCTCTGATGTCATCAAGACATGACAGAAGCAGTTTAATTGAAAAGGCATCTCTTTTCTTCAGGGGCACATACATCTGACTGTCGTCAGCATAACAGTGGAAAAAGACACCATGTTTTCTAAGGATGGAACCTAAGCTAAGCAAGTACAGGGAGAAAAGCAGGGGCCCTGAATAAACTTTGGTACATTTACACCTATTAAAAATTATGAAATTCATCACTCTGTTTTTTTCAAAAACTGTAAAACTTATTAAACCTTTCTCCTCCCACAATTTTTGCTCAATTGACACCAAACTTGCTACAGAGCATCTTCAGACTGTCCTACACAAATGTTGTTTCCAGTGGTGCAATTTCACTTTTTGCCCCGTGGGTTATTGATCAAAAGGGCCCCCTGTCAAATTCTTAACCCAGACCTCAGAGGTAATAAAAAACATGTTTGGGAAAAATGATGCGCGCACAGTGGAGAGGTGTGCCTTTTTCAATTATTGCCCTACAAGAAAGAGCACTGCATTCATTTCAGGTTGTGTGCGCATGATACATTCATAGACTAGCCAAATTATTTTCAGCAACTTCATCTTGCATGGTTGGTAGCCTACAAGTATTATAGGAGCTTCATAATTGTTAAATCTGTCAATGACTGTCAGCATCAATCTGTTCTGATTTGCATTTGTTATTCATTTTACATGCATATAATTACAGAATAAACACAGCACTTTGCTATAAAAGCAATTTTATTTGGATCAACATTTACAACAAATTACAACATAAACAACATTTAGGCCTACAAAGTGCAATGTTTGTAAAACATTTCTCAGTAAAAATACATTGGGAAACACAAGCTGCAACACTTTTTAATAAGGTCATTCGGCTGTAGGCCTACTTCTGTTCTCAGCAGGCAGTCTCTCCAATTAGGCCAATATCTGGTTACGCTTCACATTAACTCCATAAATGAATGCATTCATAACACATCCATATGCATTAGTTTCCATGACTCAATATGAATCTTGATTTCCCGAAACTGAAAAAATACCAAACATAACACAAAACTGCTTTGCTAGCTTAATCATGTTGTAACTTGAATGTCCGCTGGGAAAAAAAAAAAAAATCATGGAGTGATAGTTACCCTTCTGCCGACTTCTCAGTCATTTTTAATCTAACAGGTGCTGTGACAACGACTCACCAACACAGCTGATCTTTATCTACAACAAACCAAATATTAACAGTTATATTTAAATATAGGCAACTGCTTTCCAGTTTCGGCAAACATCTGTCTTTTCATAAACTCACTGGCAGATGTTTTATTTCAGCTGGGGGTGTGTCACTCCAATTTAAGGTCAGCTCCGATTAATGTGGCTAAGCAGCAAAAGTAAGGACAGTAAGCAGTCACATTAAGGCTGAACAGAGTTATAGAATCACCTTTTCAGGCTGTTATCACTTTACCTCTGAAATAAAGATGACGGTTTTCACAGCTGTGTTGATTTATTAAATGTTCAGTTCAATGTACAGATGCAAACAAATTGACAAATTAATCAAATCAATGGCCTAGAAAACTCGTAACGACTAAACAAAGCAATAACGATTAATAGGCTAATTAATAACTGATGACATTAACACATTAATAACAAGAACAAAGTTACAGCCGCACATCTCCGTGGAAAATCTGACAGGTGCTGTCCGTGGTGCTGAATCTGCCTCAGCAGGTACTGTCCGTGGTGCTGACTCCGCTGAGGCACTATATTACAGACATTAAAGCTCCATAAAATTCACGGAGGATCTTGTTCAGCTCTTCTTTCCTCACAGGTGAGAAATCAGCTGTTTGCCCGGTGTTTGTCAGGTAGTCTTGTAGACATTTGACAGCCCAAGACGTTGACCGGGCCGTACCGGCTTCATTTCCTGACCTCTCCAGGTGATCCAGCTCTTCACTCGTCACTCTCGCATGTCTCTCCTTTTTCTCTTTTATCTTGTCATTTAGGTAAGACAAAAAGGAAGTCACAAATATTAACGGTAAATGGTGAAATTATTTATTTTTTCCAGCAAGGGCCCAGCCCAGTCTTGATGACTGATTTTTTTTTTTTTTTTTACAGTGGTTTGAAATCTGCCTTTCCATACATAGGCGGCTGTGTCATGTGACTGGCTTAGTCAATTTGTGAAGCCTCACATGAACTGACTCTTGCCAATTAGTTCAGTGAGATAAAGCATTGTCCTTTATGCCAGAAACTGTGAGTTCAAGCCTCAATTGATGCAAAGTGCACATAAGAATGCCACCTTTCTTTTTGTCTTTCTATTCTCTACTTGTTGCTCAGAATTGCCTAAAATTGCCTGGCCCCGACCATTGCTGCACAGCAGCTATAATGTTTAATGTATTTTAGTCTGCTGTGTTCATTTTGTCCCTATTGTTCCTCCATAGTCTTGTCAGCTTGTTTGTCCTCACACCTGCCCTGCATTGTCTCATTAGCCCCGCCCCTGTGTTGCATGTGTTTGTTGTGTTTCGGCCAATCATCTGTCCCCTCCAGGCCTGTGTCCTGCCCCTTTCTTACCAGGTGTGTCAATCAGTTCAGTTTGTATTTAAGTTCATATTCCTCTGCTTGTTGCTTAGAATTGCCTAAAAATGCCTGGACCTGACCCATCGCTGCGCAGCTGCTATAATTTTAATTTAAGTGGCTAAAATATATTTTGCGTCTGCCCACATCCACAACAGCACACTGACAGACTGCCGGTCCACATTCTCCAAACTGGGGTGCGCCGACCGCCATCTGCTGCTGGTATTTTAATTTAATAAACCGACTATGGACAAGTACCACATACAACCCCACTTCATAAAATCTAAATGAACTTTTTAAGTAATATGGCTACTGTAGCATGAATACGTTTTAAGAGTGCACGTTCTGAAACTTAAGATTTTAACTATCATTATTATATATAATATATTATAATAATTTAGATTTTTGTTTAATCTGTGCACATCTGCGTCTGTAGACATGAGTGTTTGAATTTCTATGTGTTCATGTGTTTAAATTTTGTGTTTTTTTCACCAAATATCCCGTTCCCCTCCTTTGTTTAAACTCACCTTTAGTTTTACTCTGAGTGTGAGTCATTTCATTCTGCGGTGAAATAGATTTAGATAGATAGAAGTGAAATAGATAAATAGATAGAAGTGAAACTAAAAGTCAGATGATCACGGGATGTTACCAAACAATAAACGGGGGGATTTCTTGTCAATCACGAGGCTTCTCACCGCGGTGTGAGAGAGCAGATCAAAACATGATCAAAACTTAATTGTTTCCACCACACCCTGGACACAGCAGATCATTTCTTTAAGCTGCTTCTTTGATTTTCATTTTCAGTGTTGGTGGTGATTTGAAAACTGGTATGGATTTTGTTTCTTTATGTAAGAGAAACTTTTATTTTTGTCGGACTTTAATTTATTTGAATCACTTTTATTAACTTGGCTTTAAGAGTTGATTTGAATTTCTGAATATTTTACACCTATTTCTTACAGAATGAAACCAAAACTGCAGATGCTTTTGTTTTATTTATAAATTGTTATTATAATGTTGGATTTAACGAAAGAAACATTTTCATGTTGTACCATATATATTCACTTTCTCCAGTGATAATGCACAAAGCCATGATCCTCTCAACTCATTATGAGCTTAAATAATACTGTACAACTTGAAATATTCAACTTTTCAAACAAGTTATTAAGTCTCAGAGTTATGATTACAGTTTGATTTTAGGCAATGAATAAATTGTTCCTTAAGCTGTAATACCTAACGTTTACATGTGTTATTTTCTAGCAATGGGAGGTTCTTTTTCCACACCTGGTAAGACACAACATTTTAAAACTCAGTGTTGATTAACTGATCACTCACAGAGAATGTTAAGTGCCTGCATGATGTCTCTGTGAAACACTGCTGACGTCTTAACCAACATGTGCAATTTGTTTCTCAGCTTTTAGTGAGCCATGGAGGGAAATACCATGGAGTTAAGTACCAAACTAATGTCTGTGTGGTGCTCTCTGTGTTTTAGTCTTTTCAAAATGACAGAAACTGTGCAACACAGTGTTTAGTGACTGTTTCTCCGGACGTACATGAGACCACAGGGGCATTTCAGCGTCTTTAATAAAGTGGTTTACAAACTGATTTAGGGGCTTGGATAGTGAGTTGAGTTGGGCTTTATAAACTCTTTGGCAAGAAGACAGGAGGAACACGATTCTGTATTTTCAAAAATTCATCAGGACTCTTACTTATCCACTTGTTCTCCACTGCATTGTTCAAAATTTCATCCCTCTCTCCCATGCATGTGTCCACATTGTTCAACTGTCCTTTGTGTTTTCTATTGCCACAGCTCCTGCTTTAACAAGTGGTTTCACCACAATTTTAGTATTATTCTGAAATTCATTCAGGGCTTTCCTTTTGCTAACTGTAGCAGGTGTTGGGAGATCATTTTTTGTGACTGTTTGTTTGTTTCTTGACATTCTGGCTTTCTTCAGTGTTCATAGCAGGTTAATTCATCTACAGATGAATATATTTTTATTGTCTCTCTTGAACTTCCTGGTGGTCTGTAATAAGAACCAAATGATATATTCACAATCTGAATAACTGATTTAGTCTCACCTAATTTCATGTGATCTGAAGTCTTTCTTTGTTAAACAGAGACAAAGACAGAGAGCTGCAGTACGTGAGGGATTACAATCCCCACAGTGACAACGTCCAGCATCTGAGAGTCCTGCTTTATGGTCCAGCTGGAGCTGGAAAATCCAGTTTCATTAACTCTGTCGACAGTGTCTTACAAGGCAGAATCACAGGCAGAGCTTTAGCAGTGGAAGGCATTTGTTCATTCACCAAGAAGGTATGAACACCTTTTATCACACCAATAAACTCGGCAACAGCCACATATCTGAAGTGCACACCCAAGTATAGTTATATTGCATCACTGTAATGCAGCAAGACATTTAGTAAATTTGAATAAGACTAGTTGAAAACTTGGCGTACGGTTGGAGGGCAGCAGCTGTTTTGACCTCAGCTCTGTGAACAGCAGCTCTAATGGTCACATTTCTGCCTAACATCTCCATCTAGTCTTGGCCCCTTCGCCCAACGAGCGCTTTCTGAATGTGTGACGTCATTAACAGTCATGTAGCTCTGATAGGTCATTATTGATTTATAGGGAAATTGAATTGTAGCTCTTCATGTTGCTATTTTCCAGTAACCATTATAGAATATTTATTAATCAGAAGTGGTTTCAAGGTTTTGAACATTTTTAATTAACTTCATTAATCTTTTTCTGTGGAAACATGTTCTTAAGATCTCTGGGTAAACATTCAGGGCCCGATCTTAAACCTGGCGCAAAGTGTCGACAAGCAGGACTTAAGTCTCTTTTCTAGTTTCCAAGCAGCTTTTAAAGGGAGACTGTTGGAGACTGTGTCACGAGTGGAGGCAGGTAGCACCCAAATGCAGGAGTAAGCAGGAAAAAAGGCTTAAAGAAAACAAGAATATTTACAAAACTCAAGAAAACTAAAACACTCGGAACGTGTGCATCACACTCAGTAATGAAAATGACCAAGAACTAAAAAAACTAAACTGAAGACACTCTTTGGGCATATTGAATCGTAGGCAACTGGACTTGTATTTGTCTTAGGAAGACGTTTCGCCTCTTATCCAAGGGGCTTCATCAGTTCATGCGCACTAGTCCGCACTAGTCTGACAAAGACAGTGGGTAACACTTTATAATAAGTACACACTTTTAAACATTAGTTAAGCATTAATAAATACTGGATTCATCATTTATAATGCATGAATACTCATTAGTATGTAGTTTATAAACACAGTTATAAATGTTTTACTCATCATTTATAAGCACAGTAGTTACTGATTAGTAAACACTGAATTCATCATTTATAAAGCATGTTTCTGACGTAAATACTCATTAGTATGTGGTTTATAATCACAGTTATAAATGTTTTACTCATCATTTATAAGCACAGTAGTTATGGATTAGTAAACACTGAATTCATCATTTATAAAGCATGTTTCTGACGTAAATACTCATTAGTATGTGGTTTATAATCACAGTTATAAATGTTTTACTCTTCATTAATAAGCTCATCTATATAAATGATGGATTCAGCATTTCTAAGTATTACATCACTTACCCACCAGGTATTTAGGATTTGTCAGTGGTTGGTAGATCATTTAGAAAGCTTATGTAAATAATGAACGGTCTATTTAGATGTACATGTCTGCATGCTCCACTATTCAGACATGTACTAATGGTTAGTGAGTGTGTTAGTAGATGTTTTATAAAATCTCAAAATTCCATGTCCAGTGGATGGCTTATAAACAATTATTAATGCAGGAATTCATGAATTCAGGCAGTTACAAAGCACTTACTACTCGTTAATTAAGCATTTCGTGTAAGCTCATCTAAAGTGGGGACTATCTATGCCTTATAAAGCATATAAAACATTCATGTATTCATGTGTTATAAATGATGAATTCAGCATTTATTAATGCATAACTAATGCTTAAAAGTGTGTACTTATTATAAAGTGTTACCAGACAGGGGAGAAAGATCCAGGTATTTAACCTCTATGGGAGTGTCCACCCAAATGCCTGTGGGTGTGTTCATGCAGGCACTGGTTTCACTGGACCATTGTTGTGGTCTGGTGAAGCGACAGTCGTCAGAGTCAGGTGAAACCCTGGTGAACGACGATCGCTGAGAGTCGTTTGAGGTTAATTTGTTGAACCTCCTGGGTACCGATGAAAGGCCAACATTATAAATAAGAGATAGGTGGTGCCGCAGACCCCCTCCCCTGTTGAGGGATGGTTTTTCCACTTCCATAGATGGCTTCTTTTACTCCTCTCTCAAACCATCTATCCTCCCTGTCCAAAATCTTAACATTGCTGTCTTCAAAGGAGTGTGCCTTTTCCTTTAGATGTGAATAGACAGCTGAGACTGGACCTGAGGAGTTCGCCCTTCTGTGTTGAGCCATGCGCTTGTTCAGTGGTTGCTTTGTTTCCCCAATGTATAAGTCCTTGCACTCCTCACTGCATTGGACGGCATATATCAGGTTGCTCTTCTGATTGTGTGGTATCCTGTCTTTAGGGTGAACCAGTTTCTGCCTGAGAGTGTTTCCAGGTTTGAATCATACAGGGATTTGATTTTTGTTAAAGATCCTCCTGAGTTTCTCTGAAACCCCAGACACATACGGAATCACAATGTTTTTGCGTTTGTCTTTCATTTTCTCGGCATCATCAGGTTGTTATTCTTTCTGGAGCGTGTTTTGCCAAAAGCCCAACTCGGATAGCCACAAGTTTTCAGGGCTCCCCTTAGGTGTTCGTGTTCTTCAGCTTGGGCCCGAGTGGAGGTTGGTACGTTATCTGCCCTGTGTTGCAAAGTTCTGATAACTCCAGTTTATGCTTTGACTCACACCATCCACTGGAGCACAAACTGGGAGTTTTCAGAATTAGTGGGATTATAATCTGACTTCCCCACCATGACGGCACGAGTAGATCTGACTACAGTAACATTTGTGTGTTCAGTAAATGAATGTGTCTCCCACTCAGCCGTACACTCCTGCAGAGGAACTGGCCCTCAGCTTGAGTTTAGTCAGAATCACTTTGATTCAACTGATTCTGATATTTTATTTTATAAAGCATCTGCCGCCTCGTGTTTATTCTGTTGGTTAAAATATGATTTCACTGTCACTTAAAGACTGTAAAACATTTGACACCAACTCTCATGTGGACTTTTCAGGGCAGCCAGCCTAAATACTAAATATGAGCAAACTAGTGGAAACCTAAAGGAGCCCAGAGGCTGGCCTGGATTTTATCAGGCTTTTATTTAACCCTCTGAATTAAATTGCCCTCATTTATTTTCAAAAACATTTTTAAAAATCATTACATCAGTCTACAAGATCAATTTTTGGTTTGACAGTGTTTGACTCTTATCCTGAACTTAACCTGCTCCGGAGCAGGTTAGGTGTTCAGCGTATGTTACCACGGCAACGTACCCCAATAAAAAGTAAACCACCTTTATGGTACAGAAAAGCCAGGGTTAAGCCTGAAGTTACCTCGCTAAGCCCAAATCCAGCTTCATGGTACAGGCCTCAGGTTATGTTCAGAGTTTTGACTTAAAATTGGCTTTTTTCCTGTTTGCTTCAGGTATTACATCTATTAACCCTTTAAATTAGACGCTGAATCTCATCCAGAAAATGCCAGAATAATAAGGCACAGCAGCTCCATCCCACTCTGGGGGATATTTTGATGTTTGGTTCTTATTTGCTGCCAAGTTCATTTGATGCTGCTGTGACCATATCTAATAACACACCGGTTAAAAATCAAAGTCTATCACACATAGGACTGATATTATATCATTTGCATTTATTTCACCTGATACTGACAAAAACTATCTACAGTTGTCTCTAAAAGCAGCCGACCCTCCGTCCAGACAAAAAGTGTCCTGACCCACCAGGCAGCAGCTCTGTCTAACAGCAGCACTGTCACTCCTGTGTTTTACAGTACAAAACCTGCAACTTCCAAAAAGGACGGCGTGGAAACTTTTACCCTTTTGTCTTCAATGACACTATGGGTCTTGAGCTGGATGAGGACAGAGGAGTCCATTCAGAGGACATCAAACTGGCCATGAAGGGACATATGAGAGACGGTTACAGGGTAAAATGAACACATCACAGCTTTGGGATGAAAGCCTCTTTGCTGACAGAAATAGATTTAGCAAAAATTCTGTTTACATCATTACTAAGATTGACTTTGCATTGTTTTCTAGTTCAGTCATGGATCTAAACTGTCAGAGGACAGTCAGTATTACAATGCAGAACCAACTCTAAATGACAAAGTTCATGTTCTGGTGTGTGTTGTACCTGCTGACACAGCAGCTTTTCTGTCTTCATTCTCTGTGAGGAAGATAAGGCACATCAGAAGGACAGCCAGTGACCTGGGTAAGGGTAAAATTCAGTTTATATCATTACTTAGATTAATTTTGCATTGATTTCTAGTTCAATCCTGGATGTAAACTGTCAGACGACAGTTACTATTACAGTGCACACCCAACTATGAATGACAAAGTTCAGGTTCTGGTGTGTGTTGTACCTGCTAACCAAATACCTCTACTGACTGAGAGCTTTGTGAAGAAGATAAAGGACATCAGAGGGACAGCCTGTGACCTGGGTAAGAGCAAACATCAGGATGTTCATTATTTTGTGTGTAAAGCTGTGGTGCCACATTGAGATTAGTCAGTGTTACCTTGAAAACTGTATTCTTAAAGGACTGAACAGTTTCCTGTTGTGTATCTGCAGGAATTCCCCAGCTGGCCGTCATCACCAGAATTGATTTAGCCTGCCCAGAGATCCAGAAAGATCTGAAGAATGTCTATAAGAGCAAACACCTGAAGGAAATGGTGAGTCTACACTGGTAATTTTACATTAGACTACATATAGATTTTATAACTTTATTAGAATATAATACACAGTCAGTTCAGTTTGTATTTAAGTTCATATTCCTCTGCTTGTTGCTTAGAATTGCCTAAAAATGCCTGGACCTGACCCATCGCTGCGCAGCTGCTATAATTTTAATTTAAGTGGCTAAAATATATTTTGCGTCTGCCCACATCCACAACAGCACACTGACAGACTGCCGGTCCACATTCTCCAAACTGGGGCGTGCCGACCGCCATCTGCTGCTGGTATTTTAATTTAATAAACCGACTATGGACAAGTACCACATACAACCCCACTTCATAAAATCTAAATGAACTTTTTAAGTAATATGGCTACTGTAGCATGAATACGTTTTAAGAGTGCACGTTCTGAAACTTAAGATTTTAACTATCATTATTATAATAATAATTTAGATTTTTGTTTAATCTGTGCACATCTGCGTCTGTAGACATGAGTGTTTGAATTTCTATGTGT
Organism: Myripristis murdjan; assembly: GCF_902150065.1. Lineage (NCBI taxonomy): Eukaryota > Metazoa > Chordata > Actinopteri > Holocentriformes > Holocentridae > Myripristis > Myripristis murdjan. The sequence continues at coordinate 2,377,855 of NC_043986.1, forward strand.
TCATGTGTTTAAATTTTGTGTTTTTTTCACCAAATATCCCGTTCCCCTCCTTTGTTTAAACTCACCTTTAGTTTTACTCTGAGTGTGAGTCATTTCATTCTGCGGTGAAATAGATTTAGATAGATAGAAGTGAAATAGATAAATAGATAGAAGTGAAACTAAAAGTCAGATGATCACGGGATGTTACCAAACAATAAACGGGGGGATTTCTTGTCAATCACGAGGCTTCTCACCGCGGTGTGAGAGAGCAGATCAAAACATGATCAAAACTTAATTGTTTCCACCACACCCTGGACACAGCAGATCATTTCTTTAAGCTGCTTCTTTGATTTTCATTTTCAGTGTTGGTGGTGATTTGAAAACTGGTATGGATTTTGTTTCTTTATGTAAGAGAAACTTTTATTTTTGTCAGACTTTAATTTATTTGAATCACTTTTATTAACTTGGCTTTAAGAGTTGATTTGAATTTCTGAATATTTTACACCTATTTCTTACAGAATGAAACCAAAACTGCAGATGCTTTTGTTTTATTTATAAATTGTTATTATAATGTTGGATTTAACGAAAGAAACATTTTCATGTTGTACCATATATATTCACTTTCTCCAGTGATAATGCACAAAGCCATGATCCTCTCAACTCATTATGAGCTTAAATAATACTGTACAACTTGAAATATTCAACTTTTTCAAACAAGTTATTAAGTCTCAGAGTTATGATTACAGTTTGATTTTAGGCAATGAATAAATTGTTCCTTAAGCTGTAATACCTAACGTTTACATGTGTTATTTTCTAGCAATGGGAGGTTCTTTTTCCACACCTGGTAAGACACAACATTTTAAAACTCAGTGTTGATTAACTGATCACTCACAGAGAATGTTAAGTGCCTGCATGATGTCTCTGTGAAACACTGCTGACGTCTTAACCAACATGTGCAATTTGTTTCTCAGCTTTTAGTGAGCCATGGAGGGAAATACCATGGAGTTAAGTACCAAACTAATGTCTGTGTGGTGCTCTCTGTGTTTTAGTCTTTTCAAAATGACAGAAACTGTGCAACACAGTGTTTAGTGACTGTTTCTCCGGACGTACATGAGACCACAGGGGCATTTCAGCGTCTTTAATAAAGTGGTTTACAAACTGATTTAGGGGCTTGGATAGTGAGTTGAGTTGGGCTTTATAAACTCTTTGGCAAGAAGACAGGAGGAACACGATTCTGTATTTTCAAAAATTCATCAGGACTCTTACTTATCCACTTGTTCTCCAGTGCATTGTTCAAAATTTCATCCCTCTCTCCCATGCATGTGTCCACATTGTTCAACTGTCCTTTGTGTTTTCTATTGCCACAGCTCCTGCTTTAACAAGTGGTTTCACCACAATTTTAGTATTATTCTGAAATTCATTCAGGGCTTTCCTTTTGCTAACTGTAGCAGGTGTTGGGAGATCATTTTTTGTGACTGTTTGTTTGTTTCTTGACATTCTGGCTTTCTTCAGTGTTCATAGCAGGTTAATTCATCTACAGATGAATATATTTTTATTGTCTCTCTTGAACTTCCTGGTGGTCTGTAATAAGAACCAAATGATATATTCACAATCTGAATAACTGATTTAGTCTCACCTAATTTCATGTGATCTGAAGTCTTTTCTTTGTTAAACAGAGACAAAGACAGAGAGCTGCAGTACGTGAGGGATTACAATCCCCACAGTGACAACGTCCAGCATCTGAGAGTCCTGCTTTATGGTCCAGCTGGAGCTGGAAAATCCAGTTTCATTAACTCTGTCGACAGTGTCTTACAAGGCAGAATCACAGGCAGAGCTTTAGCAGTGGAAGGCATTTGTTCATTCACCAAGAAGGTATGAACACCTTTTATCACACCAATAAACTCGGCAACAGCCACATATCTGAAGTGCACACCCAAGTATAGTTATATTGCATCACTGTAATGCAGCAAGACATTTAGTAAATTTGAATAAGACTAGTTGAAAACTTGGCGTACGGTTGGAGGGCAGCAGCTGTTTTGACCTCAGCTCTGTGAACAGCAGCTCTAATGGTCACATTTCTGCCTAACATCTCCATCTAGTCTTGGCCCCTTCGCCCAACGAGCGCTTTCTGAATGTGTGACGTCATTAACAGTCATGTAGCTCTGATAGGTCATTATTGATTTATAGGGAAATTGAATTGTAGCTCTTCATGTTGCTATTTTCCAGTAACCATTATAGAATATTTATTAATCAGAAGTGGTTTCAAGGTTTTGAACATTTTTAATTAACTTCATTAATCTTTTTCTGTGGAAACATGTTCTTAAGATCTCTGGGTAAACATTCAGGGCCCGATCTTAAACCTGGCGCAAAGTGTCGACAAGCAGGACTTAAGTCTCTTTTCTAGTTTCCAAGCAGCTTTTAAAGGGAGACTGTTGGAGACTGTGTCACGAGTGGAGGCAGGTAGCACCCAAATGCAGGAGTAAGCAGGAAAAAAGGCTTAAAGAAAACAAGAATATTTACAAAACTCAAGAAAACTAAAACACTCGGAACGTGTGCATCACACTCAGTAATGAAAATGACCAAGAACTAAAAAAACTAAACTGAAGACACTCTTTGGGCAAATTGAATCGTAGGCAACTGGACTTGTATTTGTCTTAGGAAGACGTTTCGCCTCTTATCCAAGGGGCTTCATCAGTTCATGCGCACTAGTCCGCACTAGTCTGACAAAGACAGTGGGTAACACTTTATAATAAGTACACACTTTTAAACATTAGTTAAGCATTAATAAATACTGGATTCATCATTTATAACACATTAATACTCATTAGTATGTAGTTTATAAACACAGTTATAAATGTTTTACTCATCATTTATAAGCACAGTAGTTATGGATTAGTAAACACTGAATTCATAATTTATAAAGCATGTTTCTGACGTAAATGCTCATTAGTATGTGGTTTATAATCACAGTTATAAATGTTTTACTCTTCATTAATAAGCTCATCTATATAAATGATGGGTTCAGCATTTCTAATTATTACATCACTTACCCACCAGGTATTTAGGATTTGTCAGTGGTTGGTAGATCATTTAGAAAGCTTATGTAAATAATGAACGGTCTATTTAGATGTACATGTCTGCATGCTCCACTATTCAGACATGTACTAATGGTTAGTGAGTGTGTTAGTAGATGTTTTATAAAATCTCAAAATTCCATGTCCAGTGGATGGCTTATAAACAATTATTAATGCAGGAATTCATGAATTCAGGCAGTTACAAAGCACTTACTACTCGTTAATTAAGCATTTCGTGTAAGCTCATCTAAAGTGGGGACTATCTATGCCTTATAAAGCATATAAAACATTCATGTATTCATGTGTTATAAATGATGAATTCAGCATTTATTAATGCATAACTAATGCTTAAAAGTGTGTACTTATTATAAAGTGTTACCAGACAGGGGAGAAAGATCCAGGTATTTAACCTCTATGGGAGTGTCCACCCAAATGCCTGTGGGTGTGTTCATGCAGGCACTGGTTTCACTGGACCATTGTTGTGGTCTGGTGAAGCGACAGTCGTCAGAGTCAGGTGAAACCCTGGTGAACGACGATCGCTGAGAGTCGTTTGAGGTTAATTTGTTGAACCTCCTGGGTACCGATGAAAGGCCAACATTATAAATCAGAGATAGGTGGTGCCGCAGACCCCCTCCCCTGTTGAGGGATGGTTTTTCCACTTTCACATAGATGGCTTCTTTTACTCCTCTCTCAAACCATCTATCCTCCCTGTCCAAAATCTTAACATTGCTGTCTTCAAAGGAGTGTGCCTTTTCCTTTAGATGTGAATAGACAGCTGAGACTGGACCTGAGGAGTTCGCCCTTCTGTGTTGAGCCATGCGCTTGTTCAGTGGTTGCTTTGTTTCCCCAATGTATAAGTCCTTGCATTCCTCACTGCATTGGACGGCATATATCAGGTTGCTCTTCTGATTGTGTGGTATCCTGTCTTTAGGGTGAACCAGTTTCTGCCTGAGAGTGTTTCCGGGTTTGAATCATACAGGGATTTGATTTTTGTTAAAGATCCTCCTGAGTTTCTCTGAAACCCCAGACACATACGGAATCACAATGTTTTTGCGTTTGTCTTTCATTTTCTCGGCATCATCAGGTTGTTATTCTTTCTGGAGCGTGTTTTGCCAAAAGCCCAACTCGGATAGCCACAAGTTTTCAGGGCTCCCCTTAGGTGTTCGTGTTCTTCAGCTTGGGCCCGAGTGGAGGTTGGTACGTTATCTGCCCTGTGTTGCAAAGTTCTGATAACTCCAGTTTATGCTTTGACTCACACCATCCACTGGAGCACAAACTGGGAGTTTTCAGAATTAGTGGGATTATAATCTGACTTCCCCACCATGACGGCACGAGTAGATCTGACTGCAGTAACATTTGTGTGTTCAGTAAATGAATGTGTCTCCCACTCAGCCGTACACTCCTGCAGAGGAACTGGCCCTCAGCTTGAGTTTAGTCAGAATCACTTTGATTCAACTGATTTTGATATTTCATTTTATAAAGCATCTGACGCCTCGTGTTTATTCTGCTGGTTAAAATATTATTTCACTGTCACTTAAAGACTGTTAAACATTTGACACCAACTCTCATGTGGACTTTTCAGGGCAGCCAGCCTAAATACTAAATATGAGCAAACTAATGGAAACCTAAAGGAGCCCAGAGGCTGGCCTGGATTTTATCAGGCTTTTATTTAACCCTCTGAATTAAATTGCCCTCATTTATTTTCAAAAACATTTTTAAAAATCATTACATCAGTCTACAAGATCAATTTTTGGTTTGACAGTGTAGAGTCATGAGTAAAAAAAAACAAAACAAAAAAAGAAGAATTCCTTCTTCCTCTTCTCTTCAAACTTGAAAAAAAATGTGAGTGAAAAACAAACAGAATTGAAATAAGAAGTACACTATAAAAAGTCTAACTTGCAGTTGTTCATTCAATCTAATAACTTCCATTGAAAACAGAATAAAATTATTGATTTGATTGTGAAACTCTTTCTTTTTGGTTTTTGAGACATCAGTTTTGATTTCTACGGAACTAAATATCCGCCCAAAGGACACAATACTATGCTATTGATTTCTCTCGGACATATTTTTTAGTTCATGTTCAGCAGATAGTATTTTTTATTTTGAGTCAAATGTGATTCGCGTGAGATCACATGTGCCCTGCCAGAAACAGTTCTCTTTTTGCATGGCCTGACTGGCGAGAGACATCTTTTATGGATTACACCCAAAAATAAATGTAAGTTGCACAGCAGAAGGATATACACAACTTTTTAGTGTTTTGTGTTGGCAAAATGGCAAAGAATGGCCCCATTTAAGCTGGCTAATCAGCCACCACCAAAGCTAGCTAACGTAGCTAATGTGCAAGCTGGTTAACATTGACAGTCAGGAATGCATGTTGGCCAAAAACCAAAACCCTCGTTATGATAAGGCTACGTTACATTCATGGCTAAACCAATATTGCTAACGTTAGCGTTAGCTACATTCTTCATTCCAGACACATTTTTCAAAAGTTCGCTGTGAAACCAGGACAAATGTTTCAAAAGAAGTGGGGTTTTTTTGTTTTGTTTTTGTTTTTTTGCAATACGCTTCTCTGGCTATGATGCACTTTGAAAGTTGTTGAAAGTTGAATGTTGAAAGAATAAATAATTTTTGAAATAATGTATTGGCCAAGTCTTATCTTTTATAGAGTGTAAGATGGGAAATGCATTGAAGTAAAATGAAATATGAAAAATATAGTTTGATTATGTGTAAATGAATTTACTGGTGTCAACGCAAAAATTAATTATTTATTTGGTTCAATGTAAATAAATTAGGTTGGTTCATTTGGATCAAGACAAAGAATTAAGGTTGGGTCAAGTGCACTAATATGGTTTACATCAACATAAAAGAATCAGCTCATAACAAGTGACTCTATTTAGATTCTGTGAAGTCAAATATTTTAGATGTGACCACTGAACATCAAATTTTTTAATTTGAGCAAGGTTTTTCTTTTTACAGTGTAAAATGTATTAATTTTATAAAAGAAGAAGAAGAAAGGGGAAAAAATCCTCAGCCTAACTTGGAAAAAAAGGTGCACAAGTTGTGCACCTCGATCCACTGGGTTCTCAAATGGGCAGGCCATTTTCCAAGAGAACTGATTGGTCAGGAAGTGGGGCTTTTCTACCTGCTGAGCTCTTATCCTGAACTTAACCTGCTCCGGAGCAGGTTAGGTGTTCAGCATATGTTACCACGGCAACGTACCCCAATAAAAAGTAAACCACCTTTATGGTACAGAAAAGCCAGGGTTAAGCCTGAAGTTAGCTCGCTAAGACGAAATCCAGCTTATGGTACAGGCCTCAGGTTATGTTCAGTGTTCACCCTTTAAATTAGATGCTGAATCTCATCCAGAAAATGCCAGAATAATAAGGCACAGCAGCTCCATCCCACTCTGGGGGATATTTTGATGTTTGGTTCTTATTTGCTGCCAAGTTCATTTGATGCTGCTGTGACCATATCTAATAACACACCGGTTAAAAATCAAAGTCTATCACACATAGGACTGATATTATATCATTTGCATTTATTTCACCTGATACTGACAAAAACTACTTAGAGTCGTCTCTAAAAGCAGCCGACCCTCCGTCCAGACAAAAAGTGTCCTGACCCACCAGGCAGCAGCTCTGTCTAACAGCAGCACTGTCACTCCTGTGTTTTACAGTACAAAACCTACAACTTCCAAAAAGGACAGCCTGGAAACTTTTACCCTTTTGTCTTCAATGACACTCTGGGTCTTCAGATGGATGAGGACAGAGGAGTCCATCCAGAGGACATCAAACTGGCCATGAAGGGACACATGAGAGACGGTTACAGGGTAAAATGAACACATCACAGCTTTGGGATGAAAGCCTCTTTGCTGACAGAAATAGATTTAGCAAAAATTCTGTTTACATCATTACTAAGATTGACTTTGCATTGTTTTCTAGTTCAGTCATGGATCTAAACTGTCAGAGGACAGTCAGTATTACAATGCAGAACCAACTCTAAATGACAAAGTTCATGTTCTGGTGTGTGTTGTACCTGCTGACACAGCAGCTTTTCTGTCTTCATTCTCTGTGAGGAAGATAAGGCACATCAGAAGGACAGCCAGTGACCTGGGTAAGGGTAAAATTCAGTTTATATCATTACTTAGATTAATTTTGCATTGATTTCTAGTTCAATCCTGGATGTAAACTGTCAGACGACAGTTACTATTACAGTGCACACCCAACTATGAATGACAAAGTTCAGGTTCTGGTGTGTGTTGTACCTGCTAACCAAATACCTCTACTGACTGAGAGCTTTGTGAAGAAGATAAAGGACATCAGAGGGACAGCCTGTGACCTGGGTAAGAGCAAACATCAGGATGTTCATTATTTTGTGTGTAAAGCTGTGGTGCCACATTGAGATTAGTCAGTGTTACCTTGAAAACTGTATTCTTAAAGGACTGAACAGTTTCCTGTTGTGTATCTGCAGGAATTCCCCAGCTGGCCATCCTCACCAGAATTGATTTAGCCTGCCCAGAGATCAAGAAAAATCTGAAGAATGTCTATAAGAGCAAACACCTGAAGGAAATGGTGAGTCTACACTGGTAATTTTACATTAGACTACATATAGATTTTATAACTTTATTAGAACATAATACACAGTTAGGGCAGTAACACAATATTTATAATTTTGCTCTTGCATACATAGGCGGAAATCCCGGGGCGGTCAGGGGGGACAAGACCCCTCCATCCATAAAAAAATAACTGTTAACACTAATAAATAATTTCGAGTAACATAGTAATACTCAGTGAAAACACAATGGGTCATTTCATGTCATTTCACCAAATTTTCAGGACATCCCACGCACTTGGGTCTCAAAAAATTCTGAAAGATTCACCAGTTGTTCCTTATTTATCCAATAGGCACACTGTCAAATTTTTGAGATATGGCCAATTTAGTGAGGGGGCTATGTGTCGATTTTTGTGTGATTTTCATGGGCCCTTATTTTTCCTCCATTTTCAGGTGTCAATAATCTCAGGAACTACACCACATAGAAAATTGAAATTTGGTACGATAATACACCTCCACCTGCTCTCTCAGAATATACAAAAACATCATCATCGACAAACGTCATCTGTCATTTATCTCTCAAGCGAGAGAGAGGACAGACCACAGGAGGAGCAAATACTGAGCTTTTTATTCTTTCAAAAAGTCTGTCAGGATATTAATGTCAAATAGTTCATATTTTACTGATATTTTGAATTTGTCTCTAGATAGATATCTTTTTTTATTGGATTATTATTGGATTATTATTAGTTGGATTATTCAAGATATTTCCTGTAGTTTTAGAACTTATTTTGAGTTTCTAGTTCCTGTAAAGCTACTTTGATGGACTGTAGTGGAAATTAGAACAGTGAGCAAAGACTCCACCATGCTGGACAGATCATTCTGGTACAAGTTCATCTTCATTTCATCTCTCCAGAGAACCTTGTTCTAGAATCAGCCAGGCTTTTTTAGATTTTTTTTTTTTTTTTTGGAAAGTCTAATCTGGCCTTGCAGTTCTTGAGTGACACCAGTGGTTTGCCCCTCGCTGTAAACCTTCTGTATTTATTTTCTCACAAACGTCTCTGTAGATTTGGACAGTGATGCTCCTGCCTCCTCCAGAGTGTTTTGGACTTCTCTAGACTTTGTGAACAGGTTTTACTTCACCAGGGAACAGTTTCTTCCGTCATCCACTTTAAATGTTTGCTGTGATATTCCAGGCCTTTTGGTGTTACGGAGTTCCTTCTTTTTCAGGATTTACTGTTTGGTTTGATTTGGCTGCTCCTAAAGTTGTTGTCTGATAGATCTGATTTGCTTTTGGAGCCTAATGATGGCCTCTTTCACCTGCATAGACACCTCTGTGGATCACATGTTGAGGGTTCTGATAAACAGCTAACAAATGCAAACGCAAACACTTGGAATGAACTCCAGACTTTTTACTTTCTTAATTTGTCACAAGTCCACACCTGGACATGAAACTACTTTTAGTAAGTTTAGTGAGTCCAATGACTTTTGAGCCTCTGAAAATGGGGTGACAGTGTATAAAACTGGCTGTAAGTCCTAAAAGGTTAATACCATATTTTTGTTTGGCCCCTCAAATTAAATCTGACAGTCTGCCCTGCAATCACATCTTGAATAAAAGAATGGCTATGGGACATGGTGTGTTTTTTTCATCATTGCATCATTTCAGAACAATGTTGATTAAATGAGTAACATTGAATGAATAACTTTTGGTTTAAAATGTTCACAGAGCTAGCTGCATGTCTTATTAGACCCTCCAGAAAAAACGCGGCCCAAAATCCTTGATTATGCGATTAATTATGCAGGGTTTTTATGTCATTTTATGCAGTGAAATTGCGGGAAGTTACGAAGTATGTGAATTGTTGTGAAATATGTGAAAAGATGCGAAATATGTAGGAACAAAAAAATGTTTTTGTTTTTTTACTATTGGGCTGTCTTACTTATTCTCTCTCTTTTATCTCTCTCTTTGTCTCTCTCACTCTCTCCATCTCTCTCCCTCTCTTCTATCCCTTTCTCTATCCCTCTCTCTCATCCTTTCTCTCCCTCACTTACTTTCTCTCTCATCCTCTCTCCCTCCCCCACTCTCTTTCTCTCTCTCTCTGTCATCTCGCTCCCTCTCTCTTCTATCTCTTTCTCTAGCCCCCTCTTTCTCATCCTCTTTTTTCTCATCCTCTCCCTTCCTCTCTCTCTCCCTCCATCTCTCTTCTATCTTTCTCTATCCCTCACTCTCTCTCTCATCCTTTCTCTCCCTCCCTCTTTCCTTCTCTCTTTCTCATCCTCTCTCCCTCCCTTTGTCTCTGTCCATCTCTCTCTCACTCTTTCACTCACACACACACACACCTTATCACTGACGTTTCCTATTCAATTAAACATTCAGTATTTAAAAAAGCAATTTTAATAGAGATATTTTAATCACACTGCATAAACACGCTCTCTCTCTCTCTCCCTCTCCCCCTCTCTCTCTCTCTCCCTCTCTTTCTCTCTCTCTCAAATTCAAATTTCAAATTCAAATTTGCTTTATTGGCATGCATGTTTGAAAAATAAAAAACAGTTGCCAAAGCATCAATCAGTAAAATAAACAAAAGCAAAACAAATATATTCCATAGGTTCAAAATTCACAAATTCTTTACATTGTAAACAAAACATATTGAAAAGGAAATGAACATATAGGCTACAGATGATATAAAAAAAAAAAAAATCTAATCAACAATATTACTAATATTACTAATGATGATTTATACATGTTGATATATATGAAATGTGACTATATTTTGTTATTATGGAAACATCATATAGTCAAGGAATTCTAATTAACATTCACATTCTCTAGTTTCATGGCAGAGTCTTACATGTTGTGCAGCAAGCTGTGTGAATTGTGGATTTTCTCCCAGACAGAGTTTTAACAGTTCATCATGTTTTCCCCTGATATGATGGGTCTGCTGCTGTAACCTACTGTATGAAAGTCTCTCTTACAGTTTGGTACAGGTGGCAGGAGAGGAGGAAGTGGGCCTCTGTTTCTATTTCCCCTGATGAACATTGTTTACATATTCTCAGTTCTCTGGGCTTCCATTCTTTCTTGTATCGACATTTTTCAATCTCTAATTGATGGTTACTGAGTCTGTACATTGTTAATGTGTGTCTCTGTTTGGGGTTTTTTACACTGATCAGGTAATTTGCTAGAGAATATTCTCTGTTCAGTGAGCGATAACATTCCAATTTGTTGATGGATTTCATTTCGTTTTTCCAATTGTTGACGTAAGCAGTTTTGTTTTCTTTGTCTACAGACATCAAGTGTGTTTTGGAGAGATGACGGAGGTCTTGGAGTTTGAGGTGGCAGGTTTCTCTGATGTGTGTCAGAGGGTCTGTCTCTGGGCAGAGGAGGTTACTGATAAAGGCTCTGTGGTGATAGGAATCAGGATCAGCTTGTGCTAAGTGAACCTGGAACTTAACTGACCTCTTGATCATGTGGAGAGAAAGAGGGAAGTGTCCCAGCTCTGCTCTACATGCAAGGTTTGGACAGTTTCTGTGGACCTTGAGGATTTCCTTGCAGAACTGAAGATTGAATTTTTCTGTGGGTGTCGTGTCCCATGAGCTGTGCCTCTGGGTAATTAGAGGGCCCCACACTTCACTTCCATACATAAGGATGGGTTGGATTACACTGTTAAATAGTTTTAGCCAAATTTTAATTGGGGGATTGAATTTATTTAGTGAACATTTGATGCTATAGTATCCCCTGCGTGCCTTATCTGTCAGGGAATTTATTGCCTTGTCAAAGTTTCTGGATGCAGTGATGACGATGCCTAGATAATTGTATTCCATTGTATGCTGAAGTGTGGTCCCTCTTACAGTGAAAACATACTTTGATTCTTGTGACCTGGCCTTTTTTTGGAATACCATGATTTTTGTTTTATCAAGATTGATATCCAACGCCCAGTTTTGACAGAGCAGAGAGAGGTTCTGCTGTAAGCCCTGTTCTGTTGGGGATAGTAGTACTAGGTCATCTGCATACATCAGGAATTTGATTTCTTTGCCTTGTAGATCTAATCCTGGGCTTGGGGACTGTTCAAGAAGAGTGGCCAATTTATTAATATAAATGTTGAACAGGGTAGGAGATAGGTTGCATCCCTGATGCACCCCTCTTCCTTGTTTGAAGAACTCTGTTCTTTTGTTTCCAATTTTCACACAGCACTGGTTGTCCGAATATTTGGATTTGATTAGGTCATACATTTTGCCACCGATTCCACATTGTAAAAGTTGTAAAAATAATCCGTTGTGCCAAATGGTATCAAATGCTTTTCTTAGATCTGCAAAACATGCAAATATTTTGTGTGTGTAGATGTGGTCTGATGTTCGGTGGTTGGGCAGAAAACCAATTTGGCCTTGAGAAAGGGCATGATGATCAATGAGATAATTAATTAATCTGGAGTTTAGGATGCTACAGAAGAGTTTACTCAGATTGCTATTAACACAGATGCCTCTGTAATTGCTGGGGTCGTATTTGTCTCCATTTTTAAATATGGGAGAAATAAGACCTTTATTCCAAACATTGGGGTAATATCCGGTTGCTAACACCAGGTTGAAGTGTTTCTGCATGGCAAGTTGAAGTTTTATGTTACTGTGTTTTAGCATTTCTGAGTTAATGCTGTCTATACCGCAAGCTTTTCCTTTTTTAAGGGTTTTGAGTTTGTGCTGTATTTCTTTAAGGGTGATGGGGTAGTCAAGGGCACTTTGGTTGGCCTTCACTGCTTTTTCTAGTTCTTTGAGTTTATCTAAAGTTGAAATTTGGTTAGGATTTAGACCGTGACATTCTGGATTTTTATAAAGGTTGTCAAAGAAATCTTTCCAGATATTGCCATTTTAATTGGGTTGGTCTCTGTATATTGGTTTCTGTTGATGTTTTTCCATAATTTCCAAAAGGTGTTTTCATTTAGAGCTTTTTCGATGTTGTTGAGTTCTCCTTTCATATAATGTTTCTTTTTCATATGAAGGAGTTTTTTGTATTCTTTTAGGGCCTGAAGGTATTCAATCCTTTCCACTAGGTCACTTGGGTTCCTGTGTTTTCTATTTGACAATTTTCTCAGATTTTGTCTAGATACAGCACATTCTTTATCAAACCATTTCTCTTTTTGTTTAATGCTGGATTTTCTAATTTGTGAGATTTTTAATTTGGATTCTTTTGCTAATTGAATAAATATTGCGTTTAAGTGATTTGTGGCCAAATTTACGTTTTCCCTGTCAGGCGCTGAGAAAAGTATCCAGCATGTTGTGAGTTTGAGCAGAGTCTAGTGCAGCGGTATAGGCAGTAGTACTCTCCTCTGTCCATCTGTATCTCCTCGGCAGAGGAAACAGTCTTGGCTCTGGATTTGGAATTGCCAAGGGTGACAGTGACTTTTTCAGGAATAAGGTTATTTGGCTGTGGTCTGATATGGGCTGTTGTGGTGATACTATGAATGCATTTATATATTGTGGCTCAATATCAGTAATAGCATAATCTACCACACTACTACCTAACACAGAGCAGTATGTGAGTCGGCCCAGAGAGTCTCCTCTGATTTGGCCATTAACAATGTACAGACCCAAGCTTTTACACAGCTGCAGTACTTGTTTGCCAGTTTTGTTAACCACACTGTCATAGCTTTGTCTTTGAGTATTTATGCAACTCTGGTACAAAGGGGAATGTCTGAATAGATGTTTGTTTCCTTCATAGTGAATGAAGTCTGGCTCTCTACCAGTTCTAGCATTTAGATCACCACATATTAAGACTGACCCTAGACTTTGGTAGAAGGAAATTTCCTTCTGGAGTTCCTCAAAAATGTCATCTGCATAGTAGGGGGAGTTTGAGGGTGGAATGTATATTGCACATAGGTAGATATCTCTGTTGTTTTCTAAAATATTTGAGTTAATTTTAATCCAAATGTGATTTTTTCCTTTTTTAACTGGTGTGACGTAATCTTTATATTCCCTTTTGTACCATATGAGTAGACCACCTGAGTCTCTGCCATTCTTAATATGGTTGTGTTTTACAGAGGGTATAATACATTCTATATAGTTGTATGGACAATTAGTTTGATTTTGATTTTGATACCAAGTTTCATTCAATATTATTATATCTACATTTCTAATATTATTTACAAATTCAGGGTTTGCTGATTTCAAACCAAATGCAGAAGAGGATAAGCCCTGAATATTCCAGTTACTTATCGAAAAAGATGCTATTTCCTTTTCTTGAACAGAACAGTGTACCACTAGAAAATATCCGATTCACAAGCAAAATAAATGTTATGATGAAAAAAAAAGAATGTATAGTAATGATGAATTATGTTACATGTTGTTCCACATTCCATTAGCTTATTAATTTAGTGTAGAGTAGGGTTACCATGTCTCTTATTTGCTTTAGGTTTAGATTAGTTGGTGAAGTGTTGAGTCTGGCGGCTTTCTCTCTCTCTCTCTCTGACTGTGATTTCAACTGTCGGGTCATTTTGACCCGAAGACAATATTAGTACAGTTTTTTGTACAGCTCACATGGAAATATAAATAAAGGCAACATTTCACTTTTTCTAATGTAGGGGTCAATCTAGGAAAAGTCATCAAATTCCAAGTGGCGGGTCATTTTGACCCGAAGACAACAGAAGGGTTAAGTAATATGGCCACTGTAGAATGAATACATTTTAGTGTGTGAGCATTCTGAAACCGAAGATTTTAACTATTATTATTATAATAATAACTTTTTAAATTTTGTGTTAAATTAAATTTTAAATTATGTGCACATGTGCATCTGTATAGACATGAGGGTTTGAATTTCTCTTAAAATAGACTCTGACCTAAAGATGGATAAACAGATAAATGAGGTTGTACCAAAGAACTTCTTCCAACTTAGGAGGCTGTCAAAGGTTAAATCGTGTCTATCTCGCCCTGTATTTGAAACTGTAATCCATGCTTTTATGACATCTCTTCTCGACTACTGCAATTCCCTGTATGTTGGTCTTAGCCAGACCTCCATTTCTCGCTTGCAGTTAGTCCAGAAAGCCACTGCCCGTTTGCTTACAGGTACATGAAAACGAGACCGTATTAGCCCTGTATTGTCCTCCCTCCACTGGCTTCCAGTGCAATACAGGATTGATTTCAAAATCTTGCTCTTTGCTTTTAAGTGTCTAAGTGGTTTGCACCCGTATACCTGTCGGACTTGCTGGAACCCCATGTTCCTTCAAGGACACTCAGATCCTCTGACCAGCTTCTCCTGTCCGTGCCCAGAACCAGACTGAAGCTCAGAGGCAGCTGAGCCTTTGCTGTGGCAGCCCCCAGGCTCTGGAACGAGCTGCCCCTGAACATAAGACAAGCCCCTCCCCTTCAGGTGTTTAAAACACGCCTCAAGGCTCATTTCTACACTTTGGCTTTTCCATCTCCAGCTTGAACATTTGATGTTTTATGTGGCACTGGGTATGTTGTATATATGTTTTTGATTGATTTATGTTTATAATCTATTGTAAAGCACTTTGGCACAACTCTGTATGCAAATGTGGTATGGTGTTCATGTGTTTAATTTTTTTTTTTTTTACCAAATATCCTGTTCTCCTCCTTTGTTTAAACTCACATTTAGTTTTACTCTCAGAGTGTGAGAGTCATTTCTTTCTGCAGTGAAATAGATTTACAAGTGAAACTAAAAGACATGATCACAGAATGTTACCATACAATAAAGTCTGGGATTTCTTATCAATCACAAGGCTTCTCACCACAGTGTGAGAGGGCAAATAAAAACATGATCAAAACTTTGTTTCCACCACACCCTGCACTCTCTCTCAGCTCGACAGCAGCACAGGTTGGTTTTTTCTCAGTTTGTTCTCCTCGGGTTTTGTAGTAAAACACAGACAGACGTACTGTTGTTTCTATTGTTAGAATTCAGTGTTTTGTCTTCATATTAATGCAGTGATTAATACCTTCAGTCACTGAGGAAATGGGATCATTTCAAACATGAATCCGTATCCATATCCATCTGGGATATCGACATCGTGTGAGTGTGTGCTGTATGTTTTCCTCCTCCTGTCTTTCTCTTCAGTTATGATTGTGGCCTGTTCATATAGTGTTCTGATGACTGAAAGTTTGCGCGCTGTGGGATGCATTTTTGTGCATTTTTTGAGGGTCCGGTCTTCCTTTAGGCGTTCTTGCACGATATGTAAAGTGACATCAGCAGGGGTTTTGGTGAATAGTGACACGATGCCGTGTGATATGAGGATTTCATCTTTTTGCACTGTTACGTTGTTGAGATCTTGTGCCAGTTGTTTTGAGTTCTTGCAATGGTGTTCTGTGGTGGTGGTATGCATCTTGTGTTATTTTCTTGGTTACCAGTAAAGGTTTCAGTAGTGTTTTCAGTGTCCTTTTCTTATCTTCTGTGAGGTCTTTTTTCAATATTTCATAAGTGTCTCTGTCCGCTAGCACTGCTTTCATCTGTTGCTCATAAGTTTCCGTGTCCATTATGACTGAAGTTCTGCCTTTGTCGGATGGTAGAATGGTGATTGTTTTGTCCTGTCTGAGTGAGCTGATTGCTTTCTCCTCTTCCTTTGTGATGTTGCTCTGGGGACGTTTGGCTGATTTGAGCATACCTGCTACTGTGTTTCAGAGTTCTGCTTTTCTGCTCCCTGATCTTGTAGTTTTCTGACATGCGAGTTCTGTGGCTAAAATGTGTTCTTCTTTTGGTATTTTTGAGGGTGTGATGGCGAAGTTTAGGCCTCTTGTTAAAACTGTTTTTTCTGCTCTGTTAAGGTGCATTGCATAACCATTTATCGTTGGTTTTGACATGTGTTGGTCCGCTTCTGTTTTTTCCTTATACTAGTTTGTTGAGTTTTTTGATTTGACGTTGTTTTGGGTGCTGTGCCCAAGTTAAAGCATTTTCAATTTGGGCGCAGTGTGCACAGGCGCTGGTGCCAGCCTCACGCTGCACCCAGCTCGGTGCAGACCGGTGCGACCTTGTCTCCTGGCTCCTGCTTAACTGCTGCTGTTGCTATGGTGGGGCGGGCACAGTGTAACTTAGCAACACTGAGTGACAGCGCTTTGAGCAATGAAAAGAGAGTACATACTCACTGATGTGTGTGAATGAGCTCCACTCATTGGTCAAACAGTGGGAAAGGGGGCAGACTCTAAGGGACAAAGTGCATCCCTTATTGGTTCAATACGGAATGTGTGTTTTGGTTGTTAATGATCTGTCATAAAAAGCAACATGCATCAATATGTCATTTCATTTCATTACTAGCCTTTTAAGTCAAAATCAGAGGTCGCGTTAACCGAATATTTTCCGTCATTGACGGGTTTTTTTAAACGGTGACGGAAAAATCTGAAGGCCATCTGTCATTTTGACAGATTGCAATTCACACCCCTGACCACTTGGTGGCAATGACAGAGCTGATAGCAGTCCGGTGCAGTGCCAGTTCTCCGGCTTACCGGTGTGACTGCGAAAAAAAAAAAATCTGGGTTCGCCCAGCTTTATCTAACAGACATATCTCTGGATCCAATAGAAGTGCAGCTTTCGTTCTCAACCACACTAACAATAGGCCTCCTAGCCAATCAGAAGTAGGGCGGGGGCGGGACTTGGGTGTTGACAGTGAGGCGCTCCATGAACCGTCCAAAGTGAGCCTCGTCAGCCTTCAGTGACGCACTGCAGCCCACAGGATGGACCGCAGATTCATGAAGCCCGGGGAAGACAGCAAGGATGTCTCTTAAACCCGATGATGTCGGCGCCGACAGGATTCGGCATGCCTACTCTACATATCTTTATCTCCTAGACCGTTTATGACTCACAGAAACTTAAAAAAACGTCTGAAACCGGAGAAACGGAGCTTTGCGCCTATATACAGTGCCATTACGGTAACTCCTTAGGACTACTGACACTTCAACCGTCCAATCACAGAAGAGTCCCCAGTGTGTCACATGTTTGTAATATAACTCCTGAACCAATGGCGCGACCGAAAAAAAATGAGACGGTTTCTGAGAGCAGAGAACCGGAGCTTTCCGATGGTGTGCGAAATCACTCAGTCATTGCACAATTCTGACAATTCTACAACCATAAAAAGCAAAATAAATCAAGGCGGATTTAGTTTAATTGCAGGGTTAATAAGAATAAATGGCGATGGGCTTGGAATGGCAATAGATAGTTACAAGATAGTTAATATTTCAGATAATGTATATATGTTATATGATGAAATTTGCCGCATTCAAAACGTCGCGGCAGTTGAGTGGCAGAAGTTTCTTTAAAAAGATATGGTTTGGATTTTCTGTTCAGCTAACTTTGGACTGAATATTAATTAAAAATGAATGAAAATGAAATGCTATTGAATATGTCCTTCTTATCATTTAAAAAATTAAACTGGTAAAAATAGATTATGACGGGATTTTTATGACCCTGTCAGTCAAAATGACAGACAATGAAAAAGTGTAGCGCGACCTCTGGTCAAAATACACACTCAATAAGTAGCTCAGGTTCTAGACCGCCAAGGATCTTGATCTTGGTGGCTAATCTTACATTTTCAAGGATGAGGAATACAGTGGTACTATTTACAACATGCTAGCATCTACCTAACGACATATTTCTGGCATTCAGTTAATTAAATAATAGTAAAAACCATCAAAACATGTATTACGGTAGAGTATACTGTACATGTTTTCTAAGATGTTGACAGATACACCATGAAATGTGTGTGCTATGGCAATGACCAAAGTGGAACTTTACAGCAGCACAGAGACAGGATACCATTTAGCCTAAAGGCATTTTTCATAAAGCCAAAGAGGAAGGAAAGTATTACAACACAAAGTTTCATATGATGACAGGGCAGTGCGCTGAAGTGCTGCCTTGGCACATTTGCATCTTCCACAACACCCCTTTTTGCAACCACAGTGGAGGGGAGTTCAGGGACTGCAACTATGGCCAAGCAGCACTACATACAAAGAGGGCAGCCTACCAAGCTGGTCACTGCTGGGGACAGGCCATGGTTGCAGTCCCTGAATTCCCCTCCCCAGGTGACTGGGGGTGGAAGAGGAAGGACACAGAATGAATGAATGAATAATTTAACCCACTTTTTTAAACCTGTAAAGTGTGTCATGTGACAACAAAGTTGTTTCTGATTCTGACAGGGGGACGGGAAGTTGACTGGACCACACTACCAGAAGCAAGCCTGGCATGTCACAACCTCCTCCGCTGTGGTTGCAAAAAGGGGTGTTGTGGAAGATGCAAATGTGCCAAGGCAGCACTTCAGCGCACTGCCCTGTCATCATATGAAACTTTGTGCTGTGGCAAGAAAAATCCATCCAAAATATTTAGTAAACAGAGAAATATAGTGGGGCTGTGGCTCGATTAAAATATGTAATCAGATTAATAGCATGATTGTCCATAGTTAATCATGATTAATTGCAAATTAATTGCATATTTTTTATCTGTTCTAAATCTACCTTAAACAGATTTTTTTCAAGTTTTTAATACTCATATCAACATGGGAGTAGACCAATACTTGCTTTCTGCAAATACAGCATGTTTATTATTATTGCAACGATCACAAATACTGTCCAGAATCTCCAAGTAACAAAAGATGTAAATAAATAAATAAATAATAAGGTGCACATAGTAAAAAATAAAAAAAGGCTGCAATTATAAACTCAAAAATAACAAATAACAGATGGGCATAACTGCAACATTACATTGTAATGATGTAGCCACCCATCTGGCGACCGCTGTGGAAAGTTTACAGGTGGTAGAGGTGTCCATTGGCAGGGTTGCCAACTCTCACGCATTGGCCGTGACATTCAGCCTCAATCTCACGCTCTCACGCTCAAGAGAGAAATCTCACACCAAATCTGACTTTTCTATTGTAATTTTTTCCACTCATCATGTGTACTCATTTGTGACTATAAACAAGCTCAAGTCTTACATAGGCTCTAAACCACTCCAGTGTCTGATGAGTTATATTTTCTCTGATTGTTGATTCACTGAAAACATTACCGTCATTGCATCAGTGACGTCTGTCTGATGCTCGGGTGCTGCTGCTTCAGTTGGTCAGACCGGCAGAGCAGAGAGGCACGGTGGCCAGATATGAAATTAGAGTGGTTATCCGATAACTGCTTGATATGAACAAAAGTCGGTTTATAATGAAAGTATGGCAGTCTGTATGTGCGGCACACCCGTTAGTTCGAGCAGACCTGGTGCCAGCCGGTCAGGTCTGACAGGAGCCTCTGGCTGTCAGTTGGACGCTTTCTGAAGAAGGAGGACGTTACCTCCGGCCAGCACCGCGCCGGCACCGGCCGTGTGGTGGTGGTATGCATCTTGTGTTATTTTCTTGGTTACCAGTAAAGGTTTCAGTAGTGTTTTCAGTGTCCTTTTCTTATCTTCTGTGAGGTCTTTTTTTCAATATTTCATAAGTGTCTCTGTCCGCTAGCACTGCTTTCATCTGTTGCTCATAAGTTTCCGTGTCCATTATGACTGTAGTTCTGCCTTTGTCGGATGGTAGAATGGTGATTGTTTTGTCCTGTCTGAGTGAGCTGATTGCTTTCTCCTCTTCCTTTGTGATGTTGCTCTGGGGAAGTTTGGCTGATTTGAGCATACCTGCTACTGTGTTTCAGAGTTCTGCTTTTCTGCTCTCTGATCTTGTAGTTTTCTGACATGCGAGTTCTGTGGCTAAAATGTGTTCTTCTTTTGGTATTTTTGAGGGTGTGATGGCGAAGTTTAGGCCTCTTGTTAAAACTGTTTTTTCTGCTCTGTTAAGGTGCATTGCATAACCATTTATCGTTGGTTTTGACATGTGTTGGTCTGCTTCTGTTTTTTCCTTATACTAGTTTGTTGAGTTTTTTGATTTGACGTTGTTTTGGGTGCTGTGCCCAAGTTAGAGCATTTTCAATTTGGGCGCAGTGTGCACAGGCGCTGGTGCCAGCCTCGTGCTGCGCTCAGCTCGGTGCAGACCGGTGCGACCTTGCCTCCTGGCTCCTGCTTAACTGCTGCTGTTGCTATGGTGGGGCGGGCACAGTGTAGCTTAGCAACACTGAGTGACAGCGCTTTGAGCAATGAAAAGAGAGTACATACTCACTGATGTGTGTGAATGAGCTCCACTCATTGGTCAAACAGTGGGAGAGGGGGCAGACTCTAAGGGACAAAGTGCATCCCTTATTGGTTCAATACGGGATGTGTGTTTTGGTTGTTAATGATCTGTCATAAAAAGCAACATGCATCAATATGTCATTTCATTTCATTACTAGCCTTTTAAGTCAAAATACACACTCAATTAGTAACTCAGGTTCTAGACCGCCAAGGATCTTGATCCTGGTGGCTAATCTTACATTTTCAAGGATGAGGAATACAGTGGTACTATTTACAACATTCTAGCATCTACCTAACTGCATATTTCTGGCATTCAGTTAATTAAATATTAGTAAAAACCATCAAAACATGTATTACGGTAGAGTATACTGTACATGTTTTCTAAGATGTTGACAGATACACCATGAAATGTGTGTGCTATGGCAATGACCAAAGTGGAACTTTACAGCAGCACAGAGACAGGATACCATTTAGCCTAAAGGCATTTTTCATAAAGCCAAAGAGGAAGGAAAGTATTACAACACAAAGTTTCATATGATGACAGGGCAGTGCGCTGAAGTGCTGCCTTGGCACATTTGCATCTTCCACAACACCCCTTTTTGCAACCACAGTGGAGGGGAGTTCAGGGACTGCAACCATGGCCAAGCAGCACTACATACAAAGAGGGCAGCCTACCAAGCTGGTCACTGCTGGGGACAGGCCGTGGTTGCAGTCCCTGAATTCCCCTCCGTCAGGTGACTGGGGGTGGAAGAGGAAGGGCACAGAATGAATGAATGAATAATTTAACCCACTTTTTTAAACCTGTAAAGTGTGTCATGTGACAACAAAGTTGTTTCTGATTCTGACAGGGGGACGGGAAGTTGACTGGACCACACTACCAGAAGCAAGCCTGGCATGTCACAACCTCCTCCGCTGTGGTTGCAAAAAGGGATGTTGTGGAAGATGCAAATGTGCCAAGGCAGCACTTCAGCGCACTGCCCTGTCATCATATGAAACTTTGTGCTGTGGCAAGAAAAATCCATCCAAAATATTTAGTAAACAGAGAAATATAGTGGGGCTGTGGCTCGATTAAAATATGTAATCAGATTAATAGCATGATTGTCCATAGTTAATCATGATTAATTGCAAATTAATTGCATATTTTTTATCTGTTCTAAATCTACCTTAAACAGATTTTTTTCAAGTTTTTAATACTCATATCAACATGGGAGTAGACCAATACTTGCTTTCTGCAAATACAGCATGTTTATTATTATTGCAACGATCACAAATACTGTCCAGAATCTCCAAGTAACAAAAGATGTAAATAAATAAATAAATAATAAGGTGCACATAGTAAAAAATAAAAAAAGGCTGAAATTATAAACTCAAGCCCAACAAATAACAGATGGGCATAACTGCAACATTACATCGTAATGATGTAGCCACCCATCTGGCGACCGCTGTGGAAAGTTTACAGGTGGTAGAGGTGTCCATTGGCAGGGTTGCCAACTCTCACGCATTGGCCAAGACATTCAGCCTCAATCTCACGCTCTCACGCTCAAGAGAGAAATCTCACACCAAATCTGACTTTTCTATTGTAATTTTTTCCACTCATCATGTGTACTCATTTGTGACTATAAACAAGCTCAAGTCTTACATAGGCTCTAAACCACTCCAGTGTCTGATGAGTTATATTTTCTCTGATTGTTGATTCCCTGAAAACATTACCGTCATTGCATCAGTGACGTCTGTCTGATGCTCGGGTGCTGCTGCTTCAGTTGGTCAGACCGGCAGAGCAGAGAGGCACGGTGGCCAGATATGAAATTAGAGTGGTTATCCGATAACTGCTTGATATGAACAAAAGTCGGTTTATAATGAAAGTATGGCAGTCTGTATGTGCGGCACACCCGTTAGTTCGAGCAGACCTGGTGCCAGCCGGTCAGGTCTGACAGGAGCCTCTGGCTGTCAGTTGGACGCTTTCTGAAGAAGGAGGACGTTACCTCCGGCCAGCACCGCGCCGGCACCGGCCGTGTGGTGGTGGTATGCATCTTGTGTTATTTTCTTGGTTACCAGTAAAGGTTTCAGTAGTGTTTTCAGTGTCCTTTTCTTATCTTCTGTGAGGTCTTTTTTTCAATATTTCATAAGTGTCTCTGTCCGCTAGCACTGCTTTCATCTGTTGCTCATAAGTTTCCGTGTCCATTATGACTGTAGTTCTGCCTTTGTCGGATGGTAGAATGGTGATTGTTTTGTCCTGTCTGAGTGAGCTGATTGCTTTCTCCTCTTCCTTTGTGATGTTGCTCTGGGGAAGTTTGGCTGATTTGAGCATACCTGCTACTGTGTTTCAGAGTTCTGCTTTTCTGCTCTCTGATCTTGTAGTTTTCTGACATGCGAGTTCTGTGGCTAAAATGTGTTCTTCTTTTGGTATTTTTGAGGGTGTGATGGCGAAGTTTAGGCCTCTTGTTAAAACTGTTTTTTCTGCTCTGTTAAGGTGCATTGCATAACCATTTATCGTTGGTTTTGACATGTGTTGGTCTGCTTCTGTTTTTTCCTTATACTAGTTTGTTGAGTTTTTTGATTTGACGTTGTTTTGGGTGCTGTGCCCAAGTTAGAGCATTTTCAATTTGGGCGCAGTGTGCACAGGCGCTGGTGCCAGCCTCGTGCTGCGCTCAGCTCGGTGCAGACCGGTGCGACCTTGCCTCCTGGCTCCTGCTTAACTGCTGCTGTTGCTATGGTGGGGCGGGCACAGTGTAGCTTAGCAACACTGAGTGACAGCGCTTTGAGCAATGAAAAGAGAGTACATACTCACTGATGTATGTGAATGAGCTCCGCTCATTGGTCAAACAGTGGGAGAGGGGGCAGACTCTAAGGGACAAAGTGCATCCCTTATTGGTTCAATACGGGATGTGTGTTTTGGTTGTTAATGATCTGTCATAAAAAGCAACATGCATCAATATGTCATTTCATTTCATTACTAGCCTTTTAAGTCAAAATACACACTCAATTAGTAACTCAGGTTCTAGACCGCCAAGGATCTTGATCCTGGTGGCTAATCTTACATTTTCAAGGATGAGGAATACAGTGGTACTATTTACAACATTCTAGCATCTACCTAACTGCATATTTCTGGCATTCAGTTAATTAAATATTAGTAAAAACCATCAAAACATGTATTACGGTAGAGTATACTGTACATGTTTTCTAAGATGTTGACAGATACACCATGAAATGTGTGTGCTATGGCAATGACCAAAGTGGAACTTTACAGCAGCACAGAGACAGGATACCATTTAGCCTAAAGGCATTTTTCATAAAGCCAAAGAGGAAGGAAAGTATTACAACACAAAGTTTCATATGATGACAGGGCAGTGCGCTGAAGTGCTGCCTTGGCACATTTGCATCTTCCACAACACCCCTTTTTGCAACCACAGTGGAGGGGAGTTCAGGGACTGCAACCATGGCCAAGCAGCACTACATACAAAGAGGGCAGCCTACCAAGCTGGTCACTGCTGGGGACAGGCCATGGTTGCAGTCCCTGAATTCCCCTCCGTCAGGTGACTGGGGGTGGAAGAGGAAGGGCACAGAATGAATGAATGAATAATTTAACCCACTTTTTTAAACCTGTAAAGTGTGTCATGTGACAACAAAGTTGTTTCTGATTCTGACAGGGGGACGGGAAGTTGACTGGACCACACTACCAGAAGCAAGCCTGGCATGTCACAACCTCCTCCGCTGTGGTTGCAAAAAGGGATGTTGTGGAAGATGCAAATGTGCCAAGGCAGCACTTCAGCGCACTGCCCTGTCATCATATGAAACTTTGTGCTGTGGCAAGAAAAATCCATCCAAAATATTTAGTAAACAGAGAAATATAGTGGGGCTGTGGCTCGATTAAAATATGTAATCAGATTAATAGCATGATTGTCCATAGTTAATCATGATTAATTGCAAATTAATTGCATATTTTTATCTGTTCTAAATCTACCTTAAACAGATTTTTTTCAAGTTTTTAATACTCATATCAACATGGGAGTAGACCAATACTTGCTTTCTGCAAATACAGCATGTTTATTATTATTGCAACGATCACAAATACTGTCCAGAATCTCCAAGTAACAAAAGATGTAAATAAATAAATAAATAATAAGGTGCACATAGTAAAAAATAAAAAAAGGCTGCAATTATAAACTCAAAAATAACAAATAACAGATGGGCATAACTGCAACATTACATTGTAATGATGTAGCCACCCATCTGGCGACCGCTGTGGAAAGTTTACAGGTGGTAGAGGTGTCCATTGGCAGGGTTGCCAACTCTCACGCATTGGCCAGACGAATTGTTGTTTCTATTGTTAGAAGTCAGTGTTTTGTCTTCATATTAATGCAGTGATTAATACCTTCAGTCACTGAGGAAATGGGGTCATTTCAAACATGAAGAGACACCTGGACACAGCAGATCATTTCTTTAAGCTGCTTCTTTGATTTTCATTTTCAGTGTCGGTGGTGATTTGAAAACTGGTATGGATTTCATACGTAGAGGTAAGAGAAACTTTTTTTTTTTTTTTTTATCAGACTTTAATTCATTTGAATCAGTGACTTTTATTAACTTGGCTTTAAGAGTTTATTTGAATTTCTAAATATTTTTACTCCTATTTCTCACAGAAGGAAATCAAAACTACGGATACTTTTATTTTATTTATAAATTGTTATTATAATGTTGGATTTAACTAAAGAAACATTTTCATGTTATAATATATATATTCACTTTCTCCAGTGATAATGCACAAAGCCATGATCCTCTCAACTCATTTTGAGGTTAATACAACATAATACCACTTGAAATATTCAGCTTTTTCAATCAAGTTATTAAGTCTCAGAGTTATGATTACAGTTTGATTTTAGGCAATGAATAAATTGTTCCTCAGATCTTGCCTCTGCGAACCCGACCACCAACCCTATCACCACCATCTCCTAGTAAGACACAATATTTTAAAATTCAATGTTGATTAACTGATCACTCAGAGAGAATGACAAGTGCCTGCATGATGTCTCTGTGAAACACTGCTGATGTCTTAACCAACATGTGCAATTTGTTTCTCAGCTTTTAGTGAGCCATGGAGGGAAATACGATGGAGGTAAGTACAGAACTGTCTGTGTGGTGCCATGGGCGCTCTTAATGTTGTTTCCTCTTCAAAAAGGTTCCGGATTGTTTGTTCGTCTGTCTGTACGTACGTCCCATTCTCATGAACATGGTATCTCAGGAATGCCTTGTGGGAATATCTTCATGAACTGATTAAGATTCACTCAAATGTCAAATAGGATAAAATTATGTCATGACATTTTATATCCAAAAGAGCGAATGTCACCTTCACTGTGGTGATCACAGTGGTCTGCAAAAACATTATTCAACACCATGACTCAGGTGGCTTAAATAAACTGTAACTAAACATAAAAAAACACATTGTAGGATAATGACTCATTTTTAACCTAATTATTTTATACTGACATGATGGTCAATATTTACCCCTGGCCTGCAGCGATACTCGCTCTTACTCCATCAGGTCCCATCAGGCCCCTGAAAATGACCCTTCTGCTTATTAAAGTAACATCAGTGACTGTCTGACCAGTTTGGATCAGACAAGAGCATATCAACCAACCCAGCAGAAGACTACAGTCCTCTGTCCTCCTCTGGAAAAATAGCCTCTAAGTGAAGACAGCATGTTTAAGACTGGAAATCATTCACTGGAATCATACATGTCAATATAAAAACTTCCATTTTGCCAAAAAAAATATTCTTCAAAGTCTAATCTAATCTAAGCTGATATGATCTGAAGTCTTTTCTTTGTCAAACAGAGACAAAGACACAGAGCTGCAGTACGTGAGGAATTACAAACCCAAGAGACATGATGTCAAGCATCTGAGAATGCTGGTTCATGGTCCAGTTGGAGCTGGAAAATCCAGTTTCATCAACTCTGTCGACAGTGTCCTACGAGGAAGAATCGCAGGCAGAGCTTTGGCTGCGGCAGAAGTCACTACAAGTTTCACCAAGCAGGTATGAATGCCTTTTATTTTACAAATAAAGATAGCTACCAAGTATGGCTACAGTGCATCACCCAACTGCAGCAGAACCTTGACCCAGAACCTTATCCAAACCCTTCAGGGTTTGGATAAGGTCCCTCAGGACTAAAGATGTTTTCAATAGCTGAACCTTCAGATAATTGAAATATGCAAAAAATACACCAGACCATTTGGAGGAATAACATCTAATTCATGAAATAGACTATCAACGTGTTTGCAAAAACCTTTGTGTTAGAAATAAAATTTAAAACAGAGGACAAACATTTAGGGCTAATAGTAAGATTACAGTTGTTTATGAGCTCTGTGTGACGATAAGACACACACACACACACACACAGACAACAAAATAGCCAATGAATACCTGAACGATTTGTTGGAGAACAAACTGTAACAACACAATCAGATCAGCAGGATACTGTGCTGAAGGCTACAGCAGAGTAGGGCACAGCTTGGAGTGGGAAGGAGAAAAAAAAAAATGGAAATGGTAATTGCGGTTGACCAGTCACTCTGTGACACTGGGGGTTAGATAATCAAGGACGTACTGTAGTTGCAGTATTACAGCAGGGAACATTTTGAAAATTAAAAATAAGTCTAAGCCCACCACACCATAGCATTATCATAACATCAGCACTGTCATCTCTGTGCTTTATAGTACAAAACCTACAAAATCCCAAAAGGACAGCCTGGAGAATTTTACCCTTTTGTCCTCAATGACACTATGGGTCTTGAGATGAACGAGGACAGAGGAGTCCATGCAGAGGACATCAAACTGGCCTTGAAGGGACATGTGACAGACGGTTACCCGGTAAAATTAACACATCACACCTTTGGGATGAAAGCCTCTTTGCTGACAAAAATATTTAATGAAAATTCTGTTTAAATTGTTACTTAAATGGATTTTGCATTGTGTTTTAGTTCAATCCTGCATCTAAGCTGTCATCTGACAGTCTGTATTACAACGCAGAACCAACTAAGAATGACAAAGTTCATGTTCTGGTGTGTGTTGTGCCTGCTGACAAAGTGGCTCTAATGACTAAAGATGATGTGAGGAAGATGACGGACATCAGAGAGACGGCCAGTGAGCTGGGTAAGAGCAAACATCAGGATGTTCATTAGTTTGTGTGTTAAGCTGTGGTGCCACATTGAGATTAGTCAACGTTACCTTGAAAACTGTATGTTAGATCAGCTTAGAAAATCAACTGACATTCCGTCCTCATATGGTGATTTATTAGGCTACAGTGCAGCATTGCCGATATGTCCAACTTCATAAAAAAGCATACAAATGCTGTTGGTTGAAAATAACATAATGCGGCTGAAAATTGTTTGCCCTCACCGCTCTGTGTAGTGAACACCTGTTCACCTGTCTCCAGTCACCCAGTGTGCAATATGTAACGTCACCCTCATCAACGTCATCAGTCATTTGCATACTAAATAAACATAACAATGAGCCCCACAAATAAACATTTCAACATAATAATCAGGCATAATTCATAGTAAAAATAATAAGCAAATAAGCCAAATCTGTACAATGGCTTCAACACTATTCTTAAAGGACAGTTTCCTGTTGTGTATCTGCAGGAATTCCCCAGCTGGCCGTCATCACCAAAATTGATTTAGCCTGCCCAGAGATCCACAAAGATCTGAAGAATGTCTATAAGAGCAAGTACCTGAAGGACAAAGTGAGTTTCTACTAATAATTTTAGATGGTATTAAGATTTCAAAAAAATAAATAACTGCGATGGACTGGCGACCTGTCCAGGGTGTTTCACTGCCTTCGCCCAATGAGCGCTGGGATAGGCTCCAGCAACCCCCCGCAACCCTAGTGAGGTTAAGTGGTTTAGAAGATGAATGAATGAAAAAAATAAATAATAATTTAAGACTATAAAATAATAATAAGTGCCAAAACTGAAATCTTATTCACACTGTCAGCCAACAGCCCACAGCCTGGCCCTCCCCCAACCACTTCAGCCTGCCCAGGACAGCTGCAGGAGTGTCAGGCCAGCACAGTTTACAGCTGGTGTCAGGTTTCACACCAGGCTGTAAGACACTGTAAAAAAGCTCTGGATCACTTATTTGCTGAGAATGAGTCAGAGCACATATCAATACACATGAGCATTCAGCTCAGTTAGTTTTTACAGACACCACCACTGCTTTTTCTTACTGATTAATTAATTAATTAATTAATTAATTAATTAAATATGCTGGAATGTGATACTTATCTCCAGTCTTCACCCACTCTACTGATCTCCAGTCTTAACCCACTCTTCACCCAGTCTTCAAGAGGTGCAAGTCCCCCCCAATGTTCAGGCACTCCAAAAATGTAAATACTGTAAATATATACAAAATAGATGTTATTATAGTTAATAATATTAAAATAATAATAAAAAAAATTATGAACATTTTAGAGATGTGTTCTAATACCCCTCAGTAATAGTCAGGTAGCATAACAACCTTTTATTTATCGATATAATTCTCTTTGGATTTTTTTTGCAATTTTTTAATATTGAAAGCAAGGGGTATGGTGTCAAAAGAAAGGCCCACAAAGGGGCACTAGAAAAATATTAAAACCAATCTTTTCATGGATAAGGAAGCCTAACAAGGTTACCAAGAGATAAGAAACACATTGGATGAAAAATAATTGTTTTTTGTTGGTATTTTATGGCTGATTTAAAACACGGGTCAAAACCGACCCAAACACCGGGGGTGTTACCATGAAATCAACACAAGAGCAAGGCTAGGGCTGGATTCAAAATCACACCAAAAATCAAAGGGAAAAATGGAAATCACATGCTGATCCAACTTGCATGAATTTCATCACAGAAGCACATAATGTGACTCAGCAGTCTGTAGAATATACCTCCCCAGACCATCACTGACCCACCGTCAAACTGGTCATACTGGATGATGTTACAGGCAGCATAACGTTCACCAGGGCATCTCCAGACTTGTTCACACCTGTCACATGTGCTCAATGTGAACCTGCTCTCATCTGTGAAGAGAACGGGGCGCCAGTGGTGGACCTGCCAATTCTGGTGTTCTCTGGTGGTTCCAGTCGAGCTGCACGGAGCTGGGCTGTGAGCACAGGTCCCACTAGAGAACATTGGGCCCTCATGCCACCCTCATGGAGGCTGTTTCTGACAGTTTGGTCAGAAACATGCACACCAGTAGCCCTGGTCATTTTGCAGGGCTCTGGCAGTGCTCCTCCTGTTCCTCCTCTCACACAGAGGAGCAGATACCGGTCCTGTTGCTGGGCTGATGGCCTCCTACGGCCCCGTCCAGCTCTCCTCATGTAGCAGCCGGTCTCCTGGTATCTCCTTCATGCTCTTGAGACTGTGCAAACCTTCTTGCAACCGCAACTGGGGGTGTGCCATCCTGGAGGAGCTGGACTACCTGTGCAACCTGACTGGGCTGCAGGTCACCTGACTGGGCTGCAGGTCACCTGACTGGGCTGCAGGTCACCTGACTGGGCTGCAGGTCACCTGACTGGGCTGCAGGTGCCGCCTGATGCTACAAGTAGTGATGAGGACACAAGCAGCAGAACACAAAACTTTAGAAGAATCAGTCAGGAAGGACAAGGAGAGAGCAAAAGTCTGTGGCCACCACATGTAAAACCATTTCCTTTGTGGGGTTGTCTTGCTGTTGCTTCTCCATTGCACCTGTTGTCACTTTAATCTCTTGAATGATGTCTGCAGCACTTCAGCAGTACAATCCACACCTTGTATGGGACAGTCATTCAAAAAGGCCCATTTTATAAATACTTAGGTATTTTGATGATCAATGATGAATTCACCTTTTAACCAGATATTGAAGCATCACTAAAAAAATGAGAATCAAGCTTTCTGAAGTTGTTTTATACAGAAAAAAAAGTTGTGTTTCTCTCTGTCTTGTAGATGAAAGTTATGGAAGCGATCTTTCTGTTGGTGCTAGATAACAGTGATGTGATTGGAAAGTGGGAAGTATGTTGGCCCTCTATTCACATTAGAAGAGACCAGCATTTATTTGTATTCATTTATGAAGGTCCTCTCCAAAAATTGCCCTTATATTTGCCAGCACTGATTGGCTGGACAGCTGGAAGCTGATTGGTGCTGCAGACTCCCAGAATTAACACAAATCTGGGAAAGACCGCTTTTAGAAAACTCTTAAACTTAGATGGTATAACTTTTTTGACTAATTTTAAATAACTTATTGTATTACATTTTGTTACTTTCTTTTTGTCTTTAGGGCTGCTACCATGATCTTTTTTTTTTTATTATTTATTATTTTATTATTGTAATTATCAAAGAGAATAGAATAGAAGATACTTTATTCATCCCATAGGAAAATCAGGTTATCACAATAATATCTAAGACTTGAATTTTTTAATGGAATGTACTCAGGTGTCCCTCAAAAATAGGATCTTGATCTCAATGGGACTAAATAAAGATTATTATCACTAATATTATTATCTGAGCAAAAAACAAATTTTGAAGTCAGCTGTTCCTTTTGTTACTTTCAACTTAGATGCAGAAATTCAGTGATTTTGCTGGAATTCCAATGAACTGCATCTTTCCTGTGAAGAACTACAGTGAAGAAATCAACATAAAGAATGAAGTCGATTCTTTGATTCTGAGCGTCCTGAGACGGATCATCGACTTTGGAGAAGACTTCATCAGCGACATGGAAACCTAAGTCACTTTCATTTCGCTTTCAGAGATGTTCGTGGCATTGTAGAAACAACATAATCCTGCTGACATGAATGAATGGATTTCCTAACAAAATGAACTCAAAAATATTTTTATAACAAGATTCTACATGTTGAAGTTACAATCATTTTTAGCTCTTCTGCATTTTTATTGACTGTAGTGACTGCAGCAGCTTCGTCATGTGTTTCATGAGATTCTTTTGGGGAAAATATTTGAAATCTTACATTTTGGCTAATCTTGTAATAGCAGGTAAACTGAGAAAAGCTACCAGCCAGAAATCTTTGTTACCAATCATAAAACTGCATTATGCCTCATTTACAGGCTGTGCTTTTGAGCTTCATGTTTTATTCGGGATGTCAGTGCTTCTCTTCTACCAAGAACACTGATCTCTGCCACTTTTCTCTTCAACTTCATGTTTTCTTTTTTCAGGCTTAACGCTGGAAATATGTCACCATATATCTGCAACCTGCAATTTTCAATTTTTTTTCGAGATTGCAGAAAAAATAATAAAAACTTTCAATATTGCAGGCAAAAAAAAAAAATCCAGGTATTTTTGTCCTTTTCCACCCAATCTGGCTTGTAATAGGTCCAATAAAGAATAAAGATGATTATAAACAGTTTTCAGTGTGATTTCTTCTTAATAAAATTTGCGTATACCCATAAAATATTTGGTGTGGGAGATGCAGGTGGCGCTCTGTTCACTTCCATGTTGTAAAACCTGGGGATGAGCAGCTCTCTTTCCCGGTGTGCTGATGTTGCAGGCCTGAGTGGAATCCACCGCGGTGCTCCGACAAAAACTCTGCTGAAATTCCACTGAATTTGAACACAACAGTGTTGCAGCAGCTATTGCAGTGTACCTGAATGCATTTCGCCCCTCCCCCCTTTGTCTGTGGCTAATGTTTATTGTTTATTGTTGTTATGGATCCCCATTAGTCTTCAATATGATGAAGACTATTCTTCCTGGGGTCCACATAAAGACCAATATGCACTCTTGATGTTCAGTCTGTAGTTGTGTTGACTGGTTTGGAACTGGTGGGGCTGGACACACACAGTTTTGTTCCACATTGTTTCCTCATGTTTTACTCGGGGAGGGAAGCTGCTGTCGCCTGGTTTTGTTCAGTGATGGTTATCATTTGGCAATGTGATTTTGTTATGTTGGCCCTGGTTCACCCTGAAGATACATCAAACTAGAGCTTCATTATTTTTATGTTGTAAATAAATTCCCTTTCTTTACACTAAGTTTGTTTGTCTTTGTGGCTGGTGTGCTATTTCGTGGTTTGGCCTGCCGGGGGAAAAGCAAAACAGCTGGTGATAAAAACAGACTGGACAGACAGATTCAAAGAGCCGGCCTGACGACTGGTTTTACCCCAGAACCTTCAGAAATCATCCTGGAACAGAGAAGCTGTTGAAGTTGCAGACTCTTCTTTAGCACAGTGACCCAACCTGTGGTTTCTTCTACGGCCTCAGAGGCTGTTAGTGATCGATGAGCCCAGATGATCCACAGGATGTTTTCCCGTTGGTGTGCAATGGGAAAGAGCACAGGACAGGAATTGAATGTGAATTGATTGGAAATGTGTGACTAACTTGATTTCTTTGCTTGTAGCAAAAAAAGAATGGCTATGGGACCTCGTGTGCTTGTTTCATCATTGCATCATTTCAGAACAATGTTGATTAAATGAGTAACACTGAATGAATAACTTTTGGTTTAAAATGATCACAGAGCTACTTGCATGTCTTAAAGCCTCGAGAAAGGAATTCCATAATTTTGGTGCCAAATTTAAAAAAAAAAAAAAAAAAAAAACATTTTGCTGATGATTCTCTCATTTAAGTGACAAAACAGCAGCAGAGGATATACAGTACAGGCCAAAAGTTTGGACACACCTTCTCATTCAATGCGTTTTCTTTATTTTTCAGCAAGATGGCGCCAGTGTGTGTGGCCGTCCGTCTGCCGCTGTCCGTTTTGTTTGTGTTTGTACTGGTTTTGTCGCTTGTCACTGAGAAAGTCAACCCTCTACTGGCCTACGATCGCCAAGCACTTCTGGATATTCGGTTCGCTAGTGAAAATCTGATTAAGTTTCACCAAGGACAGAAAACTTTTCCTCCACCGCTTCTGACGGGAATACCTGCTCACCTTTTCCGGGTAGCGGCTCTTCCTCCCCGTCGGAGACGCCTCAGAGCCCGGGGTAAACGCAGCGGGCGACTGGTGAAGCTGAAAGCCTCTCTGGTGTCTTCATCAGCCTCTACTTTGGCCGGATATGGATCGACCCGCCACTACTTCGTCTCCCGTCGTTCTCTGGAGCCCGTCGGCACCTGGTTGGTGCCTGTCATCGGCAAGGACTTCAATTCCCGCACCTGCTCTCCCCGTCTGCGCAGAGGAGGGGTGAACCCCCGCAACCTTCGACCTCTGGCTCGAGCTTCCCGCGCAGATGATCGGCGTGGTGCTCCAACTCCCACAAGGATGGCCCTGGTGAATGCTAGATCGCTAGCAAACAAAACGTTCATCCTAAATGACTTCTTCGTCGCACGCGAACTGGATTTCTTGTGCATCACAGAGACTTGGCAGAACGCTGGTGAGTCAAGCTCCTTCTCTGAACTTTTACCGCCCGGCTGTGCGTATTTCAGCGCTCCACGGACGACTGGTCGGGGAGGGGGAATTGCGACCGTTTTCAAACAAAACTTTGACTGTAAACAGCTGTCCTCGGTCGCTTTCTCCAGCTTTGAGCTGTTAATGTTTGAGCTCGGTCGTTCTCGCCCTGTGCTGTGTGCGGTGATATACCGACCTCCAAAATACAACAAGAACTTCATTACGGACTTCTCTAATTTTCTGGCGGAAGTAATGCCTAAGTATGATCACGCATTAATCATTGGTGATATGAACATACACGTATGTTGTCCCTCCAAGCCGCTGGCTAGAGATTTTTTAAATCTCATTGCTTCTTTTGATCTTGTGCAGTCTGTGACCGGTCCCACACAAGAGCACGGACACAGACTTGATCTCGTGTTATCATATGGTTTACCCGTTTCTAATATTGAAGTTTATGGTGCTTTCTTTTCTGACCACATGCCTGTTTTGTTTGATGTATCTCTGCCATGTTACATTGACAAACAACTCGCACCAGCTCGCCGATGCCGTATGCTTAACCCTTTCACTGCCTTTCATTTCTCGTCTGCATTTACTAGCGCTACTGTAGGCCTAGCTAGCTCAGCCAGTCCAATGTGTGTGAACACAGATGAGCTAACCTCTTGCTTTGACTCCACTTGTTTACAAATTCTTGATACTGTCGCCCCCTTAAAAACCAGATGTTGTAAACCCATTTCTGAGCCCTGGTTAAACGACAGCACACGAAAAGCCAGAAGAGAATGCAGGAGGGCTGAGCGTCAGTGGAAAAAAGACAAGCTGCAGGTGTCCTTTGACATTTTGAGGGACAGCTGGCGCATGTATCAGCAAACTGTCAAAGCTGAAAAGATGAAATATTTGTCAGATATTGTTTTGACTACTTGTCACAAGCCTCGGGTTCTTTTTAAAACTATTAATGATATTCTGGATGTCCCCCAGTCTGTCTGTCTCGATGCCTCCTCTGAAACATGTGAGCTCTTTCTACAATTTTTTATTGATAAAGTAGCCAACATTAGAGCCAGCATCTCTACCCCGACGCATGACCCCTCTATTACAGTCACCAGCCCTGCCACTTTTAGCCGTTTTGAGCCTGTCCCCCTTAGACGTCCTTCCCCCACGCCTTGTTAAAGAGACTATCAGGGTTATAGGACCTACTGTTCAAAAAATCATGAACAAGAGCCTTGCAGGAGATGTTCCAGCAAATTTTAAACATGCTGTGGTGCAACCGCTTATTAAGAAGCCCAACCTTGACGCCTCTGTTCTGTCTAACTTTAGGCCGATCTCCAAGCTCCCGTTTCTTTCTAAAGCTTTAGAAAAAATTGTAATTGTCCAATTGTTGTCATTTCTGAACACCAATGGCATTTTGGAGGTGTTTCAGTCTGGTTACAAGGCGCTGCACAGTACTGAGACTGCACTCCTAAAAATTTTTAATGACATTTTTTTGGCCACAGACTCTGGTGACTCTCTCATTCTCGTACTGTTAGATCTAACTGCGGCATTTGACACAGTAGATCACAGTATTTTGCTTTTTCGCCTGGAGCACTGGGTTGGCATAAAGGGTTCAGCTTTGGAGTTTTTTAGGTCATACCTGTTTGAAAGGACCTTCTGCGTCAGCCTGGGGGATGCGGTATCCTCCACGGCGGCTCTCCACTGCGGAGTGCCTCAAGGATCAATCCTTGGGCCAATTTTATTTATGCTGTACTTGCTTCCCCTAGGATCTATTTTTAGAAAACACGGTGTCTCCTTCCATTGTTATGCAGATGACAGTCGAATCTACCTGCCTTTGCAGCGAAACAATCCTGACTCTTTAAAACCTTTGTTTGCATGCTTGGAAGATGTCAAAGCATGGCTGGCTTTAAACTTTTTAAACTTCAACAACGACAAAACTGAAGTCATGGTGTTTGGTCCCAGCAATGTACTTGTGTTTCCTCCTGGTGATCTGGGCCCCCTTGAATCTTTTGTGAAGCCAACTGCCACCAATCTAGGGGTGAAAATTGACTCTGACCTAAAAATGGACAAACAGATAAATGCTGTGGTGGGAAAGAGCTTTTTTCAGCTCAGGAGGCTGTCCAAGGTCAAACCTTTTTTATCGCGTTCTGTTTTTGAAATGGTTATGCATGCTTTTATGACATCCCGTCTTGACTATTGTAATGCCTTGTATGTCGGTGTTAGTCAGGCCTCCATCTCCCGCTTACAGTTAGTCCGGAACGCTGCTGCTCGTTTGCTAACTGGTACACGTAAGCAAGAGCACATCACCCCTGTACTGGCATCTCTCCACTGGCTTCCTGTGCCTTTTAGGATTGAGTTCAAAATTTTACTGTTTGTTTTTAAGTGCCTAAATGGTTTGGCACCCACCTGTCTCTCCGACCTGTTGGAACCCTATGTTCCTTCAAGGTCCCTCAGGTCCTCCGATCAGCTTCTCTTGGCCGTTCCTAAATCCAGGTTGAAGCTCAGGGGAGACCGGGCGTTCAAAGTGGCAGCCCCAAAGCTGTGGAACGGACTGCCGCTGAATGTTAGGCAAGCCCCCACTCTGCAGGTGTTTAAATCACGCCTAAAAACACATTTTTATTCCTTGGCTTTTAAAACATAGCCTGCGTTGACTGCTTTTATGTACCTAGGTGTCATTTGTGTAACAGTGACTATGTTTTATGTTCTTCTGTCATCTGTTTGTATGTGACACCTTGTATGTTTTTATGTTCTTATGTGTCTTATGTGTCATTTGTTTGTAAGTGACACCTTGTATGTTTTCTGTTCTTATGTGTTATTTGTTCGTAAGTAACATCTTGTATGTTTTATGTTCTTATGTGTCATTTCCTTGTATGTGACACCATGTATGTTTTATGTTCTTATGTGGTTTTTTGTTCTTTTTGTGTTATTTGTTTGTTTGGTTTTTTGTCTTTTAACTTGTACAGCACTTTGGTTCAACTTTGTTGTTTTTAAATGTGCTATATAAATAAAGTGGTATGGTATGGTATGGTATTTTCATGACTATTTACATTGTAGATTCTCACTGAAAACCTGAGGAGAACAAACTGAGAAAAAACCAACCTGTGCTGCTGTCGAGCCGGGAGAGAGTGCAGTGTGTGGTGGAAACAAAGTTTTGATCATGTTTTTATCTGCCCTCTCTCACTGCGTTGATAAGCCTCCTGATTAACAAGAAACCCCCAGTTTCCTGTATGGTAACATTCCGTGATCATCTCTCTTTTAGTTTCACTTGTAAATCTATTTCACTGCAGAATGAAATGACTCACTCACTGAGAGTAAAACTAAAGGTGAGTGTAAACAAAGGAGGGGAAAGGGATATTTGGTGAAAAACACAAACTTTTAACACATTAACACAAAGAAATTCAAACACCTAAGTACAGCTGCAGACGTACACATATTAAACAAAAATTTAAAAAATATTATTATAATAACCATAATAATAATATAATAACCAGTTAGAATCTTCGGTTTCAGAATGTTCACACTCTTAAAACGTATTCATGCTACAGCGGCCATATTACTTAAAAAAGTTCATTAGATTTGTTGAAGTGGGGCTGTATGTGGCACTTGTCCGTAGTCAGTTTATTAAAATACCAGCAGAAAATGGCGGTCAGCACGCCCCAGTTTGGAGAACCTGGACTGGAAGTCTGGCAATGTGCTGCTGTGGATGTGGGCAGAAGTAACAAATATTTTAGCCACTTTAAAAACAAAAAAGCCACACATTAAAAAAATCAATATCAGTTTCACCTGTATGCTACATTTAGAATATTTTCACGGCTTTACCTTGCCATCCGAAAGCTCTTTCTTTTGGCTCTGCATCTTCAAACTTGCAGCTGGACCCCACAGGTGAGATCAGAGGTCACGAGCCTTCAGACTTGAACTAGAAATCCTACCGTCCTTATCCAAACAAGATGCCGAAAAACTAGTTCCTGCATGTATCTCAGACAGACTAGACTACTGTAATGCTCTTCTTTCTAAAACAGTCCACTGACAAACTTCAGTTAACTCAGAAATTCTGCTGCTGGACTTTTAGCTGGAACCAGACAGAGGCAGCAGATCAGCCCAGGGTTAGCTGACCTGCACCGGCTCCCTGTGTCTGTTAGGATTCACTTTAAACTTCTTTTACTTGTTTACAGGCTTCATACAGTACAGGCCAAAAGTTTGGACACACCTTCTCATTCAATGCGTTTTCTTTATTTTCATGACTATTTACATTGTAGATTCTCACTGAAGGAATCAAAACTATGAATGAACACATGTGGAGTTATGTACTTAACAAAAAAAGGTGAAATAACTGAAAACATGTTTTATATTCTAGTTTCTTCAAAATAGCCACCCTTTGCTCTGATTTGCTCTTGATTTTTTTAATGTGTGGCTTTTTTGTTTTTAAAGTGGCTAAAATATTTGTTACTTCTGCCCACATCCACAGCAGCACATTGCCAGACTTCCAGTCCAGGTTCTCCAAACTGGGGCGTGCTGACCGCCATTTTCTGCTGGTATTTTAATAAACTGACTATGGACAAGTGCCACATACAGCCCCACTTCAACAAATCTAAATGAACTTTTTTAAGTAATATGGCCGCTGTAGCATGAATACGTTTTAAGAGTGTGAACATTCTGAAACCGAAGATTCTAACTGGTTATTATATTATTATTATGGTTATTATAATAATATTTTTTAAATTTTTGTTTAATATGTGTACGTCTGCAGCTGTACTTAGGTGTTTGAATTTCTTTGTGTTAATGTGTTAAAAGTTTGTGTTTTTCACCAAATATCCCTTTACCCTCCTTTGTTTACACTCACCTTTAGTTTTACTCTCAGTGAGTGAGTCATTTCATTCTGCAGTGAAATAGATTTACAAGTGAAACTAAAAGAGAGATGATCACGGAATGTTACCATACAGGAAACTGGGGGTTTCTTGTTAATCAGGAGGCTTATCAACGCAGTGAGAGAGGGCAGATAAAAACATGATCAAAACTTTGTTTCCACCACACCCTGCACTCTCTCCCGGCTCGACAGCAGCACAGGTTGGTTTTTTCTCAGTTTGTTCTCCTCAGGTTTTCAGTGAGAATCTACAATGTAAATAGTCATGAAAATAAAGAAAACGCATTGAATGAGAAGGTGTGTCCAAACTTTTGGCCTGTACTGTATATCCTCTGCTGCTGTTTTGTCACTTAAATGAGAGAATCATCAGCAAAATGTTTTTTTTTTTTTTTTTTTTTAATTTGGCACCAAAATTATGGAATTCCTTTCTCGAGGCTTTAAGACATGCAAGTAGCTCTGTGATCATTTTAAACCAAAAGTTATTCATTCAGTGTTACTCATTTAATCAACATTGTTCTGAAATGATGCAATGATGAAACAAGCACACGAGGTCCCATAGCCATTCTTTCTCAGTTTGTTCTCCTCAGGTTTTGTAGTAAAACACAGACAGACGTGCCGTTGTTTCTATTGTTAGAATTCAGTGTTTTGTCTTCATATTAATGCAGTGATTAATACCTTCAGTCACTGAGCAAATGGGATCATTTTAAACATGAAGAGACACCTGGACACAGCAGATCATTTCTTTAAGCTGCTTCTTTGATTTTCATTTTCAGTGTCGGTGGTGATTTGAAAACTGGTATGGATTTCATACTTAGAGGTAAGAGAAACTTTTTTTTGTCAGACTTCAATTCATTTGAATCAGTGACTTTTATTAACTTGGCTTTAAGAGTTTATTTGAATTTCTAAATATTTTTACTCCTATTTCCCACAGAAGTAAACCAAAACTACAGATACTTTTATTTTATTTATAAATTGTTATTATAATGTTGGATTTAACTAAAGAAACATTTTCATGTTATAATATATATATATTCACTTTCTCCAGTGATAATGCACAAAGCCATGATCCTCTCAACTCATTTTGAGGTTAATACAACATAATACCACTTGAAATATTCAACTTTTTCAATCAAGTTATTAAGTCTCAGAGTTATGTTTACAGTTTGATTTTAGGCAATGAATAAATTGTTCCTTAAGCTGTGATATCTAAGTTTTACATGTGTTATTTTCTAGCAATTGTATGTTGTTGTGCTAAACCTTCAACCCCCCCACCAACCCCCACACCAACCCAACCACGAACCCCCAGAGGTGCAGCTTGTGAACAGGCAAGGCAGACAACTGCTTGGGGCCCTGAGCCGATAGGGGCTGTTTTTACTGAAATACACTGGTTGGAAGTGCAACCTGGGAATTTTTGCTTAGGGCCCCAACAGACTCTAGAATTGCCTCTGCAAACCCGACCACCAACCCTACCACCACCACCTCCTAGTAAGACACAACATTTTAAAATTCAATGTTGATTAACTGATCACTCAGAGAGAATGACAAGTGCCTGCATGATGTCTCTGTGAAACACTGCTGATGTCTTAACCAACATGCGGAACTTGTTTCTCAGCTTTTAGGAGGCCATGGAGGGAAATACCATGGAGGTAAGTACAGAACTGCTGTCTGTGTGGTGCCATGGGCGCTCTTAATGTTGTTTCCTCTTCAAAAAGGTTCCGGATTGTTTGTTCGTCTGTCTGTACGTACGTCCCATTCTCATGAACACGGTATCTCAGGAATGCCTTGTGGGAATATCTTCATGAACTGATTAAGATTCACTCAAATGTTAAATAGGATAAAATGATGTCATGACATTTTATATTCAAAAGAGCGAATGTCACCTTCACTGTGACATCACAGCGGTCTGTAAAAACACTATTCAACACCATGACTCAGGTGGCTTAAATAAACTGTAAAATAACATAAAAAAACACATTGTAGCATAATGACTCATTTTTAACCTAATTATTTTATACTGGCATGATGGTCAATATTTACCCCTGGCCTGCAGCGATACTCGATCAGGTCCCTTCAGGCCCCTGAAAATGACACACCCTTCTGCTTATTAAAGTAACATCAGCGACTGTCTGACCAGTTTGGATCAGACAAGAGCATATCAACCCACCCAGCAGAAGACTGCAGTCCTCTGTCCTCCTTTGTAAAAATAGCCTCTAAGTGAAGACAGCATGTTTAACACTGGAAATCATTCACTGGAATCATACATGTCAATATAATAACTTCCATTTTGCCAAAAAAATTATTCTTCAAAGTCAAATCTAATCTAAGCTGATATGATCTGAAGTCTTTTCTTTGTTAAACAGAGACAAAGACACAGAGCTGCAGTACGTGAGGAATTACAAACCCAATAGACATGATGTCCAGCATCTGAGAATGCTGGTTCATGGTCCAGTTGGAGCTGGAAAATCCAGTTTCATCAACTCTGTCGACAGTGTCCTACGAGGCAGAATCGCAGGCAGAGCTTTGGCTGCGGCAGAAGTTACTACAAGTTTCACCAAGAAGGTATGAATGCCTTTTATTTTACAGATAAAGATAGCTACCAAGTATGGCTACAGTGCATCACCCAACTGCAGCAGAACCTTGACCCAGAACCCCTCAGGACTAAAGATGTTTTCAATAGCTGAACCTTCAGATAATTGAAATATGCAAAAAATACACCAGACCATTTGGAGGAAAAACATCTAATTCATGAAGTAGACTATCAACGTGTTTGCAAAAACTGTCCTCTGTATTTTTTAAAACAGAGGACAAACATTTAGGGCTAATAGTAAGATTACAGTTGTTTATGAGCTCTGTGTGACGATAAGACACACACACACACACACACACACAGACAACAAAATAGCCAATGAATACCTGAATGATTTGCTGGAGGACAAAACTGTAACAGCACAATCAGATCAGCAGGATGCTGTGCTGAAGGCTACAGCAGAGGAGGGCACAGCTTGGAGTGGGAAGGAGAAAAAAACAAAAATGGAAATGGTCATTGTGGTTGACCAGTCATTCTGTGACACTGGGGGTTAGATAATCAAGGACCTACTGTAGTCACATTATTACAGCAGGGGACATTTTGGAAATTAAAAATAAGTCTAAGCCCACCACACCATAGCATTATCATAACATCAGCACTGTCATCTCTGTGCTTTATAGTACAAAACCTACAAAATCCCAAAAGGACAGCCCGGAGAATTTTACCCTTTTGTCCTCAATGACACTATGGGTCTTGAGATGAAGGAGGACAGAGGAGTCCATGCAGAAGACATCAAACTGGCCTTGAAGGGACATGTGAGAGATGGTTACACGGTAAAATGAACACATTGCAGCTTTGGGATGAAAGCCTCTTTGCTGACAAAAATATTTAATGAAAATTCTGTTTACATCATTACTTAAATGGATTTTGCATTGTGTTTTAGTTCAATCCTGCATCTAAGCTGTCATCTGACAATCTGTATTACAACGCAGAACCAACTAAGAATGACAAAGTTCATGTTCTGGTGTGTGTTGTGCCTGCCGACAAAGTGGCTCTAATGACTAAAGATGATGTGAGGAAGATGACGGACATCAGAAGGGCGGCCAGTGAGCTGGGTAAGAGCAAACATCAGGATGTTCATTAGTTTGTGTGTTAAGCTGTGGTGCCACATTGAGATTAGTCAACGTTACCTTGAAAACTGTATGTTAGATCAGCTTAGAAAATCAACTGACATTCCGTCCTCATATGGTGATTTATTAGGCTACAGTGCAGCATTGCCGATATGTCCAACTTCATAAAAAACATACAAATGCTGTTGGTTGAAAATAACATAATGCGGCTGAAAATTGTTTGCCCTCACCGCTCTGTGTAGTGAACACCTGTTCACCTGTCTCCAGTCACCCAGTGTGCAATATGTAACGTCACCCTCATCAACGTCATCAGTCATTTGCATACTAAATAAACATAACAATGAGCCCCAAACATATACATTTCAACATAATAATCAGGCATAATTTATAGCAAAAATAATAAGCAAATAAGCCAAATCTGTAAAATGGCTTCAACACTGTATTCTTAAAGGACTGAACAGTTTCCTGTTGTGTATCTGCAGGAATTCCCCAGCTGGCCGTCATCACCAAAATTGATTTAGCCTGCCCAGAGATCCACAAAGATCTGAAGAATGTCTATAAGAGCAAGTACCTGAAGGACAAAGTGAGTTTCTACTAATAATTTTACGATAGATGGTATAGAGATTTAAAATAATAATAATAATAATAATAATAATAATAATAATAATAAAATAAGGGAACACTTCAGATCACCTCACATCACACCTCAGATCTTGATGAACAAATTATTCAAGATAAAAAGTCTTTACTTATGTACACTGTATAATTTGTTGAGAACAAAATGATGGAACAACAGTCAATGGAAACCAAAATTATCAGCTGATCAAGGGCTGGATTCAAAATCACCCCAAAAATCAAAGTGAAAAAAGGAAATCACAGGCTGATCCAACTTGCATGAATTTCATCACAGAAGCACATAATGTGACTCAGCAGTCTGTAGAATATACCTCCCCAGACCATCACTGACCCACCGTCAAACTGGTCATACTGGATGATGTTACAGGCAGCATAACGTTCACCAGGGCATCTCCAGACTTGTTCACACCTGTCACATGTGCTCAGTGTGAACCTGCTGTCATCTGTGAAGAGAACGGGGCGCCAGTGGTGGACCTGCCAATTCTGGTGTTCTCTGGTGGTTCCAGTCGAGCTGCATGGAGCTGGGCTGTGAGCACAGGTCCCACTAGAGAACATTGGGCCCTCATGCCACCCTCATGGA
Organism: Myripristis murdjan; assembly: GCF_902150065.1. Taxonomy (NCBI): domain Eukaryota; kingdom Metazoa; phylum Chordata; class Actinopteri; order Holocentriformes; family Holocentridae; genus Myripristis; species Myripristis murdjan. The sequence continues at coordinate 2,421,557 of NC_043986.1, forward strand.
GGCTGTTTCTGACAGTTTGGTCAGAAACATGCTCACCAGTAGCCCTGGTCATTTTGCAGGGCTCTGGCAGTGCTCCTCCTGTTCCTCCTCACACAGAGGAGCAGATACCAGTCCTGTTGCTGGGTTGATGGCCTCCTACGGCCCCGTCCAGCTCTCCTCATGTAGCAGCCGGTCTCCTGGTATCTCCCTCATGCTCTTGAGACTGTGCAAACCTTCTTGCAACCGCAACTGGGGCTGTGCCATCCTGGAGGAGCTGGACTACCTGGGCAACCTGACTGGGCTGCAGGTAACCTGACTGGGCTGCAGGTAACCTGACTGGGCTGCAGGTAACCTGACTACGCTGCAGGTCACCTGACTGGGCTGCAGGTGCCGCCTGCTGCTACAAGTAGTGATGAGGACACAAGCAGCAGAACACAAAACTTTAGAAGAATCAGTCAGGAAGGACAAGGAGAGATCAAAAGTCTGTGGCCACCACATGTAAAACCATTTCCTTTGTGGGGTTGTCCTGCTGTTGCTTCTCCATTGCACCTGTTGTCACTTTAATCTCTTGAATGATGTCTGCAGCACTTCAGCAGTACAATCCACACCTTGTATGGGACCGTCTTAAACTTAGACGGTATAACTTTTTTGACTAATTTTAAATAACTTATTGTATTACATTTTGTTATTTTGTTATTTTTTGTCTTTAGGGCTGCTACCATGATCTTTTTTTATCATTTATTCTTTTATTATTGTAATTATCAAAGAGAATAGAATAGAAGATACTTTATTCATCCCATAGGAAATTCAGGTTATCACAATATCTAAGACTTGAATTTTTTAATGCAAGGTACTCAGGTGTCCCTCAAAAACAGGATCTTGATCTCAATGGGACTAAATAAAGATTATTATCACTACTATTATTATCTGAGCAAAAACAAATTTTGAAGTCAGCTGTTCTTTTGTTACTTTCAACTTAGATGCAGAAATTCAGTGATTTTGCTGGAATTCCAATGAACTGCATCTTTCCTGTGAAAAACTACAGTGAAGAAAGCGACATAAAGAATGATGTAGATTCTCTGATTCTGAGCGTCCTGAGACGGATCATCGACTTTGGAGAAGACTTCATCAGCGACATGGAAACCTAAGTCACTTTCATTTGGCTTTCAGAGATGTTCATGGCATTAAAGAAACAACATAATCCTGCTGACATGAATGAATGGATTTCCTAACAAAATGAACTCAAAAATATTTTTATAACAAGATTCTACATGTTGAAGGTACGATCATTTTAGCTCGTCTGCATTTTTATTGACTGTAGTGACTGCAGCAGCTTCGTCATGTGTTTCATGAGATTCTTTTTGTGAAAATATGTAAAAACTTACATTTTGGCTCATCTTGCAATAGCAGGTAAACTGAGAAAAGCTACCAGCCACAAATATATAGCAATCATAAAATTGCTTTACATATTATTTACAGGCTGTGCTTTGAGCTTCATGTTTTAGTCAGGATGTCAGTGCTTCTCTTCTACCAAGAACACTGATCTCTTTTTCTTTCTTTTCTCTTCGGTTTCATGTTTTCTTTTTTCAAGCTTAACACTGGAAATGTGACACCATACATCTGCAACCTGCAATTTTCAATTTTCAATTTTCAAATTTTTTTTTTTTTCAAAAAAAATCCAGGTTATTTTGTGCTTTTCTACCCAATCTGACTTGTAATAGGTCCAATAACGAATAAAGATGGTTATAAACAGATTTCAGTGTGATTTCTTTTGAATAAAATTTGCGAATACCCATAAAATATTTGGTGCAGGAGATGCAGGTGGCGCTCTGTTCACTTCCCTGTTGTAAAACCTGGGGACGAGCAGCTCTCTTTCCTGGTGTGCTGATGTTGCAAGCCTGAGTGGAATCCATGCCCGCGGTGCTCTGACAAAAAATTCCACTGAATTTGAACACAACAGTGTTGCAGCAGCCGTTGCAGTGTACCTGAATGCATCTCTCCCCTCCACCCTTTGTCTGTGGCTAATGTTTATTGTTGTTATGGATCCTCATTAGTCTTCAATATGATGAAGACTATTCTTCCTGGGGTCCACATAAAAACCAATATGCACTCTTGATGTTCAGTCTGTAGTTGTGTTGACTGGTTTGGAGCTGGCGGGGGTGGACACATTTTTTCCTCATGTTTTACTAGGGGAGGGAAGCTGCTGTTGCCTGGTTTTGTTCAGTGATGGTTATCATTTGGCAATGTGATTTTGTTATGTTGGCCCTGGTTCACCCTGAAGATACATCAAACTAGAGCTTCATTATTTGTCAATAAATTCCCTTTCTTTACTCTGAGTTTGTTTGGCTTTGTGGCTGGTGTGTGGATTGCTTGGTCTGACAGGGGAAAAGCAAAACAGCTGGTGATAAAAACAGACTGGACAGACAGATTCAAAGAGCCGGCCTGATGACTGGTTTTACCCCAGAACCTTCAGAAATCATCCTGGAACAGAGAAGCTGTTGAAGTTGCAGACTCTTCTTCAGCACAGTGACCCAACCTGTGGTTTCTTCTACGGCCTCAGAGGCTGTTAGTGATCGATGAGCCCAGATGATCCACAGGATGTTTTCCCGTTGGTGTGCAATGGGAAAGTGCACAGGACAGGAAAAAAACAAAAATCTACTACTGTGAATTGATTGGAAATATGTGACTAACTTGATTTCTTTCCTTGTAGCAATAAAAGAATGGCTATGGGACCTTGTGTGCTTGTTTCATTGTTGCATCATTTCAGAACAATGTTGATTAAATGAGTAACACTGAATGAATAACTTTTGGTTTAAAATGATCACAGAGCTACTTGCATGTCTTAGAGCCTCAAGAAAGGAATTCCATAATTTTGGTGCCAAATTAAAAAAAAAAAAAAAAAAAAAAAAAAAAAAAAAAAATTTGCTGATGATTCTCTCATTTAAGTGACAGTTTGTAGCTAAAACACAACAGCAGCAGAGGATATATGAAGCCTGTAAACAAGTAAAAGAAGTTTAAAGTGAATCCTAACAGACACAGGGAGCCGGTGCAGGTCAGCTAACCCTGTGCTGATCTGCTGCCTCTGTCTGGTTCCAGCTAAAAGTCCGGCAGCAGAGTTTCTGAGTTAACTGAAGTTTGTCAGTGGACTGTTTTAGAAAGCACAGCATTACAGTAGTCTAGTCTGTCTGAGATACATGCAGGAATTAGTTTTTCGGCATCTTGTTTGGATAAGGACGGTAGGATTTCTAGTTCAAGTCTGAAGGCTCGTGACCTCTGATCTCACCTGTGGGGTTGAGCTGCAAGTTTGAGGATGCAGAGCCAAAGGAAAGAGCTGTCGGATGGCAAGGTAAAGCCGTGAAAATATTCTAAATGTAGCATACAGGTGAAACTGATATTGATTTTTTTTGTGCCTTTTTCGTTTTTAAAGTGGCTAAAATATATTTTGCTTCTGCCCACATCCACAACAGCACACTGCCAGACTTCCGGTCCAGGTTCTCCAAACTGGGGTGTGCCGACCGCCATCTGCTGCTGGTATTTTAATAAACCGACTATGGACAAGTACCACATACAACCCCACTTCAACAAATCTAAATGAACTTTTTAAGTAATATGGCCGCTGTAGCATGAATACGTTTTAAGAGTGTGAGCACTCTGAAACCATAGATTCTAACTATCATTATAATAATAATTTAAATTTTTGTTTAATGTGTGCACATCTGCATCTGTATAGACATGAGTGTTTGAATTTCTGTGTTCATGTGTTTAAATTTTGTTTTTTTCATATCCCTTCCCTCTCCTTTATTTACACTTGCGTTTAATTTTACTCTGTGTGCGAGTCATTTCATTTTGCAGTGAAACAGGTTTACAAGTGAAACTAAGAGAGATCCATGAGATGATCACGGAATGTTACCGTACAGGAAACTGGGGGAATATCTTGTTAATCATGTGGCTTATCACCGCAGTGTGAGAGGGCAGAGCTACGTGATCAACACAGTGCACTCTCTCCCGGCTCGACAGCAGCACAGTTTTGTTTTTTCTCAGTTTGTTCCCCTCATGTTTTGTAGTAAAACACAGACAGATGTACTGTTGTTTCTATTGTTAGAATTCAGTGTTTTGTCTTCATATTAATGCAGTGATTAATACCTTCAGTCACTGAGGAAATGGGATCATTTCAAACATGAAGAGACACCTGGACACAGCAGATCATTTCTTTATGCTGCTTTTTTGATTTTCATTTTCAGTGTCGGTGGTGATTTGAAAACTGGTGTGACTTTCACACTTCACTGTAAGACAAACTTTTTTTTTGTTAGACTTTAATTCATTTGAATCAATTGACTTTTATTAGCTTTCAGAGATGTTCATGGCATTATAGAAATGGCATAATCCCATTGGCACTGATGCATGGAATTTTTAACAGAAGGAAGTGAGATGTAGACTTGTTTTGTACTCTAGGAACTACGAACGAACGAAAAGCGACGAAAAGCTTTTTTTTTTGACACGAAATGTTGTACTACTGTCTCTTTATGTAATTCTCTCTCTCTCTCTCTCTCTCTCTCTCTGTCTCCTCTCTCTCTCTCTCTCTCTCTCTCTCTCTCTCTCTCTCTCTTAACGGTTAGTCTGTTAAAAACTTGATCGGAGTTAATTAATTACAAATATGGATGCCAAACAATTTTAAAATTATTTTAACGAGAACAATGCCGGCCGCTTCGCTGTGAGTGAGCTCTACAGAGGCAGGGAAGAAACATTTAACACAAGATTATGGTGACGGTCTGGACTTCCTTTAGTTTTCTGTCTGCTAGCTAGCTAGTAGCTCCAGACTCCACAAAGCTGCACTCTGTCTGACGTTAGCTCTCTTTGCTGATTGTATTGTTCATTAGCTATTGTTCTATATTTTTACAAATGCTGCAAATCCTGTGTTGTTGACAGAAACAGATGAATCTATTGATTGGCGTGACGTGACTGTTGAGTAAACCCTGTTGAGATGCAGCAGGTGAAAGTGAACCGCTGTGTCAAACATGATACAGGCCATGTTGGCGTGATCACTGTTTTTATTATTTGTAATAATGCCATTATACAACTATTACCAACCAAACTCAAATCAAAATGTATTCATACTGTGGGCATTTCACTCTCAAAATATCAAAGCTTTTTGCTAGTATTCTCTCCATTTCTATGGAAATCCATGAGATCTGACGGTAACTAGTCCTTGTCAGCCAGCCAACTTGAGCTTATCATGTTTTCTAGACATTGATTCAAGATTCAAGATTCAAGATTTATTCGTCACATGCATGAATGTACGGCGTCTGGACTCGTCTGCGCCATCTTTTGTGGTTCCCCAAAATTGAATAAATACCTCACACAGCAACACAAAACTGCTCTGTTAGCTCAATCATGTTGGAACTAGAATATCCGCTGGAAAAAAAAATAAAAAAAAATCATGGACTGATAGTTACACTTCTGCCAACTTCTCAGTCATTTTTAATCTAACAGTTGCCGTGACAGCAGCTGATCTTTATTTACAACCAACTTATATGAACAGTTCTATTTAAATACAGGCTACTGCTTTCCAGTGTCGGCCACAACAAACATCTGTCTTTTCATAAACTCACCGGCAGATGTTTTATTTCAGCTGGGGGTTTGTCACTCCAATTTAACGTCAGCTCCGATTAATGTGGCTAAGCAGCAAAAGTAAGGACAGTAAGCAGTCACATTAAGGCTGAACAGAGTTATAGAATTTCAACCCCACCTTTCGACTGGCTTTTATTAATCACCTTTCAGGCTGTTATCAATTTACCTCTGAAATAAAGACGACAGTTTTCACAGACATCTGTTTTCAATATACCGTTGCAAAAAAACTGACAAATTAATTAAATAAATGGCCTAGGAAACTCATAAAGACTAAGCAAATTAATAACAATTAATAGGCTAATTAATAACTGATAACATTAACACATTAACAACAAGAACAAAGTTATAGCCAACACATTGTAGTGGAAAATCTTACAGATACTGTCCGTGGTGCTGAATCCGCCCCAGCAGGTACTGTCCATGGTGCTGAATCTGCCTCAGCGGGTACTGTCCGTGGTGCTGAATCTGCCTCAGCGGGTACTGTCCGTCATGCTGAATCCCCCTCAGCGGGTACTGTCCGTGGTGCTGAATCTGCCTCAGCGGGTACTGTCCGTCATGCTGAATCCGCCTCAGCGGGTACTGTCCGTGGTGCTGAATCTGCCTCAGCGGGTACTGTCCGTGGTGCTGAATCCGCCTCAGCAGGTACTGTCCGTCATGCTGAATCTGCCTCAGCGGGTACTGTCCGTGGTGCTGAATCTGCCTCAGCGGGTACTGTCCGTCATGCTGAATCTGCCTCAGCGGGTACTGTCCGTGGTGCTGAATCTGCCTCAGCGGGTACTGTCCGTGGTGCTGAATCTGCCTCAGCAGGTACTGTCCGTGGTGCTGAATCTGCTGAGGCATTTCATTCTCTTTATTATAGAAATTAAAGCTCCATAAAATTCACGGAGGATCTTGTTCAGCTCTTCTTTCCTTACAGGTGATGAAATGAGCTGTTTGCCAGGTGTTTGTCAGGTAGTCTTGTAGACATTTGACGGCCCAAGACGTTGACTGGGCCTTACCGGCTTCATTTCCTGACCTCTCCAGCTGATCCAGCTCTTCACTCGTCACTCTCGTGTATCTCTCCTTTTTCTCTTCTGTCTTGTCTTCCTCGTTCAGCCATTTATCCAAACTTAGGTTGCCAAATAAATCAAAATTGACAAATCGGTTCATTATGCAGGCTAAAAAAGTTGACAGCGGCTTTTGATGCAGGTTTCAGTGAAACGTTTCGTGTTGCCATGGAAACCACACAGAATCGGGCAATAAGATATAGGCAGAGTAATATTTTCAGTGATGAGGTTTTTTTCATTTGAACACGGCTAGTCGTGCCGTCATGCTCATTTGAGCCCATTCTAAATGCCTGATTGACCAATCAGATTGCTCGGTTGGATCTACGTGTTGTATAATAGATACTGCGCTATGTGTGGCAAAACAGGTGGTTGGAAGAAATATGTAATAAGGCTGAATTTAAATGTGCTCAACAACGCCACCTGGGGGAATTTCACCCCCAGGAACTTAATTAACAGGTTCGCACCCAGACCAGACGTGAAATCAGTATAAAAATATAGATTTATTTTCACAAGGTTAAAACAAGGTGGAATACAAACAGTGACAAAGATCTTTTCAAGTACTACAATACGGCCAATACAAAAATCTCACTTAGGGTCACCAGTACCAGTATGCTTAGGAAATCAAAGCAATTACAATAAAGAAAAACTCAAAACAACCAAAGGAATAAACAATGAATTAAACACACTTAAACCTCACACAAACCAAGCATAAGCACACAAAAACATTAAGAAAGAAAACAAAAAAATAAAGCAGAGCAAATCGTAATAAACTCAAAACACAATATTCATAACAAACAATATACAACACAAAGTAAATAAATCAAATAAATCAGGGCTTACTGGGACTAACCAGAAGTGAGCCAATTGCAGTTCGTCCCCGCGTACAATGGTGCGGGGATCAGCCAATCACAGCACGGCACTTATAGTAGTCACTGGCGATAACAGACGGGGTAAAACAAACAGTGGCGTAATTGAGGCCACAGTGGGAGCCAACAATATATGTGCGGCTGTGCAAAGCAGTGTAATGCAACTCCACATAGCACAAAAACAGCGGCTGCAAGCAGTAGCTACATGGCAGCCTGCAAGACAATAGATGAAATAATAGACAAGGCAGCATACACAGCAATACAAGACAAGACCAGACAAGACAGCAGTAGAGTCCCGGTGCACCAGGGCGTTGACCGCCGGAGAGTGGAGCACCGCAGCGCACAGCCAGGCCAAAGCTTGCCTGCGAAACGCGCACACAAAACAATTACAATCGTTGTGTTAAAATGTGAATGAAGAGGCGTAAACTGGCTACAGGCCACCTACCACGGAGCACAGGCGCCGCTTCCCCGCCAGAAAGGATAGGGAAAGCAACAGGCCGCAATTAAACGCTGCGGAAGAGAGTGGACCACAGCATAGACAACTCTGATCCCACACATCCACAGCCAGCAGACAGCCCAACTGCAAGCACAACGTAAAGCAGGTGTAAGGCCCAGACACCATAAAAAACACCCCGAACACCACAAAACGAAAAAGGACTTACAATTGCTGAGGTGGAGAGAACCTGGCGAAGTCAGCAATGCCAACCGCCACAGTTCAAACCACGCGCCGCGCCGCGCGTCGGCCCAAGGGAGGCGAGGTAGCACACTGAACAGACACACCTGAGCAGCTATATTACTTGCGGCTCCGCCCCACAATCAGTGCCGTGCAATGACCCACACCTGGTGTGGAATGAGCGAGGGGGAGGGAGAAGGGGAGGAAAAGACCATCCTGCCACATTCGCAATCTCAGTTCTGCTGCGTTACTTGACCCTTGTCCATGCCAAGGACCCCACCTCATGTTACTGTCTGTCTGTCTCTGTCTGTCTGTCTATCTATCTATCTATCTATCTATCTGTCTGTCTCTGTCTCTCTGTCTGTCTGTACAGACAGACAGACAGGTTCCAGCTAAAAGTCCGGCAGCAGAGTTTCTGAGTTACCTGAAGTTTGTCAATGGACTGTTTTAGAAAGCAGAGCATTACAGTAGTCTAGTTTGTCTGAGATACATGCAGGAACTAGTTTTCTTGGGACAGCAACAGCCGCACCTCAGCAATACTCCTTCAATAAAAGAAAGAAAGCTGCTTTGGTCAGCTTCTTTATGTGGGATTTAAAATTCAAGTCTGAAGGCTCATGACCTCTGATCTCACCTGTGGGGCTGAGCTGCAAGTTTGAAGATGCAGAGCCAAAAGAAAGAGCTGTCGGACGGCGAGGTAAAGCCGTGAAAATATTCTAAATGTAGCATACAGGTGAAACTTTTTTGTTTTTAAAGTGGCTAAAATATTTTTTACTTCTGCCCACATCCACAGCAGCACATTGCCAGACTTCCAGTCCAGGTTCTCCAAACTGGGGCGTGCCGACCGCCATTTTCTGCTGGTATTTTAATAAACCGACTATGGACAAGTGCCACATACAACCCCACTTCAACAAATCTAAATGAACTTTTTTAAGTAATATGGCCGCTGTAGCATGAATACGTTTTAAGAGTGTGAACATTCTGAAACCGAATATTCTAACTATGGTTATTATAATAATATTTTTAAATTTTTTGTTTAATATGTGTACGTCTGCATCTGTAAAGACTTAGGTGTTTGAATTTCTTTGTGTTAATGTGTTAAAAGTTTGTGTTTTTCACCAAATATCCCATTCCCCTCCTTTGTTTAAACTCACCTTTAGTTTTACTCTCAGAGTGTGAGTCATTTCATTTTGCAGTGAAATAGACTTACAAGTGAAACTAAAAGAGAGATGATCACGGAATGTTACCATACAAGAAACTGGGGGAATATCTTTTAAATCACGAGGCTTATCACCGCAGTGTGAGAGGGCAGATAAAAACATGATCAAAACTTTGTTTCCACCACACCCTGCACTCTCTCCCGGCTCAACAGCAGCACAGGTTGGTTTTTTCTCAGTTTGTTCTCCTCAGGTTTTGTAGTAAAACACAGACAGACGTACTGTTGTTTCTATTGTTAGAATTCAGTGTTTTGTCTTTATATTAATGCAGTGATTAATACCTTCAGTCACTGAGGAAATGGGGTCATTTCAAACATGAAGAGACACCTGGACACAGCAGATCATTTCTTTAAACTGCTTCTTTGATTTTCATTTTCAGTGTCGGTGGTGATTTGAAAACTGGTATGGATTTCATACGTAGAGGTAAGAGAAACTTTTTTTTGTCAGACTTCAATTCATTTAAATCAGTGACTTTTATTAACTTGGCTTTAAGAGTTTATTTGAATTTCTAAATATTTTTACTCCTATTTCTCACAGAAGGAAACCAAAATTATAATGTTGGATTTAACTAAAGAAACATTTTCATGTTATAATATATATATTCACTTTCTCCAGTGATAATGCACAAAGCCATGATCCTCTCCACTCATTTTGAGGTTAATACAACATAATACCACTTGAAATATTCAGCTTTTTCAATCAAGTTATTAAGTCTCAGAG